>NC_084648.1:6703750-7382500 GCF_019802595.1 Syngnathoides biaculeatus | reverse complement strand
CCGCGGCTTCTGTGGTTGCAGTGAAGTGTGACGGTGGATTCCTTGGATTATATATATATATATTATTTTTTGACTTTATTTTGCTTTTATACGGAGCCCCAGACATAGAATGGGAGGGAGGGATTTTAATTGTGGCCTAAATACAGATGATGTGCGCACAAAATGCTAATTTGTACTCACAAAAATGTTAAATTGTGGCCAGAAATTGGGCAGAACGTGCACATTAAAGGCAAATTTGCTTCCACAAAATACTAATTTGTGCTGACGGATTAGATATATTATGCAGACAAAATACAAATTAATATTATTATTTCTGGACAGTTGAGATAGAAAATTGAGTGACTATTTTCTGGAGACGGAAGGTCACTATATATATATGTATGTATATATGTATGTATATATATGTATGTATATATGTATGTGTGTGTATATATATATATGTATGTATATATGTATATGTATGTATATGTGTATATATATATGTATATATATGTATATATATATATATATATATGTATGTATATATATATTTTTTTTTCAATTCTAATGTTCTTACTAAAATGATTTTGCTTTATGTCCTTGTCAATTCTCAGTCATCCAGGTCAGACTCTTCTTGGTCATTTGTGTTTTATAATAGTTTCCCACAATGTTAAAACACCACTTGTTTAATAACGCTGTTACGATAGCAGAGTGAATATTGAATAATCATGATTTTGGACAGTTTGGCAAAAGCAAACAAAGCGCACACATAGAAAGTACAAATTAGAGCAGCGGTGTGAAACTCAAGGCCCGGCACATAATTTTATGTGGACTACGAAGGCAAATCATGTGCGCTAACCTCCGTGATTCTTGCTAAAATCTGTACCAATATTTCAAATTTCATGTGTAAATATGATGGGGGTGATTAAAGACTTTTATTGTTTCACAGTCATAACGGCCATCTGAGGGAAACTGTAACTACAATGTGGACCGTGATAAAACTGAGTTTGACACCCCTGAGTTAGAGAATTCCCAAAGTGCAATATAATTCCACAATTTTGAAATGCATACGTTATACCTATTTCATGGCCACAAATCTGAATTTTTATTGCACATGATATCAATTTGGCACAACATAGTAATGTGTGGCTGTGGAGTAAGTATGACCTATGCACAAAATACCAAATTTGTAGGTTTAATATCATTCCTCTGAACAAATTGTACATCTAGGTGAACAAATATGCAGTGTCGTCAAGATCTGCTCCATTTGTTCACCCAACTTTCTAGGAATTATATTATTATTCATTGATATTTTCTGTGCACATTATCACTATTTCGTGGCCACAGGTGAGTATTTCATGCGCACGTTATCCCTCGTTTGCGGCCGCAATTACTATTTTTTCCTTCCCCATGTCATTTCTGGGCCTCGGTACTTTTTTTTAAGTGTCACCCGCCAGCCCTGCCGTCAGGCCGCAGGAGCGAGGGAACAGAGAAGGGGGGCTTTGCCTGTCCATCTGCAACCTGCACGGACGCAAACACAACCACACAAGCACACGTACACACAGACAACATGACGTGAGAAAGATTGACAAGCAATGATTTTAAGTTTTCACGACAGCGACAGAGATGCTGACGATGCGGGTACAGAAGGAGCGGCAAAGTGCGCCTGGCTTCGGCCCTCTGGCTCTCCGGTTCCTGTGGATGGCGCTAAAACGTGCGCTTGCACACACTCACACACACAAACACTGGTTATGGTTGGTTTCTTGTTTCTAACAAACTTGAGAAAAGTTGAGCGTTTGTGCCTCGGCCCACCGCCGTTTTGTTAGAATCTTCTGTCCACTTGCTGTCTTTTTTTTTTCCACACCCTTTCTTTTTCTTTGTGGCATCCAGATTCTACAAACAATACACAGATTACATACTGGCCGCTGTACATACAGTACGTACGTATGTACTGTCATACTTCTACGAGTATATGCACTGCTGTAAGGACTACTATTGTCCTATAACCATTTTAATTTACTCTGATTAAGCCCAAATAAAGTTCGGGTGTTCTAGTGGGCTTTTCGTGACATTTTAGTTCAGAAATTAATTAATTAAGAATTAAACTCCTAATAAATTTTTGTTGTCTGCTGTGATGCGACTCAAGTCGAGTCCAAGTCGATGAATGGATGACATCATTATTTTTTTCAGCACAGTACAGCGGCCCCACCCCTTTAATTTTTTTTTTACATCTCATATCTACTGTACTGCTGTACATACTAAACTACTGTAATACATGCATAGCCTTGTCCTAAAAATGCAATACAATGCGTGTCCCAGTTTTACAAACTACTATAAGTGCAACTATATTTACTGCTCATCTGACCACCATATATTTACGCGCACACTATACACTATTTGGACTATTTTCACTACTATACGTACTCCAATATTCCCATTCAAGCTATTCTAAAAATCATTTTATTCTATAATATTTATTCTATTCACATACTATTATACATACCATTTTACATAGTACTATACAAATGATTAGAGGTACAGTGGATATAAAAAGTCTACTCATTCAATACTAGGTTTTTGTGATATAAAAGTATTGAATAATTCATAAACTCAACCATTAATGTGACTTGCCCTATATACCAAAAATGGATTGATTAATTACTGTATGTACTTCCTGCCATCTAATAGAAGAGGATTTTTTATTTTTTTGTTCTGTCTGTCATTGTGCCTCACTGGCATAAATAGATGAATCAAGATACATTATTTCTTGGAATAAGTGATTTTTTTTTTTGCAATTACATAAAATTGGATAACTTCCCATGGCACACCTGAAGAGCTCTCACGGCACACTAATGTTCCCCGGCACACTGTTTGGGAATCACTGTACTATACAATTGGGATGGGGCGGGGGGGGGGGGGGTCCAACTTCCACAGGGAAAGTAAAAATTAGACATCTGAGATAATGTTTGCAAAAGTGTGCACACCCGCTGATAACTGAAATGTAGCTACATTTAGAAGTAACCAATCACATTCAAACTCATACACACTCCATTTGAAATGTCGCTAGTTAACCTCCAAATAAAATTTAGATTTTTTGGGGGGTTAGGGGTGAGAACAAAGTATTCCCCCGCCCCGTTTTATTTTTTTGCTAGCCCTGACTGCTATTTGGAAATATTTATAGTTCCCCCCCATCTTGACTAATACCCCACAAACAACTCCAACGTCTGACACTGTCACCAACCTGCTTCACATTAGGTGATGAGCTGCATAGTTTTTCTTGCCAAACACACCTTTTGGAATTATGGAATTACGTCAACGTAGGGATAATCGGATGGATGTTATTGCTAGCTCGATAAAGCTTCATCATGTCAGTCTGATTTTTCTTGATCATTTTATTTTTTTTATTCACAAAAACTGTTAGGTTGAGTAAGCTGTTTATATCCACTGTACTGTTTGTTATACTATAATACTGAACTTCCCCGCTAAGACTCTGTGCATTCCACTTTTTCCCATCCGCATTGCTCCTCTCTTAATATTGCGTGTATTTCTCCACTGGTTCCCCTTCTGACCCATCATCACCCTCCCTCTGTCCCGGCGGGAACACACTGTCCATCCTTCCTCCCTTTTCCATTGTTCTCATTTTAACGTGACTTCCAGTAAGTTGGCCAGATGGCGTTCGGGTTTTGTGGAGAGAGTTCTTAAGTGGTCTGAAGGTTAGGACTGTGGTTCCGGGAGTATCAGAGTTGTCAGAAGGCCTCCGCTAGTTTCCCACTTTGCGTGTCCTCAGTCACGTCTTGTTCTGTCCGTTTTTCAGTCCTCCTCTCTTTCCACACTAAAACACACACACTCTCCTTTTCATGTTGACACAATGCTCTTTGTCCTCACCCTTTATCTCTTCTTTTTTTTTAACCTCTGAGCACATCTCATGACCCCTCCTTCCTCTTGCCCGACGGCACCACTACAAAATTCCTTCTTTCCCACGTGACTGTATTCTCACAATATTTCATCTTTTTTTTTTTTTTTAAATCTTACAGAACTATTTGTACGTATAAAATGAATTCTGGAAAAAAAAATCTACAAAATAAAAAAGGTTTTTCCTATCAAAAATACTTAATCTAACAAAAATCCAACATTATCCTCAGATTATTGCAACATTTTCTATGAAATAAATATGGCCTCAATATTGTAATAGACTTCTTTTTACGAAGAAAATAAATCTTTATTGTAAGATCCCTAAAAATTAATTATTCTCTTGGGGGGAAAAATATAAAAAAATAAGAAATTAGAATGTATTTTTCCTCAATGACTATATTCTCATAATATTTAGACTTTTTTTTGGTCTTGAAATAAATGTCATTGTTCTCATAAGACTGCAGCCTTTTCTCCAGAAACACAAGTTTTTTATCGAGGAAATAAAACTGTATTTCTTGAAAAAAAAAATTAAATCTCCAAAATACATATATGAATGAATAAAATACACATCTATTCATATATTGTGACTTTTTCTAGACAAAAAAAATATCATATTATTCCTTCAAGCTTGAAAACAACAACATTGCTTTATTCTTTAAAAAAATAGAATAATACAGATTTCTGTGCGCATTTTTAAGTTAATATCTAGTGTGAACAAAAATATTTTATAATTATATATATATATATATATATATATATATATATATATATATATATATATAATTTATAACCCGTGTAATTTTTCCTCTAAAAAAGATATTTCCTAGTAAATGTTATTCATTTCTTTTAATGATTTGTTGCATAGAAAAAGAATCAAACACTTTTATGTCATTTTAATTTCTTGTAAAAAATGTTTTCTAAAAACTCCAATTGGGATTTTGTGTGAAGCGTAAATATTGTAAAACCAAAAGCCAATGGTATGCAATCTTTTTCAACCTATATTCAATTGAATACATTCGAAAGATGGGATTTTTATTGTTGGAAATATTGTCCTTTTTTGAATGTTCCAAAAAGGCTGAGACTGGGGCAACAAAGCACTGGAAGAGTTTATTTAGGAAAACAGTCAAAAAGCAAGTGACCAGGTTAATTGGAAACAGGTGAGTGTCATGATGGGTTATAGAAGGCGCGTCCCCAAAAGGGTTGGTAGGGGTCACCAGCAAGGATGGGGCAAGGGTCACTCTTTTGTAAAGTGGTGACTACGTGAACAAATAGAACAACGTTCTTCATTGAACAGCTGGTAGGAATTTAGGGATTTCATCATCATTTTGTCTCAAGATTCAGAGAATAATGGAGAAATCTCTCAATGTAAGTGGTGGTCTGGGGTTTTGACAAGTGCACATTTCAAAATGCCTTCAGAAATCACAGATGTTATGTACTCCGGGCCAAAAGGGGGAAAGGACCATGTGAATCGGTATAAGTGCAAAGTTGAAAAGCCAGCATCCGTGATGGTATGAGGGTGCGTGGGTAACTTTCATATGTGTGAGGGTGCCATTAATGGTAGAAACAGGTTTTGGAGCAACACATGCTGCCATCCAAGCACCGCTTTTTCAGGGATGACCCGCTTCATTCAGCAAAACAATGCCAACCCGCATTCTGCACGTGTTAAAACGGCCTGGCTTCGCAGTACAAGAGTGCGAGTACCAGACTGGTCTGCCAGCAGTCCAGACCTTTCTCCTGTTTGTCACGAACGGGGCTCGAGGGTGGACGACTCCAGAGACAAGCAGACATTGCAGCGGAAACCTTTATTCGGTCCAAGGTCTGGGATCAGGCACACAGTCCAAACAATCAGAAGTAAAAGTACGGCAGGCTTACGAGGGGGGTCAGTAGACAGGCGTGGGTCGGTGCACGGAGAGCAGAAGTCAGGCAAACAGGAGTGCGGGAACGAGGCATCAAGGACGACGATCTCGCGAAGGACAAGTCGTCCCCCACGTCCTATCTATACTGGGCGTCATCAACTGTAACACGGTGCAGGTGTGCTCTGACTGATTGGCTGGCAATGCCAGCCTGGGCAGGAAGCCAGGAGCATGACACTGTTAAAAAATATGTGGTGCATTATTAAGTGCAAACTATGATGACAAAGACCCTGAGCTGCAACTGAGATTGTGCAAAGTGTCAACAATGCGTGTCCCCAGTTCCCAAACACTTTGAATTCTGTAATAAGGGTGACGTAACACAGTGGTTTACATGGCCCCATCTCAGCTTTTTTGTAATGCATTCATCACATTCAAAATGAGTATTTGGATGTAATGTAGCTATTTACACATGAAATTTCTTGTCTTTGTAGTGTATTCAATTGAATTTAGGTTGCAAAGGAACTGCAAATCCTCGTATTCAGTTTTTATTTGTTTTACATGTCTCCATTTTATTGGAATTGGGGTTGTTGACTTAGAATAAAGCACTTTGTACAAGTTGTATTATCTTTTTTATTATTAAAAAATAGAATATTGACATTCAAGTTTCTAGAGAAAATGCAGCTTTAGTCTCGTTATGACTTGTCGTTAAAAATAACTTATGTACTGGATCTCCATTCTATGCAACGGTTAACGTGACGGTTCGATGAAAGGGTCAACATTGGATGGCAAAAACGAAAAACACACAAAAAAACATCAAGTCATCTCTATGATTTCCTCGTTTTTGTCCGTCTTCTTCACAGGGTGTAACAACACTAATGCTTTTTTTTCCCCCCTCTCGAACTCTGACATCCCCCTTTTTTGAAACACTGCACCCGTTTGGCATTGAGAGACATCTCAACTTCCTGTCCTATCGGGACTAGGGAACTAAAATTGGACACTCGCAAAATAATTGATAATTGGAGTAGGATCATCTATGGACTGAGGATACTCTCTTTGCGCGGATGCACAGCTGCTTGTACTGTATGTGGAATGGGGTTTAAAGGGATTTGTGTGTCGGGTGGTCCACCAGGGGGTGTTGCATGCTTGATGTTGGCCGATGCCCGCCTGCCCGGAGCATGCCCACAAAACCAACCGTCATCGCGCTTGCCGCCGTGCGTGCCCAACGCTCATGTTCGTAGGTAAAGCCGATGGACGGCCACACCCGTCCCGATAGCAACCGGTCGTAAGCTGACCCCCCCTCCACACACACACACACACACACACCCCTCCCCCCTGGCTGGCTTGCAAGGTTCTATCCAAATGGTTCCTCCATCGGATTTACCTGATATATGCAGGGAACCTCCTGACTGGTAGGGGGAGCTCTACAGAACATGCCAGAGTTATTAAAAAGAAAAAAAAAAGCTATTTCTTGAAGAAAAGCACCAGTGATACTGTTTTTTTTTTTTATTTTGTATATTTTTGTTGGACTGCAATTAAGCTGCCACTTAATTGAGGCCTGTGCAGATTTTTGTGTGTAAGTGTACTTTTGTGACATATATTGTATACATACTCTCTTGGTGTGGCACAGCATAGATGTGTGAATGTGCCAACGCATTCACACATTTAGGGAACATGGGCACACGTTGGGTCAGAGACCGATTTGGTCCCCCGGTTGCTCCTCCTGGTGGTTCTGCGCTCAGGCCTCCCCCTTCGCCTTGGAAGAATACAGCATTATTCCCAAAACAACAAGAACAAATTGTGGCATTTTGTTCTGGAAAAAATATGACTAGCACGGAAAAGAAAAATTGAATTCTTTTTAGAAAAACAAGTATCTAGAAAACTTGACTTTTAGTTTTGTGGGAAAAAAGTACATATAAAAAAAAACTTTACTATTGAAATTTGTCTTGCTTTGTAAAAAAAAAAAAAAAAAATAACTACCTTTTTGAGAAGAATTTGACTTTATCTAGAGATATGACTTCTAATCTGAAGAGATATTGAAAAAAACTTTGCAAAGACATTTATTTATGTAATCTGATTACAGCTTCACTTTTCCAATATCACTTCACATCTAAAAAATAATCTTAATAAATCTAGAGCAGAAACTTTTTCTAGAAATATTCTGATCCTCTTATGATTATCTTCAAAAACAACTTCATATCCATCTTATGCTATTTTTTATTTTGAAAAACTATGTTCTTCTTGATAGAAAACAGAAATATGACATACTGTAACTTATTTTTGAAGAAAAAATACATTATTCAGTATCTATTAAAATTATGATTTTATACTAAAAACTTGAACTTTTCATTTTTTAAGTACAACCTGGATAAAATGCAGCTTTTATTCTTGTAATGTTGTTAATTTCCATTCAGAAACGAGGCTTTATTCTCACTTTATTCTTGTGATATGACATTTTTCTAGAAGGTAACTAAATTCTTGTCATCTGACTTCTTATCTAGAAGTTTTCTTCAAAATATTCACTCCATTGTCAAATTGGCTTTTTTCAAGAACAGCACATTTTATGACTTTATAAAATCTCATTTTTATCTCGAGAAATAAAAAAATGTTAAATATATGCCATTCTGATGATTTAATTTTTTATGAAAAAAATAAAACTTCCATTGGTATTTTAAGATGACATAATACATTAATTTAGTTGTATTTTCATTTTAGAAAAATGAAATCCATTCTTAACTAAATATGTATAGCTTTATCCACAAAATATGACGTTTGTGTAAAAAAAAAAAAAGATGATTTCAGTCTTTCAGTATTCGGCTTTTTTCTTGACGATTGTGTAGGGGGAAAAAAAATGACTCAATTCTTGTAATATTGTGATTTTTGCATCTAGAAGTAATTTTTTTCAAAAAGTAAACGCTACTAAAGTAACTTTAAACTTCATTCTTGTGATATGAATTCCTACCCTGAAACGAAAGATTTATTGTGGTGATATCCAAGGTTTTCATTTCCCCGCTTCATTCTGGTAAAATGGTGCCCGCGTATCCAGAAAGAAATACTTTATCCTTCCTTGTTTTCTCTTGTCGAGTATCACTGGCGCTGATGCCCTCGCTGAGTCAGCGTTCTACCACCCGCCCAATGCTGTCATATTTGCCAGCGGCATCCACCAAACAGACTGGAAATCAAATTGGCTGTCATGTCGCAATCCGTCACCTTCATTGGCCGTTTTCTCTGGAGCTCTCTCAACCTCACCCCCTACCTCCCCAATCCCTCTCCTCCCCCCTCGAACCCCTTACCGCTCCCGTACCTCCGCGGAGGTCCGGGGGCAGCTGCGGAGCAGCGAGGACGCGTTTTTGCATCCTTACCCTCTCCGTGCCGACTGTCTCTCCGCAGAGGCTGCTCCGTATGGACCTGCCCGTGGCCGACGACAACACGGTCCACTTCAACTCCACGCTCATGGCCCTCATTCGGACGGCGCTGGATATCAAGATTGCCAAAGGTACGGTTCCAAAGTCTTGGTCTTGGCGGAAATGTTGTGTGGTCGTTGACAGATGACAAAAGTCCCACATCTTGGATTTACACAGCAGGTCTTTCCGTTCAAATAAAGATTTAGTACCAATATCGATTTTATAGTTCAATGGTTTTTAGCTTTGTTTTATTTCCTGTGAGCTTTTTAGCTCCAAAACCACATTTTCATTCTCGTTTTATTACAACTTTTCTCTAGAAAAGAAAAATCTTAAATACTGTAATTTACTACTTATTACTATTATATTAGTTATTACGATATTACACCTTTTTTGTCCAGGGAAAAAAAATAAATTTTATTCTAGTAATAATGAGACTTTTGTTCTGGTGTTGGAAGGCAATGCTTATAGAGGGATTCTTGCCCCTATTACCAGAGAACCTTGATTGTATGACAATAGCCTACATTAATCATAATCGGAATCTTCTTTATTGGCCAAGTATGCTGCAAGACACACAACAAATCTGTTGCTGGAGCCACTCTAGTTTAAAAAAAAACACACAAAGAAGAAATATACGTTTGTAACATAAAAAGATGTGGTGATACTGATGTAAGCGCAGTTGTGCAAGTGATCCTCAAGCAATTTAGAACAGTTTAAAGTGACGAGCAGTGCAGTAATCTGGTCACAAAAATATTAAATTTTCATAATACTATGACTTTGGAGCATTTTCATTCTCATTGCCACAGCTCTCTTTGAGCAAAAATAATGTACTTTATTGTAAGATAGTTATTAGTCCTTCAATTTGAATTTTTTCTCCTAACACAACTTTGTTTTTCCAGAAAATTTATTTTATTCTTTAATATGACTACAGAACAAAATCCAAGTTTATTCTCATAAAATTTCAAATGTTTATCTGAAGTAAGTCCCTTAAAAATATTTTTTATTAAAAAAAAAATCTAAAAATATGTACTTTTTTAATGCTCAAAATTAAACAAAAAAAGATTTCCCTTGTAACATGACAACTGTTATTTAGATTTTTTTTTTTGTACCGATGTCACTTGTTTGGACAAAAAAACTGCTGGAAATATTACTCTCTTTTTTTTCATATTTAAAAGTATGACAACATTTTACCTTGGAAAAAAATGCATTTTCACTCGTATTACTGTTTAGTTAAAAAGGTCATTCTCATTATATCTAGACAAGAACTCTGTGTATTTAGATATAGAAAAAATCTCCTTTCAACTACAACCAAGCTTTTTTATTTGGAAGAGATTTACATTTTATTTATTTACATTTACAACTATATTCTCATAAGATGTTTGTACAATCTGTCGAGGCCTGATTTAGATGCCAGAAAATCCAGCACACCCCCTGTTTTATTGAAAGGATCGGTGGTGGTCGGCGCTCAGGAGACAAAGACGACACTCAACAAAAGACCAACGTTCCCAAATGCTATTTAGCCACAATAACTGGCATATTTATTTCGACCTAATGCAAGTTCTCAAAACACAGTTGACATTGCGTGAAATCAATCATATGAGCCCCTTACCTATGCCGAGAAGGTGGAGAGCCGTTCACCCAGGTAGAGGTCCGCTTGTCAACCAGCTGGGCGTCCGTACGAACCCGCAGCAGACTCTACTTGTTTGTAGTCTGCTTCTCTCTATTATACTTTTCAGTAGCATGTGAGAGAAAGAACGGGTGGCCTACCCGTCCCACCTGGCGCCGCAACAATTGTAGCCGATTTACTATGGACACCTAAGTGTGTCCTTCAGGCTCTGAGAAACATCTTACGCAGCCATAACTGTCAAGACATCCCACAACAATGTTCGTCTTTGGTATGCATGTGAACAAGATAGTGAAACACAACTTATATGCGAAAAACAAGTGAGTGTATGCATGCGAACACGATAGTCAAACGGTCAAGACGTCTTGACCAGAAAAACAAGTGAGTGGAAAAACAACTTATGTGACCATGGTTGCATAATACATTCGGGTACTCGACGGTTATGGGAAGCATCACTAATTAACACTCCTTTCACCCCCCTAACCCTCCTCCAAAGGTTATACAGTAAATCCCCGGCCCCGTTTTCAAACAAATTGGTTTTCGAACAAAAATGTCGAGATATTTTTGCTTCTGTTTTCGAACGAAAATCGGTACTCCAACGCCCCCACAAAACCCGTAAATAACATATCGAGCATAGCCGGACCAGCTGCTATTGAGGACTACTGTATTAACCCCCAATTATTGATCCAAAGAAGGCAAGTTGCTTGTTTAAAGTTATTCTGCACTTTTGTTAATAAAAAAAAGGTTTGCAAGGCTGGGGGCCGAGTCGCTACAGAAACGGCAATACACTCCCAGCCTAGCGTACTGTACTACTAAAGCATACATTTTAAGCAAAAAATAAATATATTTCTTAAATTATTTTATTATATAAAGTATTTAAATTATACATGTATTTCTACTATGCAGTTTATTATCAGGAAAAGCTAAAAAAAATTTAAAAAGCCACATTTTTTATGTTTGGAACGCGTTGTTTCTTTTTCCATTCATTGTAATGGGAAACATCGATTAAATTTTCAAACAAATCACTTCTCGAACCGTTTTCTGGAAAGGATTGTGGTGGAGAACCGAGGCATCACTGTACTGTATAACCATGACATGTGTCCGCACTGGACAACTTTGGAGGAAAAAAAAAACTGCAGTGTAAATCCATCTCATAAGACGTAATATTTTTGTCATACTGTGATTTTGGATGACTCGTCTCCTCTTTAAACTTGTCCCACAAAAGAAAATCTGTTCTTAAAACACAAATGCATGAACGCAACTCACTCAGGCGGTGCGGACAAGCAGCAAATGGACGCCGAGCTACGTAAGGAGATGATGGCCATTTGGCCCAACCTGTCGCAGAAGACACTGGACCTGTTGGTCACGCCTCACAAGGGTAAGTGGAAGGAGAACCAGCGCGTTGGTTTTTGGTGGTAGCGGTGCTAGTATTTGTATGTCGGATCACCCAACTCACCAAGAGGATAGCTTTTTCCAGTCAGTCCCTGCTTTGCATCCCCCGATCAGGTTTTATACAATATGTAGTCAACCATTTTGATTTGAAGAAAACAAATTCTCGGGCTCATACTGTGACCGGATGAGCCCTAATCAGAAACAAGTATACTTACGGATGGCATGTAAAATACTACAATACACCGCACATGGAATGTGTACGCATACTCATGTTATAGAGCACACATTTGTATTCCATCCTGCCATCAGGGGGTGCTGACTATAGAAGATCCTCTATAGGAGTCTTTTCACTACAGGAAGAACAAAGCTTTAGAAAAATAAAAACTGGATTTAGAGTGCGTGGATAGGAAAGGATTAGTATGGATGATCAGTAAATGTATGTTAGTAGTTGGCCGTCTTAATGAAGGAAGGCATTGAGGGTATAATGTAATAAAGTATGTGATCATGTTGCTTTGGCGCTGCAGGTTTCGTAGCCACGCCGCTGTGAAGAGACCACCCACCCAAGCTCAATGTTTTTCTGACTGTAAATGTGTGTCATCATAGAAACTCTGGCATGGATCAGTGTCTGGAGTTTTTAGAAAAAAATTGAGCTCCTGACCCAAAGGTGTTGGGCAGCGAGGTGGCTACGTCGTTCTTGCTGCTAACATTCAATGAAGCATGATTCAGTTAGGTATTGGCATAGTAACAGATTACTGCAGTACTGTTAGTAATAACTGCAAAACCTGAACCGCATCTGCCTGTGAAAAGACCAAAGGCTTTATTGACGAGTGGTGTCCTGTGTTGTTTAAATGTACCTGGATGTTGCGTACCAGACCGTGAGGTCACTTCTGTTTCTCTTGACGGGCCACTGCAAAGTCATTAACCCCTTACCCAAATCCCTGAACCGTGAACCCTAATTTCTCAGAACACTGAAGTGATTACGACTGGAGTGTTCTGGGTGTTTTAGAAGATGGCGAAACCTCTCATCCGAACAGGCTTCCTCACTTCAAAGTAGGACATCACAAGCCCAGGTGTTGGTGTGGCAACCTAACAACAGTCCCCTCCAAAAGTATTGCAATGCTAAGGTCAATTCCTTTATTTTTATTCTACATGGGTAATTAACTTAATATGAATAACATTTGATATTTGATGGCATAACCTTTGCTAGCAATAAGTGCATCAAGACTGCGACCATTTACTTCATCAGTAATTTGAAATATTTTACCAGGCCTTGACTGCAGCCTCGTTCCGTTATCAGTCTTCTCTTCGAGAGGTAAAATGCGTGCTCTATTGGGTTAAGATCCAGTGATTGACTTGGCTTGCCTAAGCCTTTCTACTTTTTTCCCTCTGATGAAGTTCGTTGTATTGGCATTGCCCAATGTTTGTGATTGCTTTGGGGTTTTTTTCCCCCTAAAATGCACACTAATGCTAATTGTGAATGCCAACCATTTATCAAAGGCTGATTTTGTTGACTACAAAAACTTGGATACACATAATGCATTTCCTTCACTACAAAAGGAACTTCATATTCTTTAGGGCTCTGTTTCTGAAACTGGAAATATTTGGTATAAAACCCCAAAAGTGACTATGAAACGGAACTGTCCTCGCTGTCTGGCGCAACTTTGTTGTGAACTTGTATTCTGGTGTGTTTCGTCCCCCACTCCCATCCCCCCACGGCTCAGGGTCCCATCTCGCTCGGGTCTAATCTTCCAGGGTAACTTGTCATTTTCTCAGCAGCCACAGACTTGACGGTGGGAAAAATCTATGCTGCCATGATGATCATGGAATACTACCGGCAGAGCAAGAGCAAAAAACTGCAGGCCATGCAGGAGGAGCAGGTAAAGCGGATTCCAACGTTACTCGTCTGGCGGTGCATTTTCCAGGGCAGGCCCCTGGACTGAGTTCTTTGTTGTTTTCTTCAAAGTATTGATGACATGTCCATATGAGTTTAGGGGTCCTCGCTACATCGTTTAGAAATGTGCATGCTAACTGTATAAGTTGAGGCTCATCAGTCGTGGTAACAGTGTGTGCCTGTGCAGTTTGCACGGTCATTTGAGAGTTCAACAGCAAAATTAAGGAATATTCATGTCACTAATTCTGGATTTGTGACCTTCTTTTGCTCTTGAACTCTCAAATGCAGGGGTGACATGTCCCAAAGTTTCGCCTGCGTCCCTGCTCTGTGCTCAGCCTCCGGAGCACAGTTCCCTTTAATAAGGGAAAGGGTTTTATCACCCGTAAAGTTCAAAATGTTAAGGTGCTAGTTGTAATATTTTTAGTGGTAGAAGTGGCCAGTAAGTAGATGTGTCCACATCCATTTTGCTGCCTATGACATGAAGCGGTGTTAATCTTTTTCTCCATTGCGAGCGTATCGATGAGTCTCAAAAAGGGTCTCCAATGAAATCGAACATTCAAACTCGCTGGCGATCTGGCCAGTCTCCAAGAGATGTCCTTGACCAGAGACGTCTCCAGAGACCCATCAGGTCGCCAACTAAAACCCAGTCCAGAGAGGTATAGGGATTTTACGTTTAGGTTTAAAGCAAACTCAGCTGTGATTTTATTTATTTATTTTTTTTATTTTTTGGGAATGAAACATACCGTTACACGCCTCGTATTTGTCAGCCAATGCGGTTGTAATAGGAAACCTCGGCGGGCTATTGTATGCTCCTGAATGCAACCATTCCGTTGTCATGAATGGCCGGTGACAGCAGTACTCATTTGTCCCGTTATGTCTGTGCTGGTCCATCCTGGCTTTTTGTCTTTGTTTTTCTGCACCCTCCTTCTCTTCTTCTTCTTCTTTGTCATCATCATCATCTTCTTTTTTTGTTTCTTATCTATGTTGTCGCTCTGACGTCTCCCTTTATTCCCCCCCAGGATGAGGTGGGATCTCCTTATTTGGTCAGTCCAGCTCAACGGCCGCTCGGTTGTGTGCGTCTGTGAATGCGTTGGAGCGCTCTCTCGTGCCTGACTGTCTGTCTGTCTGTCTGTCTGTTAGTCTATCTGGTGGGATGTTGAGTAGTTCCCCCCTGACCCCACATGATCATTTAGTGCCGGGAAGCATAGGGCCTGCGTCTGCGTGACATGCAAAAACCATTTTGTTCAGCCATTTCTTTCCCTGGCAACACGGTATGATTTGAATAGTCTGTGGCAATCATTTTGATGCCCATCATACTGTTTTGGGTTTTTTTAATTGTATGTGAGGTGAGTGGTTACAACGCTCCTGTGCCTCTGGCCCAGCGTTAAGGCTCATTTATGCTCCTACTGCGTACGTACAAGAAGGCCTCACAATGTAAATTTTCCACAAATTCAAAGCCATTATTGCGCTTGTTTTTTAATGAATGATTTCTGGTGGGGCGGCACGGTGAATCAGCTGGAAAGCGTTGGCCTCACAGTTCTGAGGTCCCTGGTTCAATCCCGGCCCTGCCTGTGTGGAGTTTCCATGTTCTCCCCGTGCCTGCACGGGTTTTCACCAGGCACTCCGGTTTCCTCCCACATCCCAAAACATGCGACATTTAATTGGACACTCTAAATTGCCCCTAGGTGTGATTGTGAGTGCAGCCGTTTGTCTCAGTGTGCCCTGCGATTGGTTGGCAACCAGTTCAGGGTATACCCCGCCTCCTGTCCGTTGACAGTTGGGATAGGCTCCAGCACTCCTCGTAAGGATAAGCGGCAGAAGATAATGGATGGATGGATGGATGGATTTCTGGTGGTACTGCAAAATTTAGGCAGTAGCCCTAGGACGTTAGGGTTTCAATCAAGGGTGTTGGTTTCAAAATATGGTTTGATGCTGGTTTTAGGGTTCAAAGTTAAGGTCTAAAGCCTGAGTTTGTGTTTTGGGTTTCAGGTACTGTAAGTGTTTCATGTGTGGGTTCGGGCTTGAAATCTAAATTAGGGTTTCAAGCCTATCTTGGTGTTTGCAACGAGGGTTGGGTGTTCAAAATTTGGGTTTCATACCAAGGATACGGTTTAAAACAAGAATGAGTCTTATAAACAAAGGTTAGCATTTCATATTTCATATTTTTGTTTCAAATTTAGGTGAAGGTTTCAAACAAGGTTGAGGGTTTGAAGCCAGGGTTATGGTGTTAAGGTTAGGGTTAGGGTTTTTTCCTTGTTTTAGAGTTTCAAACAAGGGTTAGGATTTTTGCTTTGGGCTTCAAGCTAGCGTTACGGTTTCAAACAATCTTTTGAATTTAACATCAGGGTTTCAAATGTGGATTAGGCTTTCAAACAAGGACAAGTGATGCAAATTAGGGTTTGAAGCCTGGGTAAGAGCGCAGCATGTCGAACATAAATGAGCCTTGACAATGTCTGTTTTTTGTCACCGTGATCCAGTCAGCTGATGGAGGCCACGGCAGGCCTACTTTTAAGTCTCACACGTTATTCAAGACGTCAATCGTTATGTGTAAATGCATCCTGACACACATCAGTGGTTATTATGTGTTCATCATATCTCCTGACACATCTTTGATGATAGCTCACTCACCCAAAGGTAGAAGTTCCCCTTTGTCTGTTTGGTCTGAGATGATTTGGTGAAGACGCTTTTCCACTGCATTGTACGTGCTCAGCGTGGGTTGGTTGCATTTCCACAACACAATGCAGTAGTGCCTACTTACGCATAATATGGAAGTAAACACATTGCTATGAAGTCGCTTGTATGCAGCGCACCCACCGTCTTAATCTTAGGTTAGGGCACAGGTGTCAAACTCAAGGCCGGGGGCCAGATCCGCCCCGCCACATGTTTTTATGTGGCCCGCAAAGGTAAATCATGGATGTCAACTTCCATGGTTCTGATTAAAACTTGTACAAAATTTTCAATTTGTCATATCATGAATGAAAATATTGGGATATTGCAAGCATTTTTGCGACCAAATCCCACCCATTGTGCTTAATTTCTGATTCCAAAACCAGTTCATAAATTTGATCCGTAAATGTGATGAGGCAGTTAAAGATTTTTATGGTTTCAGTCATGACGGCCCTCTGAGGGAAACTGGACCGACAATGTGGCCCATGACAAAAATGAGTTTGACACCCCCCTGGGTTAGGGTTACTACCAAGGTTAAGATTTTCAAATTTGTATTCGGGTTAGGATTTGGAATGAGTGTTTTCAATGAGAAGTTGCCAATTGGTATAATGGAAGTATCCGGCATGTGCAGTGAAAACGTGTCTTAAGAGACTTCTGCTCCCAGATCAGCCGCCTCGTGGGGAAACTTCACCTGGCCACAGCCTCGTGCTGTTGCTGGCGACCGTATGGGTTCATGCCGCAAATGGATCCTCTTTGTGTCCTCCCAACCCACCCGCCGCCCCACTTTTTCTCTATTGAGTCTGCTTGTGGTGTTTCTCACACAGAACCGACCGCCGTTAATGTTTCAGCGCATGGAGGCGCCACCAGAGGGCGACGGTACAGACGGACTAGCGGGGCCTGAACTCAGCAGCCTTCCTGGTACCCAGCCCGACAACGTCAACAGCATGTAAGTCATCTAAAATTCAAGTCATTGAGTGGTTTTATGACTTCATGATTGGTTAATTGGGACTTGTTTTTTTTGTCTTATTTAGCTGATTAAGTGCTCATGTGACTTGAGTGGCTGATTCACTGATCGTGTCTTGATTATCGGCTGATTCAATTCATTGTGTGATTATTCCAATTGATGATTGGTTGATTCAATAATCATATGACTTGATTATTGACTGATTAAAGTCATCAAGGGCTTACGTGACTGGATGAATCAACTCATTGTGTCATCATACCAAGAGATGAATGGCTAACGTATCGAGTAATCATGTGAATTGATGATTGGCTGCTTCAACTCATCGCACGGTCGTATGCTGTCACAGACCTTCCGAAAGCGGCGGCATGACCGAGAGCCAGTCGTGGATGACCGCCAAAGCCCAGGAGATGTTCCAAAAGACGGGTAACTGGAGCACCGACAGGCCGTACCCCGACGACCTCCATGAAAACCGTCACAACCCGCAGGTATGATGAGCGTGACGTTTCATTGTGGCCATGACAGCGCGCTGGTGACTATTATGGTATGGTCGAAGAGCGATTGTCGAAGAGGTGTAGGGTGTTGCATTGTCCTCAAATTTGACATCTCTCTATCTACTGATTTGAATTTTCAAGTAGCCTGCAGAGATCTTTTGTTCTGCATCCAAACAAGAAATGTATTGGATATGGAGGGTAGCAGCTAGCTCAGGTCACATGTTACTCCTGAGAGAAAAATAGTCAAAAATGTATTTCATGTTAAAAAACAAAAAGTTATATATTTTTTAAGAAAAAGGATAAAACAAGAATATAACAAATATAAGGGTTAAAATATTTCCCATGAGTAAAGTCATATTTTGTTTAGTCAGTCTAGATTTAAGTTGGATTTTTCCTTTAGTCCTTTATTTTGAGAAAAGGTCATACAAAATACATCCAAAAAAAACCAAGTTGTACTTCTTAGCAAAAATCACGTTTTTACATTAAAAATATTTATGTTTATATGGAAAAAAAATCAAATCTTTGCAAGGTAAAAAAAAAGTTATTCCATGTGAATAGTGGCACTTGTCATTAGAAGAAAACACTTTTTTTCCAAAGTAATACTACAAAATATGACAAAAATGAAGTAGGATTTTTTTTCATTAAAAAAAGTGGTTGTACTCCCCTAACAAATAAATAAAACATTTTGTGGAAAAGTAATTACATGATTTGAATAAAATAAAAGTTATTTGAAAAACGTCAGTCCTAAATTTAGTATTTAACTTATTTTTCTCAATCGAAACACTTCTCTCAGCATTTGCATGCAATGCCTCAGGAAATCTACTTTTTTTATTATTGTTGTACAGCACTTAAATGGCAGCCATGTCTTTTTTTTCTTTTTTGGGTATTGACTTTTTTCTCCAGTCCAGTGAGCAATATATTTATATTTGTCTTTCACTGTGTGTGCATTGAAAGTGAAACTGTTTCAGTGGAGGCTAGATGCTAGCAACATTAGCATGGACCACAGCGCGAGCTTGTTGGTGTGGCAATTGATCAGACACAGATGCAATCTGACACAATTCTCAAACATCACACAGATGTCTCATTTGGCAGTCAAAGATTTGTGAGATTCTTAAGTAACAAGTGTACTGTTTTGGTTTCATTTTGGTTGTCCTTTTGTTTATTGCTGTGGTGTGCTACTTGTTCTGGTGTAAGACCTTTCTACACCTGAAGAGGCAACAGCGAGTCACTCTAGTGTTATTTTTCTAGATTATTTGTACCTTTTTTTCATTGTTTTAATTTTTATTATTCTTGTGTGATTATATTGTATTTGTATTTTTTTCTTTTAAATCTATATAGTATTATTTTCATTTTCCTTATTTAAATTGTATCCAGTATTAATTTGTACTGAATGTCCGACGCCCCACACATGTTAATCTATTCCACATTCATATTAACCCCTACCATGCTCTTAAACCTACATAATATTAACAACCTATACTGTAAAATAAAGACACTCACAAACTTGAAACTCTTAGTACTCGACACAACTGAGCTCTTGTACAGTATTGGGGAGGTATTTTTATAATTTGTAATATATCTTTTCATAAAATTTCTTTTTTTTTTGTTAATGTTTTAGGCTAGAAAGTGTTAATTTCACCATGACAGTTAAAAAATAAATACTTGATCAAGAAATCTCATGACATAACTCATTATGACAATCATAAATGTGAAAAAAAAAATTAAAATCTCCAATGCACTGAATCCACTACAGGTGAAGCACAATATGGCAAGGAGTTAATTTATTTAATAGTATATTTTTTGTTCCTGACTATTCCATTTGAACTTTTCATGTAATTGAATTTTATTTTTCATTAAGAATTGGGCAAAGGGTGCCTTGAGCCTGTTCACCTTCGAGATGACTCGTATGATATTGTGCTCATTTGCTAAAATCGAGACCACCCGCTGTCATTTCTCCACCTCACACACTGGCTGTAGTGCCCCCCGCAGGATGGGGGGGGACGCGGTCACGCCTCCTCTCGTTGTCTCCTTGCAGACGGTAGAGATGCGGGAGATGGGGCGGGACGGGTACTCTGACACCGAGCCCTGTCACCCAGTGGATGGGCACGGGCGCACCCTCTCCATGCCCCGCCTCTCAGCAGACAACCAAGTGAGCACCTCCATGCCCCCCACCCACCACCCGACCCCCATGCTCTACACCACCAACCTCACGTGGCTTAGCCCCACTCATTTCTTTATTTGCTGGTGGCGAGAATGACTGCGGTGAATTTGAACAAGTCATTGCAAATTGATGATCATTTTGTGACAAGGAGTATAGAGCTCGTGCGCGTGACGTCACCATTTTCATGGCGCCATATTGCCGGTCAAAAGAGCTCGTCAACATCGTGGGAGACATTGAACCGGAGGAAAATATTGACAATAGCCGAGACCTGTTGTGCAGTTGGTTGTTACAATAGATGAGGCAGACATTCAAAGAGATCATTCTATGGAATACCAGCTAAAAAGACGAAAAAAGATCGATGGATTTCGGAAATTAAACGTGATGGATGGTGCCCAACCAAAATACACACACACACCTGTGTAGCGATCGCTTCATTTCAGGTAGGAATTTTTCTTTTCAATCTCAAATTCCCAAGAAGTATTTATAATGTCAAATTGGCTCATTTGAGAACAATGCGTTAAATGAAGAAAAAAAAAAAACAACTGGGAGTTATCTCGAACGTACATGAAGCGTGTTGCGGCCACATGTTAATCTTTGGTAAACCGCTACCCGACAGACATTTTTTTTTTAATATGCATTGTTTTCAAATGAGTCCAATGTGTATTTTAAAAAAAAAAATGTCGGTCACACAGAGGTTTATGCAGGTTAATGTGTGACCATAACACGCTTCGTGTACAGAGCCTACTCCGTCTTTTTTTTTATAACGCATTGTTCTCAAATGAGCCAACTTGGCATTATAAATACTTCTGAGGAAATGCTACGGAGGAGCTAACTTGCTTGTTTTCTTTTTTTTTTCAATCATAGTGAATGCGAGTTTGTGTAAATCCAGTGGTCATTTATTTAAATATTTGTATTTGTATTGAGTACTAGCAGAAAAGATCGATGGACTTTGACAAAGGTTAACGTGTAGCCGAACACACTTCCGCGTTCACGAGCCGTTTCCCCGTTGAGAACAGTGAATGCAACGAAATATTTGTCTGCATCCAGACTCTTCTACGCTTTAAAACTCTTCCTTGTAAATCTCGGCGACTTACTCACCAGATCTGTGTGTAGATCCAGTTGTCCAAGACAAGCGGAAGCGAATTAACGTTCCAATTTCTTATCGGCAAAAACATTGACTTCGGCATTAAATATGGGTCCTCTATACCAAGTGTCTTATCATTTTTCCACGTACCTTCATTCATTATCTTCTTCTAAATGTTTAACGGTATCGTACAAAACTCTAGGTGTCGTGCTATAAGACATATTTTCGTTTCGTCTCCAACCAAATTAGCATTCAGCAATGCTTAGCTTGACTGGCAGCATGGCCAGTCACGTAACGTAACTGCACGAGCTCTATAAGTAACATCGTGAAAAGAATCAAGTACACTATTTACAGTGGTGCCTTGATATGTGATCTCAATTTGTCCGGTGACCATGCTCGTAACTCAGAGCACGTGGATTTCAAATCAACTTTCACCAGAGAAATGAATGGAAACACCAGAATCCATCTCACTTTCCCACCCAAAAAAAAAAACTCATTTGTAATGTTTTTCATGAGGAAAATACCACAATGTATATATATAATATTGTATTTAAAAAATGAAAAGCACTCTAATATCCTTAAACTGATTGTAAAGAATTGATCAGTCAAAATCTTGGGAATAATTTTTTTCTGTCTTAATTCAATATTGTTTGCATTTTTCCCCTTTGTATTATAAAATTAAGGTCTTGTTTCCAGACTTGTAAAAGTAGTATTAATAAACCAGTTTTTTCTCAGAAAAAATGTTGAGTACTGTCATGAAAAAAGTAGAAATTATGTACAAATAAATTGATATTGCACGTTTTTTTTTTGGGGGGGGGAGTCATACTACAAGAATGAAGTCATATTTTTCTACATGAAAGTTGTAATGTGTGAGTACAATTATATTTTTAGGGATAAAAAATTGTAATAATTTAGCAAATTGTAATATGTATTTTTTAAACTCTCAACATATTCTTTTGAACGTAGCCCTAATATTCCTTCCTGAGCAATTTTTTTTGAGGGACTTGAAATTCACCTTAGTCTTTCTCCTCCTCCTCGTCCTTTCACCATCCAGCACCCACTTGAAACCTCAATTGGACCACAGAGAACACGAGTGGGTTTAGACCATTTGTTATTTTGCAAGGCAGAGAATTTGCCAAATATTATGATGTTGATGAGGAAAAAAGCGAAGTTATCCACAACTGAGCTACTATCATTAACTTCGTTGTCATAGATTAGCTCCCAGTCTGTATCATCAAGGTTGCCTGAAAGAAAAGAAACAAAATGGGAGTACGATCTAAACTTTTGTGCAGTAGTGATGTTAAAACATACATCAAATCTTTTAATATTTCACGAAAGATGCTAAATAATGTCCACATAACATGCACTAGCACCCAAGCCCAAACCGCTACTTAATTTCTGAGTCTGGTAGACTGCTGAGTGCAATAATGGTCTTCCCCCATCCATCCATTTTCTTAGCCCCTTATCCTCACGAGGGTTGCGGGGAGTGCTGGAGCCTATCCCAGCTGTCAACGGGCAGGAGGCCAATCGCTGGGCACATTGGGGCCAAACAGCCGTACACACAATCACACCTAGGTGCAATTTTAGAGTGTCCAATTAATGTTGCATGCTTTTGAGATGTGGGAGGAAACAGGAGTGCCCGGAGAATACCCACGCAGGCACGGGGGAGAGCATGCAAAGTCCACATAAGTGGGGCGGGATTGAACCCGGGACCTCAGAACTGTGAGCCCAACGCTTTCCAGCTATGCCACTGTGCCGCCTGGTCTTCCCCCATCGTGTCAAAATTTCAATCAAATCTTGTTTTTTGACCAGTCATCATCTGAAAGATAAACATTCATTTGCACACTTAAAGAAGACAAAAATGCAGTTAACCCACTCGAGCTCTCAGTGGTTTCATTCAACCCCACCCCCTACTGCACTCCCCCCCCCCCCCCCACTCCACACCAAACACACACCTTTCCCAACCACCGCCACCAAACTGTAGCCCCTTTCACATGGCTTTTTCCCTTCTTGCCGTTTCGGTTGCGAGCCTTGTCTTTTGACTAAGTGAAGCAGCATGTGGCTCAATGTTATTATTCTTGTGGTACGCTCCATTAAAAGCAGGCAATTGTATGTTTGTAATCACAAGGTGGCTTTACTGTCAACAACTTTACGTTTGTGATCATAAGGCGGCATAGCTGTGAACAATTGTACATTTTGTTAGTACGCTTCTGGTCATGTGGCAGCTTGCAAAGTAAGCAATTATGTTTTTAATCAGGATGCAGCTTGATAACTAGATTGCGTGCTTGTGGAAAAAAGGCATGAAAGGGACACAAGACATGATTCTATGACATCATTTTGGAATGATGGCCTTAGAATGCTTTTACTGGCTCCTCCTCTTCCATCCAATCCTTGGTGTGTCTGTCCTGTGCGCAGTGTGGCCACTTACTGGCCGCCGCTAGAAATTATTACAACGAAACACGAAGTACTACAACGCTATGTGTGTGTGTGTGTGTGCGTGTGGCTGCCTTGGAATTTAATACGTCTTTATCTGCTGCCTTCTTTTTGTGTTTTTCTTCCTCTTACCACCAATCTGGTTTGTGTGTCTCGCTCTGTGTGTCGTTTGTGTTTGTGTTTGCAGCGGAGAAGACACAGGCCTCGCAGCAATAACCTGAGTGTATGTACTCTCTCTCTTTGTTTCTCGCTCTCTCGCTCTCTCTCTCTCTCTCTCTCTCTCTCTGTCAACGTTTGTTGACGGTGTGGTCGCAGCTGCCATGTACACGGCGCAGGTGTTGTTGGGGTTGTTACTGCAGCAGGAAAAGAAGAGCAGACGCTCACAAATTATTTGAAATATTTTTTTGTCCCAGCTTTAAAAGTTTGCACGGCTCATCGATGCACTGGTTAAAGTTGAGGGATTCCCAACCAAGTATTGAAGATGAGTGTATTGTTTTGAAAGTACAATATTTTGGTTGATTTAATATGACTCTATTTTTTTTCAACTGAGAGTGGCGATTTCTTCGCAGTGTTCTATTTTTTTTTATTCCTAATTTCATGGCTTTTATGAGGTGGGAGCCCAAATTATGTTAAATAAAATACGTTAAGATTTGTTTAAATTGTGGGCCCTGAATTAATAGTTTATGGAAGTTTAACTTTGAAGGGAATTATGATGGTCTGTTCCTTACTACTGTGATTTGAATGTATCTTTCTTTTTTTGTTTTGTTTTGTGCCGTATTCCGTAATTTAACTTCCAGATCAATTAAAAAGGATTAACATCATTATTATATCTTGTCAAGTTCTGTGTTGAACAAGCTTTCCCATCTGACCAACTTTTTGAAAGATTAAGAAATGTCTTAAAGTAACCAACACGCATGTGTCATCAATCTGACAATAAAAGGACAATCACAGTAATCACAGGAAAGAAACTATTAATTTGACTCATTCGCAAAGTAAGAACATTTCAACCCGTTTGTTAGTGGATGAGGCCCAATGTTTTAAAAGACATCAACCAGGGGTAACACTGCAGTGAGCCTCACTCGTCTTTTGTTCCTCGCGACGATTCTTCCATCTTATCCCGGTTCCATCCTTTTCCTTGTTTCTCTTTGGTGTGCTGTCCGTCGTCGCTCGTCGTGAGGGTGCGCGCGCGAATGTGTATTTCGCTCGACTGTGTTGCCTGCTGCACTGTGACCAAAGCGTGTTGAAAAGAACAAATGCATGGACGTCATGCGAGGGGGTGGGGTGAGTTTGACGGGCATGTCCCACCTGGGTGGTGCATGAAGTGGGTGGCAAGCGCAGAGGTGGCTTCCTGGTCCGTTTCTAAATGCTTTGATGTGCTTGTTTTGCAAATGGCTAAAACAAGAGTACTCAGTAGAGCATTAGTCCGCCGCAAAGGCTACGTGTTTTCTTCAGCTGAATTTTTATTTTATATGTATATGTTGTTGTTTTTTTTTTAATTGGATGTCCTTTTTATTGGCGACTGTCCACTTCAAGTTCCAGCTACTTTTTTTTTCTTCTGGTAGTTCCTTGAACTAAATTCCTCCGGCCTGAATCTGCGTAGCGTGGCCGGCGCTATTTACTTGCTCAGATGCAGTGATTAGCATACGTCTTTTATGTGTGAAACATTTTTTTAAAATGTATTTATTTATTTATTAAAAACATTTATTGTTCTCTTGTTAATTTAATTTTATTTGATCATTTTAAATACTTTTTTATGTTTTGTTATTTTGTGGTCATTTTTGTTGTAATGCTATTTTGTTTTGCACTTCTTAATATTTTTTTTACCTGTATTATTAATATATATATCAATATATATTTCATGTTTTATTGTATTTTGTTTTTTATTATGATATTCTTATTTTAACCAGTTTTTCATACTTTTACTTGAATTCTTATTATTACTATTAATAATATCAAGTGACATTATTTAATTTTTTTATTCATTTTTGACTTGTATTATATTTATTTTTAATTGTGTTTTCGTGTTTCCTTAATATGGTGCTATTTTGTTTTTTTTTCTTTTGTATATTCAATTTTTCCATTATTTTATTGATTCAATTATTAAGCTATTTTGTTTGATTTTATTTTCTTGTATCCATTTTTTGTACATGTTTTGTTAATGTATTTGTTTTTATTGCATTATGGTGATTTTTTTTCCAATTATATTTTATTAGATTAAATTTTCTCTTGTATTTTAAGGTTTTTTTATGATGTTATATATTTTTATATTTTTGTATCGTACTTGTATTATTAATATCATTACACTGAAAAATTTAATTTGATTTAATTAGGTTAGACTTTTGTTTCTTTCTTTCTTTTTCTATTTTAATTCTCTTTTTGTATCTGATTTGCACTGGCATTCAAAATACTGTGGATGTCATACCGATACTGATAGCAATTAGCTCAACCGATCCCTTCGTGCTGGTTGTAACACTGTGCCAAGCGTAAACTGGACACTACTGAGTGGCTTTGTGGTTTTAGCTCATTGTTGCCTGATGATGTCGTTTTGAGCCCAAATCCAAGATGTGCGCCTTGTCCAACAGTGGCAGATTCTCTCTTGTGCATGTGGAGGCATGGTCGGCAACGTCGTGCCTGCGCTCCCTTCGGGGTCTCCTCCCAACCATCCCGCTCGGCGGCGAAGCTTGGTCGTGTTCGAATGGGCACGTGCGACTGCTGGCTGTTGTTTTTGATTTGCAAATAGTCATGTTGAAGTCTATCTGAGCCAGATGGGTGCCCAGACCAATACTAGAAGGTTCCAGTCAGCTTGGCAGACACCCATCTGGTTCCCCGAAAGATCACGTACCCCTTTCATACTGACTTGGTGCCAGTTTTGGTTCACACCTCGATAGGGCTTCAAACTAGGTTTCAAATCCGTCTTTGGAGCCTGGGTTAGGATTTTATAAAAGGGGTGAGGTTTTCAAATTCGTGCTTGTAACCAAGGTTAAGGTTTTAAGTTAGTGTTCCAAGCCTGGGCTACTGTTCCCAACAAGGATAAGGGTTTTAAGTGTGTGTGATTCAAAATTAGGGGTTTATGCTTGGCTTTGAGTTTCTATCAAAGGTTAGGGTTCAAAATTTGGTTTTGAAGCCAAAATGGTGGGTTAAAGTTCAGTTTCCAGCCTGGGCTGGGGTTTCAAACAAGGGTTAGATTAAGTTAAATAAGGGTTTCAAGTGTGGGTTCAGGATTCAAATCAGGGTTTATAATGCTTATGTATGTGTTTGAGTTTCCACCAAAGGTTAAGGTTTAATATTTGGTTTTGGAGGCAAGGTTCTGGTTTTAAGTTAGAGATCCTAGCCAGGGCTGGGTTTCAGACAACGTTTTTAGTTTAACATCAGGATTTGAATTTTGGGTTAAGGTTTCCAATTTGTGTTTAGTAGGCTTCCCAATTAGGGTTTAAAAACAAAGTCAGTGTTTTATGAAAGGGTTTCAAGGCCATTTTATGGTTTCAAATAAGGGTTTCAAATTTCTCCAAAGAGGTTTCAAGCCACTTGAAATTAAATGTTTCAAACAAGGATTTGGGTTTCAAATTGAGGTTTAAAGCCAAGCATTGGGTTTTACATTCACGTGTCAAGTTAGTGTTTGTGGATTAAACCCCTTTCATGCTGAGCTGGAGCCAAAATTAACAGCGTTTCATGGCTGATTTTACCATTTGGGGCTACCCAAACTGACTAACTTTACTGAATTACATTAGTGGTAGTGGGTCATGACCACTGGTTCCTGGCTTCGATCATTTTGCCATTTTACACCTAGAAACCAGACCCGTAAGCTGACATTTTGACCTTATGTGGGGGATATCACCATGTACTGTAGCTCTAGGTTTACAAAACTGAATGCTGGTACCCAATCGGTACTGGCACAAGCTCAGTGTGAAAAGGGAGTACAAAAGAATCAATGAGCCACACTGACAGCAGCATCTCATCAACTATTTGTCTGTCCCCCTCTTCCTCACCTTCGCTCCCCGGGTCCCTCAGACCATCACGGACACCAGTCCCATGCGGCGGTCCACCTCCAGCCTGGTCCACGGGCGTTTGGGCCAAGGCGTCAGGCTGGATGACTACTCCTTAGAGAGGGTGGTGTCCGAGGAGGGGCGGCATGGCGGTGGCGGGGGCCGCCGGCACAGGGACCGAAGCCACCGGAATTCACAGCGATCCCTCACCAGATACACTGACGCAGACACGGGTGAGTTTCCACCAAGAGGTATGGTACATTCTGTGGTTTGGTAAAGTAAACCCTGGCCCCTGCAGGATGACGTTTTTTTAAGGTTGTGAGGTCGACAAGGGTGCAGTGTGTGATTTGATGTACCACCCTGGAGTCTCAACGGGGTTAGGGTTTCAAATTTGAAGCCTGGGTTAGAAATTTGATACCAAGTTTAGAGTTTCCAAATTAATGTTTGAAGCCAAAGTTAAGGTCCAAGGTAGTGTTAGGGTCGTAAGTTGGACTCTCATATTAAGGTTTCAAGTCTTGGTTAGGGTTTCAAACAAGGGTATGGGTGTCAAATTAGGGTTTCAAGCCAAGGATAAGGTTTCAAGTTAGCGTTCCAAACGCGGGCTGCAGTTTGAAACAAGGATCAGAATTTAAATTTATGATTTCAAGACTGAATGAGGGTATCAAACAAGGGGTAGTTTTCAAGCTGGGTTTAATTTTTCAAATAAGGGATTCTAGCCATAGTTCAAATTTCAAACAAGGTTAAGGTTTTAAATTGGGGTTTCAAGCCAGGGTTTTGATTTGAACTAAGATTTGGTGTATCAATTCCAAGGCAAGGTTTAGTTTTCAACCAAGCTTTAGGATTTCAAATTTGGGTTAGGGTTTCAAATTGGGTGTTTCAAGGATGGGTTCGATTTTCTAGACAGAGTTATGATTCCACGTCTTAGTTTTATGGAAGGGTGGAGGTTTCGAGGAAGGTTCAAGTTTTCAAATTGGAAGTAAAAAATGGCAGTGGCCCCAGGAATTAACCTTGTGGGCCTCTGGTGGTTTCGATGTCTGCAATAACCATTTGTTTCCTCTACCAAACAAGGCCTGGGCACAGACCTGAGCACCACCACACAGTCAGGCGACCTGCCCCCCAAGGAGCGCGAGCGCGACCGCGGCAGGACCAAGGACCGACGCCACCACCACCACCACCACCACCATCACCATGGCTCGACAGACAAAGAACGCTATGATCGACATGACCTACCCCACCGACACTCACACGACAGGCACTGGTCACGTTCACCCAGTGAGGGTCCAGACGGACGGAGCCACAGACAGGTGGGCCATGTTGACACGCAGGCTAGGCTCTTTTCGAGGGTGGTGCTATTAACTTTCATAGACAAGGAATAACTTAGATGGACACATTGGTATGGTGGTTTATCCTCTAATGAGCAGGTCTGCCACACAGTTAATAGATTTGACATTTGAATTTCAGCAACAACCTTCCTCTGTGTAATTCCCATTTTCTCCCCGTACTCTGGCTGGATTCCGCAGTCCAAAAACATGCATGTTACCTTGATGAAGATTCAAATTGTCCTAAGATGTGAATGTGGTGGTTGTTTGTCTCTAATACTTCTCAAACTGGGACCTAGGGACCCCCAGGAGTCGGGGAGCCGTTCCACGGGTGTCTGCTCAATAGTTTGCAATAAATTGTTGTATAATTTTGAAAAGAGTCCATTAATTAAACGACCCTAACCCAACATTACACATCCGGCAGTGTCTAAAAAAAGTCACATACAGACACTCCTCTCTCATTTATGGCAATGTTTTTCAGTGGCCCAGATCTCCATCCATGTACTAACTATGGACAGTGACCAAACATAGTTCCACGGATCGTAAATATGCTTTTATTGATATTTGTTATTACCACGAGGCTGAAACGTTTAGGTCAACCTAGGTGGACTTAGCCGAGTTAGCCATTTTTTTCCCCAGCCTTAGTGGGCATGCAGAACTTGTATGGCTAATCGACTATTCCGACTATCCAAAAGAATAAAGTTTATCAAAGGCATCAAGTGTTGCCAAAGGATGGACTGTTACAAAGCAAAGGCCACAGATACAAGCAATGCAGAACCTACTGGAAAATTACCCACTCAAATCATGGAGGGTGACTTCTACCGCGTAACCCTTCCCGTTTCCCTTCCTCCACATCCACCCACTGATTCCTTTACACTCCATCCAAAAGGTAAATGAAACACATTTAAGTTGCTTTAAATGTATGCATTTTTCATTGTCTAAACGCAGGGTATACATATTTTTACATATATTGCAATTAAAATGGGAATTTACCATTTGGAGGTTGGGAACGGATTAAACTCATTTACTTTACTTCCTGTGGGAAAAAAAATGTTTGGGAGATGTTTGGCTCGAATACCTGACATTCAGCTCTGAGTTGGTGCAGTGATTCATGACCTGCCTTGATCTCCCGCAGCTTTAGTCCAGTCAGGAGTTAATTTCACCCACTTACGAATGTCAATTTCTCTTTTTGCTTTTTTTTCTTTGTCACTGTTTCTCTCTGTCCATTTCCCTTTAATGTGACATGTTGCTTCTTGGTGTGACTTCTTCTTTGCCATCATCACCGTTTTTGACCAATCAACCTTACCTATGGCCCCCTCCTACCTACTCATTCTGCCCCACTCTTCTCTCTGTTCTTGTTGTGGTGCGTTTTGATTTTCCTTGTTTACATTTTGCTGTAGGGCAGTAGTTCGGTGAGCGGCAGCCCCGTTCCTTCGACCTCGGGGACCAGCACACCGCGGAGAGGCCGTCGCCAGCTGCCCCAGACCCCTGCCGTACCTCGTCCTCACGTCACCTACTCCCCTGCTGTCCGCAAGCCCAGCTACGGGCCCCAAGGGCCAGGCCGCCTCCGCTCGCCTTCCCCGAGACACTTCTCCCCGCCAGACCTCGACAGAGGCTACCACCACCGACCACCGTCCCGTCAAGCCTCTCCCCACCACGGGGGCTCTTCGTCCAGACACGGGTCGCCCCGCTCTCCAAGGCACCAGTCCCCGCGGTCCCCCATTCATGGTTCACCGCGGTCCCCACACAGAGGCCGCTGGAGCGGACCTCCACTGGCGGACAGTCTGGAAGGGGACGCGCCCTTCTATGAGCGTGATTTTGAGTATGAGCGGCATCACGAGCCCCCTGCTTATGAGCAAAGCCTTTCCCACAATAATCCCCACACTCATGCGGGAAACCCCCACCCGCACCCCTGCTCGCCCAGGACTGCCCGCCACGGGCCACTTCCACCACCCTCTCATCCACATCCCCGTCGGGTACCCAACGGCTACCGCTCGTCCTCACCTTCTCCGCATCGAAGGGGGCCCCCTGGGGCACCTCACCCCCACCACCGGCACCCCCACGCCCGCGGATCCCAAAAAGGCCTGCATGAACCTTACAGTGAGACAGATGAGGATGACTGGTGCTAGCGACTGGATTAGAGCAGAAATGATGGAAGGAGAACAGCAACGTCCAGGGTTCTGGCCTTGCATCTGCAGACTTGACGGGGAGCTGGGTGGGGGGTCCGGACATCCTCCCGAGGACCCTGCCTTCAGCTCCTGAACTGTGTGTGACTGCAGGTAGAGACCAGGAGGGCGACAGTGCCCCAAATAGCCTGACAGACAGAAGATGGCCAAGGCCACCTGGACTATGCTTCCCAGAATCCACTGCAGGGAAGCTGAACTGCCCGTGGTAACGTGGAACATTTGGTTTCAATAAAGTATCCTGACAAATGGTTGGGGTTTCTGAGGCCAGAACTGCTCCTTGTGATTGGCTGAATCCTTCTTCTTCTTCTTCAGGTTACTCGCTGGCCAGTCTGCTTCTTGGAACTCTCCAAGCGGGTTCTGCTGCTTCCACTCACATTTTTAAGGGAGACAAGTTCGTAAAAAGTCAGACCCTCTTCCTTCTCCCCGACTAGGTCCTTACACGCCAAGCTTTGCCTGCAGGAAAAATCACACTCAAGAAAAAAACTTTACCATGAGGAGAGAAAAAAAGGGAGAAAAACTACTTGATCTTGAACTTTTTTTTTCCAAGGATAGAACAAGGAAGCTCCACCTGTTCTGCAAAAAAAAAAAAGAAAAAAACCTGCCAACCCCAGCGATGGCTGATATTTGATGAGTTTTATCATCTCTGTTTACTGTTACAGACTCTCTGTGGTGGTATGACATCAATTCCTGTACGGTGGAGGGCATGCCCAGCTCCGTGTAAGCCCCACCCAAGCGTAGCCTGACAGGAAGTTACATCACACAGTGGAAAGGGTGGAGAAGAAGAGAGGAAAGAAATGACAAGACTATTTTCTTCAGTATTTCTTCTCATTTACTTCTTGCTGTTCTTCTTGAACATTGGAAGCTCTCCTCTTTTCGTTCACTCCTTTGACCTTTTTTGGATGGAAACGTGCATGTTTGAATCAACGCATAGTAGAGAGGAAACCAAACCCCATCTTTTGGGACTGTGGGGTTGGGGAGCTTTACGGGAAACTTTGCATTTATGTTTACAAAATGAAGTTCTCTTCTCTCTTAGAACTCTCTCTCTGATGGTTGCTTCCCGCCTGGAAGGGAAGCAGCTTTTGTGGTCAGGTTTTTAATGGGAAGTTGACCGCAGTGGGTTCTGAGATTTGGGGATGCTCTCCAAGAGAGAGATGGAGCAGAGGGAAGTGAACTTCTGCCACCTGGTATTTAGTATTGTTCATGATGATAGTCTTGATAAAACAAATGTCCATGCAGAATGACAATGATGTTGATGATTGTTAGCGCTGTTGCTGTAGAGTTGTTGTCACGTTCTTTATCCCTTCAATTATGCCAAGTCCATCTTGTTTACATCTCTAGCTTACGTCGATGATCCCCGGGACCAGAAGGCGATGTTTCAGGTTGGCTAAAGGGGGAAGTCAGCGAGGTTTTTTTGGTTCTCGTCCTACCAAAACCCAAAGACGAAAATGCTTATAAAATACGAGAATCGGTTGGCGGAGAGGCTCTCGTCCCACTTTTTTTGTAGCGTTGTCGGCGAACTGACCAGCACAACCACCCGATTTAGACCTCTTTGGTCCTTTGCCCCTGCAAGGACATGTTACACCACTTCTGTGCCATCGATGACCTCCTCTACCCAAGCCCTCCTCTCAGGTCCGGACTGGGTACCAGGTACCACGGGAGGTTGTAGCACAGCTGAGTCCTCCTCTGCCAAAATGCGGCATCAGTGTTCCAACAGCCTGCTTTTCAGACTTATATTAGACAAGGTGTTGCAGAACGCCTTTCTTTTGGTCCTCGTTTTTATGAAATATTCTAGACATAGATAATTGACTCCTATAGATGAAGTCCTGAATCTAGATATAACTGTAGCCGTAGTTCTTAGCTTTTTCCATTCGGTTGCCACTCTTGAACTTGCACTCTTGAAGATCCTAGATCTCCCCTAAGCCCATAGTCCACATCTTTTGACTCTATGCAGACCTCATGAGCGTCCTTATGGTTTCCGTGGCAACTGTAAGACCCAAATCCATGACAGAAGCTGACAAACAGATAACGGTCGGAACCACTTGCACACTTACCCACTGCGAGCCCCCCTGCATGTGTTGCCTCCAATGCCTACGAGTAGAGCACAGACTTGTTAGTTTTTTGCTGTTGTTGTTTGGCAGGAAGTGAAAGGGCACAAACTGGAAGCCTGTCAGCAGTTACTTAACCCAGATTCCCAGACCCCGGCAGAGCCCCAGTGCCTTCTGTACCGAGTCACATCAGTCCAACGCCTCCTGGCTGGATTTGAAAAGGTCAAAAACACTGCGCCTTAAAAGTCCCTCTGGCTCCTTTGCGGTGGTCTTAACACAGGGTCCACGAGGGGTTGACACTAACATCGCTCAATATGGAAGCAAAAGTACCAGTTCCAGGGCAGGGAAACCACCCCACAACTTTCGGCCCCTCCAAGACAATGGTGCAAATTGAAAATACAAGGATTTCCCCATCCCCTGCAAATAATTGACCCTCCCCACTCCCCAAAAGAGGTTCAGAATTTCCTATTGATTCCACAAGATGGCAGCAAAGCAACACTTTTCAGTTAGACAGGCCTTTGGCCTATCTAATAGACGCTCCTCACCTCGACATAGTTCCTTCACACCCAATATATGGCGCAGAAGCACTACTTTCATATTCGACAAGGCTTTGGCCTGAGCACAGAAATAGAAAATGAGCAAGTTTTACCGTGAAGAACAGAGAACAGATTCCCCCCAAAAATTGCAAATAAGTGATTTTGCGAGAAACAAATTGCAACTCGACTGAACAGCACTGTTTTCTAATCACTTTTCATCTCATCTTTGTTCTTGTAACAATTGCATTTTTTAAAAGAAAAAAATGACTTCTACACATGAAACTTTCTTTTCTCCCAAGATATTCATTTATTGTAACATGATGAATTTTTCTGGAAAATAGGCAACTTTTTAACTCATCTAGGGGTACAGATTTTACAGTGGTACCTTGATTTATAAATTTATCAATTAACTATATATCAAATTGTGAGTGAGACGCAGTATCTTGGAAGGATTTTGTGGCAGTAAATCTAAATCCTGCTCGTACCTCAAATTTTGGATTGCAACACAGATCATGAAATAAAGAAAAAGAAAATCTCTTTCTCTCTGACCAAACAGTGCCTGAGGAAAAACAACCAATCAGAGACAGATGCCATGACTGACAAGGTGCCAATCATTTATTGTACACTTTCGGGAACACCAATAGTGGGCACACCCTCGCAGCTTCAATCAAGAGTGATCGTAAAATATTTTCCACCTCTATCCCATTAAATAAAAATCGAGTAAGTCAAGGTAGCACTGTACAGGACTCGTGTTTAGTTGGGGTTCGGATCTTGAAAAAAGCTGACCCCCATAAGGGCTCTCTGGGCCCAAAAAGTTTGAGAAGCCCTGCTCAAAGCATCCCCTTGGTTGTTTCCGATGCGGTCATTGGGTATGGACAAACGCGTAATTCAAGGGCTCTCTTTGCAAAATATCACATGGTTTTCCTTGTACAGTTTCAGTGCTGCCAAAAGTTGTGCTTACATATGTAGCTCAAGCTGCACATGGCACTGGTCTCCCCCACATGTACAGCACTAGATGTGTGCATGCGTATGTGTGTGTGTTGGGGAGGGGGTTATTGTGGTGTCTGTCTTGTTGGGCAGCAGGATTTAAAGGGCGTTAGCGGAGGTTTCAGCAGTTATTTCACACAAAAAGGCACTGGACCATCACGTCACATCATGCTATGAAGTCATAACCATATGATGTCATCACGCAGTGATGTCATAAGCACATAATGTCACCACCATGATGTCCCAGTCACAGGGAGGCATTCACTGTATGTGTGTGTATGAGAGAGCTTTTTGAACAGCTGTTCATGATTGTTCTTTTAATTATATAAAAATAATACAAATTTTGAGCCTCCTGGTGTTGCAGTAAACACAGTATTTAAAAGTATAAAATTTATGAGCATAGATCAGTCATAGAGTATTTTTTAACATTACAGTATTATCAAAATGCCATATATTTTTATTTTTTGAAACAAGTAAGTGTAGTAATTTTATTTAATTAGCAATGTATTTTTAGACATTTGTGAATGTATTTTTGTCATTTATCTTAAATTTATTTTTCAATATATTTGTGCATTTATTTGAGAATGTATTTATGGTTTATTTTATAATGAATTTTTAAAATATATTGTGTATTTGTTTGAATTATTCATCAAAGGGTTCATTATTAATCAATTATTTTTAGATGGAATTTTTTGTGATTTTTTTTTTTTTTTAAATCAATTATTCCATCTAATTTTTTTCCTAATCATTCATATGTGATTTTTTGGGGGGGGATTTTTTTTTTTTTTTTTTTTTTTGGTTTTGTTCAAAGGGCCTAAAATGAAAGCAGTAATTGTTTGGCCTTTCATTTTGAGTAGGCACATGGTCATTTTTTGCCACTCCAAAACAACAACAAAAAATGACATTGGTGATGTTAAAAAAAAATATTAATAATTGTGCGTGTGTGTGTCCCAGTCACCCCACCAACCCACTCAACCTCCCATTGTCCACGCCGACTCTGTAAATTCTGTACACTTTGAAGCATAAAGGTTTGTCAATACAGATGTCTGTCTGTCCTCGTCTTGCCTCTTAGCCAACTTAGCCAAAAATTCCGTTTCTCCCACAAGCAGTACCTTTGGTGGTCACAAGACGGTGGTCTTGAGCTGCAGTTTTCGATTAAAGGTTGTTGACGTCACAACAATCAAACTCTTCCATCTATCCATTTTCCATACAGTTCATCCCCGACGGCGGTGGCAGGCGTGTTTGGACCTCTCTGGGTGAGAGGGAGGGTACACCCTGAACAGGTCGCCCGCCAGTCGCAGCAATTGAATTCTAAAGATTTGCAAGATACGAATGGCACGTTTTGATATTTAACAGGAAGTTATTGGGGGGCCACATGAAGTTGTTGTGGTGCTTTTGATTTCAGTTCGCAAGATGAAAATACGGGTTTTTGTCAAAAAAAAAAAAAAAAAAAAAAAAAAAAAAGCTCTCAAACGGAACAGTGGCTGAGGCTACTATGTTTTCAAACCTCAAATTGTAAAACAACAACAACAAAAAGAAAACTGAGAATGGACTTTGAATGTTAACATCTATTTACAGACAGAAAAGAAAGTTTTGACATAGCGTTCGCAGCTCCAACGTTTGCCCTTGTTTTATCTGGGGTGTCACATCCTTTCTTAACCATAAAAGTGCCCTGCCATCGAAATAATAAAATAATACTCCACTTTCTTATGCATAACATCGGTCAAAACGAGTCTGTAACCTGGTTTCTCCAAACTTACCTCCTCTGGCTTGAGTTTCAACTCGGCCCTGCTGTGTTCAAGAGTATCACGCTGGCACATAGCTGATTTTATTCCTTTTTTATATATATTAAATAAAATCCGTATGCTCCCAGGGCTCATGGCACCAGTCTGTTGCATTAAATATCCGTCAAATTGAGGTTCCACTGTATACATAAACGTGTTGTGGCTTACAACAATGCTTATATATATTTAAAGAGGTTTTCGTTTTTTTATCTTCAATTCTATACAATGATAAAATAAAACATTTTTTTAATCTCAGTTTTTTTTTTCCACCAGCGGGTCAAAATGATCCACTACATGGGTAAATGAATGTTTCTTACATAAACATTTAATGTTTGAGATTGAATACTAAAAAAATAAGAAAGTAGTGTCAATGCTATACTAATAGAAATTATACTGTTTCGCACCCATTATAACTATTTGTCAAGGTCTATAAATATACCATTAAAAGTCTAATACATTTCTTAAAATATTAAATATACCCATGCAGTATGAAAAATTATGTAGTTTGAAGTATGAGTTTACTTGCCAATGGGACAATTTGACCCACAACATTAAAAATCTTGTTTCTTCCATTTTAAACAATATTTTTCAGGGATTTAAACTTAACGAGTCTTTTATTTTTCCCAAATTTTTAAATTTGACAATGGGTTAACTTGACCCAGGATTTTTTTTACAAAGATTTTTTTTTTTTTAACTCGAAAATAGGTTAATTTGACCCAACACAACATAGGAAGAGCATTAAAGTCAGCAGAATTCAGTTTGGCCGAAGGTTTTGACTTCAAATGATCTTGCATCTATCCACCCACATGTCCATCCATCGTCCCTTCATCCTTTTTTCCTTCCTTCCTTCCTTCATTCCCATCACTATGACAACCATTGGACCCAGTAGAACCTGAGCCAGTGCCACAGTAGAAAATCACAAAGCAAGTTAGGGATTAAAAGAACTAAAATAAATTAAGATATTAAGCAATTTGAAATGAAAAAGAGATTGTATTTCATCACAGATTTTGCATGTGCAACGTGCATGCCACTATGTGGGGTAAACTTCAGGAATTATTTTATACACACATATATATATATATATATATATATATATATATACGTGTGTGTGTATGTGTGAGGAAAAAATATATGTAAAAAATATATAGATGTTTTTAAGATCAGCGTGTTTCCTTTTCCTTCTATTTTTCTATTTCTAAATGTAAACAAAATCATACATTTGACCCAAAAAGAAATAAAAAAAGAAAGGAAAATGACACCCCCCCCCCAAAAAAAAAAAGATTGGTGGTGAACTCGAAGAATGCTTATTTCATGTGGGGAAACAACCAGAACACTTGAATCATAATAATACAAATATTGGGGGGTGAGAAAAATCCTAGTTGGAGAGATCATCAGCTGCCCGAGTTTGAATCTGGTGATGTTTTGTTCACAGCTTATGAAATCTTTTCTTCTCTTTTCTCTTGTGTTTTCTCTCTCTCTCTCTCTCTCTCTCTCTCTCTCTCTCTCTCTCTCTCTCGGTTGACCCCCTTTTTATCTTTTTTTTTTATTCTGGCTCTTTCTCTGCTGTTTCTACTTGAGGTGCATTTTGTAATTTCCAAACACGACTCTTCCTAATGACGCTGAATAAAACCAGAGAGAATGCATTGTACACAGCCCCGTCTCGGCTCTCGTGCTCCTTAATGCACAACACAAGCCATCAGATTATTGCGCTTAATTCCAACAAAGTTATTCATCTTTAATATGTGCAACAAAGGCCAAAGCCAAATAGGAATCACCACCTTCGTATAGATACACTGCGTGTCTGAAAAAAATAAATCAACAAAATCCAACATCGTAATATTTATGTTTGTGTATCTGTGGTTTGCAGTTTTAAAAATAATTTGAATTTATTTTTAGTTATATTTTTCACATTTTTATGAGCAGTTAGTATCCTAAGTTAGGTCTGAATTTAAGATACATCTGTGAATCTATTTTTAAAATACATTTATTTGTGAATTGAAGAATAAATTAATTTTAAAAATATTTTTTGAGTGAGTTTATTTTTTAAAAATACATTTATTTGTGAATTTCTTGTATTAGTTACTCGAAAATTATTTTTGCAATATCTTTATTGTATTTATAAGCCGCTTATCCCCATGAGGGTCGCGGTAGTGCTGGAGCATATCCCGGGTGTCTTTGGGCAGGAGGCGGGGTACACCCTGAACTGGTTGCCAGCCAATCGCAGGGCACATGGAGACAGACAACAGTCGCACTAACAATCCCACCTAGGGGCGGTCTAGACTCTCCGATGAATGCGTGTACTGTACTATACAATATATTTTGGTTTTTCTTGGGCTCATCTTCATTCTTCTCCTTTCCAGTGCATGCCTTCACTTTCTAACTGTTCCCCCCACCCTCTCCCTGCTTTTACTGCAGATCACATTGTCACCTGCAAACATCGTAGTCCAAGGATGTTTTAATGTCTTCATTAAAGTTTAGATATGGGTTGTTTTCACGTGACGTCACCCGTTGTGCTGCCTCGGGCAAACAGCTGACGACGGCCATTTTATTTCCCTGAGCTTGTTACTCGTACATTGAGTAGAACTTTTGATAAGATGCCTATTTGCGGTGCTGTGGGTTGCTCAAACAGACCTGGGGTGAACAAATATGTTAGTTATGACAAAACGCCAAAAATTATCACTAATCAAGGTGATGAAACGTGAATTTTCAGCGAACAGAGACGAAGTTATGGAAAAAGGCCATTTATCGTAAAGACATCACAACGGAGAAGCAGAGGGATCAGATACTTGTCTGCTCGAGACACTATGTAAATGGTTAGTTCAGTCTTATTTTTTTATAGTTAGGTTGTAGCTAATGAAAATTGGGGTCTTGGTGGTATTTCGTAAGCTATTTGCCCGAAACAGTACAACGGGTGAGGTCACGTCGCATTTTTTGCTTAACTATCCAGACACTACTGCGCGCTTCTATTCAACTTCCCTACCTAACGTCTACCAGTGTGGCAGCCTCCGGAATGCTCTTCCTGTTACTGTTTTTGTGTTTCACGGGCATCTGTGGACTCAAGTGCACAAGAGAGGACTCGCTAGCCGTCAGAGAGTCTTCTTCTGACTTTTCTACTAACTTTTTTTCGACAACTCTCGCCAATTTGCTGAAGCTTTTTCCAGCATTGCTAGTCGGCGCGCTCTTCAAAGCCTCGCAACGAAGAGGGTCGCGATCCGAGATACAAGTCCGCCTTCAAAAGCGGGGACATCGGCTAATGCTTCCGACGATCCATCTTGCGAACCTAGGCTCCCTAGCCAATAAAACGGCTGAATTTAAGCTTCTGATTAAAACCTGCAAAGACTGGACGTTCTGCGGCTCTGTGCTTCACGGAGACTTGGCTTTGTGGATGATTGCTCGACGCTGCTATCACGTTGCCCGGCTTCAACCTCCATCGCGCTGATTGTGTCGCCGAGCTAAGCTAACAAGCTTAATCAATACTCTTCAGAAGGCCAATATTACAGTTAGGATCCTTTTTTGTTCGTCACTTGAAAGATTCGAGAATTTTGTGAAATACTGGATTTGTTTATTCCTTTGTCTTTCTGCCATTGTCATCAAATTTTAAACAAATAATAAACATTTCACTTTGCTTGTGGTGAACTAATATACAGGTTTTACTATTTGAAAAAAAAAATGGAATAAATGGAGTTTGCCTTGATATTAAAAAAAATATTCCACCGCCTTTTGTTTTCTGTTACCATACAATATGGGCACTTACCTGTATGCTATGCTTACCTATAAACGAAAGGCGGTGGAATATGCTTTCATATCAACAGGAATGGTGTACAGATATTAACGCTAATAACGCTCGCTGAGCAGATAAACGAGAGAAAAAAACACCTAGAATCGCTACTCATTATTCTAGATTTTAACACAGCTAAACTTAACCACGATACACCCACATCCAGCTCCGTTTGGTCTAAAATAAGGTAAACTGGACTTTGCGTTTTGATGATAGGTGTTAAGTTGACTTCATTCATTAAATATTAAACTAGTTCCACTTGCAGGGTTCGCACGCGTTTCTAAAAGTCCCTAAAAACCCCTAAAAAACCCTAAATTTTCGAAGGTGCATTTAGGGGCTACTAAAAGTCCTTAAAATCCGCAAAAACCGGTCAAGCCCCTAAAAAGGCCTTAAATTATAAAAAAATCAAAGGTAGGAGCTCTACCACCAAAATTCTCCCCCCCAAAAAAAAGATCTATTTAAAAAAAAAAAAATTGCGATCCGTCTGGTGTCTAAAACAGCCGGAAGTTGTCAACGGAAGTCACCCTGTTGACAACGAGTTGCCATCTTGTCGTCGATATTCCATTGTTCGTTTCCGTGAGTCGGCTTTTCACTTCGTCTTCGTTACGTCTTTCATCGATCCAACTTGTATCATGGGGAAGTGCATTTTTCAAGATGCTTGGGTTGAAAGTCAGGAGTTTGGAAGCTGGGTTCGTCGAGATGGAAAAGATCGGCACATGTTTTACTGCCATCTGCGCAAGCAGAGCGACCAGCTAGGAAAGACAAAGCGCTGGAATCGCACCGGAAAAAAAGGAGACACGCTGATTTGACGAAGACTCTCTCATCTTCCGTTGGTATGAATCTGTTTCTAAAATATAAAGATAGTGAAGCATCAACTTCAGGCAGTGGTACTAGCAGTGCATGCACACCTAGAGTTGTCCAGCCATCGACTTCAACCAGCCAGAAGTCAGGCTCTATGAACGTAGTTCAATACACGAAGGCGGACTCGTTAAAGGCAGAGATCGTGTGGACTTTAAAAGTGATCTGCAGCCATTACAGTAACAAATCTTGTGAAAATAATTCGAAAGTGTTTGCAGTCATGTTCCCAGACAGTGACATTGCTAAAAACTAGCACTGTGGGGAAAGGAAGACTTCGTACCTGGCTACATTTGGCATCGCTGCCCACTTTTCATCGCGACTGCCTCAAAGCCAAAAAAGCCAGAATAGAGACTGACATATCTACGCTTATTGAGAAGGCTGACAGGCTGTGTGAGCAGGCAGAAGAAAAGAGGAATCTGAGGTTTATCACCGAGGCCAATGCACTCAAAGGCAGAGCAAAGGACAAGAGAGCCTCTTTGGCACCTCTGCAGCAGCAAATAGAGGAGGCACTGGGTAGGCTCAAGGAGCTAGAGTAGGGGTGCTGAGACAGACATCAGTAGAAGACATTTGTGTATATAGTCCCAATTGTAGTTAGAATCTGTTTTTCTGTATACTGTTATGTGAAGACGTTGACAATAGTCATATCAATGACAACTACCACAAGGGGCGACAGGTGATCACTGTCACAGGTACTGAGGTACTGGAACATTTGATGAACCAAGAACAGCCGATGGCACCATTGGGTGAGTCTTTTTTTCCTTATTCTTGATTTGCCACGATGGGCCTAAATTTTTCGTGTCGGCCCTAAATTTTTTCCGTGTCAGCCCTAAATTTTTCGTGTCAGCCACTAAGAATGGCCCTAAAAAGCCCTTCAATTTTTTGGGTCTGATTGAGTATGAACCCTGACTTGGCAACATGAAATTTGGTTGACACGTCTATCATAAATACAGCCATAAAAGTCCCCTCCCAAAAAAAACATGTCTGAAAAGACACATAAAGTCTTCCATTTTCTCTCCCAGCGCTGAGATTTGCTACTAAAAGCAATCCCTCTTGTGGCGGAACGAGCGTTTCCTTTGTTGTGTGAAAAGGTCATGTGAACAGTGTGGATTGTCTTGTGTGTTTTCACTTGTTCTGCTTTCGAAACCCGAAACGTCCTCACACTTCCACCTTCATCTTCCTCCTCCTCCTCCTTCATCTGCGTCCGCCGCCACGTCAGTGAGACACAGGCGCAGTCTCGCCCCCTCCCTCCTCTGTCACGTTTTATTGACGTTTCTTCCTCCCTCTGGAGCCACAATTTGCCTCCCCCTCACATTTGTCTGTAAGTTGCCCACCTCCCCTCTTACAAACACACACACACACACACACACAGCTCAAAATAGAGCCCTCCTACACGTTTTGTTGCAGCAACGCATCACTTCCTGTCTCTGCCTGGCATACACACACACACACTTTTGGTCTGTCATTTTATGCACCCCATTTACCACCACAGCAGTACTGTAAACATATTTTTTTAATTTAATTAAATGTAATGCAATAAGTATTTATTGTTACTATATATGTATAGTAACAAAAAAAACTTTGAATAATTAACATTTAAATGTGCTGTGCGATTGGCTGGCAACCAGTTCAGGCTGTACCCTGGCTTCTGCCTGATGACAGCTGGGATTGGCTCCAGCACTCCCGTGACCCTCGTGAGGATAAGATGGATGGATGGATGGATGGATGGATGAATGGATGGATGGATGGATGGTGTAGTTGGTTTGATCCACGACCTTTCCTCTCCCTCTCCAACGACCTCCTCGCCAACACCAACTGCCCTCATCCTCCCTCACTACATCCCTCAATCTTCTCTTTGTTTTTCTTCTAACTCTCTTTCTCGGCACCTCCATCCTCATCATCCATCTACCAATATACTCGCTCTCTATCCTATTGATGTGTCCCAAACCATCGATGTCTGCTCATTGTCATTTGGTCACCAATACATGTAACCTTGGCTGTCCTGACAACGAGCTCATTTTTAATCGCATCTGAGTCAGTCCAAATCTAAGAGGGATGAAATTTTGCCACTTTAAAATAAATTTTTTAAATGTTGCCATGACACGATTTCCAAGCTATTAGAAATAGGAGATAAGCAGCTTGGATGTGCAAGAAAAAGAAAAAAGGTCTCTGGCTCCATTTGGGGGTGTATGAGTGTAAATACACACCTAACATATTTTGTGTCTTTCACGCCCAAATGCTTGGATTCATGCAGTATTCAAAGGAAAAGCATGATAAAACATCAGGTTTACAGTACAGTACTTTGAAAATTTGACTGATATTTTTGAAAACAAATGGCAGTTTACTTTTCTTGTAAAAATGACATGAAGACAACTCATGATTGAAATATAGGCTGTCTGGACACTTTTGGGCCTTTACTGTAATATGCCTGTTTTTGGAATGTTGGAGGACTCTTCTTCTTCTTCTTTCGGCTTGTCCAGTTAGTGGTCGCCACAGCATGTCATCTTTTTCCATCTAAGCCTACCTCGTGCATCTTCTTCTTTAACACCCACTGTCCTCATGTCTTCCCTCACAACATCCTTCAACTTTTTCTTTGGTCTTCCTCTCGTTCTTTTGCCTGGCAGCTCCATTCTCAGCACCCTCCTACCAATATACTCACTCTCTTGCCTTTGAACATGTCCAAACCATCTAAGTCTGCTCTCTCCAACCTTGTCTCCAAAATATCCAACTTTGCCTGTCCCTCTAATGAGCTCATTTCTAATCCTATGCAACCTGCCCACTCCGAGCAAGAACCTCTACTTCTTCATTTCTGCTACCTCCAGTTCCTCTTCCTGTTGTCTCTTCAGTGCCACCGTCTCTCATCCGGACATCATGGCCAGCCTCACCACTGTTTTATAAACTTTGCCCTTCTTCATTCGAGCAGAGACTCTTCTGTCACATAAAACACCAGACACCTTCTGCCAGCTGTTCCACCCCGCTTGGACCCGTTTCTTCACTTCCTTACCACACTCACCATTGCTCTGCATTGTTGAACCCAAGTAGTTGAAGTCACCCACCCTCACTATCTCTTCTCCCTGGAGCTTCACTCTTCCCCCTCCGCTCCTCTCATTCACGCACATATATTCTGTTTCACTTCAGCTAACCTTCATTCCTCTCCTTTCCTGTGCGTACCTCCATCTTTCTTTTTCCCATACGAGTACAAGGGTAAACATCAAAACTGCAGACAGGAAGACCAGAGCCTGGATACAAACCGGTGACATCTGAAGCAGATATGCTAACTAGTTGGCCACCACAACACCTAATCAGCATTTTAAAAAAATCATTCATGGACTTATTCAAATTTTTGTTGCAGTTGCAGGAGTGTAGGAGGGTAGTGGTACACAAACCTTACTTTGGTGTGGCAGCGTGGGATTGATTCCCGCTCAGCGATGGTGTTGATATGTTGCCTTTGACTGTCTGCCTTTCCCCCAATGTTGGCCGGGAGAGGCTGCGGCACTCTCATGACACTTGTGAGGATAATAGGCTTCGAAAATGGTCCACTGTGAAAGAAGTTGCAGGTATTTCTTCTTCACTTTTGTCAACATTTGTTTTGTTTCTCAGTACAGTAATTCATGCATAAACACTTTAATTACATTATTATTAATCTACTTGTATAATAAGTACATGTGACAAGTGCAGACGCAAAAGCAGATATGACCATTTATGTTGTTTCTGTGGATTCTTTGATTTATATGATATATAATAGATATTATAGATCTTTGATTTATATGATAAATAAATCAAAGATCTATAATGAATGATTTTTTTAAAAATGCATTAAAGTACTATTTTTCACATAACAGCTGGCTCTATATGTCATTAGACCTTGCAGGTGTATCTAAAGAACTACGATTTGTGCATTTTTAGCTTTGAAACGTAACATATCCTTATGTTATGTGAACTATTAACAACAACCAAGATAGATTCGGTATCAGCACCAAAAGGATGTCAGATGCTTTCCCACATGTCAAATGGTTCCTGCTGGATTTTTTTTCCCCCTCCTTTTTGTGATGGAAAATGCAGTGAGACATTGTCTTCCATCTCCTTGCATCAGAGCCCACCTCAGTTTCGGCTTCCTTCCCGCTCTCTTCTATTTTTAGCATGCGTCGGACGTCACAGGCGGCGCCTGGCGTCCGTGCATGTCCGTCCGTGCGTGCACGCCGCATCTGCATCACAGGACACCCATAACATCCTTGGCACCGCATCCGCACTGCGCTGCATCCGGCCGAAGAACAACTCAAATGATTGACCAGGTGCAAATTTTGGCTCTGTACTCATCCAGATTTCTGTGATAAAAATACAACACGATACCTGATCAAATCCAAGATTACATGTAAGAGCCCTGCTGATTTTGCGTAAGATCATCACATGAGTCAATGTTACATCATTTTTTCACATCTTAACTGGAGTGTAAGTTTCACTCAGTCAGATCATTACTGGTTTTGAATGATGGACTCAAAGATGGCTTTTGAGTTTTTTTGTTTTTTTAATACATCACAGAAAGAACCCAGTGCATTTTGACAGCCATGCTTTTTTAAAGTTAATTATAGTCAAAGGTTGTATCTGTCATTTTTGACAGTTTGACTGATTTTGAGTGACAATCAAAGATGTTTAATACCAAAAGTCATATCCGCCCGTGTTCTTTATCAGCATTCAATCTGTCAAAGCAAGACGAATCCTACTGAATCAAAGATGCCTTTCAGGGATTTTTGTTCAAGGGGAATTCCACTGGTTTGCATGAACAGTGTATCCAATAGGTCATGTAATATGTACTCTATTTTGACAATGTGATGTTCAAAACTCTCTCATTTAATAGTAGTTTGAGAAGATTTTTAGCGACAATTCCGAATTTTCGGGGGCGCTGCCATTTCCATTTACGTGCCGCAACAAAAGCTTGATTACATGGGACACCATCATGCCCAGCGGTTATTTCTCAGATTTATCCTCATCTGATGAAGAAATAGCTGTATCGGTTGATCGAGAAGACGTCACATCCGCGGACGTAGGTCATGTGACTCGCGAAAATGAAAATTCGGAATTGTCGACAAAAATCTTCTCAAAACATTATTAAATGAGAGAGGATTTAACATCGCATTGTCAAAATAGAGTACATATTACATGACCTACAGGATACTTTGTTAATGCAAACCAGTAGAATTCCCCTTTCAGAGCAAGACGTTTGTTATCTGTCATTTAAGACGGTTTGACCAAGGTGTAATTTTCTCTCAGTCATAATCTTAAAAGCTTCTGGGAACTTCCACAACTGTATGTCGAAGCAAGCACCCGCTACTGATTTTGAATGCTGACAAAGATATGTTGTCGTTTCATGACAGCTCGAGTGACCAAAATGAAGTGTGTGCCTGCTAGTTCAGCCCATGTCTTTGGTGTCAAATGTTCAGGGTACGAACTACTCCATAGATTTAATTATTAATACTATAAGCTTCAATGTTAAAAAGGTCGGGGTTATTCATGTATTCTTTTCGTGAATGTTGTCCACTTATAACTTACGGAAGAAGGTCAACATATTAGGAACACCTTTTTTTGTATTGCATCTAATTATAAGGTGTACCTAATTTAGAGTCTCCCTGGTGTGTGGGTGTCAGATCACAGCGGGAGGATGTGATTCATCATTTTGTCGTAATCCACAGGAAGCAGCAGTGACCACGTGAGTGTGCGTGATTAGAGGAGGCCGCAATGTGGCAGACACACTGGAGGATTGACCCACATAATGGACTTCTTGCCTGGATAATCACCACAACAGAGGCGCTTATTTGTTCACTTTAGACTCATTTATTATCAATACCGCAGAAAAAGAAGCAGCTTTACATGTGAGGTATATGACGTCAAGTTCACATTCTTGAAATACAGAAAAAGTCCCCCAAAAAGATGTAAAACAGCATGTTTTTTTTTTTTTGAGTAGCACCTTGTTGTTGTCCACAGCAGCAGCGTGCATGTGTGTGTGTGAGGGTGTAATGTCAACGCCTCACTTCCTCGGTAAAGAGTCCCCGGGTGTCCCGGGTGGTCCACTTTGTGTGTGCCTCCACGACTCAGCCAAGGGCCAGGCAGCCAGTCCACCGGGTCGCTCGTTCGACCCGGACAGAAGCTTCCCCCACGCGGGCCAGCTTCGCCCGGCAAGCTCGCTCTACTCAGGCCCCGTCCCGGGACCATCGGTGCGGCCCCCAGGCCGCGTGCAAGTTTGGTAAAACAGCGCTCCAAGTCCACCGGAGCCTTCGTGTCTCGCCCTCTCAGCAGGCGGGTATTACTCGGTTTAAAGACAGCGAGATGAGGGATTCGGCGGGGCCCATTCGGCAGCTGGCGGGCGGCGGCGCGGCGTGCCGCTCCTCTCCGGGCTCCAGCCTCGCCCGTTTACTTGGGAGGAAGTGAGGCGCCGCCGCCGCCTTTCCTCTCCGCTTCCGTGAGGGCCGCGTCGGGCTCTGGTTCTCTTTGTCCTCGGCGGGCTCCCCCTCTTCCTCCTCGGCCTCCCGGTGCGCACCTCCCCCCGCCGTCGCGTTCAACTCGGCGGGGTTCTGTTCCGACTCCAGGTCGAGCTCGGCCGGCTCTTCCGGACCGGTCTCCATGGGCTCGGGCGGTGGCGTCGACGAGTGGTAGATGTCCCGAGCGGAGCGCATGACCAGGGAGAGAAGGAGGCTCCGGTGGAGTCTTAAACCGCCTCGCTGGCTCCGGGACGCGTACAGCTTGCTTATGGACACGGCCAAAATCCGCCTGGCCTCCGCGTTCACCTCCATTGTTGTTTCACTCATTGTTTCTTTGAGCTTGCTTAACTTCCTTATTGTTTTGCCACAAAACAACTATCTCGATTGAACATTTACAAAACCACACACACACAAAAAATAATAATAAATAAGCGCACTTTAAAAAGTTTCGGTACCAGTTCGGAACGCGCTTTTTCTTTCCGTCTTTCCTTAATGTCCACCTACCTCATTCACTACGGTGAAGAGAATTACTAGCGTGAGAGGCTCGGGGTGGTAATTTATCTACTCTGTGACGTCACACCGAATTCCTCAGACTGTGACCAATCAGGCGCCGCCCACACCTGCCCCTAGCACGCACACACGCGCGCGCTCACACGCACGCCATCTGTTCCGTCTGGCCTGTTTTCTCACCGTTCTCGACGTTTAGTTTCTCTTCCGCATTGCACTATACAATTTCAATTTTTTTACAAAAAGACACCCGTCTTATCTTCGGTTTAGTGTTGATTAAATGTGTAAAATGTAGTCCTAATATTTGTATGACGAATGCTTTGAGCAATCATTTCATCAAAGTCGTTTTCGCGCCGTAACGGCTCGGGGCCGACGTTGTATGATTTTGGCGTTTTCTTTGAAGGTTCAAAAGAATAAACGCGGAGGAGAAATAGTTTCGCCGAATTATGTCCCACGTGTATGTTCTCGTTACTCGGAAGTTCTGAGAATTTACGTGGGTGGGGAAGTTAAAGTAAAAGAAGGAGAAAAAAGGCGTCTCAAATTCACCGCTCGTGTGTGACTCACGTACGTCACCCCCCCCTGCCATATATGGCCTATCCGGTTGTGGATGGGGGAGGGGATGCACGCAGTGGAAATGCCATGACGTCACCCTCCCGCCCCTCTTTTTTTTCTACTCCTCTCGCTTCCTCTTCCCTCCCCAGCTGTGCCGACGTCACCAGATCACCAAATATGGCGCGGTGGCCGGCGTAAACAAGGTTGCCAAGGTTACCGAGGTTCACCGGGCGGCGGGTCAAAGGCAGTTTCGGCAAGACGCCTTCAAGGTCCATCGGAAATTAAGAACTTACTTTCTGACGTACAGGGGATTGTTACAACTGCGTTTTTTTTAAAGTGCTCTGTAAAAAAAGTCGCTTTTCATCTGAAGTGGCAAAAGTACTCTTTCTGTACATTGAAGTTACAGATACTCGTGTAACAAAATATTTAACAAAGAAGCAGTGATCGCAATGTTTTTCTTGAAGTGAAAGCAAAAAGTACAAATTGGAATATACGGAACACTTTGTTCGTCTCCATGCGCACAGAGTATGATTCAGGTCAATCATGTCCTTGGAAATAGTTCTCAGTAGCAAATTATGAACGACAGATCTTTTCAAAATCATAGTCTATAGCCCATAGCCATTGATAAATGATTTATTTTTCATCAATGTTTCAGAGAAAAGCCAAAGTTTTTTTTTTTTTTAAATAATCATACAGATTAGTTGACTTCAACTGACAGCTCAACTCTATTCATATGCTGTTTTACTCTCCCGTGATCATTCAAAGACCAACAGATGCTGTATATGTTTCTTGAGAATCTATGTAAACACAGTTCAGGCTCCCTCTTAAAAACTGTTTCCAAAAAAAAAAAATACACGGGCTGGTCAATGTAAAAATGATTTTAGTAGGCACAGGTCAAAAACGCAGCCTACGTTTGGCTTCCATTCCAGACGGAGATGCCGTTGTCACTTGCATCATTACATTTTGGTATGCTTGCTATCCAGCCACACAGCTGTAAAAATAGACACTACTACACGAGGCCGCAACAGATGTTGTATAAACCTGCCCCCGGCATTCCGACTGTAATGCGATGCGTCTGTGTTTTGTACTTTTATGGTACGATTGCAGGGTAAACGACTTCTGGCGTTACGATGAAACATTGTCAAAGATTTTCGGGCAATTCGGATCTCATTCACCAGTTTATCATTGTGCGTTCATCTGAGATGACACGCTGTGGCGACCCTGAAAGGGACAAGCCGAAAGAAACTTACTTTACTTTGAAAGGATATCAAATACTGTCATGCACTTGTCAATGTAGCCTGAAATTGCATACTGATCATTTGTCAAGCATTTTTTTAAATTAATTTTTTTTGTTTTATTCTGTGCAATTATTCTCTGTAATAATTTATCAAACAATAATTATCTTTTAAAATAAAATATTCCTTTGTTTTATTACCTTTTAAAAATGTTCATTTTTCAATGGCATTATTTTTCAAATCATTGTTACACTTTGGTGGGGGCATTGAATTTGACATTTTTGTTGATTTGAAATTTCAACGGCATTATTTGTATTGTAAAAATTGATTAGAATGTTTCCGCACCATTTTCCAATCTTTGTCCGATTCAGATGTCCAAGTGCCTATATTAGTTTTATTTTTCAATGCAAATTTTTGCAGCTAATTCTTGTTTTAAATATCATTGTCAAATGGATTTTTTTTTTAACTGCATAATGATTATTTAAGGCGCCATGGTGGACCAGCTGGTAAAGCGTTGGCCTCACAGTTCTGAGGTCCCAGGTTCAATCCCGGACCCGCTTGTGTGGAATTTGCATATTCTCCCTGTGCCTGCGTGGATTTCCTCCGGGCACTCCGGTTTCCTCCCACATCCCAAAAACATGAAACACTAATTGAACACTCTAAATTGCCCCTAGGTGTGATTGTGAGTGTGACCGTAGTCTGTCTCTATGTGCCCTGTGATTGGCTGGCAACCATTTCAGGGTGTTCCCTCCTGCCCGTTGACAGCTGGGATAGGCTCCAGCACTCCCCGTGACCCTCGTGAGGATAAGCGGCAAAGAAAATGGATGGATGATTATTTATAAGATTCTTATTGATTATTATATATCGTATTGACAGTTCGCCAAACTGACACCCAGACAAATCGCAAGTTTGCCAGAAAGCTAACTTTTACATCCAACCGGTTTTCGTTGTTCCGCTTCGTTAACAAAAATGGCTACAGGGCTACAGACTAGCTAGCGCCTTCACAGTATCTGCACATTGGTTCTATGTCTTTTGAGGGAAATGTCATTGTTTCCCAGCTCAAAAGACAGACGGAGCAGTTTGCCTCCCTGATCCAGCAGGTGAATGAACTTCTCCAACAACTGGAATTTTTCACAGCGCAATTTGATGACTTGGAAAACTTGAAAAGTTTTGTGACAGAAATCATGGACTCACCAACAACAGCAAGAAAATCGACTCGAGATACAGCAGGTTAAAAGGATCTGTCCATCTGTCAAAGTCCATTTTGAGATGGTTGCGATTTAGCAACATGGGATGAAAAACATACCTTGATTTTTCCCAATTAAACATATTAACACATATAACATACATATAAAATGTCTCAGGAATAGTTTTACTGTATGTTGCTGTGCGTCTTAGCTAACCTTAGAAGCAATATTATGGACTGCACTTATTCCACTTTAAATTCTCTACCTGCATTAGATTTGTGGATGGTTGTTCATCTGTTAGTCAGTTAGTATATTTTTAAATGGTATTTTATGAGGCAGTTTTTATTACCCAATACTTATTGTAATTTTATTTTATTTCACATTTGACGAATACTCGTTTTCCTTTTGGCTTGTTTTGTTGAGGCTTTCCATCTAAGCCTATCTCCTGCATCTTCCTCTCGAACAGCATCTGCACTCATGTCTTCTCTCGCCAACCTTTTCTTTGGTCTTCCTCTCGCTCTTTTTCCTGGCAGCTCTATCCTCAGCACCCTTCTAGCAACATACTCACTCTCTCACCTCTGAACATGTCCCAACCATCTAAGTCTGCTCTCTTTCACCTTGTCTCCAAAACGTCCAACTTCGCCTGTCCCTCTAATGACCTCATTTCTAATCCTATTCAACCTGCCCACTCCGAGCAAGAACCTCTACTTCTTCATTTCTGCTACCTCCAGTTCCTCTTCCTGTTGTCTCTTCAGTGCCACCGTCTCTCATCCGGACATCATGGCCAGCCTCACCACTGTTTTATAAACTTTGCCCTTCATCCGAGCGGAGACTCTTCTGTCACATAACACACCTTCTCCAGCTGCTCCAACCTGCTTGGACCCGTTTCTTCACTTCCTTACCACACTCACCATTGGTCTGGATTGTTGACCCTAAATATTTGAAGTCCTCCACCCTCGCTATCTCTTCTCCCTGGAGCTTCACTCTTCCCCCACCCCTCACATTCATGCACATTTATTCTGTTTTACTTCGGCTAATCTTCATTCCTCTCCTTTCCAGTGCATGTCTCCATCTTTCTAATCGTTCCTGCGCCTGCTCTGTACTTTCATTGCAGCTCACAATGCCATCTCTGAACATCATGGTCCAAGGGGATTCCAGTCTAACCTCATTTGTTTGCATATTGCCTGTGTGGGTTTTCTCCGACCACTCCGGTTTCCTCCCACATTCCAAAAACATTCAACATTAATTGGTCCCTAAAATTGCCCCCAAGTGTGATTGTGAGTGCAGCTGTTGTCTGTCTCCATGTGCCCTGCGGTTGGATGGGAACCAGTTCCAGGTGTACCCTGCCTCCTGCCCGTTGACAGCTAGTATAGGCTCCAGCATTCCCACGACCCTTGTGAGGATAAGCGGCTAAGAAAATGGATATATAGAGAGAAAGTGTAGAGAGCACTTTTGTTGTCCCTTAGTTTTTTATAATGTTAATTATTTATGTTATAATCAACGCTGTAACTATTTTTGTTAGTTGTACTTTTCCACGTCATTATTAATTTTCCAGCTCGTGATAATTATAACGGCCACTTTTTTTTCGACATACCCGTAAGACATTTCCTACTTTTTAACTCCAACGAGTGTTCGTTAAGTAAGCCTTAAAGGCCTTTAGCTTCCCAGAACTTGAGTCGCCGTGACCTCGCCTGGTGTCGGCACCCATCTGGTCACTATGGCGACGCTGTGTGTGTGTGTTTGATTATGTGAGCGTGTGTGTTGTTGCGCTGCCTCCGCCTGAGGCCAAATGGTTGGCGAGGAATGCGTGTGTGTCCTTGGCTGTATAGTAGCATACATTCACTTAGTGTGTTGGTTTTCTGCTAGAATATTATATTATTACAGTATTCACTACTTTTGATTGCACTTTACTGCTTATTATTAACATGTAGAGTTTATTCACGGGTATAAAGTGTATACAGAGTCTTGTGCTTAAGCTGGTCACGTCTTTCTGTTGCTTTGCTTGTGTGTGTATCATTTGTTTTTGTGCTGTGGTTTGTGTATAAAGGGGCTTATAGCGCACCAAGGGTAAGCTGCATGATGCTGCTGTCTTTCACAGCAGAAATTAGGTCATCCATACAAGGAGCACTTGAAGCCACCACGAGGTAAAGGGTCATCGGGGTCTATTTATAAAGTGGTCGACGTTTTGTTGCGGCTTCTGACTCCTTTTTTTCCACACTTTGCCTTGTTCCTCGGCAGTTTGACTTTGCTTAGGTGGCACACAAGCACAAAAGTAGGGAGGCAAACAAAGCAGCCCAAATGTTGTCCGGCTTGTACCAACAAGAACATTTGTGCTGTGAGGAATGATTCACCGACCGCGTCTTTGGTTGTCACGGATAAAAGCAAACTCTTTGCTTAAGTTTGCTTCAATATTTGTAGTTTTCTTTTTGTCCCAATTAAATTCAGCGCAATGTTTGCTGCTCGTTATACTTGGGACTTTTTGTGTAAAATTTCCCCTGAAAATAAACCAAATACTTCCTACTGCTGATTTGGGTGTGAACACAGAGAGAAGAAATAAGTCCCACTGTGCATATCATATGTTCACAATAATTCCATTTACTAATCATTGTCAAAATTCTTAATTATCCATAGCATTTGTATATTTTAATGTGTATGGCTTTGTTATTACTATTATTGTTGCATTATTACTTATAGTTTCCATTGTATTATTATTTTTACATTTTTTGTTAGTATTCCATGGTATTATTTTATTTTATTTTTTATATTTTTCTCAATTGTGTTTTTCATGGCATTATTATTTTGTCACGGTTTACCATGCAATTATTTTCTTGATATTTGTATAGCATTATTTGTAACACGCTTTTCCTCGTGGCATTATTATTCTTGTCTCTCTTAATTATAGTTTTCCATGATGTTTTTCCAACTTACTTGTTTTATCTTTGTTCATCCTATTTTCCATGGTATTAGTATTATTTTTCAATTGTGGCATTTATCTTTGGTAACCAAGTTTTTCCATGGGATGACATTATCACTTGAAGAATTTTGTTAATTACATATTCCTTGTCAGAATTGATTAAAACAGTCAATTTATCCATCTCTCCATCTACCCGTACATCCGTCTGTGTATCCATTCAAAAAATGTAGTCTAAATTAAACCCCCTCAGCAGCGAGGTGACAAAAGGGGCCTGTGAACTCTCACAGGACAGAATGAGACGGCGGGGTGGCGGAGGAAACAGAGGACAGGAAGGAAGGAAGGGAGAGACGGACAGGATGAGGGTGGGAGGGCGTGGGAGGCCGTGGGAGGGCATGGACACATGGACGAGCCCACAAATGGGTGGGCACTGGCCCTGATAAGACTAAAGGCCAGGGCTATATCTGCGCCTGTCTGTCTGTCTTGTCAAGTGTTGCCTTCAGGGACAAAGTGGATGAACACAGTGTGATCCCTAAACTGGTGCCATGGCGACTCTTTATGAAAACATTTTACAGGTTTTATAGAGTGGGCTTAGCCCCGATCACATCAACAGGATATGAGAGAATGTAGTGTGCAAGCACAAAACCTCACAAACAGCTAACAAAGACTGAGAAATTGCAGTTTAAAGCAATTAAAGTAAAAAAAAAAAATAAAAAAAAACTCTCAAGTTAGGAGTTCAGTTGAGTTTCAGCTAATTTTGCATTATTTCAGTTTGGCCCTTGTGGGTTCAGCTATCTGGGATTTTCCTTTTTATTTCAATTTTTTCTACTTTATTTCCAATTCTTTTTTCCTTTTCTTTTTGTTGTTTTTTTGGGGGGGGGGTGAAGGGAAGTAACCCTGGACGCGCTTATTGGTCTTTTATCCCATCTTATTCAAGGATTTTAATTGTTAAAAAATATAAAATGTATACTGGATATAAAAAAGCCTTAACGACTACTTAAGACTTGTCTTTGTCAAGCCGAAATAAAAGTAAAAATTAAAAGATGTGAACAATAAACAAAATAATATATATATGTATAGATGTAGTGAAGGCATTTATGAATACAGTCCTTAAAAATATATTTCGTGGAAAATTTACGATGACGCCTTAACGCCGCATTATGCCTACCACGCCTGCGCAGCGACGTGACGCAGCCGGAAGTAGCATCATGTCGCTAGAGGATCCGTTTTTCGTCGTTAAAGGGTGAGAAAACTTTAAAAAAGAACGTTTAAAACTCAAGAGAAACACTCTAGGAGCTCACGTCCGGCATGTCTCAGGATACGAACTGCCATGGGAACGGATTCATTCTTTTCTTCTTTTTATCCGAGCTTAGACAGCCAAACGCCTAGCGGTAGCTGCCTAGCCTTGAACACTTATCTATTCCATGCAGTGATTGTCGGGTGGGAGACTTTTTTTTAGGTGTTTGTTTGCACTGGACAAACAAAAGTCACTTCCGCGCACCGCACAGTATTTGCTTTTGTTTCATCTGCTGTGTTATCTGTGGACCTCCAGGACTTTGTGGTTGTGTGTGAGTAATAGGACTCTTAACAAGAAGCTGCGAAGTTACCAAAGGAAGTTATCTCGTTTGTGTGTTTTGCTTACAAAGATGTGTAGGTGATATATATATATATATATATATATGTATAAGTGAAAGTGTGTTTGTGTGTGCGCGTGCAGGGAGGTACAGAAGGCCACGGCGCGTGCACGTAGCCTGTTTGACAGATGGGAGGAGCTGCTGCAGGAAGGGACCCAGGTGAAGATCAAATATCCAAGCATCCAAAGGAAACGATCTGACGTCATTACCTATGCCATGGCCGACCTGTGGTGTTTGCATTCACACTAAATTTAAATGAAAAGCAGTGACCCTCCGTTATCACCCAAAGACAAATTACAGATCAACATGAGTGGTTCTCAAATTTATTACACCACGAACCACTTGAGAAAAAATGTGCTCGCCAAGCAGTAGCGTAGTGACCTAGTAGGATGGTCACTTTCGAATGTGATTTGAATCGGTTGTTTTGGGAATTGTTCAGTAGAGTAATCAAATAATTGAATAAAAATGTACTTTGCAGAAAAGTTTATTGCAGTGGCTAAAATGAGAGGATTTGGAGTTTTAAGTTAAAGAATGAATAATCACTTACCGAAATAGTTGATATTCAATGTAATTTAATTGATTAGTTGTCGACTATCAATTTAATTGAAACAGCTCTGTGACCAGTTTCAAATATAGTGACGTTCCAGGCCCAAGGGTTCATTGAAAAATAATGCAGAGGTTTTATATCTAAAATGTAAATAAGCCACACCCACATTATGCAGTTAGAAATCCATACTGCATGGAAATATAGGGGGGAAAAAATGATTGAAATGCAATGTATTCCACGCGAGTTTTCTTTTGCATACCACTGTAGAGAGCATGCACGCAGCTAGTGGTACGTGTGCCATACTTTTAAGAATCATTATTATACATTGTTCACAGGAGCATATTATGTGGTGTTAGACTTCACCTGAAATGCTAAATTTAAAGCAAGGATATAACCAGTCACACTAGTAGTGTCACGTGTTACCATGATATGAGCATTCATGCTAATTGAGAACTGAGTTATTGTTTGTTCAGGTGAGTCGTGACGAGCTGGACTGGAGTACCAACGAGCTGCGCAACTGTCTGCGGGCCATCGACTGGGACCTGGAGGACCTGAGCGAGACCATCATTATCCTTCAAAACAAGAGTCTCGCCACTTGTTTGGGAAACAAACACGAGCTTTGTACTTTTCTGGGAACTCGTCAGCCCCTGAGGCCTGTGTCAATAATGGGAGTCATTTACTGCAGCGCAAAACAGGCGATGTAATTTGGCGGAAACGACTTGTATCACGAGGAAAAATACCCATCTCAATTTTACGGCGTTAAAGAATTTTGTGAGCAGTGCTTTTGAAAAAAAAATAATTAATCTTAATCATTTCGAAGGAAAAAGTTATGAAAAAGTCAAAATTTTCCTCTAAACTCACCACACACAAAATATTACAATTTCAAGGGAACAGCCACAACATTGCAAAAAACAGTTGAAATGTCACGTCGTACTTGAAGAAGAAAAAAATAGTAAACATGAATTAAGTCGGAATTTCTCGAGGGGAAAAAAATCCTTGTGTGTAGTTGTACTGCTAATAAAATAAAACTCATTTTAACAGTAAAGTTGTAACATTGAGAGAATCTTAATTTTATGTGAATAAGCTTGTGATATTAAGGAAAAGATATCTTTTATGAGAATAAAATCCCAATTTTTCAAGATAAAGTTATAGTTCTGCCAGTGCTAAAAAAAAATTATGAGATTCAATCAGATTCTAGCTAGAAAGGTACGTTTTTTTTTGTTTGTTTTTTTTTAGAAACTGACAATGTTGTGAATAAGTTGTAAGGTGGGGGAGGGGGGGACCGTCATTCAGAAAAAGTTCACAATCTTCCAACAAAGTCATGCTTTTACAAAACCACTCCCCCAATGAACCAGAATTTAATAAGAATACAGAATGTTTGAAAAAAAAAAGTGTTAATACAAGGAGAGACAAATGTACATCTAGGAGAATACATTCATTTTTGGCACAATTCCAAAGGAGCAGTATTATGAGATTGAAGTTTAAAAAAAAAAAAAATCTTCATTACTAAATGTAATGACTTCACATGTATTAATATTGGCTTGACTGGCTTGTAGCGTTGTAGATGGTTGCCAGGACAACTACAGCTTCATGCTTGTTTACTTCCTGAGCGTGTGGCGCAGGTATCGTGGAGTCAAACCCGGGAAAGTTCCGCCTGGGAAACGATGAGCTTCAGGAAAGGAAGGACTTTGTGGAGAAAACCAGGAAGTCCGTGCAGGTCGAGTCAACACGCACACACGTATAGATATTATTTCCCAATAATCAAAATAATTTCCCTGCATGTGTGCAGGAGATGAAGGATCAGTTGTCAAGTCCATCAGCTGTGGCTCAGGCGGAGAAAAAAAACAAGCAGGTTGGACATGCTGCAACTAACCCGAGACGCTGCAATATTATTATTGATACATTTTATTATTTGTCTGTTTCAGCCGCTGCTAGCATCGTCTGTGTCAGACCGCTCAATGCAACTGGATGCCCACCTGGTGTCCAGCAATTCCAGATACATTCAAGAGCAGCAGGAACAACAGCAGGTAATACGTGCACATGCAAAGAATCCAGATATGACAAGAAAAAAAATGCACAATTGTGAGTTGTACTTTTGTGTTGGATGCACTGCAGGCTCACTGACTGGTACATTTTTTATTCATAAAGCATTTTTTTTGTCGGCTTCGCTCTCATCTATGTGCTAGGGGAGCAAAGTACCAGACAGGTGCGTTCTCAGGATTTGTGCTCCAAATGATTGAACAGAAATTGGGAAAAGGGTTTTTGGGTACTCTGCACCCTCAGTCTGGAATTATCGGAGATTAACTGAAAGCTCAAGGAAATGCTGTCTTTTACTTTTTAAATACAAAATGAAAGAAGTAGAAGGAATTTGTATATAATGTCGTTATCTCAACTGCTTTAACAGCTGATTCCTTGATATGACTGATGATGCAAAGCTGCCAAATGTTATGGAACGTCCGTATTTTGTTACAGAAATCCAGGAATGTTGACTTCCGGCCGTAAAATTGATCGTTCCAGATTTTGGAACAAAAAATACAATGTCTGAGATTCCCAGCACATCCACATTTAACAGCTGCTTGGTGCACACTATTTTATTAAGTCCACTGGCTGCCAAGCCACAAAGGCGAACGTTTGTGTCTGGTTTCTACGTGTTGTGACTCAGTGATGACCACATCCATGATAGACAATAAGCTACTAAGATGAGGTGTGGCTTCTCGACGACCCATGCTAATTCCCAAGTTATCTTTGTAAACAGTTGTACGACATCGAAATACCGTAATTCCCGGCCTACAGAGCGCACCTCGTTACAAGCCTCACCAAGTACATTTGTAAAGGAAATACCATTTGGTACATACATACGCCGCAGCTGTGTAATTGCCGCAAGTGCCCACATTGAAACCCACATTGACACACGAGATGTTTACAAAGACAGACGGTACACAGAAAGAGTTTAATGCTAGTGCCGTGCAAATGCTAAACTTACTGGTAAATATCACTGAGACACAGCAGCAACACAGCAGCAACATGCTAGCACGGCGCTAACGCTACCACAGCGCTAACACAGCCGGTAAAAGTCACTTCCTCGGCACATATATTCCACTGGTCTCATTCTTACATTTTTCCGCTCGAGTGGCCTGTTGCGGCCGTTAGAAAAAATGCACAAATTAGCCGTATAACCGCATAAACCGCAGTGTTGAAAGCGTGTGAAAAAAGTTGCGGCTTGTAGGCCGGAAATTACTGTAAATGATATGGTGAAACAATACACTTGTCACATAGGCCTGGCTGGTACCACATTTTGGTAGCGTAACCAACTCTGAACAAGAAAATAACAGGACAGTTAATACTTGTTTATAGATATAAATGAAACAGATTAGCCTATTTACATGTAAAATGCACTTCTACTTAGGAAAAATTAACATTACGAAACGACTTCCGGAACGGAATAATTTCGTATGTGGAGGTACCGCTGTAAAATAAAATAATTGTAAGTCACAACTTGGCAAAAAAAAAAAAAAAAAAAAATAGTATGAGTAGTAAAGTTCTTCTTTCACATGATAAAAGTAATAATGTTAAGAAATTAGCTAAATATATTTGTAGAGAATATAAAGTTTCCAAAATAACATAAATATCTTAGTTTTTTGGAATTAAAATAGTAATTTTGATAGATAATGTTGAAAAATTACAAGGAACTCCAGTCCTATTTTTACGGAAATACATTCGTCATTTTACAAGAAATACAGGTGTTTTTATAACACCAGCACTGCCTTCTTTTTTTGTTGTTGTTATTGTTGCTGTTTTAGTGATGACGTCATGCCTCCAGTCTCTAAATATCTTGCGGTTTTAGTGAGGAAAGTCCCCTCTTCCCTTCTATGCCACTGTCAGGCAACACCTCTTTGCTTTACTCCACCTTTCATTACATAAGCCTACATTCTCTTTAAAAAAACAAAACAAAAAAATTGGGAAAACCTTTGAGCAATTAAAAGGCACAGTTGTGTGTGTTATTTTGTGTTTGTGCGTGTGTGTAGCTGATCATGCAGGAGCAGGATGACCATCTAGAGCTTGTGTCCGGAAGCATCCGAGTGCTGAAAGACATGTCGGGTCGTATCGGAGACGAACTGGACGAGCAGGCCGTGTGAGTCAACTTCACACCTCCACTTGAAAACTTACACTCCTACTCCTCGATCCTCTCCATCTTCTTTTTCTCCTCCTTCTCCCTGTTAACCCTTTCACCGCAGGCCAGTTTCAAACCAGTATTTCCCATATTGCCATCCCCTCGCCCCCGCCCAAAGTTTTTCTTCATGGACTAGTTCATTCTAGTTTATTCATCATTCCAAAAAGGATGTATTTCAGTTCGTACTTTATAATTCAAAATTTTCATCCAATTCTCCAGCCTCAGATGCTATTACAGCATTATTGCGATGGTGTTAGCCAGGTGATGAGCAGTGCCTTTTGTTCTTTAGGTATGACTTTTCCAATTCAAGTCAAAAATTCCATTTTGCTTATCTTATTTCGCTTATCCTCACAAGGGTTGCAGGAGTGCTGGAGCCTATCCCAGCTGTCAACGGGCAGAAGGCAGGGTACATCCTGAACTGGTTGGCAGCCAATTGCAGGGCACATAAACACAAAAAGCCGCATTAACAGTCACACCTAGGGTCAATTTAGAGTGTCCAATTAATGTTGCATGTTTTTGGGATTTGGGAGGAAACCGGAGCATTTGGAGAAAACCCACGAAGGCACGGGGAAAACATGCAAACTCCACACAGGCGGGGCTGGGATCAAACCCGGCACCTCAGAACTGTGAGGCCAACGCTTTCCAGCTGCTCCACCGTGCCGCCACGTATATTCACATTATATAAATTAAATTTTTGAACAATTGAGACCGCTGTGCTTTTTGGGACCTTCATTGCTGCTGAAATTCTTTTGTATCCTTCCCCAGATTTGTGCTTTGACGCAATTAGGTCCCGAATGTCTTTAGACAATTGCTTATACCTGAATGCTTGGTTTATGTTCTGATATGGCAATGAAACCTTGAGTCAGTTGCGTGCCATCCCCAATGATGTTTGGTCCACTAAATTTACCTGTGGTGGACTCCAAATTCAAGTTAAAAATAATATGGAAAAAAGCCAGTTTTGCAAAAAGTCATAATTCAGCAGTGAGGGAAGTTGGAAGATTACAAGAATTCTAAATTCTGAAAAAATTAAAATGGAATTTTGCAACCATAAAGCTGGAATAATCACACTTTTTAAAAATCTTCTTGCTTCCTTCATTCCAGCATCTTGGGGGACTTTGCAGACGAGATGGACCAGACGTCGACCCGTATGGACTCTGTGCTCAAGAAGTTGGAGAAGGTCTCGCACATGACCAGCAGTACGTAACGAACACACACACACGCATACACACAACTGCAAACACACACAAACACCCATTGTGACCACGTCATGTCTTGCGGGGCAGGTCGGCGTCAGTGGTGCGCCATTGCTGTGCTGGTTGCCATTTTGATCGCCGTGCTCATCCTCTTCTTTGCCCTCTGACCACTCAACTCTCCTCACGATGACATGGACTCCCAGTGGACTGGCCATTTTTTACCCCTGGACTTGAAGAAGGAAAAACTTCGCCGGCTCATGATGTCTGGCAGTCAGCAGAGGGCGCTGTGGTGAGCGAGTGCCACACGCTATCACAGGAAGTTCAAGTTTGAGACTAAAGTTGTCACTTTTGTGGGGAAAAGAGATGTATTATCATGGATAAAAATAGAATTTTACAGGTAATAGTTGTAAAAATGCCAGAAAAGAAAAAGAACAAGGTGGACTATAAAAGATAGTTTTAAGAGGATAAAGTCTGAACTTTTCACAAACAAGTCATAATATTATGAGAATAAAAAATTCAAGTCTTAATTTGGCAAGAAGTCAAACGACTATGAGGTCAAATTCTTCAAGGAACAAGTCATTTTTTTTTTAAGAATAGAAATCTAAATTTCAAAACAAGTTGCACAAATGGAAGACAAAAATTTTGCAAGAAAAGGTTGGGATATAACAGCAAAAAAAAATTATAGAGACTTGTTCTCATTTTGCTGGAGAATAAAAATCAAGATTGAAGGGGGTGAAAAATATTTTGGTGCTTTTGGTTAAGATGGTCATAATTTTGTGGAAAAAATGTGTTTGATATTACGCCTAAAATCTGATTTTCAAAAAAACAGTTGGATTTGTTTCATCGAAAAAAGGATATTATGACGAAAAATAAACTGCACATAAAGGGGAACAAAAAAATTGGAGAAAAACGTTCTACTATTACTATTACTATCTTTTCAAGAATGTTAGAATATCACCATGAAAAGTGTTTCAAGAATATGTTCAAATATGAGAATAAAGATGTAATGTTACAAGAATAGTCATAATATGAAAAAAAAAAAAGTTTCCACAAGTCAATCGCAAAAAATTTCAACCCGAGAAGACAAAATTTACATCTAGGTCAAAATATTACCAAAAAGATTTTGAGGTTATTTTTTGTTTCCTCTTGTAATAGTTTCAGGAAAATAGTAGATTTTATGAAAATGGGGGGGAGACAGCACGTTGCCTTCGAGTTACGGCATCTCATTTAAAGTCAGTATCAAAAATGTTTTTGAACTTGTTAAACTTATTAAGAAATGTTACAGTACACAAGAGGAGTGTTAAAGCATACATGGGAGATATTTTTTATTTTCCGTCCTAGATGCCTTAAATCTATTTTTCTACGTTTTGTTAAGCTCCCCGCCAGCTGCAGTCTGCAAGTGACGTCATAATAGTGGGCGTATGCTCGTGGCTCTTGTGCTTGTTGCCGGGCAGAATGTGAAAATTGGAAGCTTTGAGCTTCCCCTGCTGGAGGCCGGCAGTACTGCCATTTCTTTCAGCAGGAATACGTAATAATACAGTAATTACATTTTTTGATATTGTAACAAAACATTTCAGTCTTTTTTGTTGAAGGTTGGCAGTCAAGGTTGATATGCATCAAACAGCAAAATGTATTTTATCTTTTGCGTTACTATAGTTTGTCATGCTGCTTTGACCTTTTTGAATGTTTGAAATGTTTAAAAATCAAAAAATGTAAACATTGTCACCACTCTGTTGCGTGTTTTTCGTATTTTTGCATTTTCAATGTCCATGTTGGGTTGAAACTTCACTTTTATACCCTTCTCTGTTGAAACCATGCCCCACAACCCTAATTTTAAACCCTAACCCGTTGTTTGAAACCAGAATCCTGTTTTAAAACCCTATTCTGAGGCTATAAACCAGGCCTGATCCCCTATTATAACCCTAAACCATGTTGAATCCTTAAATGATGCTCAAAACCCTAATTTCTAACCCTAAATCTGGCTTGAAACCCTACTTCATGTGTCATACTTGAGACCTGAGGACCAGATCTGGCCCGCCACGTTATTATATGTGGCCCGTGAAGGCAATTCATCTCAACTTCCATGATTCTTGTGAAAATCTGTACCCAAATTTCAAATTGTCCTATAAATAACATTGATATAACTATTTTTGTTACTAAATCTTGTGGGAATATGAAGAGGCAATTCAAGATTTTGATGGTTTCAGTCATGATGGCGCTCTGAGGGAAACCATATCTATAAAGTGCACCGCGGCAGAAATGAGTTTGACACCCCTGCCTTACTTCAAAGTGCTAAACTGAACATAGTTTGAAACCTTGATGCTTGCTTTAAAACCGAAACCACCTGAAATCCACCCATTTTCTGTTCTACTCATGCCCACTCATGTTGCGGCCCTGCTGCAGCCTATCCCAGCTATCTTCTGGCGAGAAATTGGTAGTCCCTGAACTGGTTGCCAGCCAACCGCAAGGCACATATCCTAATTTAAATTTAAAACCCTGACCGGTATTTGAAATCCTAACTCTGGCGTCAACCCCATTTTGATACTAAAAGCCTGGCCTGGTCTTAATTTGAAATCCTACACCTTACCTGAAACTCTAACTAAGAATTCGAAACAAACCTTGCTTGGAATTGTACTTTAAAGCTTTAAAATCCAGATTTCAAACCCAAACCTTGCGCGAAACCTTAAAACCAGGCTCGAAGTTATCCATTTGAAACCTTACTTTGAAGTTCTAACAAAGCCTTGAAACCTAAATTTAAAAACTTAATGAGTGTAAACACTATTTTGAAGCAATAAAACCGAGACCTTTGCAACCACAAACCTAACAAAAAGCCTTAACTGTTGTTTGAAGGCTTAAAACAGGCATGGGACTGCACTGTAAAGCCCCAATGGACCTTTCCAACCTGTCAATCACTCGTACAATCATAGCCAATCAGATAGCCCCATTGTCTGAACCCTTGGCTTGTCCCACAAGCAATGCTGGTTATCAGTCGCGTGCGCTTGGAAAAGTTAATGTTACAGAGAAAATGGTCCTCAGATGAGCTTGGGGAAAGTGCAATTCTGAGGAGATATCCTGCTTAGGTTACAAGGGGCCCGGTTGATTCATTCTTTTAAAGCCTAAAATACAGTTGACGAAGTGTCTACAATGGATTAAGGCTTGCGGAAGAGCGCACGAACAACTAAATTTGGACAATATCAACAAATACAACGCAGTATGTTCGAAGGTAAGTGAGGGAGAAGTATCTTCTCTGAGTTTGATTGAATTATTATCTGTGCTTTTTACATGAGGAGGACAACTTTCACTTTGTTAGTGTATCAGTGATCTGCTGAATCAAGTGTCATGTTTTATGATACGTAAATGCGCCATGTCATGCAAGAGAAATGTCTGTTTGCCTATTTGTATCACATCAGACTTTTAAGACATAGCACTTGGTTCCATTACGAGCCAAGTCAAATGAATACACCCACTCACTTATAAAGACTACAATATTACTCGTGATTTTTCCAAGTAAAAAGTACTCACCCTGCTTTATATGCGTAGTACGATTCCACTTTTTTATCCTGCTGGATTTCAATGTGAAGTTTGTGAGGCGTCAAATTTTTTTGCATTGATCATCAACATTTCCCTGTAACTCTCGACATTGTGTCCTGCTCTGTCCAAAATCTTAATTCCGTGCACATATCCTTACGTGAAATAGTTGAGACCTCTCTGTAGAACCATCTTGGACAAGTCTGACGTATTTGGCAAAAAGCATACCCCAATATAACCAAACCAGCGCTGTATCGTTAATACACAACTGGATTAAAAACAATGAACTGTGCAGCAAATTTAGTAAATGCTACATTTGACAAAAATGTTTTTTGTATACCAACTTTTTATTCATTTGCATGATCCTGCAAAACATCAAATATCACAAAACAGGTCAAAAAGACGAGGCCATCCTGGTGTCACGCTCGGCTCCGTTTAATTGACTTTCCGGTTGCCGTCCGTTCCGCCCCCTGGCGGGACAATATGCTGTTGCGGCTTTGTGGCCACGCCTCCTCTCGGTTACCACGGCGGCGACATGGGCTGAGGGTTCTGAAGGTAAGACATGACCACGGCCGAGATGGACAACCTGCACACCCAAAACCAAGACACCGTTGAAACAAGAAAATGGAAGGTGCAGTATGGAATAAAATTGTGGGGTCATTTTAACCAGTCAGAAGCAGGAAGAAAGTCATTTTTAATTATTGTTGTGGGGAGTGGGGTATGGTTTTATTTTGACTTGAATGTCAAATAACATTTTTTCCATTTTTTTTTTAAATAAAGGCTTACAATTTGGTGGCACCGACTGGTTAGCACCTCTGCCTCATGGTTCCGAGGACCCGGGGTTCAAATTTGGCCTCGCGTGTGTTTTCTTTGGGTACTCTGGTTTCCTCCCACATCCCAAAAACATGCAAGTTAGGTTAATTGAAGACATTAAATTGCCCACAGGTCTGAATGGTTGTTTGTTTCTATGTGCCCTGCGATTGATTGGCTGGCAACCAAAGACAGCTGGGATAGGCTCGAGCAGACCAGCAACCCCAGTGAGTACAAGCGGTACGGAAAATGGATGTAATGTACTACTTTATTCTTGGAATCTTACAATTTAAACAAATCTACTTTCACTCCCTATTGTCAAACAGTTTTGACTTGGTTTTAATTTGAATATTTTCCTACCCCCAAAAGTTGTGACTTTCATAGTATGGTTTTTGACTTTGGCCTTACTCTTGCAACTTTTTCCTCTTCAATTCTTTCCAGAAAGACATTTCGATTCGTCATAATTTTTTTTTTAAATGAAAATATACTATTTTTTTCCCCCAAATTGATTAAGGCTCCCAAAACCTTTTTTTTCCTCCAGAAAATATTTTTTTATTCCCATAAAATTATGATCTCTTCCCACTATGCATTATTTCTTATTCCAAAAGAACATACAACTATTCTAAAAAAAAAAAAGACTTCATGTAAAATTGAGTTTTTAAAATATTTACTCTAAAAGAAACTTTGTTCTCAATAATGACTTTGTATGTTGTGAAATTATGATTCTTGTAATTTTACAAATTTTGTTCCAAAAAAAAAAAAAAAAAACATGTCATCCAAAAAGTACAACATTTCTTGTAAAGTATCGTGTGTTTGTTTGTGTGGCCTGCTTACATGAAGCTGCTCATCATCTGTTTGGTGTCCTCCGAACTCCTGGAGTTGGCGAAGCTGATGAAGGAGCAGTAAACGGCGATCCAGGCGCACCACTTCAGCTACAAAGTCAAAAGAAAAGCGACATTTCATTGGCTTTTGGCACACCATGGAGGGATTCGTACTATCTGTTGTCTTGAATTAACATTGTGTGGATGTGGGTGTTTGTCTGTGTGCTTGTTTTTTTTATATATGTTTTGTGTCTGTGATTGTGTATCTGGGCGGCACGGTGGCGCAGCTGGTAAAGCGTTGGCCTCACAGTTCTGAGGTCCTGGGTCCAATCCCAGACCCGCCTGTGTGGAGTTTACATGCTCTCCCCGTGATTGCTTGGGTTTCTTCCGGGCACTCCGGTTTCCTTCCACGTTCCAAAAACATGCAACATTACTTCGACACTCAAAATTGGCCCTAGGTTTGATTGTGGGTGTGGCTGTTTGTCTCTTTGTGATTGGCTGGCAACCAGTTCAGGGTGTCCTGCCCGTTGACAGCTGGGATAGACTCCAGCACTCCCTGTGACCCTCGTGAGGATAAGCGGTGAAGAAAATGGATGGATCATGTATCTTTGTGTTTATGTGCATGAACATCGTGTGCGTGTAAATGTCTGTGCATGCAAGTGTTTCTTTGTGCATCAAGCTATGTCCATATTTGTGTGCACGTGTCTGAGTGTACGCGCATTGTGTGTGCATGTCTGTTTATGTCTATCAGTGCCAATGTGGGGTTATACATGTAGCTGAGTGTTTGTGTACGTCTAGTTGTAGGTATGTGCCTGTCTACTTGTGTGTGTGTGTGAGTACATCTGTAATTCTATGAGTTTGGGATTGTACACATTATGTATTGTGTCTCTGTGACTGTGAGTGTATCTGAATTTGTGTTTTATTATCTGTGTGTGGCTGTCTTTGGTTGTGTCCACATGTCTTGTGCGTGTCACCTTGAGCATCAGCCCACACATGCTGAAGATCATGCCCAGCAGGTTCATGTAGTCCGGCGTGGGGTCCTCCAGTGTGGGATTGGTCTCCGTGGTGGGGGGCTTGTACCTGCCACAGGAATTAAACTATCATGCGTTCACGGGGACAATCGTTTCCCACATGACGTCACCTGACAGCTTTAATCGCTTTACGACGAGCTCACTTTGCCAGCTTTAGCATTTAAACAATCGGGAAAAACCAAAAGAAACTCACCGTAGTATCTTATTTTGTCTTCTGGGGTCCGACATGTTGTTGGAGGACATATCAGTTACAATAAAAGTGCTATTCTCGTGAAAATATCGATTGTTTCAGGGTGCTTTCCAGTTGAATACTGGTACATGACTGAATGGACTTCAAGTGGGAGGAATTTCCCTTGGTCTTCAAAGTTAAAGCATGAACCGCTAATAGAGTCAACATTCATGGGGGAAAAGATATTTAACCTCTTATTTTGAAAAGTTCTCAAACTTCTCAGGAAGCAGAAATGACGTAAGTGTATTTCCTCTCCAACCTCGGAAGTAGTAATAATGGCCGCAGATAAGGTTTTATACCTAAAATTTATCGGACGCATGGAATGTCGCCAAGATTAGAGTGCATGGATTTAAAGTAGCAGTATGTGAACACTTAGTTTTCACATTAAAAAACATAACCAACAGGCATTAAATTCAAGGAGTTAAAAAACAAAATCTTTAAGAACAACGAAATTCAAATTCTCACACCTCCATTCCGATTTTTGGGTAAGTACCACTAAACTGGTTTGTGTACAATATTACACTTAGTAATTCTGTGTGCGAACACGTGTATTATTTTTGGAAAGTTAAATTTCATAAAAAAAATTAACAATTTTGCAACGATTAAGGTTTGAAAAGCCAGTACTGGAGACTGACAACTCCATAGTCAATGGATAAAATTCTTGCTTTTTAAACGTTTTGGAGATTTAAAAAAAAAAAAAAAGGGGGAATACATGGTTTTGCTTTCAAGAAATTTGTCTTGTCTGCAAAATGTTTTCCAAGTATTATTATTATTATGGTAGTGTATTGTTTACTTTTGTCTTGAAATTTATGGCTTTTTGTGAAAAGCCCACATTTTTCTCCACAAACAATTGTGGACCTTTTGTACGCTACATCGATAAAAAAAAAATTTACAGTTTTTATTTTGTTTGTTTTTAAACTGCAATTAAACTTTTTTTTTTTTTAATCCCCCCCCAGCAGGTTGAATGCACCATGTCGTTTCCTCTCCCCAAACCACAGACTCCTCAGCTTCCTCAACATCTTCTCCGGACCATCGACTGTCAACAAGGAGCCGTCAGAGCAGTGCGCTTCAATGGTGATAATGGAATCTATCATATAGTCTTGGTCCTCTTGTTCACGACACCAATATCATATTGTAATATATTTTTTTGTTTGTGGTTTTTTTTTTTTTTGTGTGTGTGTCAGTGGATGGCCAGTACCTGCTCTCCTGCGGAGGTGACAAGTCTCTGAAGCTCTGGAGCGGCAGCCGAGGGACACTGCTCAAGACCTACAGCGGCCACGGATATGAGGTGCTGGATGCTGACGGGTGAGGATCTGAACCAAGAAAAATGTGATGTCACCACGCAAAATAACACCACATATTTTCTTAGAAAGGGATAGAAGGTAAATACAATGTGAGACGAATACCACACTATAACACATTACTTGTTTGCCAGTGAATGCTCCAGTTAATATTAATCATCAACTACTCAATCCCTAATAAACATTAATTGTCAGTTTGTGGACCCAGTGAGCATGCTAAAAATGAACCACACTAGCAAATGAATACTTAAATAATCACGTTAACAGATGAAATAGGATAATAAACAATAATAATTCACTAGTGAACATGTAGACAATATACAATGTTTCTAAGGTATAATTGGTATATCTGGGACAATTTTGTAACTGGTTTCGGTCATATCTTAGCCACAGATAATTTTTTTCCCACATAAATGTACCAACAACTTCATTTAGGAGCTATAAACTCTACAGTGGTGTCCCTCAAGGGTCAATTTTAGTCCCAGTTCTTTTAATCGCAACATGGTACCACTGAGTGATGCCATGAGGAGAGATTCCATAAAGTTCTTGAATTATGCTGATGACACACTACTCTTCATCATCAGATCTCCTGAAGGCCAATCAATATCCCCTTTAAATTATATTTTAGATGTTGAATCATGGATGGAAGAAAGGTTTCTAAAACTCAATCAGGACAAGACTGAAGTATTGGTTATTGGTTCGGAGGCACAGGGAGAAAAAAAATATCCTTTTGATTCAAATCATTTGCAGTTAAACTGAGAAAAAGGGAAGAATCTGTCCTTATTAGTAAGTGAACAGGCAAAAAAAAAAAAAAAGATGCCATTGAACCCAGACTAAAAAAAAAAAAACATGAACATGCTGATAAACTTGTTAGCCAGTGAACATACCAGTAAAATGGTTAGTTTTTAATTTATTGTCAATTTTTGTGTGTGCAGGTCATTTGACAACAGTAACATCTGCTCGTGCAGTTCTGACAAGACTGTGATCCTTTGGGATGTGGCCACGGGTCAGGTGGCTCGCAAACTACGAGGACACGCCGGGGTCTGTCCCACATTTCTCTTTTCTTTCCTTCCTCTGATGTAAAAAAACTTCCCTCATCATTTCCTTGTGCAGAAAGTCAACTGTGTGCAGTTCAACGAAGAGGCCACCGTCATCTTGTCTGGTAGGGCAAAAAAGAACACAACAAAACTGCTTGCATTGAGTTTGAGATTAATGGGAGCATCCGGTCCCGTCCAGGCTCCTTAGATGGGACGGTGCGCTGCTGGGACACCAGGTCCCGTAAGAATGAACCCATCCAAGTTTTGGACGAGGCCCGGGACAGCGTCAGTAGCCTGAAGGTGTCCAAACATGAGATCCTCACCGGGTCAGTAACCTCGCACTGCTAACTTTATTAAGGACAAATTCCAATGACAGCCCAAACCAAAAAAAAAACTTATAATACTGCTTAGTTTCCCTTTAGGGGATTATAATAATCGGTTGGAGTGGGTAACTCTGATATTATTATATTAACTGTAAAAGCAACATTTTTTTACAATCACATTTTAACATTTACTGTCAAGTGTAAAAAGAAGTTATTCACTGTCACATAAAAAACTATTAGTTGCTTTTCGTCATTGTCGACGATTGTATTCAGGTCTGTGGACGGTAGAGTGAGACGCTACGACCTGAGGATGGGACAGCTTCACGTGGACTTCCTCAACAGTCAGACATCTTTGTTTTCTTGTTCTTCTGCATGGGTGGTTCTGTCATTGTGTGTGTGTGTGTTTTGGTCAGGTCCCATCACATGCGTGTGCTTCAGTCAAGATGGCCAGTGCACACTCAGCTCCAGTCTGGACTCCACAGTCAGACTGCTAGATAAGAGCACGGGAGAAATGCTGGGAGAGTGAGTAGTGTGCATTTTAAAGGTAGACTCAACGTGGGTGGCCATCTTGAATTGTGTGTTTGTGCACCAGATACACGGGACACACGATGAAGGGATACAAGCTTGAGTGCTGTCTGTCCAGCAAAGACACCCACGTGCTGAGCTGCTCTGAGGACGGACATGTTTACTTCTGGGACTTGGTGGAGGTTAGTCATGAGCCAATAGCTGATAGAAAGATGAGATCAGCAAATGTGACATTATTGTTGCTTATTTTTAGCATCCATTGCATAAATGTACATTAGTCAGTTAACATGAACATAAATAGATTCACTGTCCTTGCTCTCACTTTGATACTAAAGTCCAAAGTATGTTGTTGCTGTGTGTGTGTGTCTGTGTGTGTGTGTGTGTTTCAGGGTTGTTTGTCATGGAAACTTCCCGTGGGCAAAGCTGTGGTCCAGTCTTTGTCCTTTCACCCTACGCAGACACGCCTCCTCACCGCCAGCGAGAGCCGCATACAAGTGTGGGCGGCCGAGCTTGAAGATCCTGACAAAAATGACGACGACAATGTCACCATGGCAATGTGATTTACCCCTTAAAAGAAGCTGGACATTTGCATTTCTTTTTGTGAAACAAGATTGGTGAACCATAACGGGGCACAATGGCATCTTACCACAGAGGATAACAGAAGCTTTCTCTGAAAAGTCCAAGAAGACATTGTGGAAACTTGAGGCATTCTTCTACTCGATCTGACTGGACCCTCATCGATCACATTGTACAGTGGTACCTCTACTTACGAACGTCTCGAGGAATGAAAAATTCACGTTACGAATCCCTCCTCAGTAAAATAGTGCCTCTAGTTATGGAGGAAATTCAGGATATGAAAGGAAAAAATAAAGGCTGGATTCCCCAGATTCCACCGAACGGAAAACATCCTGTATCTTGGATTGTGTGGTGCGATAGGGCTGCTCTCCCATGGGCTATTGCCGTAGCATCTTCCTAGCATCGCATTGGCTCGGAGGGACGTCAGTCTTTACCCATGATGCTTTTTGAGTCCCACGGACACTCGGTTGTCACCGAATCTCGTTTGCGCCGTCACAAGCTGATGCACATTGGAAAAGTACAACTTTTTCATTTGTGTTTTTGCAAGTTTATTCATCTATCTTCACCATGGGCCCCAGGAAAGTTTATTGGAATTAAGTTGTGTATGTTTGAACGTACGTTTTCTCTCAGATGTCAAAACGTTTGCTTTCTCTGTCTCCCACGATACCTTTTGCTTGTCACTCACCCTTCTCTTCGCATAGTCATCCAACACCAAAGGTAAATGAACAAATTTTTAAAATAATTTTTTACACCGTGTACTTTAAATGCTTTTTTTTTTTGCGGGGGCCATGGAACACATTACGCTATTGACATGTAAAATGGGCTTCCACCAGGGATGAGAATTTTCCGCGGATTTGTGGAATTCCGAGTTTTTTCATCTGAAATTGTCATTTTTGTGAAACGTGTGAATCCGTTGAGAAAATGTCTGTGTGTGGCGTCGGCTTGACACGGGGCGAGGCTGTCGGCAACGCTCGTCGTGAAATCAGTCACAGCTGTGATAGCGGAAAACGCCATTGCTTTATAATAACGGCAACTATCTGATTTCTGGCACCATTTTGGCGGTATTTCGTCTGTATTTTCACCCTGAAGGTAACATTTGATAGAGAAGCATTCTGTTTACTACGGCATAGTTATAACTTATAGACATACGGACGCATATGTTATCCAATGATCTCCATGTTTGCTAGTATGGCGAAAGTCTTGGAGCAAAAAGATGAAGAGTGCCAGGGAAATTGATAAAAACTACGGGGTAAAAAACTTTCAGATGGGCATGGCTTGAAATAAGTGTAATCGTGTAGAGAGAAATGAAAACTATCAACATGTCTAACCGAACACATACAAAAAGTGGACGTTCCCGGCAAAGTGCTGTGCACTCTGTTCTGCTAGGAGCAAAAAATATCAAGGAGCATATCCAAACCAAGAAACACAAAGGTAAGTTGGACTTAAATTTCTCAAATATTATATAATTGAACACTGTTAATACGATTAGGCCGATCTGTAGCACTGGCCCTGTATATCACGCATTTTATCGCTCACTGTTATATTTTGAAAATTGCATTTACACTGTTAGAAGTAACCAGAGGTCACCATTTAACAGTGTTTTGTAAAACATTTTCATGCCCAAAGGGGGGTGCACCCGCCTTTGAACCCCACCCAAAAAATATTGGTATTTATATTGAAAAAATCTGAGTGGCTCTATCACTATGTGGGACTTATTCTTGATTGAAAACAGATCCATCAACTAAGTATTTGTATGCGTCCAGACTTTTCTACGCTTTCAAACTCTCTAAATCTTGCCGACTTACTTACCAGATCCATGTGTAGATCCAGTTGTCCAAGACAAGCGAAAGCGGGTTAACAGTCCAATTTCATAACGGCGAAAACATCGACATTAAATATGGGTCCTCTATGCCAAGTGTCTCTCATTTTTCCACGTACCGTCGTTTATTATCAACTTCTAAATGTTTAACGGTATCGGACAAAACTCTTGAGTGTCGCCCTGTAAGACGTATTTTCGTGTCGTCTCCAACCATTGAAGAATGGTTTGTTTGACCAGCACTTCCGGCCAGTGACGTGATTTGATGACGTAGGTGCACGAGCTCTATTAAGGCTTGTGTAGTGCAATGTGCCATGAATATAAATGAAGGGATCGCTCAATAGTTTTTCCACAATTTATTTTTGAAAATATATTTGAGGAGGAAAAACTTAACCCATTTTGATCAGTTCACTCAAGATGACTGCATACAGTGCATGCCGTACAAAACGGTAAAAATATGATTTAGAGATTTGAATTTTTTTTTCTCAAAAACAAAAGCTCTACAGCGTGAGTGGAGACACTTCCTGAGGAGGTCCACCAAGCAGAGCCGTGTCCCGCAGGAGATGTACCAGCTCCACTGGCCCGGGGGGCTTCTGTGGCTCGCTCATCTGCCCTTTTGCCATTTTGTCGCTGAATCCGCTCAACTGGGACGCCAGCGACTTCTTGGGCCGTATCATCTTCTTCCGATGCGGGTCATGCACAACGCGGTGCCGGTGTAGACTCTGCTTCATGGCGAAGGTCCTCTCGCACCCTGGGTGGTCGCAAGCGAAGGGTCGGAGCTCGTCATGGAAGGCCCGCAGGTGGCTCTGCAGGTTGAAGGTGGTGGTGAAGGAGCGGTTACATGAGTCGCGTGGGCACCGGTACACCAGGCGTGTGTCTGCGTGCACGCGCCGGTGCTGCTCCAGGAACCAGGTATCCTTGAAAGCCTTGCCACACTCCTGACATGAGAATTTAGGTCGGTGCTGCTCCTTTCGGTGCTTCATGTACTCTGTCCAGGTGGAGCCTGTGAAGGTGCAGCCTGATTGGTCACAGGAGTAGCCTCGGTGCACCTTGGGCATTGGTGGAAAAAGTAATACTTTTATTATCTTGTACTTGAAGGGGAATTAAAGGGGAAATCCAGTGCTTTGCATGAACAGTGTATCCACTAGGTCATGTAATATGTACCCTATTTTGACTGTGATGTTAAATCCTCTCATTTAATAGTGTTTTGAGAAGATTTTTTTATCGACGATTACGAATTTTCAGGGACGCTGCCATTTTCACGAGTCACATGACCTATGTGCGCGGATGTGACGTGTACCGTGCCGCAACAAAGGCTCGATTACATGGGACACCATTTATTCCCAGTGCTGAGCGAAGGTCGCCGCCGCCGCCGAAGCTCACCTAAAGGCCTCTACCGCCGCCGAAGCTTGGCTAACGGCCTCCCTGGACGTCGAAGCTCGGCGGCAGCGGCGGTGGAGGCCTTTAGTCGAAACAACCACGGCTGCTAATGGCCTTCACCACCTGGAATCTCGGCTCGCGGCCCACCGCCGGAGCTCACTCGACGGACTCCACCTCATTCCCGTCCAAAGAACCATCCGCGGCTGCCGGCCTGGAGCTCCAGGGGGCCTTTCTTTACGCACTTATGTCCCACCCGTAGGCCTCCGTGTAGTCAGACTCTGCGTCATTCCGCCCGAGGAACCATCCGAATATTTCAACATTAATTGCAGCCACAGGTTCAAATCTGTATGGAAGTATTTCTCAGTCTTCCCGATCAACTGATACTGCTATTTCTTCATCAGATGAGGATAAATACGAGAAATTGGCACTACGCAAAAACGGTGTCCCATGTAATTGAGCCGTTGTTGCGGCACGTCACATCCACGCACGAAGGTAATGTGACTCGCGAAAATGGCAGCGCCCCTGAAAATTTGTAATTGTCGATAAAAAAAATCTTCTCAAAACAATATTAAAGGAGAGGTTTTCACATCACAGTCAAAATAGGGTACATATTACATGACCTATTGGATACATTATTCATGCAAAGCACTGGATTTCCCCTTTAATTCATGAAATGTTCTTATCAATCTGTATGCCCCCATGAGTCTATACATGCTATTCTGATTAAGATTTTCTTGTGCAATGAGAAACCTGTCAACTTTTGTAAAATGAAAAACACTCAGTTTGGTAGAACATTTTGTTTAATTGCGGCACAGCTCCCTTAGGGTTCTGAGAATCTGGGTTCATATCCTGGCACTGTCTGTGTGGAGTTAGCATCTTCTCCCACATCCAAGAAAAAAAAAATGTGCGTGGTAAGTTAATTGAAGACTGTGTTACCTGTAGATGTGAATAAGACTATAATGGTTGTATGTGACTTGCTGGCGACCAGTTAAGGGTCAACCCCGCCTCTCGCCCAAAAGATAGCTGGGATACGCTCCAGCACACCCGCCACCCCAGTGAGAAAATGAATGAATTCCTATTAAATCAATGACAGGCCTGTTCCCAATTATTTCAGACATATGATGAGCCAATGTGTCAAACCGCAGCAGTTTATCGCCAACGAGTGATGATGAGGATTTTATTTCATTTTGATTTTTTTCTTTAAGTCGAAGAAGTGGTCGGTATCGGCGGGCTTCACAAGTAGCCAATAGCCTGAAATAAGGCCGACTTTCAACAACTAACCTTGAGATGTCGCTTTAGGCGGCTCGGAAAGGTGAAGCGCATGTCGCAGCCGTCGTGCGTGCAAGCGTAAGCCGGAGCGTGTGTGTGGCGCTCGCTCATGTGGGCCTTGAGCTGCTGGCGCTTCTTGAAAGCGGCGCCGCATTCGGCCGCCTCGCACACGTACGGCATCGTCTCTGGAGCGCCATCGTGGACGCGGTTTAAGTGCCGCGCTCGGTTGGAGCTGGTGGTGAAGGCTTCCGCGCAGCCCGCCACCGTGCACGGAAAAGGCCGCAGGCCGCTGTGGGTGAGCTGGTGCCGGGTCAAGTGGTAGGGGCTGCAGAAGGACTTGTCGCAGCCGTCTTGCGGACACGCGTGCGGCTTGACGCCCGTGTGCGAGCACAGGTGGGCATCCAGCTTCCACTGCTTGTTGTAGGCCGCCGCGCACCCCGGAAATGAGCAGATGTAGCGCTTGTGCGCTTGGGCCTCACCTTTCATCGTTAACCGGCTAGACTATTGGAGACAATATCCTTTTCCGTAGTGATCAACACGTTGTCACCCTGGACGCCATGTCTTCCCACAATCCTTTTTTTTTTTGCCCCCCCCCATTGGGTGCGACGTCACTCACCAGAGATGTTTGGCGAAGAAGCGAAGCCATAGACGTATAATACAATTACAATTTATTTTAAATCAGGGATCATCTTGGTGAGGCAACCCACACACTATTGAGTACGACGCCACAACTTGAAAGGCCTGAAAACAACACATTCATCCCGTTTATGAGACGCTCGGCGTTGCAACAATATACATTAATTTACGGCGACAACAAGTCAAGTTCTTAAACCCTCTTACTACATTTGTACGTAAAAGCGTGTCCATAATCATCTTCGTCGTTGTAGTCACGTGTCATTATCACAATGTGGTTGAAAAACCCCCGCAAGATTTGAACTATTTGAGCCGCTTGTAGTTAAGAGGTAAGACAGAACTGCCTGTATTTATTACTAGTACTCTCTCTCTATGTATGTAATGACCTATGTATACATCTATGTGTTTATTTATATAAATATAATGACTTTGGTTTGGAAACGCGGAAAAATAAAACTGAGCTGCAGACATTTGCGACAATACACAGTTTACGGCAGCTGCAAATCTAAATACTTTGACGTTTCTAATTACGTTTAGCATTTACTTTACTAGAATTAAACACACTGGCCAAGTGAAAAGTCTCCTCTCTCCCCCTCGGGTTTTTATTCGGGGACTTTCCGTGACGTTTGGAGGACTTCGTAGCTAAAGCCAAGTTAGCCGATACAATCTTTGTTCGGAAAAACATCTCTGGTGACCGTCCAACGTCGTCCGTGTTTACAGCAGGGTTTCCAAGTATTTCATCTTAACTTTTGAAGTTAAACTTTAAGTTACACATTAACGAGTTTTACAAGTGGGCGTGAGGCTTGAAAATAAGGGTTTTGGGGCATTTGGGTCTCAATCGCGTCACGACACCAGTTAGCATGTTGGCTCACTTTGCTAGCTAGGTTCATGTTAAATGCCAGCCAGACCCGACACATAACCGTTTTGTTACATTCTGCTTTGACAACACTATTTTTTTTAAATCTCCGTACAATACACCTTTTGTCAAGATAGGTAATTATCCCTGTCAAGTTGTGCTAAACCTTCGAGTGAGCGTGCTGTCAAAGGGAGAAATACACCAAACATTGGATAAATATGTAGCAGCATCTCATAGGAATCCTCATTTACCGTGGAAAGTAATCACTCACTACTCACATATTGTACCAAACATGTTAGACTGTTTACGTGTTTAGGTGACGTAACCCTAATGTTATATGATTTTGTCGTTCCTTATAGTGCACCACAGAGCGCCTTTCTGGGCACCTTGTGGTTCACTAATTAGTCACGCCTTTGCTTATTTTATTTCCAAACATAGACTGACTCTGCAAGCCGTGTAGCGGTCTCATCCTCAAAATGGTAAGATGGTCGTCATGCTGCATTACAGCATTGTTGTTTTCCAACACAACAAACTCTCCTGTGTTGTCTTGCAGGGAGAACGAAAAGGAACAAACAAGTACTATCCGCCTGATTTCGATCCGGCCAAGGTGTGTCTGCTGCTGCTTCTGATGATCACGATGGTGTTTTTTTTTTCCCCAATTTTTTGGTTTGTAGTTATTAATCTTTTTTTTTTTCCATTTCCCATCTTCAGCACGGCTCTCTCAATGGATACCACAAAACACACGCCCTACGGGAGCGTGCAAGGAAGCTGTCCCAGGGCATCCTCATTATCAGGTTCGTGCTTAACTTTCATATAATAATATGGTCATTATCTGGTCAGCCAGATCATTACGACCAAGTTAAGTTTTTATGACATAATTCCTTGAAATACTTTTTTAATTTAAAGATATTAAAACTTTGTAAGCTCCATCTTCTGGATCTGTTTATTGCTGCTGCTGTTTATCTCCAATGGTGACTGTCATGGGCAAAAGTGATGAATTGTTGGATTTTCGCCTTTTTTTCCTGGATCTGTGATTTGAACTCTTGTTCATGTTTTTGTGAGCGCAGGTTTGAAATGCCGTACAACATCTGGTGTGAGGGCTGCAAGAATCACATCGGCATGGGTGCGTACTATGTCGATGCCCATCCTGCTTTATCTGAGCTTGGCCTGTCCTCACCATTGCTTCTTTTTGTTGCACAGGAGTCCGATACAACGCAGAGAAGAAGAAAGTGGGAAACTACTTCACTACACCTATCTACAGGTGAGTGTATACACAGACTGTGGTGTGGAGTGTAACTGTAATCGAGATTTAAAGCCGTCCCTCTTGGCAGGTTTCGGATGAAGTGCCACCTGTGCGTCAATTACATCGAGATGCAGACGGACCCGGCCGCCTGTGACTACGTCATTGTCAGCGGTGCCAGCAGGAAGGAGGAGCGATGGGACATGGCCGACAATGAGCAGATACTCACCACCGGTATTTAAGTAGTACTTCTAATAATAGTTTGACATATCTGTTGTGAGCATGAGAAAGGGGTATAGAGGTGAGGAAGGAAGGATGGGAAGCAGAATGATAGGATGAAAGAATTGTGGGAGGCAAGAATTCCTTCCTTTCCTCCTTTGTATAAAGAACAAAAAATAGAACGGCCAGAGACAAAAAGGATGGTAATAAAAAAAGAGACATGGGGAGGAAAGATTTAAGGAAGTCTAGAGTGAAGAAAGGACATCATATGCATGAGATGGTAAGATTAACAAAAGTAAGATGGAAAGAAAGGAAAAAGACAGAAGAGATTACAATAAGGGAGGAAAAAAGCAAGGAAAGACCGAAGAGAAGAAAAGTGGACATTAAGGTAGAATGGTACATAGAAGTAGGAAAAAGGGAAGAATGAAGGAGAGACTAAACAGGGAAGATAGAGGCAAGAAGGAAGAAAAGACAAGAATAACGGCGAGGGTGGAAAGAGGACAGGAAGGAAGGAATTGGAGGATTGACAAAATTAGATTGAAGGGTATACTGAAGGAGAATTGGACAGCAAAATGAGTTAGACAGCAGGAGGAAAGAAGGAAAAAGATGGAATGAAATATGGACAGAAGAAGAAAGGAATGACAGGAGAGGAGGGAAGTAAGGACGGAAAGACAAATAGGATGAAAAGCAAGAAACTAAGGTAAGGGGACAGAGCATTTGTAAGGATGGAAGTAAGTTCAGGGAAGGAGAGATGAGCAGGAAAGAAAGAGGACGGGAAACCGAACACTTTAGAACATCAGAAAGATGCAAATGGAGGAGGCAAGGAAGGAAAGGTGAAACTTATGGACGTAAATGTCGTTGTCGTGTGTCCGACCCCAGAGCGCGAAGAGAAGGAGAAGCTGGAGACGGATGCCATGTTCAAGCTGGACCACGGTGGAAAGGACAAGGAGAAGCTGAACAAGGCTTTGCCCTCACTAATAGAGCTGCAGGACCACCAGGCCGCCTGGAAGGATGACTTCCAGCTCAACAGCGCCCTGCGCAGCAAGTTCAGGGTAAAACCGCCTCCTTCTCTGGCCTTTGCAACTCACCTATCACACTCTGACTACAGATGTCTTGACTTTTGACTTGAATTAGTGCCATGAAGATTGATTCATTCGTCTTCCAGCTCGTGTCTTTCTTATAGTAGAGTCATGAACACTGACCTTAACCTTGGCTAGCAAGGCCTGCAGGTTTTTAGATGTTGTTTGTGATTCTTTTATGACCTCCTCGATGAGTCGTTTTCACACTCTTTGAGTTCACTCCTGGGAAAGTTTGCCAATGTTCCCAGTTTTCTCCATTTGTGGATAATGGCTCTGACAGCGGTTCGCTGGAACCCAGAAGCCTCGGAAATGGCTTTGTGACCTTTTCCTCACTGATGAATTTCAGTCACTTGTTTTCATCATTTCTTCTTGAATTTCTTTGGATTGTGGCATCATGCATTGGTTCTTAAGATCTTGTTGCCTACTTTATGTTCTCTGACGGATTCTATTAAAATTATTTCTTGATTTAACAAATATGGTGGTAATCAGGTTTGGGTGTGGCTTATAAAATTGAACACACCTTTCCCAAACATGTGGTTACTCACAGTGACTTTGTGATTAAACACATTAGGGTAATTACCTTGTCACAGAGGGTCAGAAAGGTTAGGATTTTTTTGTGCCATAATGGAATTGTCATTTGAAAACTGCATTTTGTATTTTCTTGGGTGTCTCTGAGTCATATTAAAATTAGCCTGATGATTTTAAACCTTTGTCCGTGGTAGCAGTCATTCCCATTTGAAAAATGTACGGGTGTGGTTAGCCATGCCCGCAGATATGAAGTTACGGCTGTGGTCCACCACTCATGCCCGCAGATATAAAGTTTTGGGGTGTGATTAGGGATGGAATCGCAAAACCTTAAAATAACTTAGAGTTGTCGTACCAGAGTATGTAGTTCTTACCTAATACCGTAATCATAATTTATTGACAGTGCACAGACTGAGACAGACATCTTTATAGAGGTCAATAGACATTCAATTTCAAAAATAATATTCATATAATCAAATCATTTTGTTTCATCATAATGTATTCTTATTACGGCACTATCTGTTGTCACTCCATTAATTTCATACTTATTATATTTAGATACTGAAGCAGTACCTGTGTTATATCCCAGAAATGTTTTCAATGTAATTCAGGGATGCCCAGCTTTTTTCCGCAAAAATCCGGCGTAAAAACTGTGCCAAACAAATATGAGCATTTCATCTGAGATGTCACGCTGTGGCGACCCCGAACGGGACAAGCCGAAAGATACTTACTTACTTACGATCTACTTTTCAACCAACCAGCCTCTTCCGATCGACCAGCGGGGCGGGGATGGGCGAGTGCACGCGTGCATCGCCGTAAAAAGGGGGCCAGCTTGCTAGAACGCGCCTTAATGTGCGTGTGCTGGACATGTTGGCCACAGCTGAATCAAGCGACGAGGTGGATGATGATTTAATGTCTTTTTTTTTCTTTTTTTTGGGCACGCCGTCACACAATCAACCAAAACTGCCTCGCGATCAACGCGTCGAGCACCCCTTGTGAAACTAAATTTCCTTTGACATGGCTAATGATGTTGTTGACTTTCGACGTAAATGCGCTCGCAGTCCATGAAGCAGCTTGGAACATGCGCTTTTGGCATATTTTCCCAACATGCTCAGTACGGTTAACTTGCATTTCCTGTTTCCGGGTGAATACTGATTGTTGAGGATCAGGCTTGTTTTGTTAACAATATTTATGGAATAAACACGTAAATTAATGTCAAGACTACACAAAATAAGCGAGGTCTTTCAATATCTATTTTTTCTACTCGTAACAAATTTTACCCGCGTGATTTTTTTGTGCTCGACTGTGCAGATTTGCGAGTGTGATAGCGCGCGAGTGAGATCGCGCTTGTCAAATGTGAGGGACTGTGATAGAGTTGTAAAAAAAAAAAGAAATCAGAAGGCGTGAAAATACTTTTTTGTAGCAGTGTGTATCGGAAGGTTGCTCAAAATGGAAATTTTTGCTTGAAACTCAAAGCAAAAAAACTGAAGCTGTGCGTTGTTATACCGCTGTATTTTTCACTGCAGACGGAGAAGAAGGTGATGGTGGAGAAGGAGGAGAAGGACGATGCGGTGAGGATGAGGACCAACCTAAGCATCCCCCTGCTGCCCGAGCGCGCTGAGGACAAGAGGCTGGCGGCGCTGCTCAGCTTCCAGACGCCAGAATGTGAGTTTCAAAACACACAGGAAGGTAGACATTTTGGATGCAGAGCCACCATTTTAAACTCCCTTTGGTAATTCTACCATCAGTCCCGTTAAAGTACAGTTGGACCATTTTTTTGTTGTTTGTTTGTTTCCCCATTGCTGATACCCATCGTTAGTCGTCAAGGAGGCAACCGATAACCGGTAACAGATAATTGCAGATGATATTTATTTGCAAATGAGAAATTAAATGAATAATAATAAATGTTAAAATATTGGTGGCAAAATGTTGAGTAATACAAACTGCAAGACTTTGTTTGAAGGCTTTTTTTAAGCATATTTTTATTCAACAGCTTTTAAATTTGAAAAATGTTCAAATGTTTATTTTATCCCAACAAAAGACATTGTTTTAAAATGGTAGCAAAAAAGAGCACAGAGCTCCACAAGCTCAGCTGCACCGCTTGTAGACTCCAATGAGAACTTGTCAAATTAATCGGTCTCTGAAGTTCTCTAGAGTAAGTAAAGTTTTCAAACATTTCATTATAACTGAAATGGTAATCTTTGTTTAATCTTTTTTTCCAGTGATGCTCAGTAACTGTCAGTACCAATTTTGATATTCGTCAACAAGAAATTTATTGTACTACTGTTTTTTATTTTTCAGTTTATATGAGCATTTTGTTGTGCTGAATCCCAGCAGCACATTGGTTCTGCTCAATCAGGTCAACTTTTTGAACTATGGCCACGGTAGTTTCGACTGAGAGGTTCATGTGAACGGTGATGATGTAATCAATTTACAATAAGCAAAGTATTTAACATTTTCTCAATAAGCTGCTAACAAGTTTGTATAAGAACCTGATTTTTACAAGAGAAGCCAGTTGATAAGACATAGACACACTTTTTTTTTTTTTTTTTTTGATGACCCAGTGTTGCGCAAATTATGTGCATCAGGCGGCTTTCGATTGGCAGCGACAGTCAGCCGGGCAGCCGTCGCCCAAACTCAAAATTTAATGCATGTTAACGTAAATGATCATCTGTTCTTGTATTTGTTAGAAAACAAATTAAGCTTTCCACAATCAGGATTTTTGGGGCTGTTCACCAATCAGCAAGTTAAAAAAATAAAATAAAAACGCTAACCAATCACTGATCAGATCACAAGATGGAGCAATGTGTATTTACATCCTTGTTCATGTATTTTATATACAATTTCATTTGAAAAAAATATGGTTGAGGCTTTTAGGGACTATTGTAACAGATTAATTACATTTTCATTCTTTTTAATGGGGAAAGATGACTTGGGATTCAAATTAAAGTCATACATTGAGTACCCATAAAAACAACTGAGTAAAAATCCGCGATATAGCAGGGGTGCAAGAGCTGTCACTGGATGTCTGCATTGATTGATACAAAGCACTCAAATGACCCGAAACACGTGATGACACCCCCCCCCCTCCTCCCCAACAGCGTACGATGACAAGCAGCGGAGCAAACGTCAGGAGATCTCCACACGCTCATGGTTCAACTCCACTTCAGGGGGCACCACCGCCACCACACCCGGGGGTCTGCTCCATAAACTGGGACTGCAGGGCAAAGAGGCAGCCGTGGCCAAAGCTCTAGGCCCCTCACATGCCCCCCTAATTCGCAGGAAGTCGGACCCCCAGGAGGCGCCGTCGTCTTCATCATCACGGGAAGTTGCCGGTACTGAGCAGGACACAAGTGCGACAAGTTTGAGTTCCCTGGTCCCCAACTACAGCGACTCGGACTCTGACCACGGCCACTGACACCAAGTGAACAACGCTGACCTATTTAATGATGCCTTTCTGCCTTGTGGGAATTCCAGAGTGTCCCAACCTATTCCGTCCAGCTTTTAGCGACGCCTCAGCGCAAACAGTACGTCCTGATAACTGTCACTCCCGTTTTTTTTTTTTGTTTTTTTTTTTTTTAATTTAACTTCCAGGAAACTGAACTGAAGAGCAGGTTGCTCTCTTCAAAACCAACCTACAGGAAATGACACTGAACAAATTAACTGATGATGTGGTTCTGGTGTATCTGACGGTTTCCACCAGCCTACCGTGTAAAATAAATGTCGGAAAATTATTTGACACTTAGCAATTCTCAAGTGTCTTTTGTCTAAAATGAATGAAATATTCATGTTTTTGTTTGGCTCACCAAATTTGTAGATATTTAATGAATTTGATCCAATAGAATATAGTAGTAAACAGCAATATTACTTATACAGTACGCTTTTTTGTTAATTGGTTGATCATAGTTAAATTCTACGTGGCAAATAAATTAGAATGAAGTATTTCAAAATTAACTTTCTTGCATAGGTTTAGCTCCTTTCCTCCCCCCAATATTGCTAAATTTAAATATTTTTTCAATCATTTTGCATTAAAATTGGTTAGTTTAAATCTTATTTTTCAGTCATTTAATTTAGTAGTTTGATTTATTTGAAGTAATTTTTAAATATATTTGATAAATTGTATGAGTAAATTACACAAGAGGTTGTTAAATGCATGGAAAGATCAATTGAACAAAAGTCCAGCAGAATAAGTTTTAACCATTTCTCCTTAAACCCCCCCCCCAAAACATTTTCTTTAAGTTTGTATAATTACAAATGTAGTAGACACAAAGCGTAATAAGGAGGCTAATATACATACAGATACAAAAGTAAAATCTAAACTATACACCTCGTAAAACAAAATTGGAATTTAAATGAAAAGGTTTCAACTTCTTAACTATTTGTAAAGTTGTATGCATGGGCAATTATATTCTTTACTTTTGGTACGTTCCAATCATGTTATTTAAAAAGCAATATTGTACCTGCATTGATGACCGCATCATACCGATCTTGTGCAAACGTCTAAAGTCACAATTGTGTCGTTCGGGACATTCTGCGTCTGAGTCACGTTGTGTGTTTGGCCTCCAATTTGTTTGCATTTCCAAACAGAAAATTGTGAAAACCTTTATGGAATAAAATGACTTTTCAGAGTAAAATTACACAATAAACATACGAATAAACACCTGACCCCAAATATTTTTTTTTTCCTCTTCAAAGCTTCAACCTTACAGTTTTACAAGTAAAACCCTCTTCCCAAATTTCTGTCCATGACAATATCCTACTACAAATCTCAAAATTTTTCTTCTCAGGTAGAAGTTCCAGACTTTAACAAACATTCAAATAAAGTACTCTTCTCAAAGACAGTATTTACTTTGTTTCTTACCTGTCTGGCAACAATCTTAGACTAAAATACAATAAAACGCTCTACTCAAATAGTCCTTCAAATAAATTCCTCAAACCAAATAGGTGTCTCAATTTTCCCCAATGGAAAACCAATTCAAACAAACCTATGAAATAATAATACTTATAGTAAATGACAGCCTGACCTCTGTTTTTGCAACAAGTCTTGGCCAAAAAAAAAAAAAAAATATATATATATATATATATATATATGTATGTGTGTGTGTGTGTGTGTGTGTTTAAACATCCTATGATACTCACTGAACTGAGGTCTCACCCCCCAAAAAAGAGAGCAATAGCTCCCTGTTGGGATCAAAGTCCATCATTTTGTTGACCAAACTTACCCCAGTTCCCGCCTCTCGTGCTATGGGGTGTTGTCCTAGTTCCCTTTAGTAGCCAGGAGCTCGGCCTGGGGGGCCACAGTTCACTCAAGTTGCCATGGGTGGACGGAAGCTGCAACGTTGGATGATACTTTTGTGTCTCCTGTGTGGTGTCGGAGCGCGGATCCGTTTCAGCAGGTGAGCTAACACACTAACGCTAATGCCAGTGGTAAGCGGTCAAGGCTAGCACGGCCTTCTTAAAAACACCAACTTACATTTATTTATAACAACACACAATAATTTATTCACAACCATCTTTTCTATCATTGCATAGTATTTCTCTGTGCTGCATTGTTTTAAGCACGCAGATATCGTTGACAGATTTCAAATTCTATCTAGCTATCCCATGCCAAACAAATCCTTACGAAGTCTTCAGAATCAGTTGTGTTAATCAACGTAAGATCACCATTTCCTAAACACCTAAAAAAGGGTTGGGCAAATGTTTGTGCAAAAACATTTTTTATAGGGTTGAGTTTTGCACAAAACCAATTTTTAGCGAGAAAGAAAAAAGAATGCCATGAAAAGCCTACTACAACATCTGTGATATAGTTGGAGTTAATCAGAGGCATTTTGTGCCTGGTGAGTGCTGGCTTCCATTGAAGATGCCATTGAATATGATTGGTTCATTTGGAACAGAGCCATATCCCTGTTACCAGAGGGTGTGCACACTTGTGCAACCACAGTTTCTCAGTTGTATTGACTTACCTTCATGGAATATTCCAATTTGTTCAATTGAGAGGCATAGGTCATTGGTCACATTCCTGGTGGATTTCTTTTGAAATTATTTATTTTGGTCTTATTCTTTTATGTCACAAAAAGCCGGCATTTAAACAGGGGTGTATAGAATTTTGTATTTTACTTATTTTATTTACAATTAATAAGTCACTCATGTATACAATAAATTAATTAATTTTGTACTTCTTATTTTGTTATTTGCAAGAACAAAATTAACCCTTTTGATAAAACAAAACATTTGAATTGTACAAACATTTTTATTTTATTATTTTCAAAGAATAAATTCAATTTATTTAGATTTATGAATGAAAGATACTATTTCATAACCCAATTTTAAGGAAAAAAAAACAGCTAACTGAAGGAAAACATGACATGTTACTGGTATCCCTTGATGACATCAGCCTTTTTCTCTCCACTGGTTGGTCAGAGCCAAGCTGTCTGACTAAAGTACGTATATGTTTGCGACAATCTGCTAACACGAATACTGTACATTTAAAAATAATGTTTATGTTTTTGTCTTGTTATCGGATTAGTATTGATTGCAAACCTGGCTAAATGAGGCATGTGGCACATTTACATGCTGCAACACACAATTACATTTTTACAGTGTGTGTGTGGGGGTTTTTTTTTTTTCTTTAATATATAATTGACGTGATTGTGGGGGCTCAGGTACCAAACGCACCACCTACCACTGGCTAAATTGCTATTAAAATTTCACCTCCGAGCTGACCACTAATCTGCCTATGTGCTCTTTGCAGAAAAAAAATATTCAAGTAAGTTTTGATGGATTAAGGAGGTGGTGGGGATGGTTGGATTTTAAATGGTGAGTTTTCTCTGCAGAGACCTAGATCTGGGAGATTTTTTCAAACGTTTCAGGTAAGTGACTGCAGTGCATTCATTTCAATATTTGGCCATCAACGACAACCTGAAAAAAAGCAAATAGTTTTTTGATCCGCTTTCTCAAGCTAAAGGTTCCTTCAAAAGCAGCCTTAAAAGGTCAAGTGTCATCCCTATAAACATTCTAAAATAGATATTGTAATAAAAAAATACATATAACATTATCCACTTCAATGTCCATACAACAAATAAATATGAGCCGAGAGCACGTCATCCATGCGCAAAGTTGCGGAAGTGTCATTTGACATCCAAGTGGTTGCCATATTTGTTGCATCTACTGTCCGTGACATTACCCCGGACATTCGCCATTGAAAACACGCTGTGGCACCTCCTGTGGGACATGTCCCTTCAGCCACGGCAGCTCTTTTCGAAGAAGAGAACAACTCACAATTGACCCCTCCGTACAGGGCACTTAACCACGCCTCCTGAAGTGACGTCACACCACGTGCGCTGACGTAAGACAAACAGTAAAAATGGCAAATACAATAACATACAGTACATTCTGAACTGAGACGGACTCCATGCTTCTGATTTCATTCAAATCAACGATATATTATAGATTCTAAATACAATACATTCTTAACTGAGAGAGACGCCATGCTTCTGATTTCATTCAATCATTCACACGTAGCAATGTTATGCTAGCGGAGAACGTCTCATTCATTTATACGAGACGTGTATTAAAAATCAAATTTAGGGCTTATCTTCCTCCAAACACAGTCTGGTTAACTTTCGGCCGCGAGCCAGCAAGAAATCGATACGTTTGTGCAGTACGATCATCGCTAAATATCGCTCAACAAAGAATAAGTGTGTCAATCGTTCACACGTAGCAGTGTTATGCTAGCGGAGAACGTCTCATTCATTTATACGAGACGTGTATTAAAAATCACATATTGGGCATATCTTCGTGAAAACACAGTCTGGTTAAGCTTCTGGCCGCGAGCCAGCAAGAAATCAATACGTTTGTGCAGTCCGATCATCGCTAAATATCGCTCAACAAAGAATAAGTCTGTCAATCGTTCACACGCAGCAATGTTATGCTAGCGGAGAACGTCTCATTCATTTATACGAGACGTGTATTAAAAATCAAATTTAGGGCATGTCTTCCTGCAAACACAGTCTGGTTAACTTTCGGCCGCGAGCCAGCAAGAAATTGATATGTTTGTGCAGTCCGATCATCGCTAAATATCGCTCAACAAAGAATAAGTGTGTCAATTGTTCACATGTAGCAGTGTTATGCTAGCGGAGAACGTCTCATTCATTTATACGAGACGTGTATTAAAAATCACATATTGGGCATATCTTCGTGAAAACACAGTCTGGTTAAGCTTCTGGCCGCGAGCCAGCAAGAAATCAATACGTTTGTGCAGTCTGATCATCGCTAAATATCGCTCAACAAAGAATAAGTCTGTCAATCGTTCACACGCAGCAATGTTATGCTAGCGGAGAACGTCTCATTCATTTATACGAGACGTGTATTAAAAATCAAATTTAGGGCTTATCTTCTCCAAACACAGTCTGGTTAACTTTCGGCCGCGAGCCAGCAAGAAATCGATACGTTTGTGCAGTACGATCATCGCTAAATATCGCTCAACAAAGAATAAGTGTGTCAATCGTTCACATGTAGCAGTGTTATGCTAGCGGAGAACGTCTCATTCATTTATACGAGACGTGTATTAAAAATCACATATTGGGCATATCTTCGTGAAAACACAGTCTGGTTAAGCTTCTGGCCGCGAGCCAGCAAGAAATCAATACGTTTGTGCGTCTGATCATCGCTAATATCGCTCAACAAAGAATAAGTCTGTCAATCGTTCACACGCAGCAATGTTATGCTAGCGGAGAACGTCTCATTCATTTATACGAGACGTGTATTAAAAATCAAATTTAGGGCATGTCTTCATGCAAACACAGTCTGGTTAAGCTTCGACCGCGAGCCAGCAAGAAAGCGACACGTTTTTGCAGTCCGATCGTCGCTAAATATCGCTCAACAAAGAATAAGTCTGTCAATCGTTCACACGCAGCAATGTTATGCTAGCGGAGAACGTCTCATTCATTTATACGAGACGTGTATTAAAAATCAAATTTAGGGCATATCTTCCTGCAAACACAGTCTGGTTAACTTTCGGCCGCGAGCCAGCAAGAAATCGATATGTTTGTGCAGTCCGATCATCGCTAAATATCACTCAACAAAGAATAAGTGTGTCAATCGTTCACACGCAGCAGTGTTATGCTAGCGAAGAACTTCAAATTCATTTATACGAGACATGTATTGAAAATCAAATATAGGGCATACTTTCGTGCAAACATGTGTTCCGGTTGATATTAGATGGATTTAGTTGATGATGCGGTCTTCCACAAAGTTTGATCCATCGAAGGCATTTTTCGTACTGGGTCTTCGGTTTTGGAAAGGGTACGAATTGAACTCCACCAACTAGCCTTTCAGGATACCTGTCGTCACTATTACAAAGTCCGTGACTACACCCCTTAACCATATTTTTTGTTAAATAACCCAAATACGCGATAAAACGCTAACTAAACCTATACTGGACCATGGAATGTTGTCTGAGAATTCAGCACCCCTGTCATACATACGTGGATCTTTCGTTACGTTATGAGAGACGGATTACGTGTTGCCCCCCCAAACTATTATTTTTTTTTTTTTTAGTAGCTGTATACACACCTGTCATTTGGAACCCATGAAGCTCTCGTCCTTTGCACCCGTGCAACAAAATTTTCACGACGAACCGGGAAACTTATGAAGGGTAAATCCATCCTTCCAGGTGTTCAAGCTATATCCAGCAATGCAACGAGCCAGCATTTTGGCTAACACGAAGTAACAATGAGCTACAGTGAAGAAAATAAGTATTTAAACACCCTGCTATATTACACGTTCCCCCACTTAGAAAAAAATGGAGGGGTCTGAAATTTTCATCATAGGTGCATGTTCACTGTGAGAAAGATCATCTAAAAGGAAAAATCCAGAAATCACAATGTAGGACTTTTTAAACAATTTATTTGTGTGCTACAGCTGCAAATAAGTATTTGAACACCTGTCTATCAGCGAGAATTCTGACCCTCAAAGATCTGTGAGTCCGCCTTTAAAAGTCCACCTCCACTCCATGTAGTATCCTGAATCAGATGCACCTGTGTGAGGTCATTAGTTGTATAGACACCTGTCCACAACCATACAATAAGTAAGAGTCAAACTTGTAACATTGCCAAGACCAAAGAGCTGTCCAAAGACACCAGAGACAAAATTGTACAACTCCACATGGCTGGAAAGGGCTACGGAGAAATTGCCATGCAGCTTGGTGAAAAGAGGTCCACTGTTGGAGCAATCATTAGAAAATGGAAGAAGCTAAACATGACGGTCAATCTCAATCGGAGTGGCGCCCCTTACAAGATATCACCTCGTGGGATCTCAGTCATCCTTAGAAAGGTGAGGAATCAGCCCAGGACTAGATGACAGGACTTGGTCAATGACCTGAAAAGAGCTGGGACCACCGTTTCCCAGGTGACTGTTGGTAATACACTCAGACGTCATGGTTTGAAATCATGCATGGCATGGAAGGTTCCCCTGCTTTCACCAGCACACGTCAAAGCCCGTCTTATGTTTTCCAATGATCATCTGGATGATACAGAGGAGTCATGGAAGAAGGTTTTGTGGTCAGATGAGACCAAAATTGAACTTTTTGGTCATTATTCCACTAACAGTGTTTGAAGACAAACGATGAGTTCCATCCCAAGAACACCATCCCCACTATGAGGCATGGGGGTGGTAGCATCATGCTTTTGGGGTGTTTTTCTGCACATGGGACAGGACAACTGCACTGTATTAAGGAGAGGATGACCGCGGCCACGTATTGTGAGATTTTGGGGAACAACCTCTTTCCCTCAGTCAGAGCATTGAAGATGGGTCTTGGCTGGGTCTTTCAACATGACAATGATCCGAAGCACACAGCCAGGAAAACCAAGGAGTCGCTCCGTAAGAAGCATATCAAGGTTCTGGCGTGACCGAACCCGTCTCCAGACATAAACCCAATAGAAAATCTTTAGAGGGAGCTGATACTATGTGTTTCTCAGCGACAGTCCAGAAGCCTGTCTGATCTAGACAATATCTGTGTGGAAGAGTGGGCAAAATCCCTCCTGCAGTGTGTGCAAACCTGGTGAACAACTACAGAAGAGGTTGGTCCTTCTTTAATTGCAAACAAAGGCTACTGTACCAAATATTAACATTGGTTTTCTCTGGTGTTCAAATACTTATTTGCAGCTGTATCACACAAATCATCAAAAAATCCTACATTGTGATTTCTGGATTTTTCTTTTTAGATTATCTCTCTCACAGTGGAAGTGCACTTACAATAAAAATTTCAGACCCCTCCATGATTCCGAAGTGGGAGAACTTGCAAAATAGCAGTGTGTTCAAATACTTATTTTCTTCACTGTATCATTCCACAGGTAAAACTAAAAGAAACAAATGAGTCCACTTGAGCGCGCTACTACCTCCAACGTCACTTCCTGCATATCGTAAACAAATCCCTGGAAAGGATTTTCATGGCGGCAGTGACAAAAAGCCAAATGTGTCAAAATCATGTTTTGTGGTGAAAAAACGGATGGGTCCATACCGGCTGCCGTTTTTTCATTAATAACATACTAAAAATGATCAATTTCACGATACTTGACCTTGAAGGACCCATTTAAAGGTTGACTGACTTTTGAAGACCACGTCAAATCTGGCCTCTCAAGGCTGCATTTGAAGCCTCACAGACACAGAGCCACATGACAACAATGTAGAGTTCTCTTTACAGGTCTCACAAGGAGGGATCACACGTTGATGTTCCAAGGTATTTTCTCCTTCACTACTCTCTCATTTAAACCTTGTTGTTTTTGTTCTTCAACTCATCCTTCAAAACAGAACCAAATGGGAATATGGCGGCTAGCCAGCAGCTGTAGCTACGAGTCGTGAGCATCCAGAGTTGGGGTGCCCACTTCGTTCATTCATAGATAAAGTTAAAAGCAAAGAGAAAAAAAAAGTCAAAGGTCATTGTAAAATATGTCATATTTTAGGAATAAAAAATTCTTTTTTTTTTTTTTTTAAATATCATTTTAAAATATCTATTGTGAATTTAATTAATCAACCATTTAATCAAATGCATTAAAATATGTACTCTACAGCTACTATATGTATTTTTTAAATTTCGCTATTTTTATTTTATGTACAATAAAAATGTATACATTATTAAAATGAAGAAAATGTTAATTATATGAAATGTATATTGTGTACAATTTTCTTCCTGTTTTCTTTCATTTATAATAAACAAATGAAAACATGATTTCATAAAATGGATTGAAAATGTGTTAAATGTATCCAAAATTGTTTATTTTGCTAGATTTTTTATTTTATTATTAACTCAGGTGACGGATTATTAAAAAAACATGAATCATTTTACTAATGTTTTTTAATTTTGTAGTCGGTTCTAAATCAATGAAAGGAAGACTTCATGAGTCTTTATTATTTTATTTGATCATTTTATTTCAAGGAAAAGACAAAAGTACAGGACTCCTAAAAACATAAATGTTCAAAGGGCCACTTTTTTCTCTACCGCAACAGCCCCCCCAATCCACAAGTTGAGGCAACAACAAATTTTAGGTTCACATTAGTGGCCCCAGACCTGCTGAGGGCTGACAGCCCGGAAAATATCTACCTGCAAGCGGAAGGCATCATCAGCCCCGTTGATGTGGCCATCACCGTTCTCGACTCCACCAAGACCACCACGATCTTCACAGACCGGGTCACCCTGGACCAGAGCAACAGCTTCCACACCCTTAAGTCTGTCCAGGTGAAAGCACGCCCGCCCCCTTTCCAGTTGTCCTGAGATGAGATCCAAGTGTGATTGTGAATGCAGCATTTGAAGAAAGATGATGTCATAATGCAGCCTCCAGGTCTCAAATCGAAGGCTTCTTTTTGAAACGCGTCCCTTTTAGCGAAGGCATTTGGAAATAGATCATGTCAAAAAGCAGTATGAAGTTGTTCCCAAATTGAAGGTGCCTTCAAATGCAGTCAGTGAAAGTTTGAAGATCAAAGGCTCCTTCAAATGTGTCCTGAAGAGACAGTTTGACATCAAAACCTGGCCAGAAGGCGCTCCTAAATCCCAGCCTTCTTAAAGGATGCATTTGAAGGTTGATTTTTTCAGAATAATAAGGGAAGATCTAAAATCACAACCTCTTTAAAATGTGTCTTTAAGAGACTGCAATTGAAGGTCGAGTTCAGAATGTAGCATGAGGGTTGTCTTAAATGGAAGGTTCCTTTAACTGGAACCTCAGAAGTACAAAAACTGAATGACAATGACATAAAGCATAGTGGTACCCCCAAATCAAAGCGTACTTCAGATATTTCCTTTTCAGAATGCATTTTAACATCTATGACCTCATTAATGCTGGAAAAAAAAAAAACTTCACAGCTTTCACTGCGATACTTGTGGTTTTCTTTCAGATTCCCTCCGGTCCGTTGAATCGTGACGAGACAAAGAACAAGTATGTGGTATTGATGGTCAAGTTTGGTGAGCACCATGAGGAGGAAAAGACCGTCATGGTGTCCTTCCACTCCGGATACATCTTCATCCAGACGGACAAGCCCATCTACAACCCCGGAGATGAGGGTCAGGCTTGAAAAAAAAAAAAAAAAAAAAAAAAAAAACCAATACTGTACATCACAAATATTGGGACAACTTCATATTTCTTCCTCCTCAGTGCGCTTACGAGCGTATGTGTCGTCCCTGTCCTTCAAGGCTTTAGACACATCTCTGACAGTAGACATACAGGTCAGGGGGAAAAAAAGGCATTGTTTATATAATTTTTACACATAATTTGTTTAATATGAATTAATGCTGGTGTGTGACAGAATCCAGAAGGAGTGGTGGTGAAGCAAGTTTTGAGGACCAAGGCTTCTTCAGGAGTCTTTACAGACTCTTTTTACCTCACAGAAATGGCTAAGTAAGTAATTTGATGTGAGCTGAAATTTCTTGAACTCCAAAACAAAAACAAAACTTGGAAACCTTGAGATCGGGTTGAGATGGCGATTTTGATCGTCAAGTCATAAATATGAGAAACTGACTACAAAACTTTGAAGAGTAAAAACTACGACTGAGGAGTTAAGACCAAGTCACAACAAAGATGTTTTACAGTCCAGATCAAGTCAAGACCAAGACTACAAGGAGTACAGACCAAGAACTAGTCTTTTAAGACTCGAGGCTAAGTCAAGATGAATTTTTGAAAGGTCAAGACCAAAACTTTGAGGAATTGAAGCCATAATGTAGAAAAAAAAGAGATTTTGCGGACTCGAGACTTAGTCAATACCAAAACCTAGAGGGGTGGAGACCATGTCAGGAATGAGACTTTAAGTAATTTAGAGGTCAGGCACAAGACTTGAGAGTTGAGATGAAGTCCAGACCAAGAAGTTGAGGAGAAAACCTTGAGGAGATCAGGTCAAAAGCAGGATTCTAAAATGTTCATAGCAAGAGATTTTTGGCTCGAGACAAGTAAAGGTCAACATTTTCAAAGGCTGAGCTCGGGCCAAGAGCAAAACCCAAGTTGAGCCCAAGACTTATAAGGGTCGGAACCATGTCAAGATAAGACTTTTGAGTGTAACATTAAGCAACTAAAATGCAAATAATGACTCTAAATATGTGTATTATTTTTTCCAGTGAAGGCATGTGGAAGGTGATTGCCAAGTTTGACCACTGGAAGCAGAACACCTTCACCTCACAGTTTGAGGTGAAGAAATACGGTACGCACACGTCGACAACCGTCTTTTCTCCCATGTTTTCAATCTGACCGTGATTTTAGAACACCACAGATTTTGAATTGCATTTATGTTTCAGTACTGCCCGCCTTCAATGTGACCTTGTCACCTAAGAAGTCCTTTCTGAGCCTTGATGATAATGAACTGGAAGTGGAGATCTGGGCCAGGTAGACACATGGATGCAACTTTGTCCTATTACGGCAAGAAACGTGGAATTACAGTGTTTCATTCGCACCTCGGTAATGTCGCAGATTTTTAGTTTTTACTGTATCGACTATTTCACCGTGACCTCACACCAATTTCTGCGGGGCAAGAAATGAAGTGATTTCCAATGGCATCATTAGTAAACGAGCCCTTCAGTCATTTGACCAACGCACACTGATTAAGAAAACTGGAGTAATGATCGCCGCCTTCTTCTCTCCTCTCAGTGTCAGTTAAAAACAAGATTTTACCTGAGGTAAATTACTTGGCAGCGGAAAATGAATGTCAGCCTTAATTTACAGCTCACCTTTCCACAAACCCATTGGCGGTTTGGTTCCCAACCTGCCCCTTTTAAAATAGCTAGTACGCCACCAGGCAGTTTTACAATCTTCTCTGTTCTACGCTACTTGAGTTTTCCTTCTCATCCATGGGTTTGGCTGGATTCATTTGGATTTGGTCCATTTGGGTTGTGGTAGTGGTAGAGGAATGTGTTTTCATGTTTAGTGTGTATTGTTATCATGTAAGGTTTGTTTTATTTTCTGTATATTTCTTAGCACTCCCTCGAAAATGAGACTACATCTCAAAGGAATGTCCAAAAAAAAAAAAAAATAAAATGGTAATGGGGTTAGAAGACATTTAAAAAACAACAACTTTGGTGGCATATTGGGCAAGAGCAAACACAGCAACTTTTTGTCCTCATTTTTAGTCCAGGTCAGGGGTAGTGGCTCACAGTCCACCACCCAGAACTACCCAGACTTGAATCATTTACAAATATGATTCTTTTTTAAATAGAGAACATTTTTTATCCTTCTATATTGTTTTCATCTACTGAAGTGAGTAAAATATAAGGGTTTTGTGTTAAGGTATCTGTACGGGGAGCCGGTTCAGGGGACAGCCTACGTGTCATTTGGGGTGAACGTCAACAAGGAGATGAGAAGGTTGCCTTCAGTGAAACAGGTCTCAAATGTGAGTTACTCCAAAAGAAACATCAATTAAGAGAAGCCAAGAGAAAACTTCAGCTTTTCATTTTGGATTGTGATGCTTGTAGCTGGAGGGTGGAATTGTCAAGTTGAGTCTGGACGAATTGAAAGCAGCATACCCCAATGTCAGAACTTTGGTGGGAAACTCAGTCTACGTCAAAGCATCTGTCCTCACCAAGACAGGTAAGGGCGTCGGTGGTTCCATATGATAGTTCCAGAAAGTAGTCTTAAATCCAGAATGTAGTCTTGAAATTAAGACCGTATAAAACAAGATTAAATCAAAGACAAGCTTTCGGTGTTGAGACCAGGTCAAAACTTAGATGTTATAGAACCTGAAAACAAGTCATGACCTTGCAATTGAAGAATCAAGACCAAAGACTTTGACACGTTAAGAACAGGTCAATACCACAACTTTGAGGTGTTGTGCTTAGGTTGAGACCAAGACATTGAGGAGGTGAGAGCAAGACAAGAACAAGAGTTTGACAATTGAGACCAAGTCAAGATGAAGCCTTTATGGGTTGAGACCAAGATCAAGAATTTAAGGAAGGTGTTGAAACCAAATGAGTAGTAGTTGAGATTAGGTAAAGACCAAGAATTTTAGGAGTTGAGACAATATCAAGACAAATAATTAAAGGAGTTCAGCTCAAAACTTTGAGGAGTTAAAAAAAAAAAAGAGTTTGAGAAATTGAGACTAGTTCAAGACTAAAAATTTTGAGGGATAGCAAGCCTCTAAAGACCAGGAGTTTACCGACTTGAGATAAAATAAAGACCAAAGATTTGTGAAGAAACGTACTATCAAGACTTTGAGAGGTTGAGACCAAGTCAAGACCAGAGTTGTGAGAAAGGAATTGATACAAAGTTAGGACCAAGATTTTGTGACATTAAGACCAATACAAGACCAAGTCTTTGAGGAGAACAGACATTGAGACCAAAACTTTGAGCGATCTAGTCAAGAGTTTTGATGCTGTTGTGAAGTCATTTTAATTTTTTGACTTTATTTTTCCACTTGTGAAGGAGGTGATCTGGTAGAAGCAGAGAAGACAGGCATCAATATTGTGGACTCTCCCTATGTCCTGTCATTTAAAGACTTAGTCAAGTACTTCAAACCGGGACTACCCTTTGACTTTACTGTAAGTTTGTAATCATGTTCATCTGTTGAGTACCTTCAGCTATACAAGAAAATGTTCTTTGTGTGTCCTCAGATTCAAGTGAGTCACCACGATGGTTCCCCGGCTCGTAATGTCCCAGTGAAGGTGAACCTTCTGCAGGATCCTGTGATGGTCAGCTCGGGCACAACCAGGATCACAGTGAACATGCCTAAAAGTCACCTCCAGGCCCTTGCCGTAAGAAAAACACCACAACCAGGATGTTGGACAGTTAAAATCAGGCCCAGAAAAAGTAAAGACCTTAACTAGATGAGACAAAGTCCAAGGCTTTAAAGAGTTGAGACCAAGCAAGACTAAGAGAGAGAGTTCACAATGAGTCAAGACTGAGACGAAGTCATGATCAAGACTTTGAGGGGCTCAGAACAACTCAAGATCAAGCCTTTGAAGGTGTTGAGAGTTGAAACCAAGAAATGGTCTTGACATGGTCTCAACTTCCTACAATGTTTGTTTTAAACTAGTCTTGGTCTTGACCAAGACTTTGAGATTTTGAGACCAAGACTTTGACATGTTGAAACCAAGACTTAATCAGAACCAAGCCATGATCATGAACAAGCCATGACCAGGACTTTAAAGCGGTGAACCCAAAACCAAAACCTAGGGTTTGAGAAGTTGTTTTTGCATTTCCAGGCCGAGACACAACAGCCAGGCCTTAGACCGGAGCAGCAGGCGAAAGACCAAACATTCCTGTTTCCGTACCTCACCTTCTCCAGAGAAAGCCCCAACTACCTGTACATCTCCACCACCACCAACACAGCATCTCCAGGAGACACGCTGGCCCTTAAACTCAACATCGCCGCCGCAGACCAGAGCATCAGAGAGGGCATCAGACATATCACCTACCTGGTCTGCATCAGTCCAAATGAAAAGACTTCATATAATTCTCAGAATACGGCAACTTTATTTTGGAATATGACAATTATGATCATGGTGGCTCAGCCGGTAAAGCGTTGGCCTCACAGTTCTGAGGTCCCGGATTCAATCCACGACCTGCCTGTGTGGAGTTTGCATGTTCCTCTCGTGCCTGCGTGGGTTTTCTCCAGGCACTCCGGTTTCCCCCCCACATCCCCAAAACATGCAACATTAATTGGACACTCTAAATTGCCCCAAGGTGTGATTGTGAGTTTGTCTGTTTGTCTCTATGTGCCCTGCAATTGGCTGGCACCCAGTTCAGGGTGTACCCCGCCTCCTGCCCGTTGACAGCTGGGATAGGCTCCAGCACTCCCCGCAACCCTTGTGAGGATAAGCGGCAGAGAAAATGGATGGATCGATATTCTGACTTTTCCCCTCATGTGGTACAGTATTTTGAATTTGCTCTCATAATATTCAGTTTTTCCCATTACCCCTATATTTTGTAAGGTTTCAATTTTTAACCCAATATTTACACTATTTTCACCGCGTTGCAACATTATTCTCGTAAAAGCTCAACTTTATTTTCTCTCCTTAAATTCCAGCAATATTTTTGAAACATTTTCTTGGTGACATTATTTTCGCAATATTACAACTACATTGTCTATATTACGACTTTTTGCTCTGAAAAAGACATTTCCCTTTTAAAATGGACACTTTATTTTTGTACTATTAAGATGTTCCGTGTGATATTGAAAATTTTTTTGTGGAAGAATTTTTTACCTAAAATTATAACTACATTTTTGAACATGACTTTTTCAATGCTTGTTTAATCATAATAATATTGCAATATCACAACAATTTTCCTCATCATATGCATTTATTCTGGTTTAAAAAAAAAAAAACTTGCATCAAGAAATATTCAGACGCGTCTCTTGTAGATGGTTTTCTTCTGCCCGCCTAGTTTTTGTTTTGACGTGTTTCCCGTCTCGTTCCCGGCTAGGTGGTCAACAAAGGCCGGATCGTACAAGCTCAGCGACTGGACGTGAGCGGTCAGCTGGAGACCAGCGTGAGTCTGACGGTCACGCCCGACTTGATGCCGTCCTTCCGCTTTGTGGCGTTCTACAGTCTCCCTGAAAAGGAGGTGGTGGCCGATTCCATCCGGGTGGACGTGGCCCCGTCCTGCGTTGGCGATGTGAGTCACCTCCTGCTCCATTTTCACACTCAGACTTGAGTAAAATCACCAAATAGCAACAATATGTCCGGAACGTATGTGTGCGGCAGCTGAGTGTGGGCCCAGTAGGCCGCAAGCCGTCGCAATACACGCCGGGAAAGAGCCTCAGGTTCCAAGTCCGAGGTGACCCGGGGGCCTTCGTCAGCCTGGTGGCCGTCGACAACTCTGTCTATCTGCTCAAGAAGGACAGACTCACGCAGAGGAAGGTCAGATACTCTTTTTCGGGTTTCTGGATTCATACGCATGTCCATTGTCGCTCTTCCTGGTCATTGTCATTCCCAAATGTTAAATTTTCCACTCAGAATGTTCCTGTTTTATGAGAATAAAAATATGATGAGAAAAAAGTTGAGGAAGTACAAAAAAAAGTTTTAATTTCATGGGAGCAATAGTTGGAATATGACCGTGAATGTGCAATAATGAGAAGAGATAAAAAGTAGCAAAAGTAACCATGTGAGGAAAAAAAAATGTAATTGACTGGAAATGTCAAATGTTATCAAAATAGAGCAAATTATGAAAATAATTTCATGAGTATAAAGTCATGAGGAAAAAAGTAAAATGTTATGTGACTGTTTTTGAGAATACGCTATTTTTGTAATATTAAGCAACTTAATTTTTATAAAATTCCCTTTCATGTACATTTGTAATAATGCCATCCTATTCTCATAAAATGTTTTGTCCAGGAAGTGGCAATGGTTAGTAAGGGGGAAGTCAGAAAGGCACTGAACAGAATGAAAAATGGAAAGGCAGTTGGTCCTGATGACATACCGGTAGAGGTATGGAAGCAATTTGGAGAGATGGCTGTGGAGTTTTTGACCAACTTATTCAATAGAATACTAGCGGGAGAGACGATGCCAGAAGAATGGAGGAAAAGTGTGCGAGCCCCCATTTTTAAGAACAAAGGCGATGTTCAGAACTGTGGAAACTACAGAGGAATAAAGATGATGAGCCACACAATGAAGTTATGGGAAAGAGTAGTGGAGGCTAGAGTCAGGACAGAAGAAAGTATCTGCAACCAACAGTATGGTTTCATGCCTAGAAAGTGTACTACAGATGCATTATTTGCCTTGAGGATGCTTGTGGAAAAGTACAGAGACGGTCAGAAGGACCTACATTGTGTCTTTGTAGACCTAGAGAAAGCCTATGACAGAGTACCAAGAGAGGAACTGTGGTACTGCAGGCGCAAGTCTGGTGTGGTGGAGAAATATGTTAGAATAGTACAGGACATGTATGAGTGTCATGACCCATCGAAGCGGGAGAGTACCCACATGCAGGACTCCGGAGACGCAGAGGCAGTTTTGAAAAGCTGTTTCTTCGTTCCAAGGTCGGGGATAAGGCAGACAGTCAACTGGAGCAGCGGTAACCCGGATGTCAGGTGTAGAAGGCAGGTCAGCGGGCAAGCAGGGATCGGTACACAGGAGATCAGTCAGAGAGAGCAGGAGTGTCGAGGGAGTTAAGCTTACGGGGTTGGTCGGAGGACAGGCGGAGGACAGTACACAAGGGTTCAGGATCAGAAACGAGAGAGTGCAGGAACGAGGGATGGATGGAGAGGATCTGGCAAAGCCCGACCGGCCGCTTGGTCCTATATATACTGGGGTTAATTATCAGCAATGAGACGCAGGTGTGCGCCACCTAATCAACGCAGCTGTGCAAGGGGACCATGCACGAGATAGGCTTCGTTGGAAAAAGATGACTTGCTGTGGCGACCCCTAACGGGACAAGCCGAAAGGAAAACAAGAATTAGTTTTAGTTTGTCTCCAAGAATTTTTTGCATCACAACCCCCCCCCAAAAAAAAAAATGTTTTCTTCTCTACATATATAAGAACTTTTTTTTCTCATAAAATGGCGATTCGCAGTCACCTTCCTTCAACTTTTGCGTCTCTATTGGCCAGATCTGTTTTTTTTTTCCCTCTCCGTTCAGATGTGGGAAACGGTGGAGCACGGCGATCTGGGCTGCACGCGCGGGGGAGGGATCAATGCCAAGAGGCTCTTTCAGGACGCCGGCCTGCTCTACGCTTCCAACGCCGGATTCACAACCGACCCCAGGAAAGGTAAATTGTAGTAAGAAATATAATCATACTAATAATACTGTAATAGTAATAATGCTACTGGTTATAATGGCCACACCTCCCTCCAGCCCTGAACTGTCCAGTCAGCAGCAGAAGGAGGCGCTCTGCTGAACTCTTACAGCGAAAAGCTCAGCTAGGTGAGTTTTTCTTTCTTTTTTCACTCTCAGAAGATCAAAGTTCTTAGACTCAATGACATTTTATTCGATCATAATTTTACCACTTTATTTCGTCATTTATCCCAATCATGTAACGTTGCGTGTTGTGTCTCAGAGAGTCACTACAAGGAGAAGCTGGAGCAGCGCTGTTGCAAAGACGGTCTCCGGGCCGTGCGCATGCCATACTCGTGCACCCGGCGCTCGCTCTACATCACCGAGGGCTGGGATTGCATCCGGGCTTTCCGCTACTGTTGCGCCACCTACAGAAACGAACTTCTGGACACGGAGATGCCCACCACCACTCCGCTGCTCACCACCTACTCCCAACCCATACGCCTCGCCGGACGGCTGCACCTTAGTAGAGAAATGTTTAGTAAGCGGTTTTTTTTCATCACGATGTCATTGGTCACCAACAATGCGGCCCTATGGGGTCACAAACCAGTGCAATCTGTAGGCCGGTCCCAAGCCCGGATAAATGCAGAGGGTTGAGTCAGGAAGGGCATCCGACGTAAAAACTGTGCCAAACACATATGAGCGTTCATCTAAAGAATCCCATACCGGATCGGTCGTGGCCCGGGTTAACAACGCCCACCCCCGGCACTGCTAACCTGCAGGGCGTCGGTGGAAATTCAGCTACTGTGGGTCGAAGACAAAGAAGAGGAGGGAACCGGATCCATCGTCAGAACAAAAAGAGGAATGCACAGAGCCTACAACTGAGTGTAGGGACTTTGAATGTTGGGACTATGACAGGAAAAGCTCAGGAGTTGGTTGACATGATGATTAGGAGAAAGGTTGATATTCTGTGCATCCAAGAGAGCAGGTGGAAAGGTAGTAAGGCTAGAAGTTTGGGAGCAGGGTTTAAATTATTCTACCACGGAGTAGATGGGAAGAGAAATGGAGTAGGGGTTATTTTAAAGGAAGAGCTGGCTAAGAATGTCTTGGAGGTGAAAAGAGTATCAGATCGAGTGATGAGACTAAAATTTGAAATTGAGGGTGTTATGTATAATGTGGTTAGTGGCTATGCCCCAGAGGTAGGATGTGACCTAGAGTTGAAAGAGAAATTCTGAAAGGAACTAGATGAAGTAGTTCTGAGCATTCCAGACAGCGAGAGAGTTGTGATTGGTGCAGATTGTAATGGACATATTGGTAAAGGAAACAGGGGCGATGAAGAAGTGATGGGTAAGTACGGCATCCAGGAAAGGAACTTTGAAGGGCAGATGGTGGTGGACTTTGCAAAAAGGATGGAGATGGCTATAGTGAACACTTATATCCAGAAGAGGGAGGAACATATAGTGACCTACAAGAACGGAGGTAGAACCACGCAGGTGGATTATATTTTGTGCAGACGATGTAATCTGAAGGAGGTTACTGACTGTAAAGTAGTGGTAGGGGAGAGTGTAGCTCGAGAGCATAGGATGGTAGTGTGTAGGATGACTCTGGTGGTGGGTAGGAAGATTAAGAAGACAAAGGTAGAGCAGAGAACCATGTGGTGGAAGCTGAGAAAGGAACAATGTTGTGCTGCCTTTCGGAAAGAGGTAAGACAGCCTCTCGATGGACAGCAGAAGCTAACGGAAGACTGGACAACAAGGTAATCAGAGAGACAGGCAGGAGAGTACTTGGTGTGTCTTTTGGTAGGAAAGGGGAGAAGGAGACTTGGTGGTGGAACCCCAAAATATAGGGAGTCATACAAGGAAAGAGATTAGCGAAGAAGAAGTGGGATACTGAGAGGACTGAGGAGAGGCGAAAGGAGTACATCGAGATGCGACGTAGGGCAAAGGTAGAGGTGGCAAAGGCTAAACAAGAGGCATATGAAGACATGTACACCAGGTTGGACACGAAAGAAGGAGAAAAGGATCTCTACAGGTTGGCCAGACAGAGGGGTGGAGATGGGAAGGATGTGCACCAGGTTAGGGTGATTAAGGATAGAGATGGAAATGTGCTGACTGGTGCCAGTAGTGTGCTAAATAGATGGAAAGAAGTTGATGAATGAAGAAAATGAGAGAGAAGGAAGAGTTGAAGTGGCAAGAGTGAAGGACCAGGAAGTGGAAATGATTACTAAGGGGGATGTCAGAAAGGCACAACAAAGGACGAAAAATGGAAAGACAGTTGGTCTTGATGACATACCAGTGGAGGTATGGAAGCACTTCGGAGAGGTGGCTGTGGAGTTTTTGACCAACTTATTCAACAGAATACTAGCGGGCGAAAAGATGCCTGAAGAATGGAGGAAAAGTGTTGTAGTTCCCATTTTTAAGAACAAAGGGGATGTTCAGAGCTGTGAGAACTATAGAGCTGATGAGCCACACAATGAAGTTATGGGAAAGAGTAGTGGAGGCTAGACTCAGGACAGAAGTAAGTATCTGCGAGCAACAGTATGGTTTCATGCCTAGAAAGAGTACCACAGATGCATTATTTGCCTTGAGAATGCTAGTGGGAAAGCACAGAGAAGGTCAGAAGGAGCTACATTGTGTCTTCGTGGATCTAGAGAAAGCCTATGACAGAGTACCAAGAGAGGAACTGTGGTACTGCAGGCGCAAGTCTGGTGTGGCGGAGAAGTATGTTAAAATAGTACAGGACATGTATGATGGCAGCAGAACAATGGTGAGGTGTGCCTTAGGTGTGACAGAGGAATTTAAGGTGGAGGTGGGACTGCATCAGGGATCAGCTCTGAGCCCCTTCCTGTTTGCGGTAGTAATGGATAGGCTGACAGATGAGATTAGACTGAATTCCCCTTGGACCATGATGTTCGCAGATGATATTGTGATCTGCAGTGAAAGCAGGGAGCAGTTGGAGGAACAATTAGAAAGATGGAGGCACACACTGGAAAGGAGAGGAATGAAGATTAGCCAAAGTAAAACAGAATATATGTGCGTGAATGAGACAAGTGGAGGGGGAAGAGTGAGGCTACAGGGAGAAGAGATAGCGAGGGTGGACGACTTCAAATATTTAGGGTCAACAATCCAGAGCAATGGTGAGTGTGGTAAGGAAGTGAAGAAACGGGTCCAAGCAGGTTGGAACAGCTGGCGGAAGGTGTCTGGTGTGTTATGTGACAGAAGAGTCTCTGCTAGGATGAAGGGCAAAGCTTATAAAACATTTGTGAGGCTGGCCATGATGTACGGATTAGAGACGGTGGCACTGAAGAAACAACAGGAAGCAGAACTGGTGGTAGCAGAAATGAAGATGTTGAGGTTCTCGCTCGGAGTGACCAGGTTGGATAGGATTAGAAATGAGCCCATTAGAGGGACAGCCAAAGCTGGATGTTTTGGAGACAAGATTCGAGAGAGCAGACTTCGATGGTTTGGACATGTTCAGAGGCGTGAGAGTGAGTATATTGGTAGAAGGGTACTGAGGATGGAGCTGCCAGGCAAAAGAGTGAGAGGAAGGCCAAAGAGAAGGTTTATGAATGTGGTGAGGGAAGACATGAGGGCTGTTGGGGTTAGAGAGGAAGATGCAGGAGATAGGCTCAGATGGCAAAAGATGACACGCTGTGGCGACCCCTAACGGGACAAGCCGAAAGGAAAAGAAGAAGTCAATGATCACCAACGTATACAGCTATCGGTTCCGTCTGCTTTTTAGTATAATTACAACTTGAACTTTACAGTACTTCTTTCTCAACTACGTTCTTAGTTAATTGTTTCCACACTTAAAGTACTTACTTCCTTACTTCTTCCTTGCATACTCCTTACTTCCTACCTACAGTACTTCTCGTTGGCAGCCAGGTTCATAGATGTTGGGACATGAGCACAATTAACATTGTTTCTGCTATAAACAACACTTTGACAGATTTGAAATGAAACAAAGATGTCCCTTAACTGCAGACTTTCAACTTTAAATTGAGGGTATTTAGATCCAAATCAGGTGAACAGTTTCGAAATTACAATAGTTTATATACGGGCATCTCACTTTTTCAGGGACCAAGAGTAACTAGATGCTGGATCTCATTGCTGGTAATGGCCGGCCAAGCACTGCAAGCGTCATCACTTCCTGCTCTTTGTTGCTTGGGCATTTTTTCTCCGGTTTCGCCTCCAACAAATGAAGTGCATGCTCAATCAGCTTCAGATCTGGTGAATGACTTGGCCATTTCATAACATTCCTCTTCTTTGCCTTGGAAAAAAAACCCTCTACGGTCGCTCTCGCAGTAGAGTGTGCTTTAGTCACACTGTGAAGTTCCGTTCAATGCATCTGGCTGAATATTGGCAGATCAGCCAATTTGTCCCATAAAAAGCGGGAGGTAAATATTCAAATTGTTGTAAACCTCACACGGTTCACCTGAATTGGATGCCAACACCCTGACATTAAGAATGAAAGTCTGCTGTTAATTCACATTTGTGTTTCTCATTTCAAATACTTACGAATATTCTCATTTACCGCGACCCTCGTGAGGATGAGCGACAAAGAAAATGCAAGCAAGCAAGCAAATTTATTTGTATAGCGCATTTCGTACGCAAGGTAACTCAATGTGCTTTACACGATTCAAGGCATTTGAAAGCAAAGAAATAAAACATTTAAAACGGGATAAAAACAATAAAAATGACAAACAAAATATTTAAAAAAAAGACAATTAAAACTGCATACAGTGAAAGTAATATGATCAAAAAGTGGAAATATTGTAAAAAGCATGAGGAAAAAAGAAGAGTTTTCAATCTGGATTTAAGAACATTCACACGTGGGGCAGACGTCACCACTGTTGGCAACTTATTCCGTTTGTGTGCAGCACAATAGCTAAATGCTGCTTCACCATGTTTGCTTTGGACTCTGCGCTCCACTATTTGACCTGAGTGGGTCGATCTCAGAGCTCTACTGGGTTTGTATTCCGTAAGAATTTCTTTCATGTATTCAGGACCTAAATCATTTAGTGATTTATAGACCATTAGCAGAACTTTAAATTCTATTCAAAAGCTGACTGGAAGCCAGTGCAAGGAATTTAGGATTGGCGTTATATGCTCTGACTGCTTTGTTTTGGTCAGAACGCGAGCTGCAGCATTCTGAATGAGCTGCAGCTGTTTAATACTCTTTTTGGCAAGTCCATTCAGAAGACCATTACGGTAGTCAAGTGTACCTGAGAAAAAAGCATGGATGAGCTTTTCCTGGTCTGCTTGACACCTACAAGACTTCACTCTAGATATGTTCTTCACATGATAGAAGGCAGTTTTTGTGATTGATTTGATATGATTGTTGAAAGTCAGGTCGGAATCAATCAGAACACCAAGGTTTCGGACTTGGTCTTTGGTTTTTAAAGAAAGACAGTCCAGGTGTTTACTAACAACAATTCTCTTTTCTTTATTGCCAAAAACAATTGTCTCAGTTTTGGATGGATATTCTCATTTATCCTGGTCATTTCATTCCCTGGGCACTGAATCAATTGCAACTTGCAAGTCATTTCAAATCCTTTGCGGAGGTGTTAATTGGGTCGATGTCCTGATATTAATGGATCTGACTAGAGACTTACCTACATACTAATTTATTTCTTACTTACTTGGTTCTGACTTAGTTAAGTACCTTCTCACTTAGTTACTGTACTTAAATCCTCCCAACTCATCTTTCTTGTCACAACAGTGGCCATCTCCAACTTGTAGCGATGTAGTGTGCCTTATTTCTTCCAGATTGGGGAGGACGTAGGACCAACACTCCTACATACACCGATGCCCACAAGGTCTTGCAGAGCAGTGTTTACACAGCGGCACGCACCATGGAGCGTGAGGAAGTGCGCCCGGAACCCGAGGCAGACGCTGAACGCGAACAAGTAGACGACTACGAGGAGGAGGAAGAAGAACGGTACCTGGACGAGAACGACTTGTATCTGCGCTTTAGGTTCTTCGAGTCCTGGCTTTGGACCGACCTCAGGCTGCCCAATGAGGCTGACAGAGACGGGTGAGGGAAGGCAAAAATTAAATACCAAAAAATATAAGTAAAGGCAATGTGAAATGGCGGCACAGTGACTCATCTGGCTAGAGATCATTGGCCTAGATCATTTTCAACTACAGTATGTCGGTGTGTGTGTTGATTGGCGTCAGGCTGGCGTCCAGCGAGGTGAGCCATCCCCTGCCCGACAGCATCACGGAGTGGGGCATCCTTGCCGTCAGCGCCTCGCCGAACACCGGTCGGTAAACTAGCGGGTTCACCTACACTTACACACTGTGCTCATTTTTTTAAATGAATTTTCCAAAGGCACTTGAATTATTTCATGAGGCATAATATGGAGAAATTTGTATTTAATGTATAAAATTTTGATAATTTAATGGCATTTTTCAATATTAAACGGTAGTTTTACTCATTATTTTACTTATTTCATGGAATTTTATTTGTCATGAAGTATTGGTTTATCGTGATATTTGTATTTAATCAGTAGTATTTTCCATTAATTATTTATTCATTTAATAGACTTGTATTTTTTTTTTCATGTCGTACATTATTATCAGCACACATGTAATGAATTATTCATGATTTTAACATTGGTATTTAGTGAATGGGATTTTATAGCATTTAAAATGATTTTTGGGTGGCATTTGTATTATTTAATGACGTTTTTTTAAATGTAGTAAATAATGGTATGTTTTGTTTGAGTGCGTTAGTTATTTCAAAGCAATGCAAATGATTTCCCGGCATTTAATTTTTTTTTTTTAATTTTTGTTCTTATTAAACAGCAGTCTTTTTTTTTTTTTTTTTTAACGGGATGTTAATCTTCGTTCAGGTTTCTGCGTGGCCGAGCCATACAACATCAAGGCGTGGAAGCCCTTCTTCGTGGACCTGAAGCTTCCGTACTCTGTGGCCAGGAATGAGCAGGTGGAGATTAAGGCTGTCATCCACAACTACGCTCAAGACGACCTGCACGTAAGTCAAAGCTTCTTTTGCGCAGTTTTGGCGTCAAGATGTATGCATATAGGGTGGAAAAAAAACCTGCAGTTTTGGTGGCTGACCGCCGTCGTGACTAATCGTCTCCCTTTCAGGTCCGTGTTGTGCTGATGAAGACAGACGACATGTGCAGCGTGGCCTTCCGTGACCGCCACACCCAGGAAGTCACCCTGCCGGCGGGCACGTCCAAGGCAGTGCCCTACACCATCATGCCCCTGGCGGTGGGGCAGCTCCCCATCGAGGTGATGGTGGTGGCCCGAGATATGCTGGACGGAGACCGCGTCCAGAAACTCCTGCGGGTGGTGGTGAGCGTTGGCCGTCAATGATTTTGTACATGACCAAAATTAGCACATTTTTTCAGGATTGTCACAGAAAACAATCCACTTAAAATGAATGGAGATGTTTTCCTGATTGAATTCATCCTCTCTTATTTCACAATCAATTTGCTCAATTCAAACCTTTCCAACGTCAAACCTTTCAGGTCATTCAGGACTCTTTGGAAAGTATTATTCACATTCTCTACATTTCCAAAGTTTTTCATATTTGACATTATCAATGATACATTTCCCAGATTAATGGAGACAATTGACAAAATTGATTTCAACTTCAACATTTCGCAAAAGCATTACAAATTTAAAATCCCTAGTTTCCCCCAAATTCCAAACTTTCCATTTTAAAATTTGCTTAAATCAATGGGCACATTTCATAAGTTCACCTCATCCTTGCGCATTTTGCAACCGATCCAAACCATTACAAATTCAAAATGTTGATTCACCTCAGGGCGACACAGGTGGATCAGCTGGTAAAAGCGTTGGCCTCGCATTTCTCGGGTCCCGGGTTCAATTCCGGAACTGCCTGTATGGAGTTTGCATGTTCTTCCCGTGCCTGCGTGCGTTTCCTCCGGGCACTCCGGCTTCCTCCTACATTCCAAAAACATGCAACATTAATTGGTCACTCTAAATTGCCCATAGGTGCGATTGTTATTGTGACTGTGGCTGTTTGTCTCTATGTGCCCTGTGATTGGCTGGCACCCACCCCGCCTCCCGCCCGACGACAGCTGGGATAGGCTCCGGTACTCCCCGAGACCCTTGTGAGGATAAGCAGCGAAGAAAATAGATGAATGGATGGAGGGATTCACCTCATCCAGAAAACGACTTACGAAACTATTTTCCACATTCCAAAATTTCCAATTTCTCCAGAATTCAGAATTGTCCATTTTAAAACTCCCTTAATTTATGGAGACATTTTAAAATTTTCTCAGCTTTCAAAATTTTCAACCCAGGTAAGGCATTCACAAACATTTACTGTACATGAAAATGTTTGTTCACAACATTCAGGCTACTGTTTTCCAAATTTAAAGAATTCTTAATTTAAAAAAACAAAATTCTATACTTACAAGTAAATTTAAAGAAAATTTTCTTTAGATGGAGATTTTTGACCAATTCACATCCATTAGGTAATTGTAATTAGTCTTTGAAAAAAAAAAAGATTCTTCAATAATTCAACAAGTCAATGATTTTCAAAGCATTTAAAGTTCAGCATCAGTGCTGCCGCATTCACACGGTGTTGTTGCTTCAGAAATTGCATTCTCCAGTTGTCTTACAATTAAAATAGTTGTTCTCTCTTTGCACCCAAACAGATGGATGGTGTCCAAAAGACCAAAGTGTGGAGCACTATCTTGAACCCAAGAGCCGAAGGAGGTGTGGACATTTATTTCAGACACAAGTTCTGTTTTTGACAATTCATCCCCCGGATCTCATTTTACTTAACACCGTGAAATTTGGAAGGCATGTCTGTGATGAGCAGACACACCAAAAAGTCTCAAGAACCCATGGCCGAAAAGGCATTGCAATTTTAGGGTTCCGTTTTAGATTCATTTTGGCCATTTTTGTATTCATCCCCTGGAATCAGTTTTTCACTTAGCAACATGAAACGTAGCGGACGTTTTGCTTCCATTTTGTGCAGGTAAGCAGAGCGTCCGTGTAGGCAAGGTGGAACTGGAGGGGGTGGTGCCAAACTCGACGCCAGAAACATTTATCAACGTTCGAGGTCAGTCACCACACGGAATAAAAGGTACCAACGTGATGGCTGACGCCACCTAGCATCTCCCACCGACTTCCCCCAGGGAACGTGTTGGCCGACAGCATCGATAACTCTATCACCGACGACTCGCTGGCTTCTCTGATCCGCATGCCGGGCGGCTGCGTCGAGCAGAACCTTGCCAGCATCACCTTGCCGCTCATCGCCACCATCTACCTGGAGAGGACGAATGACTGGGAGGCTGTGGGAGTGGAGCGCAAGGCCGACGCGCTGAAATACATCAAGAGAGGTGTGCCACATTGATAGAAGATAGTCATGAATGGTGGGATTTTACATATATGCATGAATGTTCATGCGTTAATGCATAGCAGATAAAGTTTGGACTTGAATGGATGGATGATACATGCATGAATGAATGATGGAGAGGATATGGTTGGTTAATACATACTGTAAAGAAAACGAGTATTTGAACACCCTGCTATATTGCAAGTTCTCCCACTTAGAAATCATGGAGGGGTCTGAAATTTTCATCATAGGTGCATGTCCACTGTGAGAGAGATCATCTAAAAAGAAAAATCCAGAAATCACAATGTAGGATTTATTTGTGTGATACGTCTAAATACGAATAAGTATTTGAACACCTGTCTATCAGCTAGAATTCTGACCCTCAAAGACCTGTTATACCACCTTTAAAAGTCCACCTCCACTACATGTATTATCCTGAATCAAAGCCACCTGTGTGAGGTCGTTAGCTGCATAAACACACCTGTCCACCCCATACAATCAGTTAGAGTCAAACTTGTAACATGGCCAAGACCAAAGAGCTGTCCAAAGACACCAGAGACAAAATTGTAAAACTCCACACAGCTGGAAAGGGCAACGGAGAAATTGCCAAGCAGCTTGGTGAAAAAAGGTCCACTGTTAGAGCAATCATTAGAAAATGGAAGAAGCTAAACATCGGAGTGGAGCCCCATGCAAGATATCACCACGTGGGGTCTCAATGATCTTTAGAAAGGTGAGGAATCAGCGCAGGATTACACGACAGGACTTGGTCAATGACCTGAAAAGAGCTGGGATCGCCGTTTCCAAGGTGACTGTTGGTAATACACTCAGACGTCATGGTTTGAAATCATGCATGGCACGGAATGTTCCCCTGCTTAAACCAGCACATGTCAAGGCCCGTCTTAAGTTTGCCAATGACCATTTGGATGATACAGAGGAGTCATGGGAGAAAGCTTTGTGGTCAGATGAGACCAAAACGGAACTTTTTGCTTATAATACCACTAACCGTGTTTAGAGGAAGACGAATGATGAGTTCCATCCCAAGAACACCATCCCTACTGTGAAGCATGGGGGTGGTAGCATCATGCTTTGGGGGTGTTTTTCTGCACATGGGACAGGACAACTGCATTGTATTAAGGAGAGGATGACCGCGGCCACGTATTGTGAGATTTTGGGGAACAACCTCTTTCCCCCAGTCAGAGCATTGAAGATGGGTCGTGGCTGGGTCTTTCAACATGACAATGACCAAAAGCCCACAGCCAGGAAAACCAAGGAGTGGCTTCGTAAGAAGCATATCAAGGTTCTGGCATGGCCTAGCCAGTCTCCAGACCTAAACCCAGTAGAAAATCTTTGGAGGGAGCTGTTACTTAGCGACAGCCCAGAAACCTGTTTGATCTCGAGAAGATCTGTGTGGAGGAGTGGGCCAAAATCCCTTCTGCGGTGTGTGCAAACCTGGTGAACAACTACAGGAAACGATTGACCTCTGTAATTGCAAACAAAGGCTACTGTACCAAATGTTAACATTAACATATTAAACATAACATATTATTTGTACCGGTATCACCCAAATAAATTGTTAAAATATCATACATTGTGATTTCTGAATTTTTCTTTTCAGATTATCTGTCTCACAGTGGACATGCACCTATGATGACAATTTTCAGACCCCTCCCTAAGTGGGAGAACTTGCAATATTACAGGGTGTTCAAATACTTATTTTCTTCACTGTAGATGTACAAATGGCTTGTTGGTTGGGTGGCTAGTATATAGACTGATGATTATTGGAGATATGGATGAGTTGTACACAGATAAATGACTGGATCGATGTGTACAGTATCTTGATAACTAAATGATCTGCATTATGTGTTTTTTCTCGCTATTTTCAGGCTATCAGAACCAGCTGGCCTACAAGAAAAGTGACGGCTCTTACCCCCCCTACAGGAGGGAGGGCGCAAGCACCTGGTACATCACAGCTGCGCATCTATTCATATGCGTAATCATCATACTCATAATAATAATAATAATAATCATAATAAGCGGATGATGACTGGTGCTCAGGATCACGGCGTACGTGGTTAAGGTGTTCTCCATGGCTCACTCGGTCATCGGCGTGGACATGCAGCAGGTGTGCGACCCCCTCGCTTTCCTTGTGCGCAACAAGCTCAAACTCCCCATCGGACACTTTGTGGAAGACAACCCGGTCTACAGTACCACCATGACTGTAAGATACACATTTTAAAATCAATACACGTGGGCACAAAGCATCTACTGGAGTGTACACATACAGTATGACTGATCAAAAGTTGATCATTTTAGACATTGTACAATCTCACAAAGGGGACTTCAGGAATGGTAACGGTTTCAAAGTGGGATTGGAGCCAGTGTAAATGTTTGCAATAAGGGGTTTGAAAAATTGATGGAATGGATTGTTTCATTTAAGTATTTGCAAAGTTTTGGGGTTTGAACAAAGTTAAGGTGACAAATAAAGGTTGTTCTCAAAGTAGGGTTTTAAATGTGAGTTAGCTTTTCAAGATAAGGTTAAAGTTTCAAAGAACGTTTTAAACCTGGGTTCGGGTATCAAACAAGCTTTATTGGTCCAGATCATGCATTCAAAGAAGAGTTTGGGTAAATAATGTTGTTTGTCTATCTAGGACGGCATATGTTACTCCACCCTGGCTGAATTTAGTTTCTCTCATGTGTTTGTTCTCAAAGGGCGGCCTGCGGGGCAACGACCCCAAGATCACGCTGACGGCGTTCGTCCTCATCGCCCTGGCGGAGGCCGAGCAGGCGGGGATACATTGCAGCCAGGAAAACCTGGAGGTGAAATAATTGAACCCCTCTTGAGAAAAAATAAATTCCAGATGTTTAACGTTCTCACGGGTGAAATGTCACCGTCCCCTTCGCCATTCATCAGTGAGGAAGAAGTGGTTTTACGCATTATCCCAAATGTGGAAAGAAGTTGCGCGTATATTAGCAGGATGAAGAAGACTGCTGAAATACCTTTTCTCATTGAACCGGGACATTTGTTGGAAGAGACTGGAAGAGTCACAGAAAGGAAGTGAACATCATGGCTCATACCCCTGCTGTGATTATTGTTGTTCTGCGTTCCTTGTTGGAGGGCACCAAGTTGTGCAAATATTGACCAAAACACGGAACAGTCCGCTTCGTACGTTCAAAAATCTACAGGTCAAATTAAATTCACCTATAAAGGTTATGATGCCTTTTAGGTTCACCCGGAAATTTCACTATTTCTACCAGAGTATCCCTAACCTTTTGTGAGTCGGGAATTTTCCTTGTCAATTGCTGTTGGAAAACACTTATGTACGTCACTCCATGAGCTGGTTTGTGGGCCCTGCAGGAGGCGATCGGTAAAACAGCAGAGTTCCTGGAGAAGGCGCTGGCGACGTCGGGCAGGAGGCCCTACACGGTGGCCATCGCCTCCTACGCGCTAGCCTTGGCGGGAAAAGGCTCCAGCGCCTACGACCCCACAGGACAGCTCCTTGCAGCATCTCCGGATGGTAAATGCTTCAACCAGAAGTAGCTCTTCCTGTGTTAATTTACTGACAAGTTAAGGCTAGTGCTTCAATGTAAGCTTAAAAAAGGGTTTCAAACCATGTTTAGTGTTTCGATTGAGTTTCAATGTCCTAACTGCGGCCCCTGCAGGGAGCCACTGGCCAGACGCTCACAACCATTTGTTCTCGCTGGAGGCAACCGGTTACGCCATACTGGCTCTCGTCAGGGTGGGTCGCATGCAGGAGGCCGGGAAAGCCTTCCAGTGGATCAACGGCCAGCGCAAGATGGGGGGAGGTTACGGCTCAACTCAGGTATTGTTTGCTTCTTAATCATAACCATTAATAATTAGAATTATGAAAAGCTCTTCACCCTTCACGTGCAGTTGTTTTTTTTTTATTAATACATTGTACAGTTTCATCTACAGTATTTACTGACAGTGTTGTTGTACCTGTTGGTGGTGGTGTCAGTCCACCATGGTGGTGCTGCAGGCACTGTCTGAATACCTGATGAAGACTCGGGTTGCCAGCGAGCTCTCCCTGGACGTTGACGTCAAGATAACGGGCCGACGCGACATCCGATACCATTTTAATGCCAAGACAGCATACACTGCAAAATCTTCACGGGTGAGACACACGCAGAACAGAAACAGGAAGTCACATGGACCTCCAAAGCATCAGAACTTTCCTTCCGTTACCCGTTTGCTTCCAATGTTTGCTCCAACAGTAGCTCCCAAAGTTTTCTTAAAAAAAAATATTATCCTAAAGTCAACTTTCAATATATATTACCTGATTAGCTTTCAAAATTAGCTTCCAATATTACCTCCTATTGTAATGTTTAAAGTTATATTCCAACGTTAGTGTCCATCATTACTTCTGTTAACTCACTGTTAGCTTGTAATATTAGCTTTTGAAGTTAGTGTCTGAAGTTACCTGGAATGTTAGCGCCAAGGAGAAATTAGCTTCCAACATTACTTTCCAGTGATGGCGCTAATGTTAGTCTCTGACATTACCTGTAAGATTAATTTTCAATGTAAGTTTCGAATGTTGGCTTCCAATGTTAGGATCAACACTCTTCTTCTTTTTTCCCTTCGGCGTGTCCCATTAGGGGTTGGCTCAGCGTGTCACCTTTTTCCATCTAAACCTATCTCGTGCATCTTCTTCCCTAAGTCCCTCTGTCCTCATGTCTTCCCTCACAACATCCATCAACCTTTTCTTTGGTCTTCCTCTCGCTCTTTTGCCTGGCAGCTGCATCCTCAGCACCCTTCTACCAATATACTCACTCTCTCGCCTCTGAACATGTCCAAACCATCTAAGTCTGCTCTCTCTAACCTTGTCTCCAAAACATCCAACTTTAGCTGTCCCTCTAATGACCTCATTTCTAATCCTATTCAACCTGCCCACTCCGAGCAAGAACCTCAACATTTTCATTTCTGACACCTCCAGTTCTGCTTCCTGTTGTCTTTTCAGTGCCACTGTCTCTAATCCGTACATCATGGCCGGCCTCACCACTGTTTTATAAACTTTGCCCTTCATCCTCGCAGAGACTCTTCTGTAACATAGAAGACAAGACACCTTCCGGCAACTGTTCCACCCCACTTGGAGCCATTTCTTCACTTCCTTACCACACTCTCCTTTGCTCTGTATTGTCGACCCCAAGTATTTGAAGTCATCTACCCTCGCTATCTCTTCTCCCTGGAGCTTCACTCTTCCTCCTCCTCCTCCTCCTCCTCCTCCCCTCTCATTCATGCACGTGTATTCTGTTTTACTTCGGCTAACCAGTGCATGCCTCCATCTTTCTAATTGTTCCTCCACCTTGTCCTTGCTTTCACTGCATATCACAATATCATCTGCGAACATCATGGTCCAAGGGGATTCCAGTCTAACCTATTCTGTCAGCCTATCCATTACTACCACGAACAGGAAGCGGCTCAAAGCTGATCCCTGATTCAATCCCACCTTCACCTCAAATTCTTCTGTTATTCCTACAGCACAGCTCACCACAGTTCTGCTGCCCTCATACTTGTCCTGGACTATTCTAACACGTTTTTCCACCACACCAGACTTCCGCATGCAGTACCACAGTTCCTCTCTTGATACTCTGTCATAGGCTGTCTCCAGGTTTAGAAAGACAGATTATAGCTCCTTCTGACCTTCTCTGAACTTTTCCACGAGCATCCTCCACCCAAATAATGCATCTGTGGTATTCTTTTGAGGCACGAAACCATGCTGTTGCTCATAGATACTGACTTCTGTCCTGAGTATACACTCCACTACTCTTTCCCATAACTTCATTGTGTGGCGCATTAACTTTATTCCTCTATGGTTGCCAAAACTCTGCAAGTCACCTTTGTTCTTGAAAATGGGAGCAAACTCACTTTTCCACCATTCTTTAGGCATCTTCTCGCCCACTAGTATTCTTTAGAATAAGTTGGTCGATGTTAGCATCAACACTGGATTCCCTTATTATATTCCATAGATACCGCCAATGGTACCTTTCAATGTTAAATTTCCACTTTCGCTTCTCGGGTTTTTCTCCAGGATTAGAATTAACAAGAATGAATGTTAGCTTCCATTGTTGTGTCTTGTGTTACCGTTCAATGGTAGATTCCCAGCTTAGCTTTTATAGTTAGCTTCCAACATTAACTCTAACATTAGCTTCTGAAGTTAGCTTTCGACTATTGCCGCAATGTTAATTTCTGGTCAGGAACTCTAATGATTTAAAGAGGACCAACGTTAGCCTCTGAATTTAGTTCAAACATGATATTTTATGTTAACATTTGTCTGCATTTTTATTTTACCACCCTGGTTTCCCTGTTCTTGATCTTCTTCGCAGCTTCCAGCTAATCTGGACCTGACCGTGGAGGCCACAGGCAATGGGCAAGGAATACTCGAGGTGAGATGGGTAACAAGATGGCCTCCACAAAGCATCAATTGACATGCGTGTCATGATTCCAGGTGGTGACATATTACAACCAGCTACATGAAGTCGACGAAAAGACCCCCTGCCAGCACTTTGAGCTCAGTGTAGATGTCGAGGATTCCAGCGGTGAGTTGTCTGGTTTGCCCTGTCATCCCAAGGCAGACTGACCAATCACAGTGGAGCATAGTGTATGAATTGTTTATATGTCCATTTTTACTCTTTGGAAAGGTATTTCTATATGGACAAACAATGTTTTTATTACATTTCCAAAACCTAGAATTACCCAAGATCTGAAAGGCAGGCTGTGGATAAAGCTATGTGACGGTCTGCATAGTCATTTAAGTACCTCAAAAATCAACAGGCACCCCTTTAGTATGCTGCAAGGTAAACAATGTAGGCTACTGGCATTGTTTGTAAAATGGTGTAGTTGGTCCAAAATGCTAGGATTGTCCCATATGTTTGATTAAAAACAATCCAAAACAGTTGTGCTCTGGATGAAGCTTTGTGGCCATCCACATGGCCTTCTGAGTCCCTAAAGTTGTTAGCTCAAATTGCTTGCATTATTTGATTAACACTTGGCATTCGGATCATCCCAACTGCATAGCCAACAAAGTTAACAATTCTTGGAAGATCATTTGGGTGAGTATTTTTTTTTCTTTCAGACTATGCAGCCATCCACATGGTCAAATGTACACAACTCCGTGGTAAACAATGTACATGTGTGATGCCAGCTAAACAATAGGAAAATCAGGACCATAATTCTTTTTTAACAAAATGTTTTGCAACAATTCACATAGTCCTTAAAACCCTGCTCAAAAAAGCAACAAATCAAATTAAAGTGATGTCTTGTGATCATCTCTGGCATTAGCACATTTACCCAGCTAAGCTAAAAATTCTGGGAAAATCACAAGTTTGGCTCATTAGCTCACCAGCTAATGCACTTTTGTTTTCTCTAAAATAATACTAAATTGTACTTAGCTCAAGATGGTAGCATTACGCTCACAACTGAGGCCGGATGAACGATGGTGATAACGATGCTGGGAAAATGGCGAAGATTAGCTTTTGTGCCTGTCCACATCGTCATTTGAATCCCTCAACATTAAAAAAATTAAAACAGGGCTTTCCTCGTTAGCTACTCAAAACAGTGGTTGATTCAGAAATTTTACAAATAGACAACAACAGAATCTGTTTCTTTTCACCTCTTTTGTCACTTGTTGCTGGGCAGAATTACTGGTCTGGCCTAGCAACAATAATTGTTCTTTGAAATTGTTCTTAAACCGCAACAGAAAAGCCTCCCGCAGATGTGGAAAAGTCCTACCTGATGACCATCAAAGTCAGGTGAGAGGCCCCGTGGGGTCAGCCACTTCAAATTCCAGCCACTGCTTACGCCGACAAACTAAATACTGTAACACTATATAGTATGGCAGTACTCAGTAAATTCCTCACCTCAAATAATCCTTGCATGCCAGATAAACATCTAACTCAATAAATATCCCGATTATGATCGAATGTATATGACGGGCGCAGAGCGTTAGGATCCAGCGACGTCAGGATGGTGGTGCTGGATATCAATCTGCCCACGGGCTTTACCCCGGAAAACTCGGACCTGGAGATGGTACACATTTTATTTCATGTTCTATTTTTCTGGTTTCATTAATAACCCTCTGGGCTCTATACTGACAATTTGTCTCCCTGAGAGCTGGGATAGATATCATAATGCGTGTGTGTGCAGCTGTCCAATTCAGTGGACCGCTACATCAACAACTTCAAGATGGTGGACAACCTCAGCGAGAGGGGCTCCCTCATCATCCACTTGTTCAAGGTAGTTGCTGGAACCGGGAAAGAGCACGCAAACACGGTTCTGCTGGGTCACTTCAGCTGCAGGCTCAGCTGTGGTGTCCTCTTCCCCTTCACGCAGGTGTCGCACAAGGAACCTGAAATCCTGATCTTCAGACTTCAGCAGAACTTCAAAGTGGGCCTCCTGCAGCCCTCCTCAGTCACCGTGTATGAGTACTACAACCCAGGTACTGCTCTTATACTTTATAAATATATGTACTGTAGATACTCAAACTGATCACTTCGTTAGGCACACTCTGTGATGCAGTGGTCCTCAACCTGAGGTTATACTGTATTTATTAATTATTAATTACTACTTTTTATATATACTGCATGAATATAGCCAAAGATAGATGGGGTAGGCTCCAGCACTCCCGCTCCCCAAGTGAGGATAAGCGGTTCAGAAAATTGATGTGGATGGATAAGTCGGGAGGGTTTGAACAAAAGGTGCATTGCAATTGGAAAAAAGTCTTTTTTTTCCGTGAAATAAAGGCGTCATTTTCCAGAATGGAGTCTTATGTTATGGAAAATAAGGCATCTTTTCCAGAGTAAAATGTATAGTTTTAAAAGAATAAGTCTATTTTTCAAATTCACGAGTTAAAATGCAAATTTCTTCCCTTGTTAAACGTTGATTGTAATATTGCGACATTATGACTTTTTTTCCTCATGTTATCCAAGATAAATCTTTTTTTTCTTGTTTTTTTAAACATTATCCCCTCAAAATTAATTTTTTTTTCTAAAATGAAAAAAATGCTTTTGTAAAATTACAACCCTTTTCCTTGAAAATTGGTTCCTATGGAATTTCGGGGTACACGGTCCCTAGACTCCAAAGTTAGAGAACCCATGCTTTAATAACCTCGAATACAAACAATTTTCCTTTAGAAATACAAAACGCTTTTCTTTTGAGATGTATTTCTCTTTAAGAGATTTATTTTGCATTGCTGCGCGGTTTTGGCATAATTCATTCCTATATCGTGACATCCAAGCCTCTTGAAATATTTTAGAAATGTATAAAGTTGTATTTATGATAAAATTGTGTGTCACTGTTAAAATAGTCAATGTAATTCTAAAATACTTTCATTAAAAAATATTGCGCCACCAATCTTTTTAGCATGTCAATGTCGTGTCAATTTCCACCCAATGTTACCGTAATGCTAATTGCTAATTTTTGTGTAATAGTGGAACGATTCAATGTCACGCCAAATTAATAGCGGAATGCTTATTTTAGAATCATCGTTTTACGTTAGCATAATGCTAACACCCCGTTTTTAGTTTTTTTGATTTGAGGTTAATAATGACAATATTAGTAATATTTTTTGTTGGTAGACCACCGCTGCAGTAAGACGTACACACCCCGTCAAGATCAGGGGGATCTGACGCACATCTGCAAGGAAAACATCTGCCGCTGCGCACAGGGTAAAAACACACGCAAACAAACGTAAATGTACTTTCGAACTGTAACCCTTTTGTTCGCTCACCTCGACAGGCGACTGCTGCGTGGCCAAAGCGGACAGCGACAGCTTTGCTGCCAAGGAGCGAGAGACCTTTGCCTGCAAGTCTCTGCACCACGGTACTTTTTGTACCCCAAAAACATGAGAGACACTTTCACGCTGCTCACCCCTTATCACCTTGTCACTTGCTGATTTCAGTGTTCCAGGTGAAAGTTCTCAGCATCCAACAGAGTTACTACGACAAGTACGAGATGGAGATCACGCGGGTCATCAAACTGGGTGAGCGCTTCCTTTTTGGGCTGGGGGGGCGCGATTGAGGAGGAAACTCAATATGGTCGTTGCAGGTGTGGAGGCAGGAGTGGAAGTGGGTCAGACCAGGGTGTTCGTGTCCCACGGGGGGTGCAGAGAGGGGCTGAACTTGAAGGTGGGCTCCCTTTATCTCATCATTGGCCCCAAGGAGGACCAGTGGGATGTTGACGCCGACAACAACAGGTATGCAAGGAGGGTTGAAATGTGGGTAAATGTAGCATTTATTTCGGGGACTGTTTGGAAGTAAAAAGTAAAAATACTTTTTGGAGTTGTTATTAATCGCTAGTTTAGAGCATTTTGGAAACGTTATCTTGATAGGATAAAAGTGAAGGCGATGTTCACTTGCTCTTAAACAGCTTCAAGGAACACGCAACTTTTTTTGAAGGTCAACTATTTTATATAGTTTTGCTTAAAGGGGAAATCCAGTGCTTTGGATCAACAATGTGTCCAATAGATCATGTAATATGTACCCTATTTTGATAATGTGATGTTAAATCCTCTCTTATTTAAGAGTGTTTTGAGAAGATTTTTCTCGACTATTACGAATTTTCAGGGGCGCTGCCATTTTCCCGAGTCACATGACCTTTGGGCGAAATGTCGCGGAGTCTGACTACTCGGAGGCCTACGCGTGACATAAGTGCATAAACAAAGGGCCCCGGAGCTCCGGGCCGGCAGCAGCGGATGGTTCTTCGGACGCGAATGACGTGGAGTCTGACGAGCGAGCTCCGGGGGCAGGCCATGAATCGAGCTTCCAGGCTGCGGAGGCCGTTAGCCCCAGACGCCGAAGGTGGGCTAAAGGCCTCTGCCGCTGCTGAAGTTCGGCTAATGGCCTCCGCTACCTGGAAGCTCGGCTAACGGCCACCGCCACCGGAGCTCGCTCGTCAGCCTCCGCGTCATTCCTGTCCAAAGAACCCTCTGCGGCTGCCGGCCCGAAGCTCCCGGGGGCTTTTGTTTGCGCACTTATGTCACGCGTAGGCCTCCGAGTAGTCAGACTCCGCGACATTCCGCCTGAAGAACCATCCAAATATTCAACATTAATTACAGCCACAGGTTCAAATCTGTATGGAAGTATTCCTCGGTCTTCCCAATCAACCGATACTACTATTTCTTCCTCAGATGAGGATAAATACGAGAAATCGGTGCTGGGCATTAATGGTGTCCCATGTAATTGAGCCTTTGTTGTGGCACAGTACATGTCAAATCCGTGCATGTAGGTCGTGTGACTCGCGAAAATGGCAGTGCCCCTGAAAATTCGTAATTGTCGATAAAGATCTTCTCACATCACTATTAAATGAGAGAGGATTTAACATCACATTGTAAAAATAGGGTTCATATTACACGACCTAGTGGATACACTGTTGATGCAAAGCACTGGATTTCCCCTTTAATCACGCCAAGTTGTCCAAACAGTTAACCACATTTAATAATTCGCCTGTTCAAAGTTTGTTTGGGTGGGGGAAACGTACCCTCTGTAATTTGCTGAAAATGTTACTGATTGGAAATTTTCCTGCTACCTGGTGACATCTCAGAGCCAAGCAAACAATTGACAGAACAAACCAACAACAGACATACATTGTGTGTGTGTTGTGTACATAAGTACCGAGTTGAATCTGTCCCTTATTTTTTTTCTCCAGGATTTAAATCAGTACTTCTATCCCCCCCTCACTAACATCTCTATCTCAGAGTGCGAGTATGTAAGCCAATTTTGGTGTATTTCTGGTGTGTCAGGTTCGTGTACACGTTGGGGGCGGGCACGTGGGTGGAGCGCTGGCCGTCGCCCGACGACTGCGCCGCCGCTCTCCTGCAGGACAAATGCGCCAAGTTGAAGGCCGCCGCCACAGAACTCTCGCTCAATGGCTGCCGCTTGTGAGACGCTTTCTGTTCTGTATGAGCATACGTCAGTTGGACTTTTGGTCTCTTCCCTTGTTTGGAAGTGAGGGTTTTTTTTTTTTCAAAACAGGAAGTACATAATGCCGACTTATGATCCTCTTTCTTTACAATAAAAGTCCTCGAACATGGTTGTCATATATTAAGGTAATTAAAACAGAATCAGTTTGATATGCATACAGTGTACACATATACACTGAATATGAAGTTTGAATGTTCAAATGTTCAAAATCATTTTTCGTGACAAACGAGAAAACCAACCTAAATTCTTTCGAAACTTTTTCCATCATTCATGTGACCTAGACTCTGTAGAACTCAATTTCAAAGAAGAAGAGAGCAGTAGTAAAAATAACCAACTGCGATAACGTGGTTGCGCAAGTGTTCACACCATCTTTTAACAGGGAGGTGGGCGTGTTCAGAATTAACCAATTACATTCAAATTTAACAAACACAAACACAAGTGCCACTGTTGAAAGTGCCTCCAGTTGCTCAAAACAACCCTCAGCTATTCTAGTTTGCGTTTCCTGATATGTATTTGCTTCATTAGTTACCTACTTACAGTTACTTGGTTACTTTTACATCCTCAATTTACATATAGTTACTTACTTAGTTGCAAAGTGGTGACGTGGCTATGTTCAGAATTAACCAAAAACCTTTTAACATGTCAAATGGGGGTCAGCTCACAAATGTCACCACTTAGGTTGCTGAAGTTCAGATGTTGTAGTAGTCTTTTTTTTTTGTTGCCATTTTTAGATCATTTTGAAATTTTTGAAGTCATTGAAATGGAAAAAAGGAAGTCTGTTCCAGGGTCAAAATGACACCACAGCAAAAACTTTCTTCGTTGTATGGGATATATTTTAACATTAACGTTCATACCTGACATTCAAGCATTAAAAAAAAGAAGTGGCACATTGTTCAGATTCAAACATAAAAAATCAAAAATACGGCCATTCAACTGTAGAAATAATGTAAGCTCTTGGAAAAAAAAACAAATCGGTCTTTCAAATAAAAAAAAGTTATCATTGCAAAATATGCATTCAAAAATATGATAATCATCCCCCACTCAATTTTAACATGCATTTCAATGATAATAAACATGGGGAAAGTTAAAAAAGAAAAAATTACCAGCATTTCTATATGCAAGACTGTATATACTGTATAAAGACTTAATACAACGCAATTTATCAACTAATTAATGATGTGGGGAAAAAAGTCAAGCACAATGAGTTCAGATCTTGTTTTTCTGCACTGTGGCGCACAGTACGGACACGTCGGGTTCCGCTCGAGCCTTTGGCCTGTAGATGGAAAGACCATAGGCCATCGTCAGGTAGTACAATAGAACCGAAGCCATGCTATGTGATGAAAGTGATACAATTCAGACTTGGGAATGATTTGGAGCCTCCTGTTATGACACACATGGCCACCCAATTTTCTCTATCAGTAAAACTGCTGCCAGGGGCTATTCGCCCCCCCCCCCCCCCCCCCACACACACACACACACTGATTTTTCCACCGGGCACTAGAGAGGGAATAGGCTCAAAAAGGCTGCTTCAACCCAAAGTGGATGACTTCCTGGTTAATTTTATCCATGGGTCATTTTTTTGGTGTGTATCCTGTTATGAGAGAATTGTTCACTGAATTTCATGTAGTTCGGTGAAACTAGTGCCTGAGGCTTTTTTTAAATGATTATTTTTATAGATTTCACTCTCAAAGTGCCTGCTTCAACCCAAAATAGCCAACTTCCTGTTTAATTTCCGGCATTGGACTAATTTTTGTTCATCCTTTCACGCTAGATATTTCCACTCATTTTCATGTTGAATTTCATTCGTTTCAGGAGCAATTTTTTTTCCCCAAAAATTTCTCAGGGTATGATTGAGGGAATTCGCCCAAAATGGCTGCTTCAAACCAAATTAGCAGATGTCCTGTTCAATTTCAGAAAAGAAAGAAAGACTTCTTTCTCATGCCTCTTGACAAGATAAATGTCCACCCAATTTCTTGTCGGCTCCTGAGGAAATGCGGCCAAAATGGCTGCTCAAGACCAAACTAGTTGACTTCCTGTTCAATTTAGAGCTTGGGCCCTTAGGACTTTGTGTGCGCTGTTATAAGTCTTGTGTCCACCCAATTTTTTATGTTGATATGTGAATCGAGTGTTGAGGGAAGATATGTGTGAAAACATTTTCCATAGTGCAGTAATAGATGATATATGGGGGACTCGTGTTGGATTCAGACGGATATTAGGATATCTGTGTCGATTTTAAGAGGCTCATAAGAGTCATTAGAATGGGCAAAAAAAAAGGACAAAAGAAGGATGGTGAGCTCACCTTGAGGCTCGGCTGTCACTGCAACTGACCGTTGTCCTGGTACCGATTCGCGTTGGCGTATGTGGGAGCGTTTTTGGAGAATGTCACCACGGAGTAGACCAGCTCGTGTTGATGATTCCCATCACTGTCTGCACTTGCCGTTTGCTGAGCGGAGTTTGAAAGATTTTTCTCAATCTTCACTTTTATGTGCTGTATTTTGTACTTTTTTTATTTTTTGTTTTTTTGCATTTTTAAAAAACATGTTTCCACAGTTTTAAAAATAGATGTATTTTTAGAAATTTTGTTGTTACTTAACAATTTTCTCAAAGTAAAACTTTATTTTTTTCAAAAGATTTTGAGCAATTTTTTTGGAATTAATATAGAATTATCATTGTCTGATATTTTCAACTTAAAAAACATTCTAAACCTTTTAAAACTTAAGAGCTTACAAATATTCAATATTTTTGACAGTCTTAACAATTTTAGCATTTAATAAAGCAATTTTAATGCAGTTTTAAACATGCCAGCTAACCTTATTTTCCATTTTTTATCCTGACCATTTATGTTGAAACATTTTTGGAAAATATTTGTAAATGCTCATATTTAATAGAGTAAGAAATTAGATTTTTAATATTTTACAACTTATAATAAAATGTCTAAAATTTTGTAACATTTTTAACAGTAACAGTTTTACTTTTTTGTGTAATAATTATCTCCTTTTTTAATATTTAAAATTTTGGTGAAAACTCCTTCATAGTCCTGAGGACCGGGGTTCAAATCCCTGCCCCGTCTGTGTGGAGTTTCCATGTTCTCCCCCTTCCTACGTAGGTTATAATATTTTTAAAAAATTCCCAACAGATATATTTGTAAATCTATTTTTTTTTTTTGAGATCTTGAATTTTTTAAACATTTTTTGGGACCATTAGACAACTGTGTTTTACATTCAGCACTTAAAACACAAATGTTTTTCTCACCTGAGCTTCAGACTGTGTTGTGTGCTTTGATGCAATCTTTTTCCTACAAAAAGAAACAACAGCAACCGCAATCAACCATTTTAACAAGAGAAATACATTTTTATTATACTTTTGTTATATTTGTTTTCATAATTGAATCAATATGAAATAATCTATTTTATATAATTTTTTAATCACATTTCTTACCAATTTATATTTCCAGATGTTTTTATCTATTGATCAAATTTATCATTTTTACCATGAAAAAAAATTTATGAATTAAAATTTTGATTTCCCATTTTTACTACTTAAAATGTGCAATTTTGTCCATCCATCCATCCAGTCATCCATCCATCTATCTTCTACCACTTTTCCGGGTTGGGTTGTGGGGGAAGTAGCTTCAGCAGGGATACCCAGACTTCTCTTTCCCCAGCCACTTCGTCCAGCTCTTCTGGAGGGATTCCGAGGCATTCCCAGCCCAGGTATTCCCTCTTCACCATGTCCCGGGTCATGCCCGGGGTCTCTTTCGGGTGGGATGTGTCCAGTAAACCTCACCAGAGAGGCACCCAGGAGACATCTGGATCAGATAGCCCTGCCACCTCATCTGCCTCCTCTCAACACTGAGTCCCTCCCAGATGATTGAACTTCTCACCCAAACTCTAAGGGAGAGCCCGGAGACCCTGCAGAGGAAACTCATTTTGGCCGCTTGTATCCGGAATCTTGATCATTTGGTCACAACCCACAGCTCGTGCCCATAGGTGAGGGTTGGAACGTAGAACAGAACTGGTAAATTGAGAGCTTTGCCTTTCAACTCAGCTCCCTCTTTACATACAAAGTCTGCATCACTGCAGACGCTGTACCTATTCGCCTGTCGATTTTCCCGCTCCATTCTTCCCTCACTCTTGAATAAGACCCCAAGATACTTGAACTACTCCACTTGGGGCAGGATATCATCCCCGACCTGGAGAGGGAACGCCACCCTTTTCCGACTGAAGACCAAGGCCTCAGATTTGGAGGTGCTGATTCTCATCCGAGCCGCTTCACACTGTACACTGCTCCAGTGAGCGTTGGAGGTCACGGCTTGATGAAGCCAACAGAACCACATCACCTGCGAAGAGCAGAGTCCAACTCTCACTTGAAACAAGTCCGACTTATTGCCGGCAATGTGGAGCAAACTCTTACACTGGTCGTACAGGAACCGAACAGCCCAGATCAGGGGGTTCTATACTCCATATCCCCAAAGAACCGACCACTTTCTTCCCAATCACAACCTTCCCGGTCTCAGTCATTGCCCACATGGGCATTGAAGTCCCCACACAGAATAATGGAGTGCCCAGAGGAAGCCCTCTCCAGCATTCCCTCTAAGGACTCCAAAAAAAGTGGGTACTCTGAACTGTTTGGTGGATAGGCACAAACAACAGTCAGTACCTGTCCCTCCAAAAGAACACAAAGTGAGGCTACCCTTTCATCCACCTGGGTGAACCTTAACAAACAGGCGCCGAGCCAGGGAGCAATAAATACACCCACACATTCTCGGCGCCTCTCACCATGGGTAACTCCAGAGAGAAACAGAGTTAAACCCCACTCGAGAGGACTGGTAACAGAGCCCAAGCAGTGTGTTCAGGTAAGTCCAACTATCTAGCCTGAACTTCTCGGCCTCAAGCACCAGCTCAGGCTCCTTCCCTGCCAGAATTGTGTCATTTCATGTAGCTAGAGCTAGTTTCTGTAACATGGGATAGGATCACCAAGGTCCCTGCCTTCGGCTACCGCCCAGGTCACATTGCACCCGACCACGATGGCCCTTCTCACAGGTGGTGAGCCCATGGGAAGGGGCACCAGGCACTCACCTTCGTGCCCCAAGAAGGGGGACCCCGGTGGCCCAAGTCCAGGCAAGGGAAAACTGAATCCATCGATTTTTCTCCTCATAGGGGTGTATGGAGCCATACGTTGTCTGGTCCCTCACCTAAAACTTGTTTGCAATGGATGACCCTACCAGTGGTGTGAAGCCCCAGGCAACTTGGGTCCTAGGATCATCGGGAAACACAAATCCTCCCACCCCAATAAGGTGACGGCTTGAGGAAGATTTTTGCAAAAACAGTTTGAAGTATATTTTCCCAAGGAAAAAAATGACCTGAGCATGTAGATGGTGACGAGAAGCAAGATGAGCAGTACAACTGACGTCACGCAACCGATGGTTGCCGCCTTCAGGGGACCTGAGGAAGGGGAACATTGAAGCGACCAGACGGACGCAGAAGAAACACCTTGGAGACGTGACAATGACTTACGAGTCTCTGTGTAAAGCCGGTGGGTGGCGTTGGTGCTCCCCAAGGTGTTCCGGGCCTCACAGCGATACTCGCCGTCGTGGTGCAGTTGGTAATCGCTGATGTTGAAGACTGCCTGTGTGGATTTGGGTGACTCCTCGTTGTCCTTGTACCAAATGTAGTCAGCGTTGGGGTTAGCGTCACTGCTGCATGTCAAAATGACCGAAGAACCCACGGTGACGGAACTGGAGGGGCTCGCAGAGATGTTCACATGCCGAGGACCATCTGGAAAGAACACTTTTAATGTAGTTCCAATTTTTTTTGCGTAAAAAAGAAAAAAAATCACTTCAATTGTTTAAAACCTTATTGAAATTTGTAACATTTTTATATTATTCATAATTTTAACAATTCAGATCAGGTTTTTATCAAGTTATAAAGCTTCATTATACACTACACAAAAAATGAATTGAGCCATTTTATAGTTATTTACATATTTTCATGTCTATCATATTTGACATTTTTACAATTTTGAATATTTTAGCAACAACAAAAGCTAATTGGTTGGTTTGAAGCATTTTAAAACATCCTTATCATATTCAACATTTTAACATTACAGTATTTAACAAGAAATGTATGTATTAAAAATTTATTTTTTTCACCATTTGTTATACTATAATAAACACTTGGGACAATTTAATTTCATTGAATGTTGAGTTACTGATTTGTCAATTGTTTCAACATTGTTTTTTCATATTTAGCATTTCAACACTTATTTTTTGTGACTTATTTTAATGAAACACAGGAACAAGTAATTTTAAAAATCCATTTTAAAGATTTTTTTTCCCCCAAACTATTCTATTTTACTTTTGAAGTAATTTATATTTCAGTTTTGCAGTTTCTTCAATTTACATTTTTAATGTTTTCACATAACTTTTGGAAGATTTAATCTCTTGTTGAAAAATGACATTTGACATTTTCCTTTAAAACAGTTTTATCACTTTGAACATTTCTACTTTAAAAAAAAAAAACAAAAAAAACAATTACACTTCTTAGCTGGTTATCGTCACAAGGGCCACGAGAGTGCTGGAGCCGATCCCAGTTGTCGCTGGGCAGGAGGTAGCGTACGCCCTGAACTGGTTGCCAGCCAATCGGAGATGGAGACAGACAATCGTCCCAGTCACAATCATCACCTTGGGGCAATTGAGAGTGTCCAATTAATGTTGCACGTTTTTGGGATGTGGAAGGAAACCGCATCCACAGGGAGAACATGCAAACTCTACACATGCGGGGCCGGGATTTAAACCCTTGTCGTCAGAACTGTGAGGCCAACGCTCTCCAGCTGCACCACCGGGCCTCCCCTAAACGTAATGATCAACCTTTAATCAACTTCCTGCTTAGCCCACCCTTGTAGCAATGCAGGAGCCAATCATGTTGAAGCGGAGCAACTCTTGCCGAGAAAGGCCGTGGGATTTCCAGCAATGTCTGTGAAATGAGACGTTCCCTTTCCAGACATGTCGTCTTTGGTAAATGTTTTTTGTTTTTTTGTAAAAGGGTTTCTGCATTTGCATTTGTTTTCTAAACCCCAAAACGTTTTTTGTTTGCTTACTCAAATGTAAAAGTGATTTAGCTTTTGTTCATGTCTTTTAGAATATTTGTTTCCTTTTTTTCCCCCTGAAATATAAGTATTTCAGAATTTGTTGTATTCCAGGCCAGTTTGTAAAGGTCTGCAATATTCTGAGAAAAATAAATCACTTTTTACCAACAGCAGTGCATGATATGTATGAACGGTGACAAATAAAATCGTCTGTTACTCTGCATCAATTTTCTCTTACAAGGAACGACTGCTCCTGCATGACAACCACCAAGTAGAGACAAGACTAACGAGGTATCGGTAATTTTTGGTACAATCGTGATCACATTACTTTTTTTTTTACAAGGTTCTGCATGCACGGTTGATTTATTTCACACATCATATTCATCGTATCGTGTCAAGTTGTGATGAATGTTTTAACATATTTGACAAAAGTGCTTTTTTGTTTGTTAAAAAATTCTAACTCCCATTTTAAGTGAGGGGAAAAAAGATTAAATGTATGTTCTGTAGGGTTCAATGGTGAAGATTGACTTGGGCTGTCGAAACTTTCAAAATGATTTTGGTTCCTATTCTGAAAATCCACACTGACTTCAGGACTTACATTGAACATTTATGAACATCTGCGAGGATGTGAAATTTCCATATACATTTGAAGAGTTTGTTTTCAAAACGCGACACAGGCATTTTTTTCAGATTTACGAAACTCGCGCCAAAATTATTATTATTATTTTTATTAATTTTGTCGCGAGTTTCGTAAATCTGAAAAAAAATGCCTATGTCGTGTTTTGAAAACAAACTCTTCATTTAGAACCTTGCAATAGAAGCTTCCCGCATTTTTTGAGCGGATGGAAATGAAACTGTAATTTCTTTCTGCTCCCTGCAGCACAATTTTTTTTGTCCTTGTACCAGGTGTAGCTAGCGGCTGGGTAAGCGTCACAGGTGCAGGTCAGACTCACTGACTGGCCCTCCTGGATGTCCTGTGGTGGACTCAGCCTCAAAACAGAACACTTTGGAGCATCTGAGGAAGATAACATTGGACTTACTGGTGAGCAGCTCATTTACACCTGTACGGCAAACCCCCGTTTATCATCGCGGATATGTTTTGACTTTGTTGTTGTTTGAAAATGATTGATTCAGAGCAATAGCGACTGGTTTGGTTTTCTTTTGTTCTCTTGCCTCTTCTTATTCCGCATAATTATTTGGAATATCTTCCAGTGAACCTCGCTGGTGCCCCCATGCTGTGGCACAACTCTAAATTCAGAATTGCCTCTAGACTGTAAGAAACCCATCCATTCATTTTTTTTAATCCTCACAAGGGTCACGAGAGTGCTGGAGCCTATCCCAACTGTCATTGGGCAAGAGGTGGGGGGTACACCCTGAACTGGTTTCCAGCCAATCGCAGGGCAGATGGAGACAGACAATAGTCGCTGTCACAATCATCACTTAGGGGCAATTTAGAGTTTTGAATTCATGTCTTTTTTCGGGGATGTGGGAGGAAACCGGAGTGCCCGTAGAAAATGGTGAGAACATGCAAGCTCCACACAGGTGGGGCCGGGATTTTAACCCTTGTTCTCGCAACTGTGAGGCCATGACTCTAACCAAGTGTGTCACCGTGCCGCCACTGTAAGAAACTATAAAAACAAAAGGAAGATTATGAATCTGCAATATAACGGGGAAACACTGAACTGTACTCACATTTCACATCAATCATGACAGATTGCGACGTCCGCTTCCCAAGGTCATTCTCCACAACACAAAAATACTCTGCTGAGTCTGAAGACTGAATGGGGGTGAAGACCAGTTCTGGTCTGGTCCCCAAAGCTTGTTGACCTGAAGGCCTTATCTTCTTGTACCAATGTTGTCGATATGATGTCTGAATGTCAGTTCTGCAGGTCAGAGTCAATGAGTGACCCTCCAGGATCTCACCTCGATCACTCAGCTGCACCCTGGGGGCTTTCAGAGCATCTGGAGGAGAAGATGGAGGAGAAAGTCAGTCTGAGGAGAGGAGACCTCCACTGAAGTCCAACAATCTGAAACATGTCGAACTCGCTTGACTGAATCCGGACATCCAGTGGGAAATGGTGATAAATTTCTACTCCAGTCTTGCAGGTGGCACTCATACTCTTAACACGGCTCCTTCTGGTGGGTCACTGCCCCCAATGGGCTTGAGCGCAAGCAGACTGTTATGTCTGACGTGACCAAGTTAAACAAATACCTAAATAGTTTAGGTTACTACTCTCGATAAATCAACCAATTGTTTAAAAAAGTAAACTCTAAATTTTGGATGCTTAACTTTTTATTTTATTTCATTATTTAGAATAAACATGTTAGACAAACATTCATTGAGTCAAATTAATACAGAGTTCTAAAAACATTTTAATGAAACAGTTTTAGGTATAAAACAATTTAGTGAATGAAATTAAGCATATAAAAATCTCACACAAGCGAGAAGAGACGCTGAGGGGATATCCTTGGACAGCACAGGTGACATAGTCTCCAGGATTTAAACGCATTCTGAGCTGTTTCGTCCTCTGTGTTTCTGTGCAATCAAACTGAACTCCATTCTTCATCAAGCAGAAAGACAAAACAGCTGCCGGCCTGCAGCTCGTGTGACATGACAGCCAAGCGGACACATGAGAATCTTCCACTTGGACGTCTACCACCTGCATCTGCACAGCTGGAGGGAAGAGGAGCAAAAAGGTGGGTCTCGGACCGGGATGCTCTTTAGAATTTAAGTCCAGAGACTGGTTTGACCAGTTTAAAACCTTGCATGTGTTGCAAAGCATCATAAAGAAAGAATTCTTTGGACGTTTGGTTGTGTCAGTGAATCACAGCCTTGAGACAGAAATTCCACATTCATTTTAAGACCACCATATTGACTTTGGTTCGCAAACTGGACCTCCATGTTGAATTTGAGATTCAGAGTGGACCTTCTTTTCAAATTTGTTTTCAACCTAGACATTTTACTCTGTGGTTCAAAAACTAGGACTCAATTTGGACTTTGGGACTTACAGTGAAGAAAATAAGTATTTCAACACCCTGCGATATTGCAAGTTCTACCACTAAGAAATCATGGAGGAGTCTGAAATTTTCATCGAAGGGGCATGTCCACTGTGAGAGCAATAATCTAAAAAGAAAAATCCAGAAATCAAAATGTATGATTTCTTTTAACGATTTTTTTGGGTGATACAGGTGCAAATAAGTATATGAACACCTGTCTATCAGCTAGAATTCTGACCCTCAAAGACCTGTTATACCACCTTTAAAAGTCCACCTCCACTACATGTATTATCCTGAATCAGATGCACCCGTGTGAGGTCATTAGTTGTATAGACACCTGTCCACAACCATACAATAAGTAAGAGTCAAACTTGTAACATGGCCAAGACCAAAGAGCTGTCCACAGACACCAGAGACAAAAATTTACAACTCCACACGGCTGGAAAGGGCTACGGAAAAATTGCCATGCAGTTTGGTGAAAAAAGGTCCACTGTTGGAGCAATCATTAGAAAATGGAAGAAGCAAAACATGATAGTCATTCTCAATCGGAGTGGAGTCCCATGCAATATATAACCTCGTGGGGTCTCAATGATCCTTAGAAAGGTGAGGAATCAGCCCAGGAATACACGACAGGACTTGACTTCAATGACCTGAAAAGAGCCAGGACCACCGTTTCCAAGGTGACTGTTGGTAATACACAAAGACGTCATGGTTTGAAATCATGCATGGCACGGAACGTTCCCCTGCTTAAACCAGCACATGTCAAGGCCCGTCTTAGGTTTGCCAATGACTATTTGCATGATCCATAGGAGTCATGGGAAAAAGTTTTGTGGTCAGATGAGACCAAAATTGAACTTTTTGGTCATAATTCCACTAATCGTGTTTGGAGGGAGACGAATGATGAGTTCCATCCAAAGAACACCATCCCTACTGTGAAGCATGGGGGTGGTAGCGTCACGCTTTGGGGGTGTTTTTCTGCAGATGGGACAGGACGACTGCGTTGTATTAATGAGAACATGACCGCGGGCATGTAGTGTGAGATTTTGGGGAACACCTTCTTTCCCTCACTCAGAGCATTGTCGTGGCTGGGTCTTTCAGCATGACAATGACCAAAAGCCCACAGCCAGGAAAACCAAGGAGTGGCTTCATAAGAAGCATATCAAGGTTCTGGCATGGCCTAGCCAGTCTCCAGTCCTAAACCTAAGAGAAAATCTTTGGAGGGAGCTGAAACTCCGTGTTTCTCAGCAACAGCCCAGAAACCTGTATGACCTCGAGAAGATCTGTGTGGAAGTACCAAAATCCCTCCTGCAGTGTCTGCAAACCTGGTGAAAAACTACAGGAAATGTTTAACCTCTGTAATTGCAAACAAAGGTTACTATACCACATATTAACATTGGTTTTCTCAGGTGTTCAAATACTTATTTGTAGCTGTATCACACAAATAAATCGTAAACAAATCATACATTGTGATTTCTGGATTTTTCTTTTCGATGATCTCTCTCACAGTGGGCATGCACGTACGATGTAAATTTCAGACCCCTCCAAGATTTCCAAGTGGGAGAACTTGCAATATATGTTCAAACACTTATTTTCTTCACTGTTCGATGGACCACCACATGAGCTTTGAGCCCTAAACTCGACCCCCGGCTTCACTTTGGCCCTCATGGTTGGCCTATGCCTTGATTTTGATATCCAAACTGGTTCTCTACATTGACTTTGGGACTCACACGTGACCTCAGGGTAGAGTTTGGACCTAAATTGGAAATCCATATTGGACTTTGGAGCTGACAGTGACAGTATCAAAATAAGGTAAACTCCATGCTCCATATGATTGGCTTTAAGTGTGGATATTGACTTCACATGTTGCCGCAAACGAAGAATGCTAACATTTGGGGTTATCAATGGCTGAGAAGCTTTTAGGGATGTGACAAATATTATGATCTTCTCTGGTAAGTTGTCTCTTTGGCATGTATAGTAAATACCTGAAATTAAAAGCTAAACTTGTGATGTATTATTTTAAACTTTCAATGCTAAACCTAAATGTTGGCAAATACTACGATTCACTTACCTGTGATTGTCAAAGTAGTTCCGGGTAAAGTACTTTTCCATTCAAAATTGCTTGTGATGAATTTGAAGCGATACTCAGCAGAATCGCTCTCAGTCACGTTTTTAATTCTCAGAGTTGATTGTCCGTACGGTGCTGATGGGTATTCAACACGATCTTGGTAGTGATTGTCCAACTGGAGATTCCGAGGTGGAGAGGGATTTGTCTCTGCTCTGAACCAGAATTTGGTCTCGATGTTCCAGTTCCAGTTGGTTCCGTAAATGCAATTAATGTCCACTGACGAGCCTTTAAGGGCGCAGATGTTTCTGTTGTGGTAACGGACAATGTTACATCTGTTGGCCCAACCTGAAAGATTGAACAAGCACCTCAGCATTAGAGTTGGCGAGGAACAAAGTCTTAAAAACTGCTCTGGCAGGAGTCAACTCACACACTGGAGGAGATAAAAGCTGCTGATTTCCTCTTACAGCACAGGAGTAGCTGTGTTTGGAGTAATATCCAGGTTTGTACTTTTGGGAGTTTTCATTTTGGATTTCCCGTCCGTTCTCATACCAGAGGTATGAAGGAGAAGACCCCAGCTTGCACTCGGTCTCACAACTCAGAGTTTTGCCCTGATTGTTTTCCTCTGGAACTACTCTGAGATCTACGACCGTGTAGAACAAATTGAGATCAAATGTCAAAGCACATTTATTTCAATGGAAATGTGTGAAAGCTCATTTCCACCAAGCAGAATTTTGTTTGTCAATGTTTGTGTTTTCATTGTCAAAATTTGTGAACTGTTCCCAAATGAAGTGTGACCCGCATGATTATTTGTTCCGGAGTTGTTATGAGTGTCTGTTTTCTCTTTTTTCTCCTTGTCTTTATTTTCCTTTTTACGTACTTTCTTTATTACTTCTGTACTTTATTACATCGTCAGGGGTGGATCTTTCTGGAACTTCGAGAAGTGCTTATTTAAGGACCACGATGACTTTTCGACATGGCTTCTTACAACCATCGGGGCTTAACGAGTAACGAGTTGCTTTCTTCCACCTTGCCTTCTGCCTTTCGTCTTTTGGACATTTCTGGAACATTTGCTGTGAATAACATTCAACTACTTGGAGATTTGTTCGGACTGTAGTGACTATACGTTCTTTGGCTTGTTCGGTCGTGTTACACGTAACTAAACTCTTTTTGTGTTAGGGTGTGATTGTATTGTGTTGTATTATATTGTGTGTTATTAAATTGTCTTAAATGAAATACAACTGCTTTGTAGTATCTTGCTGTTTTGACCAAGGGGATTAATTCGAAATTCACACGTAACAAAATCGTAACAGAGGCTAAACCGTTTTAGAGCAGCAACTTGGATTGGTTGCCAGTGTCATACTTCTTATCAAAAGCCGTTTTTTCAAACACAGAGTGGGTTCACAAAGGCATCCTACAAAAATATATCACACCAGACACATCTGATGATCAATTTGTGAAAAAGAATGTAAAAAAACAAAAACAAAAAAATGACCCTGGGCTGGTCGCTGGCCAATCCCGGGGCACAGAAGGACAAATGAGCATTCGTACTCACATTTAAAAAACTGGGCAATTTTCAATGAACTCAACATGTAGGTGGAGTACCCGCAGAAAACCCAGTCAAGCATGGCGAGAATATGCAAACTCCACGCAGGAAGTCCCAAGCCCAGATTCAAACCCTAAACCTCACACTTGCGAAGAACACTTTGCTGTCACAGTTTTGTGATTCATTCATCCATCCATCCATTTTCTGAGCCGATTATCCTCACAAGGGCTGCGGCAGTGCTAAAGCCAATCCCAACTGCCAACGGGCAGCAGGCAGAGTACACCCTGAACTGGTTGCCAGCCAATCGCAGGGCACATGGAGACAGACAACAGTCGCACTACCAATATAACCTAGGGGCAATTTAAAGTCTCGAAAGTCCCTGGTCCTCAGAACTGTGAGGCCAACGCTCTCCAGCTGATCCACGGTGCCGCCAATTTTGTGATTAGTCTTGAAAAATCAAATTTTCTCTTAAGATCGTTGTTCTAAATAAAATACAAATTTTTGCATAATAAGACCAATAATTGTGTTGAAAATAAAATGATCTGTAATGATGTATTTTTAATTTGAAATATGAAAATTTCTCAACAGTATTGGAATTGTTGTAAGATTATATACAGGATGATTGAGTTAAAAAATATGACTTATGAAAGGATAACTTTTCTTTCAATATGATTTTAAAACAATATTGATGAAGATGCATTTTGATGGAAAAATTCAACCTTTGTGCAACATCATTCCATTTTTTTTCCCAATATGTTTGATTTCAGTGTGTGTTTAAGGGGATACCAAAGATTCAAAAATGTAATTTTCTCCTCAAAATGTGATTGCCTTTGTTGAATATTTTTAAATATATATTTTTCTAATACATTCTATTATTGTGAGACTACATTTTGTGTGAACATTTTGTGACTTCTCCCACACACGAGACTTTGGGGAGAGGGGCAGAGCAGTGGTTTCAAGCTCTTCCTGCTTGGTGGCTACGAGCTTTTAGTGAGTATCGATACCATTGACAGTCAGATTGACTCCAGGCATGACAGTGTAGCTTCCCCCAGGCAGGTTTGTTACAAATCTGAACTTGTACACGCCCGCGTCGCTTTCTCTCAGCTCTCTGATTGACAAGGTGCACTGTTTGCCAACACAGTTAAAGTCCAGACGACCAGAGTACTCGGGGTCTAAGCTGAGATCTTCAGGTTGATAATCAGAAACTTTTGTGAACCACAACCTCTTCTCAACGTTTGTCTGTTGGCCGTCCTTTCCTTTCGGGTACCGGAAGGAGCAGTTGAGCGTGACTGTGCTTCCTGTCAGGCCACAGACGGTTTTCTTGTCATAATAGCCCCCCCAGGGACTTGTCTCCAATCCGTGGAAGACTGAAACACATTTTCAAAATAACATGGAAATTAACTCGTGGAATATCATGTTCTTTTTATTTTTTTTATTAATTTTTATATGTGTGGATGATTCTGGAAAAATAATACACAGAACTTTTTCTTAATATTGACACCCAAAGGTCCAGTGAACCTCTCTCTCTCAGCTCTTACCCATCACTACACTTCCCCACGGAACCTGCAGTCGACTGATTCAAGTCTCCTCACTGTCCTTGTCGCCATCAGGTGAACTTTCAGGCGTGGAACTACAACCCGTGGAAATTCGGCATTCACCAACATCGGCTATTTTCAACTCGGCAATGAAACAGCTCTTGTTTATCTTTGGCACCTACTTTGGTTTTTCTCTGTTCTTGTCGTCAACTTGTTGTGATTGACTTTCTTTTTTGTATAACGGATCCTTGTGATTATTATTATTTCTGGTCCAGATTCAATTTTTGGAAGCAATCTAACTGCAATATCCATCCATTCATTCATTTTCTTTTGCCGCTTATCCTCACGATGGTCGCGGGGAATGCTGGAGGCTATCCGAGCTGTCAATGGGCAGGAGGCAGGGTACACCGTGAACTGGTTGCCAGCCAATCGCAGGGCACCTGGAGACAGACAACAGTCGCACTCACAATCACACCTAGGGGCAATTTGGAATGTCCAATTAATGTTGCATGTTTTTTGGGATGTGGGAGGAAACCAGAGTGCCCAGACGAAACAGGCGGGGCCAGGATTGAACCCGGGACCTCCGAACTTTGAGGCTAACAATTTACCAACTGCGCCACCATGCCGCCCCAACTGCAATATGTTCAAGTATATTATTCTGACACGACAGTCATGCACCTTTTTCATATTTGTTCTGTTTGTGCAGCAATGTATTACATTTAAATGCGTGAATACACTTTCCACTGTTAAAAAAAAGACAAAATGGCCAAATGTTTCTTTCTTTTGCTTTCTTTACAAACTTTTGTCGCAGATTGTCTACATTACCTACTGGTTTTCACTCACCCAAAGTACCCTTTTATTATGGGTTGTTATTTTATGATGATCCAGCAGCAGAGTCAATATAGAAAACAAAAGTAAATTGAACACTTTAAATCCTTCAAATGTTGTCAGATTTGTTGGGTTTATGTCAAAGTATATTTCAAACCTAATCTAGATTCCAAAATATGGAGGCAATCTAAAAGTAATGTAAAAGCACAATAAATGGCTGATATGCAGGACAATTTTGAAATGCACTTTGATTTGTGTTTATGTCAAACTTGATTTTAAACCAGAGCTGATGCAAATTACACATTTGGAAGCAATGTAACATCCAATCCCACTGAATTCAAAGCGTTATGACGTGTCTGGTGAACGTCATTCGATTTGTGCGTTTGATAAAAGTGTTTTAATCCAAATTTTACATTTCTTGATGTTGTTCTCTCATGGGACACACTGTCACATCCTGACGGTTCAATCAGTATTCGTATTCGTAATACATGCTGTAGACAATTGCACGACTTATCACTTGAAACTGCTCCCTTTGCACAATTATCATTGCACTGGTCTATAATAGTGAACCGCAGACATGTCAGGGTACTCAGTACAAGGTTTAACATAATGTGGGGCGTTGACGCACTCTCAACTGTTCTAAATGAAGAAGATTCTTCACCTTGTACATCTGTGACTCTTATAAGGAATCGTGTAGTTCCTCGTAACTGGATGTCTCGTGTTCTTTGTTCTCATTAGTTTGTTTGTTTTTTATTCTGAACATCGTCGCACCAGGGCAGCACTGACTGCCGGGGACAAATTCCGTGTGTTTTGTTAGATACTTAGCCATTAAGGCTTTTTCTCATTTGGATTCTCTCTGACTGATCTTTGAATGATTAAAATCATCGAGAAGACTTTTATGGCAGGAAGTGAAGGAAACCACTCGTATTACTGAGCAGAAAACCGCATGTGAACTACTCTAGTATGTCGCTTTAAAGATCCTCAATTTCTGTGTTGTCTCATCCCCGGAGAAAATAAACTTGTTTTTTTGAATGGCATGTGTGCAGTATGTTGTTGTTGATAACGTAGATGATAAAAAGTAGAAAAAACAGCATTTGAAGTTGTGCAAATTCAGTCACTCTAACCAATGTAAAAATATAGACGAGGTTGTACCTTGTACGCAGAAGAGAAAGATGGCAAATATGGTCCGGCTCATATTTCCTGTGCATGTGATTTTAATGCTCACCGCTCTTCACCGTCGTCGTCTCTGAATGAAAAAAATTCTGAGAGCGAGAGGTGACATTCTTCCTCTTTCCTTAGATAAGCATGATCACACTTTCACTGTTTAAAAAAAATAAAAAAAAAAAGTTAATCAACAAACGCTTCTTGGTTTTACTTTTTTCACACACTTTTTTTCCCAGACTACATTTCTACAAAAGTGCACTTTTGGAATGACATGTTCCCACTTTGCTATGACTGTTTGGACACATAAATGACTGAATGCGTGAAAGCATGACCAAATGTAGATTGTAATCTTTCTAAAATTTACAAATTATAAAGATGAAGCTATTGATATGACATGCGTAAAACCTGAAGAATGGAGAAAATTGCATCTATATTTGATGTGTGTGTTGAGGGGTGGAGGTGGGTAACCTCCTCCCACTCTAGTGAGGCCCTTTCCACCCAAACTAAAACTTCCTACAACTGCCACTGACGGTGTGCCTAATTGAGTGTCCGATGAGCATACATGTACGTCACTGTAGATATTTTAAAGACAACGCTCACACTGAGCTTGACAACATCCTAACCCACAATGCGTTCGATCCTCCTACAGCAGGTTTTTCATTTTACTTCGGAGTCGCCGCTCCTCCGCATTGAGAGGAGCCAGATGGGGTGGCCGCATCTTAGCTCTGATGCCTGCCGAATGTTTTCCGGGATGTTGTGTGTCTCCATGTGCCCTGCGATTGTCTGGAAACCAGTTCAGGGTGTACCCTGCCTCCTGCCCGTTGACAGCTGGAATCGCCTCCAGCATTCCCGCAACCCTCGTGAGGAAAAGCGGCTCAGAAAATGGATGGAAGGAAATATTTCCTCGCAATTTCAGTTGGCGCCGCTCAATAAAGCGAGATCATCTCTGACTGCTGTCAATACACAGTACTTCCAAGTTAAAAAAATAAATAAATAAATTACTCTGTCTTGAATGTTCTGCTGTACACTATACATATGATGTACATACATATGATGTATAGTGTACATCATCGATTACTGCATAGTATACAGTTTACTGTACAGTATCCTAAGTACTGTATTTAAGCAAGTGTAAGTAACGTCCATTTTCAAGCTTAAGTTTTTTTATCGAGACGAAAATATATGTTCAACTAGACCATAAAATGTATATCTTGTTTGATGTTTTTTCCCGAAAAATAGAAGTATTTATGAATTAAAGTCTGGGAACTTTGACCTTCCCTTTCTTGTGGCTTATGTTGCACCTGTAAAGAATTTCTTTCTTTGCTTTGCACCATCCTCAAGGCGTGGGAAACATTGTTGCTGGGTTCTGTGTCGTATGTTTGTCTGCAAAAGGAATGCAGGGACTGCATGTGGTACTCTTAGAATCAGAGGATGGAACAAAACTATGGTTGAACTTATTTCTACAGCAATAGATGTTGCAATAACTGCTCTTACACACTGGGGTAATCCACATGCTACACCCAGATAAAAACTGAGGTCATAAAATGACCTTTGCTATAATCTGGCACTAGTTCTTTCTTTATCTCACAGAAAGCTTCTTCCTGTTCATTTTAACAATGATGCCATTTTGAGGTCTTCCTCGTACATTAATGTGGTCAAAAGCTCAGTTATTGCATAATTTGTTATCCATGGTACAATAATTAGTCAGGCCTAAAAATGACAATTTGTTTCCTCGTTTGTGGTTTTGGTGCATTCAGTACAAACAATTTTTGGTCGTCTAAAATTGTTCTTCTTCCTGTACTAAGGTTGTGTTGCAAGTAATAAACCTGTTGTTTCCAAATTTGCCATTTATTCTTGTTAACCTTGTGTCCCTCCTGTGCTAAATGTTCCAACAATGCTGTTGTGTCACTTTTGCAAGTTTCCTTGTGGGGTGATGCACCCAAAACATCATCTACATAAAGTCGAATTTGATTGCCACTCGATAATTCAAATGTGGACATACTGGCTGTCGTAACTTGTGAATAAATTGTTGGACTTTCACAATACCCTTGAGGTAACCATCTAAATGTGTATTTTTGCCTTCAAATGCAATTGCAAATGCAACCCAATCCACCACAGTAAAAACCTTTGCTTCTGGTCTTAATGAATTTGGCAATGTGTGTGTTTGTCTGAGACACAAGGTGCCCGCTGTCTTGAGGTCTTGATTCGTTCTCCAACATCCAGATGGGGGCGCCTTCTTTCCTGGAAAATAGGCGTGCTGCAGGGAGAGTCTCGACATTCTGTTATTACCGTTGCAGTCACTAATGACTCAATTACTGGCTTTATGGCTTCTCATGCATCTGGTTTTCATGGATATTGTTTCATAACTACCCTATATTCTGTTTTTAGTCCAATTTGTACAGGTTGTGCTCCCTAATGAGTCTCGCATCTGATAGTCCTATCGACCGTATGCATTCTGGAACTTCTTTTCAAAATATGTCCTCTTTCACTGTTAAGAGATAAGAGTAAATACCGCGTCACTTTTGATGAAGTTTCCAATCAGTTGCCGTTTGACTTTTTTTGACGAAACCTCCCAGCCACTCCCACTGTGTGTCATATGGTTTAAACTTGAATACAGTTGTCATTCTCACTCTGTTTTCCTCAAAAAGCTCATCATCCTTTCGTTTTACTCTTCCTATTTTAGGGTAATTTGCTGTGTCTAAAACGCTGGTTTGGTCTCTGAATTTTCAAATTTTCCACATCTTCTACATATTGATTCATGTCGCCTTTGTACTACGTGTTATCTTGCACAGCCTTTTTTCAACATCACCCATAGTCCAAGTCCGATACGCTAAAATAGTTAAGTCGGCGCCATTTCGTGTTGGGGTTGATGACTTGGATCATTGGGTATAAGTCGCCTTAACTTAGTGATAAGTTGGTCATTTGTGCAGCAGTCTGTGGAGAAGATAGTTTTCCTCCCAGTCTTTTCGATCATTTCAAGTCAGTTCCATCTGATCAAGTCATTCTGTGTGGTGGTGTAAGTCAGGGTGTGGTTGTTTTTCTCTTTTCTGTGTGCCTTTCTTAACTTGTACCTCTTGTCTTTCTGTATCTATTGTACTTTGCACTGGCCCTGCCTCTGGGAACCATCAGAACTTTCTGACTACTTACTTTATCTTTCTGTTAACTTTCTTGTTCTTTCCTTTATCTGACTCCTTCCTCTCTTTTCTTCTCCTTCTTGTAACCACAATCTTAGACCATTTTATGAAGGTCACCTTGATTTCTACAATTTGTCATCTTTCAACTGAATTATTTTTGTGAATTAAGCTGGTCAGCGAATTTTTATTTTGTAATCTATTTATCTAAATATTTTAGCTCATCTGGGACTTGTGCTTTGACATATTTCCAATCCTTGCAAGTCAAATTGTCCCTTTTCTTTTGTGTACTCATATTTTTCCCCATTTTGCAAATTTGGAGCCAACACACTACACCGAGAGTCGGCAGCCCATGGCTCTAGAGCCGCATGCGGCTCTTTAGCAATCCTTAGTGGCTCCCCAGAGCTTTTTCAAAAATGTTTGAAAATGGAAAAAGATAGTTAAGAGAAATATATTTTTTTCATTTAACATGGTTTCTCTGGAAGGACAAACATGTTCCAATGCTGTAAGAATGTGTAGAATAAATATTACATTTCAATATTTCTGTCAACAAAGATTTGCGTCATAGCCTGTGACATACGTTTCTATTCGCAGGGCGAGATGCTAGGCTGTGGCTGTTGTCATTGATCTAAAAATTAAAAAAATTTTTTAAAAAGACCGGATAGCACAATGGCCATCGTAGTTGAAGTCGCTGGAAGCAGATATCCGCCATCTTGATCCTCCCAAAACAACCATGCCGACTTACGTTAATCGCCACTTTCGTGGCTGTTAATATGTATTTACATATTCAGTGTTAACACTTGGGACTAAATGTCTGTGGAAATATATTTCTAAATAAAACATACATGGATGTCCCTTAAAGTTGATCTTACTGGTATGTTTGGATGTTAAATTTCGGATCATGCTCGAGTATGTTGGGCTGAGTGGCAGCAAGCCTCCAGATTTCACTTTTTGAAGGTAACCTTTTTTCTTTTCCCGTTCACTTCTAAAATTCTTGATATCGGGTCAAACAACAGACAGTAAACTCTGCATAACGTGACACTGTTTAGGACCACAACTTTTGTGTCAACTTCGAGAAATGTTGACTGACACATAACCTTTTCAATAGTATTATTGGAGACTGGGACCTCCGTTTTAATGTTGAGTTACGGTATGTGTCAGTTTATACGGTGTCGAGTTACGGAATCCCATAAATTTGTTCTACCTTATTAAGTTCCTGGGGCCTCCCTGGCTTAATCAATATATATCTGTCAGAAATTTCGTCCGCACTCTTGGATCGAATGCTTTCATTTCACATCGTGCTTCACAGCATATTTTGGGAAAAAATTAACGTCACGGAAATTGGGCCCAAGGTAATATGCAAGGTTTCTTGGTAGCCACGGTGTTATACGTCTTTCCTTTGCACATCAAAAATACTTCATGTTAACAAAACTGAAAAAATGTCAAGCTCACACGACCAGTTTTAATGCCAAATTACATGCCATATTTTGAGGGAAAACCCCGCCATAATCCAACCTGTAAACCAATTCCTCCACGCGTTTTGGGAGTACCAAGATGGCCGCCAATTGTCTTCAACCAATCGACACAGCTCGATATAAATGGGCAATCCAGTATTTTTTTTTTTTTTTTTTTTTTAGATCAATGGCTGTTGTAAACAAACTGGCGGCTGTGTGATGGGTCATGAATCCCACGGAGGAAAAGAGAAAAATAACTGAGGAGAACAGCGGATTCAACGTTTCTTGGACCGAATCATTTGCTTTCATTGCCAATGCGGAAGGATTGCCTGAATGGTTGCTTTGTAGCGAGAAGTTGGCAAATAACGAAAAGAGTCATGTGGATATTTCCAATTTCCACATTTTCAGGGAAGGCATGCTACATTTGCATCCGAGTATCCATTCGGGAAAGAGAGAAAAGTGCAATTGCATGACATCTGGGGAAATTAGAGGAGTGCAAAAATAGATTTAAGAAGTGGATTGCATCTCCAAACTCCACTACTGCTGCAAGTTTTGTTGCAACCCGGGAGATAATAAAGCGTGGAAAACCACTCACAGATAAGGAGCTGAGCAGTGATGTCCAAAAACACAAGTCGGATGAAATGGGTAAGAACACAATCCTCTCATAGGCATATATTCATTATCAAAGTAGCTGTTTTCAAAAGGCTGCTGTTTTATTTTTATAAACGCAGGCTATGTTTTATTGCACTCTGTTTCGTGCCTAGATAGGGGGCACGTTATGCACGTTCCATTTTGTTGTTTTTTTCCAATTCTCAAAACAAAATGACATCAAAATCAGATTTCTTTATTGCATTTCTTTCATTTCATCAAAGGAATGAAACATGATTCATTAATATTGTAATGAAGTTAAACTTGAGGCGGCATCGCACAACAGGTCACGTGGTGTGTCGTTCTTTACAGAATGCACTGCAGGGAAAATAAACATTTAATCATAAATGCTCATTATGCATTTGTAGCCAACTTTGTCACTTTGATAAGAGGCTAACATAGATGCATACAGCATGTGTTGCCCTCATTATAAGGCTTTTATTTTTTTGCGGCTCCAGCTGGTTTTTGTTGTCTCGGTCCAATATGACTATTTCAACATTTTGGGTTGCTGACCCCTGGTCTAGGATAATTCTGTGACGTTCGAGCAGAGTAATAGAGACTGGTAGAGGGAAAAAATAATAATAATTCTGTTAGCACTTAAAAAAAAAAAAATCTTGTTGTATACATTCACCTGGTAGAAAAATATTGTCTACGTGAGTGAATACTATTTCGTGGTTGGAATACCATTAAAATAGTTTGGGTTTTATGCAAAGTGGTTAAAATTCACTCATGGTTTTGAAACAATGCACATGGAGAGCACATTTTAATTCCTACATTTGTTTAGTCCATGCTGTGTCAACATTTATTTAACAGGGGAGGAATGTAGCACCTGTAAAGAATTTGTTTTGTTGCACTTATCTCTTCTAATCGTTATCATGTTGTTATTATGTTCTCTGTGTGTGGGAGATGGGGATAGGTTTGCATGTTTTGCCTGGCAGCAGGTGGCAGTTGACTGAAGGAGAAGAAGAAAAGTCAGATCCCACGAAAAAGGAGGCTGTGTAGCGAATGTGGCTGTGTATGGACTTGAGAGCCGTTGTGTTTTTTTTTTTTTTTTTTTTTTTTTTTACAGAATTTTCCTGCTGTGAAGCCAATAAATTAACATTTTCCACACACCATCTGAAGCCTCTGTCGTGAGTGGTGGGTGGAACATTTACCTCTGACGTCACAGCTAGGAGACCTGCTGTTGTGCAACTAGCTTTTAGTCGTAGCATTGCCTGTTGACACCGAGGAAAAACCCACTTGTTTCGAGAATTCCTCAGTGATTGTAAGCTAAAAACAATCCATGAAAATGGTGAAGACGTGTGTGGTTAAGTTTTCTAGCAATTTGAATTGTTCAAGTCACAGTTTCCATTATTTTTCCGAAGACCCAAGCCCCAGAAGGTGGTGGGTTGGGTTTGTGCAGACGAAGAGAGCTAATTTTTCCAAACCCGCTTAGCAGTCTCTCATATGCAGTGAACATTTGACCCCAGGCTCTATTACTGCCGGACTCAGGTCTGAGATGCGTTTTAAATGTAAAAAAAAATATCAAACCCGCATCAGTGCCTACCATACAGCCAGTTCCGACATCTGAACAGAATAGTTTTGCTAAAAGGACTAAATGCGAACTTGGATCAGCTGCTGAACCTGGACACGGTTCGACAAGCTCAGCGTCCCCACAGAAAGTACCAAAACTGTGAGGAGCTTTTGTTAAAAGACAAGTTGCAGTGATATGTTGATCATCTTTTATTTCCTGAGAACTTTGAGCACTGTTGACATGGTTGAATGAAGGCAGCACATGTTGTTTTTGGCGAACAGTAAATCGTTTGACCTAATATTGTGTACAAACAGTGGAGGAGCTTGAATGCGTTGGCCTCACAGTTCTGAGGACCTGGGTTCAATCCCAGCCTCGCCTTGTGAGGATTAGCGTCTAACAAAACCCCGATACGAACCTTTTATTTGTAGATTTATTTCTGTATTTGTGAAGGGTTTTTAATTTTAATAAAATACTACATAGTATTAAAACAAGCAGTATTACATACAAGTCACTCTCAGAATAGGAGACCTGTTTGCAATTTATCAAAATAATTTGTGCACCTGGAATAGATTGAATTGAACCTGTGCTTTATCTATACATTTTTCCCCTTTTTATAAACTTTGAACCTTAGTTTTCTATATTAATTACAGATGGTGCAGGAAGCATCTTCTGCACAAGAGGTTGACATTGAACCAGCAGATGAATCTCCAAATTTGGTACATTCCAAAAGTTGCCTGACTGATGAACTGCCTGTTCATGGGAAAGGAACACATCTTTCCAACAGCAGAGAAAATACTGCAACGTGTATTTCAACCTCAGGTGGCCTCAAGATGCTCATATTGACAGACCAAATAAGCATCGACTGACAATGTTATGAGAGAAACATATTTAATTTAAAAAAATGCGATGATTTTAGTTCTGTGCTGTATATTTACTTCATAAACAAACATATACATCAACATTTCCACAAAGACAAAACAAAAAAAATTCAGAATGTAAAGCAAAGCAAAGCAAATTTATTTGTATAGCGCATTTCATACACAAGGTAACTCAATGCGTCTTATACGATTAAAGGCATTTGAAATCAAAGAGATAAAACATTTAAAATAGGATTAAAACAATAAAAATGACAGACAAAATATAAAAAAAAAAAAAAAGACAAAACCGCATACAGTGCAAGTAATGATAAAGAAGCATGAGAAAAAAGAAGAGTTTTCAACCTGGGTTTAAAAACATTCCCACTTGGGGCTGACCTCACCTCTGTGGGCAACTTCTTCCATTTATGTACAGCATAATAGCTAAATGCTGCTTCACATGTTTGCTTTGGACTCTGCGCTCCACTATTTGACCTGAGTAAGTCCATCTCAGAGGTCTACTGGGTTTGTTTTCCGTAAGCATTTCTTTCATGTATTCAGGACCTAAATCATTTAGTGATTTATAGACCATTTAAATCCTGTGTACTCTTGGCCATCTGCCACAATAAAACCTGGGTGCACTGCAGCTGTTGGTCTGGATGGTCTGCCATTTTCTGGTGAATATGTTGACTCAGGACAACAACAGCTTTCTTCTGTTGTTTCCATGGGTATGCAGCACTTACATGTACACCTGTGGATATATTTTTAAAACAATCTGTTCAAATTCACAAACTTCTACAGCTTAAAGACGCTTATAGTCCAGTACACAGAACCATCCACCCCATTTACATTTGTTTTTTAAGCATTTAGTGGCCACCCCCCCCCAAAAAAAAAAAAAAAAACCCACAAGATACCAGTTTACAGTTTTCAGTATAAAGTTGAGCGGTTTTGCTCATGACATCTTGGGATAATTGTGACTAAAGTGGGGATGGACGGGTCTGAGTACTAACTGATTATGCATCAGTTTACCACGTGAAAATGTATTTCTTGTGAAGCAAGTTATGACCACCAGTTGGTTCTCAAATTAACATGACGTTTTAAATGGATTTTGTTCATTAAAATGCTTATTTGTGAAAATATACCAACTTAGACTAAATATACTGCGTTTGCATCATTTTAAAACAAGACCAAAAACTCAATATATTCATTTGTGATAGCGAAGCCATTTCCATTTATCAATGTATGCCTACATAAAAAAAAAACAACAACTTCACAAATGCTTACCGGTCAGTGTTTCCACCACGAGGCGTGTCGTCCTCCCTGGATCTGACTGCTAGCTCGGCACCTTCATCACCAGCTATTTCGTCTGCATTTGAACATGTGTTCTGTCTAACTGGCTCAAAATAATACCCCTTAACACCTTTATAAAGCTCGTATTCTTCACCATCTTAATGGGACCCTTCAGAATCATGTTCATCGCTCGAATTACCGGGAAATTCATCGTCGTCCTCACGTTGGAGTCTAGCAGGAGCCATGTTTATCAAAACTTATGACGTCACGTCCCTATTTCCCCTGTGTACTCGTGTATTTCCGGTGCATCCAGAAATGTGTGATCAATTTTTGATGATAATTGAAAAACAAAAATGTTTCCTTTATAACGAATTTCAGATTCAAATTCAGCGTAAAAAATGTATAATGTAAGCACAAGGTACATAGAAGACTTTACATACCCTCTAAAAGGCATCATGTCACGCGGCTTTTTTCTAAGGTCAACTTTTTTTTCAAAAGAAGTAGCTTATTGTTCAGATTCAAACATAAACAATAAAAAATCCAAACATTCAAGTGTTACAATAATATGAGCTCTTGAAAGAAACTAATTGGTCTGTTAAATAAATGTAATCATCCCAAAAATCTGCATTAAAAATATGATAATCACCCCCCACTCAATTTTAACCTAGACGCTTACAATATTTGAAATTAAAATCTGCATTACAATTATAATAAACATGGGAAAAGTTAAAAAAAAAAAAGTTTTTCCCATATTTTTTTTTTTGGACTAGCGTTTCTATATCCAAGACTATATACTGAATGTGAACTTAATTTATTAATGACAGGGGGGATAAAAATCAGCCCAAGGTTTGGCTGTCCCAGGATGAGTTCACATCTTGTTTTTCTGCACTGTGGCATACAGTACGGACACTTCGGGTTCCGCTTGAGCCTTTGGCCTGTAGATGGAAAGACCATAGGCCATCGTCAGGTACTACAATAGAACCGTAGCCGTACTGTGTGATCAAAGTGATACAATTCAGACTTGGGATGATTTGGAGCCTCTTGCAATGACGGACATGGCCACCCAATTTTGTCTATCAGTAAAACTGTTGCCAGGGGCTATTACCAGCAGGCACTACAGAGCAAATAGGGTAAAAATGGCTGCTTCAACCCGAAGTGGACGGCTTCCTGGTTAATTTTATCCATGGGTCATTTTTTTGTTGTGCATCTTGTTATGAGAGAATTGTTCACTGAATTTCATGTAGTTCGGTGAAACTCGTGCCTGAGGCTTTTTTCAAATGATTATTTTTATGGATTTCACTCTTAAAGTGTCTGCTTCAAACCAAAATAGCCAACTTCCTGTTTAATTTCAGGCATTGGATTATTTTTTGTTCATCTGTTCACGCTTGACATTTCCACTAATTTGTTGTAATGTTGTTGAATTTCATTTGTTTCAGGAGAATACAAAAAAAACTCCCCAGGGGCATGACAGGGAGTTCTCCCAAAATGGCTGCTTCAAATTAGCAAACAAATTACCAGATCTCTGGTTTAGTTTCAGAAAAGGGTCTCCAAGAGTTATTTTTCGTGCCTCTTGAAAAGATAAACGTCCACCCAATTTCATGTCGGCTACTGAGGAAATGCGGCCAAAATGGCTGCTTAAGACCAAACTAGCCGACTTCCTGTTCAATCTAGAGCGTGGGCCCTTGGAACATTTTTCCTCTGTGCGCTGTTATGAGACTCGTGTCCACCCAGTTTTTTATGTTCATAAGTGAATCTGGTGTTGAGGGAGGATATATGTTTACATTTTCCAGTACAGTGAAGTACTCGTGTTGGATTCAGGCGTATTCAGAATACCTGTGTCGATTTTAAGAGGCTCATAAAAAAGAAGAAAAGAAGGATGCTGAGGTTACATTGAGGGTCGGCTGTCGCTGCAACTGACCGTGGCATACTCCATACTGTTGTCCTCATGCCGATTCGCATTGGGGACGTTGGCGGAGGTGGGAGCGTTTTTGGAGAAAGTCACCATGGAGTAGACGACCTCGTACTGATGATCCTCGTCACTGTCTGCACTCGCCGTTTGCTGAGCACATTTTGAAACACTTTTCTCAATCTTCACTTTTATGTGCTGTATTTTGTATTTTTTAAATGATTTTATTATTTTTTACATTTTTTTAACAAGTTTCCACAGATTTCAAAATAGATATATTTTGAGTAGTTTAAGGATTGGTGTAACACTTTTCATACTTGGAATTAACAATTTTCACAAAGTAATACGATTTTGAGCATTTTTTTGGAATTAATATAGAATATCATTATCAGACCTTCCAAATATTTAATATTTTTGACAGTTTAAATAATTTGATAATTTAATGAAACAATTTTAATGCGATTTAATTATGCTAAGCATTGTTTTACTTAGTAGCGTTACTCCTTCAGAAAAAAATTTAAATGTTTAGACATTTTAATATTACATTTTATATTTGAAACTTTAGTAATTTTTCAAATATTTTTAAAAACAATGTTATTCAATATTTTTTATGTTGATGTTTTATTTTGAAAAAGTTTTTTAAAATATTTCTAAATGTTCATGTTGAATAAAGTAAAAAACTACATTTTTAATATTTTAACAGTGACATTTTAACTTTTTTTGGGGTTTAATCACTATCACCATTTTTAATATTTAATGTTTTGAAATTCGGTGAAATCGGCTTCACAGTTCTGAGGACCGGGGTTCAAATTCCTTCCCTGCCAGTGTGGAGTTTGCATATTCTCCCTGTTCCTGCGTGGGTTATAATATTTTCAAAATTAATGACAGATATATTTGTAAATGTAAATCTTGACAGATTTAAAATGCTTCTTACATTTTTTTTTTACATTTTTAATTGTTTTCAACTTTCCATACATGAGGCAATTGTGTATAACATTCAGCACTTAAATCACAATATTTTTTTTCTCACCTGAGCTTGAGACTGTGTTGTGTGCTTTGACGCAATCTTTTTCCTACAAGAATAAACAGCAACCATTTTCAACCATTTTAACGAGAAAAATTGATTTTTATTATAATTTTATCATATTTGTTTTTATAATTGAAACAATATGAAATATTCTATATTTTATATCATCATATTTCTTAACATTTTATATTTTCTGGAGTTTTTATTATCGATTAATCAAATTTGTCATTTTTACCACGAAAAAAAAATTCAATGAATTTAAATTTTGATTTCCCATTTTTACAACTTCAAATGTGCAATTCTTTTCCATCCATTCATATATCCATCTTCTACCATTTTTCTGGGTCAGGTCGCAGAGGCAATAGCTTAGGAGGGATACCCAGACTTCACTTTCCCCAGCCACTTCATCCAGCTCTTCCGGAGGGATTCCAAGGCATTCCCAGGCCAGGCATTCCCTCTCCAGCGTCTCCTGGGTCATCTCCGGGGTCTCTCTCTGGTGGGATGTGCCCGGAAAACCTCATCCAAGAGGTGTCCAGGAGACATCCGTATCAGATAGCCCAGCCACCTCATCTGGCTCCTCTCAATGCAGAGAATCAGCGGCTCAACACTGAACCTTTCCTGGATTACTGAACTTCTCACCTGATCTCTAAGGGAGAGCCCGGACACCGTGCAAAGGAAACTCATTTTGGCCACATGTATCCGGGATCGTGTTCATTCGGTCACGACTCACAGCTCATCACCATAGGTGAGGGTAGGAACATAGATCGACTGGTAAATTAAGAGTTTCACCTTTAAGCTGAGCTCCCTCTTTACCACAACAATCTGATGCAAAGTCCGCATCACTGCAGACGTTGAACCCATCCGACTGTCGTTCTCCAACTCCATTCTTTCCTCACTTGTGAACAAGACCCCGTGATACTTCAACTCCTCCACTCTGGGCGGGATCTCCTCCCCAATGTGGAGAGGGCACGCCAGCCTTTTCTGACTGAGGACCAAGGCCTCAGATATGGAGGTGCTGATTCTCATCCCAGCCACTCCACCTGCTTCAGTGAGCATTGGCGATCACGGCTTGATGAAGCCAACAGAATCACATCACATGCAAAGAACAGACATGCCATGGTGAGGCCACCAAACCCGACACCCTCTATGCCTCGGCTGCACCTAAAAATTCTGTCCATAAAATTTATGAACAAAATCGGTGACAAAGGGCACCTTTGGCAGTGTCCAACTCTCACTGGAAATGAGTCCGACTTATTCCCGGCAATGTGGAACAAGCTCTTACACTGGTCGTAGAGGGACCGAACAGCCTGTATCAAGGGGTCCTCCTGAAGAACCCCCCACTGGACTCCCTGAGGGACACGGTCGAATGCCTTCTCCAAACGCATAAAACACATGTAGACAGATTGGGCGAACTGTCATGCACCCTTGAGGATCCTGCTCCTCAGCAGTATAGTTATAGTTGTAGAGTTGGTCCACTGTTCCACGGCCAGGACGAAAACCACATTGCTCTTCCTGAATATGAGATATGACATCCTGACAGAACCTTCTCTTTTTAACCAACTCGATTGCCTCAACCCCAGAGATAGAAGAGCCTGCCTCAGAGAACCCCGACACTGCTTTCTCATGGGAAGACGTTTGAAGAGGTCTTCGAGGTATTCTCCCCACCGACTCACAATGTTCCGAGTTGAGGTCAGCAGTCCCCTATCCTCGCTATACACATTGTTGACGGTGCACTGCTTTCCTCTCCTAAGATGCCAGACACTCGACCTTAATTTCCTTGGCCAGTTGCTTCGGGAGTCCCCCTTCTTTAGCTTGACAGCATCCCCCACTGTTGTCCACCCATGTGTTCGTGGGTTGCCGCCATGACAGGCACCGACTATCGTATGGCCAAAGTTCTGGTCGCCCGCCTCAGCAATGGAGGCACAGAACATCATCCACTTGGACTCAATGTCCCGCCTCACCCGGAACATGAGCAAAGTTCTTCCGGAGGTGGGAGTTGAAATTCCTTCTGACAAGGGAGTCTGCCAGCCGTTCCCAGAACACCCTCACAATACATTTTGGTCTGCCATGACAGATTGGCATTTTTTCGCACCAACTGAGCCAACTCACCACCAGGTGGTGATCAATTGATAGCTCTGCCCCTCACTTCACCAGAGTGTCCACGACATGCAGCCACAATTGCAATGACACAACCACAAAGTCGATCACCGAACTACGACCTAGGGTGTCCTGACGCCAAGTGCACATGTGGACACCCTTATGCTTGAACATGGTGTTCGTTATGGACAATCCGTGATGGGCACAGAAGTCCAGTAACAGAACACCACTCGGGCCCTAACCAGGGTTCTTCCTAATCACACCCTTCCAGGTCTCAGTCAGTACCCATGTGGGATATTGAAGTCCCCCAGCAGAATGATGGAGTGCCCAGAGAGAGCGCTCTTCAGCACTCCCTCTAAGGACTCCAAAAAGAGTGGGTACACTGAACTTTTTGGTGGATAGGCACAAACAACAGTCAGTGCATGTCCCCCAACCCAAACGCCAAGGTAGGCTACATGCTCATCCACCCCAACATACAGGTGCCGAGCCAGGGGGCAATAAATACACCCATACTTGCTCGGCGCCTCTCACCATGGGCAACTCCAGAGAGGAACAGTGTTAAACCCCACTCGAGAGGTCTGGTAACAGAGCCCAAGCGGTGTTCAGGTGAGTCCACCTATCAAGTCGGAACTTCTGGACCTCAAGCATCAGCTCAGGCTCCTTCCCTGCCAGAGAGGTGACATTCCATGTCCCTAGAGGTAGTTTCTGTAACCAGGGATCAGATTGCCAAGGTCCCTGCCTTTGGCTACCACTCAGCTCACATTGCACCCGACCCCAATGGCCCCTTTTACAGGTGGTGAGCCCATTGGAAGGGGGACCCATGTTACCCTTTTGTGCTGTGCCCAGCTGAGCCCCAAGGGTGCAGGCTCGGACACCAGGCACACACCTTCGAGCCCCAAGAAGGGGGGCCCCAGTGACCCACGTTCGGGCAAGGGAACCTGTACCCATCGATTCCTCCCCCCCCCCCCATTATAGGGGTGTATGGAGCCATACGTTGTCTGGTCCCTCACATAAAACTTGTTTGCCATGGGTGACCCTACCAGTGGTGTGACAACTTAGGTCCTAGGGTCATCGGGAAACACAAATCCTTCCACCCCGATAGGGTGACGGCTTGAGGAAGTTTTTTTCAAAAATAGTTTTAAGTATATATTCCCAAGGAAAAAAATGACCTGAGCATGTAGATGGTGACGAGAAGCAAGATGAGCAGTACAACTCCCGTCACGCAACCGATGGTTGCCGCCTTCAGGGGACCTGAGGAAGGGGAACATTGAAGCGACCAGACGGACGCAGAAGAAACACCTTGGAGACGTGACAATGACTTACGAGTCTCTGTGTAAAGCCGGTGGGTGGCGTTGGTGCTCCCCAAGGTGTTCCGGGCCTCACAGCGATACTCGCCGTCGTGGTGCAGTTGGTAATCGCTGATGTTGAAGACTGCCTGTGTGGATTTGGGTGACTCCTCGTTGTCCTTGTACCAAATGTAGTCAGCGTTGGGGTTAGCGTCACTGCTGCATGTCAAAATGACCGAAGAACCCACGGTGACGGAACTGGAGGGGCTCGCAGAGATGTTCACATGCCGAGGACCATCTGGAAAGAACACTTTTAATGTAGTTCCAATTTTTTTTGCGTAAAAAAACATAAAAAAAAATCACTTCCACTTGTTTTAAACGTTATCGACATTTGTAACATTTTTATATTATTCAGAATTTTAAAATTTTAGATGAGGTTTTTATCCAGTTATAAAGCTTAATAATCAACTACACACAATAAAGGAATTAAGTCATTTTTAAAATGTTATTTACAAATTTAAATGTCTATCATATTTAACATTTTTATCATTTTTAATATTTTAGCTTCAACAAAAAGTTAGTTTGAATCATTTTAAAACATCCTTATCTTATTCAACATTTTAACATTAGAGAATATAACAAGAAATGCATGTTTTATAAATGTACATTTTTTACCTTTTGTGAGACTACAATAAATACTTGTAATAATTGAATTGAATACAAATTTACCGATTGTAAATTGTTGTATCATTGTTTTATCATATTCAACATTTTAAAATTGTTTTGATTGTTTTATTATTTATTTTAAAAAAGGACATGAACAAGTTATAATTTAAAAAAAACTATTTTAAAGATATTTTTTCAAACTATTTTATTTTCCTTTTTAAGTATTTTATGTTTCAGTTTTGCAGTTTCTTTCATTTACATTTTCGATGTTTTCACAATTTTGGGATAATATCTTTTGTTGGCAAAGGAAATTTGACATTTTCATTACATTACAATTTTTAAAACATTTTTAACACTTCTAACATTTTAACAGTTTTTTTACACTTCCATCCAACCATTTTCTTAGTCGCTTAACCTTACAAGGGTCACGGGAGTGCTGGAGCCTATCCCAGCTGTCAATGGGCAGGAGGCGGGATACACCCTGAACTGGTTGCCAGCCAATTGCAGGGCACATGGAGAACAGCCGCACTCACAATCAAGGCAATTTAGTGCCCAATTCATTTTGCATGTTTTGGGGTTATGGGAGGAAACCAGAGTGCCCAGAGAAAACCCACACAGACCCGGGGAGAACATGCAAACTCCACACAGGGATTGCTGTGCTCGAACCCGGGTCCTCAGAGCTGTGAGGCCAACGCTTTCCAGCTGGTCCAACTTGCCACATGTCGTCTTTGTTAAATGTTTTCGTTTTTTACAAAAGTGTTCCTGCGTTTGTAGATGTATTTTCTGAAATATTTTTTGTTCATTTGTTTACTGAAACGTAAAAGTGATTTAGCTTTTGTTCATATTTCTGAATTTTTTCTTTTTTTTTGTGGAATGTGTTTCACAATTTGTTGTGTTTTTTTGCCCTTCCAGGCCAGTGTTTAAAGGTCTGCAATATTGCTCCTGCGTGAAAAACCACCAAGTAGAGACAAGACGAACAAGGTATTGGTAATTTTTGCTACACTCGTGATATTTCACACATCATATTCATGGTGGACTACTGTCAAGCTGTGTTGAATATTTTAACAAATTTGACAGCAATGCTTTTTGTGTGTTAAAAATTTCTAACTCCCATTTTGAGTGAGGGGGAAAGAAGATTAAATGCATGTTCTGTAGTGTTTATTGAAGATTGACTTCGCCTGTCTAAACTTTCAAAATGATTTTGGTTCCTATTCTGAAAACCCACACTGACTTTGGGACTTACACTGAACGTTTATGAAAACCTGTGAGGAGATGCCATTTCCATATACATTTTGGGCCTTGCAAAAGAAGCTTCCCGCATCTTCTGAGCAGATGGAAGCGAAATTGTAATTTCTTTCTGCTCCCTGCAGCACAATTTTGTTGTCCTTGTACCAGGTGTAGCTAGCGGCTGGGTTAGCGTCGCAGGTGCAGGTCAGACTCACTGACTGGCCCTCCTGGATGTCCTGTGGTGGACTCACCCCCAAATCGGAACACTTTGGAGCATCTGAGGAACACAACATTGGCTTCATTGGTGAGCAGCTCATTTAAGTCGCACACCTGTTCGGCGAACCCCCGTTTATCATCGCGGATACGTTGTTTTGACTTTATGGTTGTTTGAAAATGATTGATTCAAGTATAGAGCAATAGCGGCTGGTTGAGTTTTCTTTAGTTGTCTTGCCTCTTCTTTTTCCGCTTAATTATTTGGCATATCTTCCAGTGGACCTTGCTGCGGCTCGCATGCTGTGGCACAATCTGGTACTACACTGAAAGCGCACAACTCTAAATTCAGTATTGCCTCTACACAGCCATTCATTGTTCGAACCACTTATCCTCACAAGGGTCAGGAGAGTGCTGGAGCCTATCTCAGCTGTCGTTGGGCACAGGGGGTACACCCTGAAGTGGTTGCCAGCCAGTCGCAGGGCAGATGGAGACAGACAGTAGTCGCAGTCACAATCATCACCTAGGGGCAACCTAGAGTTTCCAATTAATGTTGCATGTTTTTGGGATGTGGGAGGAAACCGGAGTGCCCATAGACCCACACATCCACGGGGAGAACATGTAAACTTCACACAGGTGGGGCAGGGATTTGAACCCTAGTCCTCAGAACTGCGAGGGCAATGCTTTAACCATGTGCTACACCGTGCCACAACTGTAAGAAACTGTAAAAACAAATTCAAAATTATGAATCTGCAATATAACTGTCACTGTAACTATAACTGTACTCACATTTCACATCGATGATGACAGATTGTGACATCCTATTCCCAAGGTCATTCGCTACAATACAAAAATACTCTGCTGAGTCTGCAGACTGGATGGAGGGGAAGACCAGTTCTGGTCTCGTCCCCAAATCTTGTTGACCTGAAGGCCTTATCTTCTTGTACCAGTGTTGTCGATATGATGTTTGAGTGTCAGTTCTGCAGGTCAGAGTCAGTGAGTGACCCTCCAGGATCTCACCTCGATCACTCAGCTGCACCCTGGGGGTTTTCAGAGCATCTGGAGGAGAAGATTGAGGAGAAAGTCAGTCTGAGGAGAGGAGATCTACACCCAAGTCCAACAGTCTGAAACATGTCGAACTCGCTTGACTGAATCCGGACATCCAGTGGGAAATGGTGATAAATTTCTACTCCAGTCTTGCAGGTGGCACTCATGACTCTTAACACGGCTCCTTCTGGTGGGTCACTGCCCCCAATGGGCTCGAGCGCAAGCAGACTGTTATGTCAAGCGTCACCAAGTTAAATAAATACCTAAATAGTTTGTTACTACTCCCCATTAATGAAACACGTGTTTAAAAAAATTCATTCAACTCTAAATTTTGAATGTGAAATTTTTTTTTAATTTCAATATTTAGAATAAATATATTAGACAAGACAAATTAAAAAAGCATTCTAAATACATTTTAATGAAACAGTTTTAGGTATACAACAATTTAGTTCATGAAATTGATCATATAAAAATCTCACACAGGCGAGAAGAGACGATAAGTGGTTGTCCTTGCACAGCACAGGTGACATAGTCTCCAGGATTTAAACGCATTCTGAGCTGTTTCGTCCTCTGTGTTTCTGTGCAATCAAACTGAACTCCATTCTTCATCAAGCAGAAAGACAAAACAGCTGCCGGCCTGCAGCTCGTGTGACATGACAGCCAAGCGGACACATGAGAATCTTCCACTTGGACGTCTACCACCTTCATCTGCACAGCTGGAGGGAAGAGGAGCAAAAAGGTGGGTCCAGAAAATGCATGCTCTCTAGAGTTTAAGTCTGGAGACTGGTTTGAACAGTTAAAAACCTTGCACGTATTGCAAAGAATCATAAAGGAAGAGCTCTTTGGACCTTTGGTTGTGTCAGTGAATCACAGGCTATAGACAGAAATTCCACATTAATTTTAAGACCACCATATTGATTTTGATTCACTAACTGGACCTCCATGTTGAATGTGGGATTCAGAGTGGACCGACCTTTTGACTATTAAACTGGATATCTACTCTTACTTTGGTTAAAAAACTAGGAGTCAATTTGGACTTCGATACTTAGAATGGACCACCACATTAACTTCGGTACTTGAGCGAGACCCACAGCTTCGCTTTGGCCGTTATGGTTGGCCTATGTTTTTATTTTGATCTCCAAACTGGTTCCCTGCATTGACTTTGGGACTCACACGTGACCTCGGTTTGAGTTTGGACCTCAATTGGAAATACATATTGGACTTTGGAGCTGACAGTGAGAGTCCCAATATCAGGTAAACTGCATGCTCCATCCGATTGGCTTTAAGTGTGGATATTGACTTGGCCTGTAAAACTGTCCACATGTTGCTGCATCAAAGTATCACAAAGGAAGAATGGCCACATTTGGTGTTTTAGATGGCTTAGAAGCTTTTTGGGATGTGACAAATATTATGATCTTCTCAGGTAAGTTAGGCCTTTGGCAACTATAGTAAATACCCGAAATTAAAAGCTAAATTTGTGATGGATTATTTTAAACCTTCACCGCTAAACCTTAATGTTTTATATGACACATATTATGATTCACGTACCTGTGATTGTCAAAGTAGTTCCGGGTAAAGTACTTTTCCATTCAAAATTGCTTGTGATGAATTTGAAGCGATACTCAGCAGAATCGCTCTCAGTCACGTTTTTAATTCTCAGAGTTGATTGTCCGTACGGTGCTGATGGGTATTCAACACGATCTTGGTAGTGATTGTCCAACTGGAGATTCCGAGGTGGAGAGGGATTTGTCTCTGCTCTGAACCAGAATTTGGTCTCGATGTTCCAGTTCCAGTTGGTTCCGTAAATGCAATTAATGTCCACTGACGAGCCTTTAAGGGCGCAGATGTTTCTGTTGTGGTAACGGACAATGTTACATCTTTTGGCCCAACCTGAAAGATTGAACAAGCACCTCAGCATTAGAGTTGGCGAGGAACAAAGTCTTAAAAACTGCTCTGGCAGGAGTCAACTCACACACTGGAGGAGATAAAAGCTGCTGATTTCCTCTTACAGCACAGGAGTAGCTGTGTTTGGAGTAATATCCAGGTTTGTACTTTTGGGAGTTTTCATTTTGGATTTCCCGTCCGTTCTCATACCAGAGGTATGAAGGAGAAGACCCCAGCTTGCACTCGGTCTCACAACTCAGACGCTTGTCCTGATTGGTTTTCCTCATCACTACTCGGAGATCTACAACCGTGTGGAACAAATTGAGATCAAATGTCAAAGCACATTTATTTCAATGGAAATGTGTGAAAGCTCATTTCCACCAAGCAGAATTTTGTTTGTCAATGTTTGTGTTTTCATTGTCAAAATTTGTGAACTGCTCCCAAATAGTGTGTCCTGCATGATCATTTGTTCCGGAAGTATTATGAGTCTCTGTTTTCTCTTTTTTCTTCTTTTCTTTTTCTTTTTTACGTACTTTCTTTATTACTTCTGTACTTTATTACATCGTCAGGGGTGGATCTTTCTGGAACTTCGAGAAGTGCTTATTTAAGGACCACGATGACTTTTCGACATGGCTTCTTACAACCATCGGGGCTTAACGAGTAACGAGTTGCTTTCTGCCACTTTGCCTTCTGCCCCTCGTCTTTTGGACATTTGTGGAACATTCGCTGTGAATAACATTCAACTCCTTGGAGATTCGTTCAGACTGTGGTGACTATATGTCCGTTGGCCTGTTTGCTCGTGTTACACATAACTCAACCGTCTTTGTACCTCTTTTTTGTGTCAGCTTGTGATTGTATTGTGTTGTATTATATTCTGTGTTCTTAAATTGTGTTAAACACAATACAACTGCTTTGTTATATTTTGTTGGTTTGACCAAGGGGATTTATTCTAAATTCCCACAAAACAAAATCGTAATAGAGGCTAAACCATTTTACAGCTGCAACTTGAGTTGGTTGCCAGTGTCATACTTCTTATCAAAAGTCAATTTTTCCAACACGGAGTGTGTTCACAAAGGCAACCTGCAAAAATATATCACACCAGATGCATCTGATGGTCAGTTTTTAAAAAAGCCACGAAAAAGAACTCACAAACAAAAAATGACCCTGGGCGAGTTGCTGGCCAATCACTGGGCACAGAAAGACAAACAAGCATTCATACTCACATTCACAAAATTAGACTGTTTAGTTTTCAATGAACTCAACATGCATGTTTTAGGTGTAGGTCTGAGTAACCGCAGAAAACCCACTCAGGCCTGTGGAGAAAGTGCAAACTCCACACAGGAAATCCCGAGCCTAGATTCAAACCCTCAACCTCACACTTGTGAAGCAGATGTGCTCACCACAAAGAACACCTTGCTCTCACAATTTTGTGATCCATCCACACATCCGTCCATTTTCTGAGCCGCGTATCCTCACAGGAGTGCTGGAGCTTATCCCAGCTGTCAACTGGTAGGAGGCAGGGTACACCCTTAACTGGTTACCAGCCAATCGCAGGGCTCATCGAGACAAAACAGCTGCACTCACAATCACACTGCACACACAGCAATTTAGAGTCTCCAATAAATGCATGTTTTGGGATGTGGGAGGAAACCAGAGTGCCCGGAGAAAACCCACACATCCACGGGGAGAACATGAAAACTCCACACAGGCCAGGCAGGGATTTGAACCCTCGTCCTCAGAACTTTGAGACCAACGCTCTCCAGCTGCTCCAACGTGCTGCCAATTTTGTGATTTCTCTTGAAAAATCTAAATTTCTGTAAAGATCTTTATTCTAAATAAAAGAAAAGAAAAATTTGCATAGGGTGACAAGTAATTGTGAAAATGAAATTCTCTGTCATGATGTATTTTTAAATTTAAAAATTCTCAATGGTATTAAAATTGTTGCAAGAGTATATGCAGCATTATTGAGTTTAAAAAAATATGACTTATGGAACTATAACTTTTCTTTCAATATTATTTTTGAACAATATTGATGAAGCTAAATTTTGATGGAAAAATTCAACCTTTGTGCAACATCATTTCATATTTTTTTCAAAATTGTTTGATTTCAGTGTGTGTGTGTGTGTGTGTGTGTGTATAATTTTTATAATACACTCTTATTGTAAGCCTTTTTGCGTGAACTTTTTGTGATCCTGCCCACACACGAGACTGGGGAAATTAAAAAAAAAGGTAAACATGGACAGAGGCTTGTAGCTCTTCCTGCTTGGTAGCTACGAGCTTTTAGTGAGTATCGATACCATTGACTGTCAGATTGACTCCAGGCATGACAGTGTAGCTTTCCCTTGGCCGGTTTGTTACAAATCTGAACTTGTACACGCCCGCGTCACTTTCTCTCAGCTCTCTGATTGATAAGCTGCACCAATCGCCTTGACAGTAAAAGTCCAGACGACCAGAGTACTCGGGGTCTAAGCTCAGATCTTCAGGTTGATAATCAGAAACTTTGGTGAACCACAACCTCTTCTCAACGTTTGTCTGTTGGCCATCATTTTCTTTCGGGTACCAGAAGTAGCAGTTGAGCGTGACTGTGCTTCCTGTCAGGCCACAGACGGTTTTCTTGTCATAATAGCCCCCCCAGGAACTTGTCTCCAATCCGTGGAAGACTGAAACACATTTTCAAAATAACATGCAAATTAACTCTTGCAATATTACAGTATATTCTTTTTATTTATTTACATGTGTGAGTTATTCTGGAAAAATAATATACGGAACTTTTTCTTAATCTTGAAAGTGAACCTCTCTCTCAGCTCTTACCCATCACTACACTTGCCCACGGAACCTGCGGTCAACTGATTAAAGTCTCCTCATTGTCCTTCGCGCCATCAGGCGAACTTTTAGGCGTGGGACTAACTACCCATGGAAATTCGGTATTCACCATTATCAGACACTTTCAACTTGGCACTGAAACGGCTCTTGTTTATCTTTAGCCCGTACCATGAAGAAAATAAGTATTTGAACACCCTGCTATATTGCAAGTTCGCCCACTTAGAAATCATGGAGGGGTCTGAAATTTTCATAGTAGGTGCGTGTCCCCTGCGAGAGAGAATCTAAAAAGAAAAATTCCAAAATCCAAATGGATAATTTTTTAATGATTTATTTGTGTGGGAAAAAGCTGTAAATAAGTATTTGAATGCCTGCAAAACCCATTGTTAATATTTGGTACAGTTGCTTTTGTTTGCAATTACAGAGGTCAAACGTTTCCTGTAGTTGTTCACCAGGTTTGCACGCATTGCAGGAGGGATTTTGGCCCACTCCTCCACACAGAAATCTTGATCAGACGTGTTCCTGGGCTGTCACTGAGAAACACGGAGTTTCAGCTCCCTCCAAAGATTTTCCATTGGGTTTCAAACCATGACGTATTAGTGTATTACCAACAGTCACCTTGGAAACGGTGGTCCTGGCTCTTTTCAGGTCATTAACCAAGTCCTGTTGTGTAGTCCTGGGTTGATTCCTCACCTTTCTAAGGATCATTGAGACCCCACGTGGTGATATCTTGCATGGGGCTCCACTCCGATTGACATTGAACCGTCATGTTTAGCTTCTTCAATTTTGTCATGATTGTTCCAACAGTGGACCTTTTTTCACCAAGCTGCTTGGCAATTTCTCCGTAGCTCTTTCCAGCCATGTGGAGTTTGTATTCATTCATGTACAATTTTCTCTCTGATGTCTTTGGACAGCTCTTTGGTCTTGGCCATGTTACAAGTTTGACTCTAACTGATTGTATGGGGTGGACAGGTGTGTTTATGCAGCTAACGACCTCACACAGTTGCATCTGATTCAGGATAAAACATGGAGTGGAGGTGGACTTTTAAAGGCGGAGTAACAGGTCTTTGAGGGTCAGAATTCTAGCTGATAGGTGTTAAAATACTTATTTGCAGCTGTATCATATCAATAAATTTTAAAAAATCATACATTGCGATTTCTGGATTTTTCTTTTTCGACTATCTCTCTCACAGTGGACACGCACTTACAATGAAACTTTCAGACCCCTCCATGAATTCTCAGTAGGAGAACATGCAATATAGCAGGGTGATCAAAAACGGATTTTCTTCACTGTACTTTGGTTTTTCTCTGTTCTTGTCGTCGACTTGTTGTGATTGACTTTTTCTTCTTTATGTAATGCATCCTTGTGATTATTATCTCTGGTTCAGATTGAATTTTTGGAAGCAATCTACTATAATACGTTAAAATATATTGTTCTGACACAACAGTCATACACCTTTTTCATATTTGTTCTGTTTGTGTAGCAATTTATTAAAAGACATTCTTCCTCTTTCCCTCATTGACATCCGTGAATATACTTTGCACTGTTGAAAAAAGACAAAATGGCCGAATGCTTCTTACTTTTGCTTTGTTTACAAACTTTTGTCGCAGATTGCCTACATTACCTAGTAGTTTTTATTCACCCGTTGTTCTATCATGACGATCTCGCAGCAACGTCATTATGAAAAACAATTAAAAGTAAATTGAACACTTTAAATCTGTCAAATGTTGTCAGATTTGTTGTGTTTGTGTCAAATTATATTTAAAACTTAATCTAGATTCAAAATTTGGAAGCAATTCATAAGTCATGTAAAAGATCAATAAATGGCTGATATGCAGGACATTTTTTAAATGCACTTCGATTTGTGTTGAAGTCAAATTTGATTTTAAACCAGATCTGAGCTTGATTACACATCTGGAAGCAATGTAACATCCAGTTCCACTGAATTTAAAGTGCAATAACATGTCTGGTGAAAGTCATTCCATTTGTGCGTTTTATCAATGTGTTTTAATCCACATTTTACATTTTCCTTGGAGGCGTTCTCTCATGGGACACACCCTCACATCCTGGATTAGTATTAATATATACTGTAGACTATCGCACGACTCATCACTTGAAACTGCTCCCTTTGCACACTGGTCTATAATGGTAAACCGCAAACGTATCAGAGTACTCTTTACAATCTTAACATAATGTGGGGCGTTGACGCACTCTCAACTGTTCTAAATGAAGAAGATTCTTCACCTTGTACATCTGTGACTCTTATAAGGAATCGTGTAGTTCCTCGTAACTTGATGTCTCCTGTTCTTTGATCTTGTTACTTTGTTTTTTGTTCTGAATGTCGTCGTACCAGGGCGACACTGACTGCCAGAGACAAATTCTTCGTTTTTTGTTAGATACTTGGCCATTAAGGCTGTTTCTAATTCGGATTCTCTCTCACTGATCTTTGAATGATTAAAATCATCGAGAAGACTTTTATGGCAGGAAGTGAAGCAACCAATGTGAAAATATAGACGAGTTCGTACCTTGTACGCCGAAGAGAAAGATGGCAAATATGGTCCAGCTCATATTTGATGTGCATGTGAGTTTGATGCTCGCCGCTCTTCGTCGTCGTTTCTGCATGAAAAAAATTCAGAGAGCGAGAGCTGACCTTCTTCCTCTTTCCTTAGATATGCATGATCGAACGCTTCTTGGTTTTACTTTCTTCATACACTTTGTTTCCCAGACTACATTTCTACAAAAGTGCACTTTTGAAATGACATGTTCCCTCTTTGCTATGACTATTTGTACACAACATAAATGACTACATGCGTCAAAGAATGACTAAATGTACACTGTAATATTTCTAAAACTTTGAAATTGTAAAGATGAGGCTATTCATATGACATGCGTAAAACCTAAAGAATGAAGAAAATTGCATCTAAATTTGATTTGTGCGTGCGTGTGTGTAAGTTGGGGGTTGGAGGTGGGTAACCTCCTCCCACCACTATAGATATTTTTAATACAGCGCTTACACTGAGCTTGACAACATCCTATCACACAATGCGTTCGATCCTTCCAAAGCAGGTTTTACATTTTACCTAGTTTCTGTGTTTCTGAATGGTTAGAAATGAAAAATAATTAGTCGAGGTCAGCTTAAAGGAGGACTTTGTCCAAAATTCACATGTACAATTAACCCTCCAATCTGAAGTAATATTATTATTACATATATTTTGGACATTAATTGAAAAAACATTGAAAATAACATTTTTGAAATCCACACATTATCTGGATATGTGCCAACTTTAACAGTCAGACCCGGAAGAAATGTCCTTGACCCTTGACCTCGCCCTATGACGTTGCCGGTGCTTAGCATTGCAGACCATTCGTTCTAGCTAGGCCAAGATGCCAACATGTTGTGCACCAAAATGCAACAAAACTGAGAAAACACACCCAAATTTGTTGTTCTTTAACCTCCCAATTTTTGTTTGACCTTTTCAAACTCATGACAACACTGTCTTTCCACCACAGTTGGCGTTAGGTCGCAAAGAGAACATGAACACCAGTCTTTCGAAACGAGCCTGTCTGGAAGATCTCTGAGGTTCATGTTATGTGATTGTTGTGCTCCACGGTCTCAGATGTAGAGGTGCTGAATCTCATCCCAGACGCTTTACACTCAGCTGCTTCGGTGAGATTTTGTCTCGGTCTGTTGTGGTGAAGAAAGAGCCAATCCGAAAGGCTAAGCTCTCAATTTATCGGTCGATCAACACTCCTACCGATATCTATGATCACGAGCTGTGGGTCTTGTTGGAAAGAACAAGATCCCGGACACAAGCGGCCAACATGAGTTTCCTCCGCAGAGTGTCTGGGAGATAGGAAAGACGCTCGATCATCCGGGAGGGGCTCAGTGTCGTGCTGCTGCTCCTCCGCATCGAGAGGAGCCAGATGGGGTGGCTGGGCCATGTGCCTCGAATGCCCGCTGGACATTTTTTTGGGGATGTCCCACTGAACTGCAACGAGATACTGCGTATTACCAATTTTTTCCATGACTTGCCACAGATTTTTTTTCATCGGTCTTGTTGTATAATAATAATAATAATGCAAATAGTACTGTACTTTGTTATTGTACACAGATAAAATTATCCATATCTTTGCTTCATTGATTATTTATAGTTCTGAAAATTTTCAGTTTTACTCCACTGCATTTCCTAAATGTACCCCCCCCCCCCATCTTTGTTACATATTATTACTACACAGTATTATATCTGGTCCAGATCTCGCTTATGGAAGTAATGTAAATGCAACATATTAACGTCCATTCTTCAGACACTACATTTATACATCATATACATATTTGCTGTGTTTGTGTAGCTTTTTATTACATTTAAAAGACTTTCTTCCTCTTTCCCTCATTGGCATGCATGAACACACATTGCATTCTTAAAAAAAAAGAAAAAAAAAGCGGTAAGGCGGGTGAATGCTTCCTACAGTATGTTTGATTGTGCTGTTGTATTATATTTTCTACACTATATACATATTTCTTGTGTTTATGTAACATTTTGTAACATGAGACATTCCAGCTCCACATTCCTCATTGACACGCATAAACACATTTTGCAGACCACAGATTTGTTCGATCTTTATCAAAATGAATTTCGATCCAGATGAGCTCCATATTACACCTTTAGAAGCAATTTACTCTAAATGTAACAACAAAAATCCAATTTGACGTTACATCTCTGTCAAATGTCAAAATTGTTTTGTGTTTGCTAGCAGTATCTACATCGTCATCAGTCCTACATTACACTTTATCGGAAGCGATGTAAATGTAAAAGTAAATTGAAGCTTCTGTCTGCATTTGGAAAAAAAATTCCCCATAGCAGGGTTGCCCTGACTTTTTTACCCCAAGATCTACTTTTCAAGCAGCCAGCCTCTTGCGAGCTATCGACGATGGGGGCTGGGAGATGATGATGTTGATGCTCCCACACCGTTTTAAGGTTAATGTTTGTTGCCTCCGATATTTAAAATACAGAATTAGCTTTTTCTGTGAACTGTATTGTCTGCGCTTTCATCCTGGATCAAGCTGTACCAAGTCGCAATTTTAAAATGACACACGATCTCATCCTGCACTTTCCATTTTGGCTTGAGACCAGACCTTTCCCACTCAGAAAAGACTAAATCTCATCCATTTTAACCACTTTTTCTTTGATTAGTCACGTACTCCGACAGTCATTGCATCTTAAAACAACAGCTTCTTTCTCCATTAATATCGAAAGTAAACATAAGCAGCATGTCTAGCTCGTGTTTGCTCTACGTTGCCCAGACTGTGTTGGTAAGTAAAGCAGGGGTGGTGGATGCTGTCATTATAAAACACATTGATGGGCTGCATAAGTGCTGTAACATTTGTAATTATGAGTGTACGTCTTTATAAGCGCGGTGGGGGGTGACTGTAAGGTAAACTAGGAAAAGAGTATGGCGGAGCAGCTGTCGTCGTTAGAGGAAGTTCTGTGTGCTGCCTAAAAGAAACCAGTGGCTTCTTCTTTTCATTCTTTACAGTACGTGTAAAGAAAACATGTGAATAGTGCCACTGGATGCAACACAGTCATCCCTCACTCATGGAATCACATTGCAAAATGCCACAAACTGAATAGCTGTATGTTATACTTTCAATTTGCAAATGCAGAATATCTGCGAAGAGACTGCATCAGCGGATTTACAAGACTTCCTCATGATCACAATCGACGCATTGAGCACCCCTGCCCCATAGGGTTAATTTTTTACATTCCCTTAAAATGAACTGTGGGTGAGGATAAATTAAGTGAATCCCAAATATTCTTATTCAGTGAAGAAAGATCGCAAGACTGCCACTGGCGGTTTTGGAAAATGGATCGATGGATGTACTGAACTAGAAAAGTTGGATAACATAAAATAGTACATTATATATAAAATAGTTGTCTGTTTTTATTTGCCATCAGTTTTATTTGCTTTAACTTTTGACAAAAAGTGCTGCTGTTGTGGGATTTGTTTTAATTTGATCAAAGATTTCCTCGGCCCACACAGTGAAGAAACTGGTTAGAACACTGGCCATACAGTTCTGACGACTGGGATTCACATCCCGGGCCCGCCTGTGTGGAGTTTGCATGTTCTCCCCGGGTCTGTATGGGTTTTCTCTGGGCACTCTGGTTTCCTCCCATAACCCCAAAACATGCAACATGAATTGGGCACTAAATTGCCTTTAGGTGTGATTGTGAGTGCGGCTGTTCTCCATGTGCCCTGCAATTGGCTGGCAACCAGTTCAGGGTGTACCCTGCCTCCTGCCCGTTGACAGCCCGCAACCCTTGTGAGGAAAAGCAGCTCAGAAAATGGATGTATGGAAATATTTATTCGAAATTTTAGTTGGAGCCACTCAATAAAACGAGACAATGTCTGACTGTTGTCAGTACACAGTACTTCCTAGTTAAAAAAAAATTATAAATAAATGACCGTCTTAAATGTTTGATGAAGCTGATTGTCACAACACTATAGAGGCCAGCCACATGATGTCACAGTCAGGTGATTTATAGGCCTTGCGCCTTATTGGAAGACAAACAAGTGTACCGGCAGCTGTATCTCCACGCACGAGTGACCCCGTTATTTTTTTTAAATAACTTACATAAACCAACTAGCCTCCAGATATGGTTAACTTCTGTGCTGTGATTGGCTGCTCCAACAGAGCAGGGCCTGACGTAAAAAAGACGTTCTTCGGGATTCCAGCTGTTATAACAAGGCAGGGAGAACAAACTGAATAACTTTCTTCTCAGCGTCAAAGGGATTGGATGGCAGTATTGTCCAGAGCAGATGTAAACACTGCTATCTTTCCAGTATCCTGTCTGGTCAGATCATTTTGTCACTGGTAAGTGTTATTTTGTCAGTTGACTGATAAATTTAAAGGTCTAGTGTCATCCCTATAAAGATTCTAAAATGAATATTGAAATGAAAAATACATATAAGATTATTCACTTCAATGTCTACATGAAAAAATAAATATGAGCGGAGAGCGCATCATCCATGTGCAAAGTTGCGGAAGTGTCATTCTACGACATCCAAGTGGTCGCCATATTGGCTGCATCCCCTGTCTGTGACGTCACCCCGAACATTCGCCATTGAAAACACGCTGTGGCGCCTACTGTAGGACATGCCCCTTCAGACGCGGAAGCTCTTTTCGAAGAAAACATCTCACAACTGAGTGAAGTGTCCGGGGCAATATTACCCTATTGTTTCAAGCCATATTTAGATGACATGCAGATAACGGCCAAACCACTTCCCCGCCCTATCCACCTCCGCACGGCGGTGATAAACACGCACTTCCGCGGCGGACATGAGCCACCGCGATGACGAGCCACCACGGCCGACAAGGCCGGCAGCAGGCTTGGCCTTGTCGACAAGGCCGAGCCGGTAGCGATCCACAAGGCCTGCGGAGGCCGTCCTTCAGCGGCTGCTGCACGGAAACTTTCTGATGCGCACATCGGCACATTTAGCAACCGCCATCTTGATACTCCCAAAACAACCATGCCGACCTGTGCAGCGACAGCAATTAATGCAGTTTTGTGGCTGGGAGAAAACATTCTACTGGTAAGTTTGAAAGATTTACTTTGACACTGTTAAAAGTTGTTTGTAAAAGTGTTTTTTTTTTAATTTTCTGATGAGCTTAATTCACTTGAACAACGTTTTGGTTACAGTTGTTGTTGTTCACTGTTCACTCTCTGCTTCACCTTTATAGGCCAACGTTTTTTCGCCAAAAAACGATGTAAATATTTTTTACCAAACTTCATCAGTGGATATGCAAGATAACACATTTTCTGTGAAAATTTTTAAATGAATTTCATAATACAGAACTCTGCAAATTAAATTTGATTTTCAAATGCAAGGAAACAAGTTAAAATTTTGTCTGAAATAGGACATCGCAGGAACAACAAATAATGCGTTTAGCATGTATTTCCCCGTTGCGAGTCCGAGTTTCCAAAAATATAGCTAACTAAATGACTTAAAATGTAATGTTTTTAATGACAAAAAAAAAAATGCTTAGTTTTTTGCTATGTTATGATGGTAGTGGTTCACAGACTATTTTGATAAAAGTTAACATGTCACGGAAATCGGGCCCTAAGTAATATGGAAGGTTTCTTGGTAGTCACAGTCTTATATGTCTTTCCTTTTAACTTAGCCTTTTTTTTTCTTTTGCTTAACAAGTCGAATTAAAAATCATGTTACTAGAACTGAAAAAAGGTCAAGCACACACGACCAGTTTTAATTGTACATGCCAAACTCTGATATCAGTGCATACTGTTTGTTGACTTGGCAAATTTGAAATGACCAATCACATAGCGGTGATGCAAACCACGACCTATTCTCGCCGCGCCCTTAATCGGCGACTGACCAATGGTTGAAGATCTGGGCGGAGTCTGCTGAATAACAGCGGCGGTTTCGAAGGAAGCGAACATGGCTGCGGGTCACGACGCCGACGGAGTTACGCCAAATACAAGGTAAACACATGTTCCCTCCTCACCTTCGTAAGTACCTTGGGTGTTCCCACCGACGGATTTATTCCACGCTACTGTGTCCTAAAGATAAACGTACAAGACTCGAGCCGTGAAAGCGGATATCCAAAGGACTGTCTCTATGACTGCCTAACCGGTGCTGTTTGTCACTCGCGTTCTATTAGCGGCGAGGCTAACATTTGTGTACATCTTCTCGTTTAATTCATCTGAACAGGACCCGCATTAACAGATACATCTTGTAACTAGAATTCATGTGATGTAAGTATCTCCCTCCCGTGATAAATACTCAGAGCCTTGTAAATTTTTAAAACCGGTGAAACTTCACCAATTTCTGCCACCGTCCTAATGCGAGATTTTAGTATGGGCTGCCAAGGGGTTTTAAAAGATGGTTCAAATAATGTATTTTAGTTACCAAATCATTCCTTGGAGTGTAGGTAATGAGAAACTAACACGTATTTTTAAGTACCTATTAATATTTTTGGCCTACAGCTAAAAAAAATATATATATATATATATATATATATATATATATATAAAAGACCACATGCGAAAAATGTGCTTCTTTTCAAAAACATGAAGAAAAAATGGTCCTAGCTTGTTTTATGCTATGGAATGAGTATTGTGTCAGTTTCTGTGTTTTAACTTTTCATTCAGGTCATGCATTAATACACCCTTTTATGAAATATTATTCCAAATCCAACAAGAAATGCGTTATATGTGTAATTTTTCCTTAAGTTCGCCTATGAAAATTTAGCAAAAAAGTCGACTTCCTTAAGCTTTGAAAGGTCCTGTGACTACAAAGACTGACACCAAAGGTGTCTTAAACTGAGGGAAAGTCTACAACTTTATGGGAAAAACCATAACTTGCTTTAGTCCTTAATTTCAAGGGAAATCTACAGCCGATGGTTTGCCACTAGATGAAAGTTACCAACTGTTTGTCCAAATTTCAGTACTGTCGCTGCAAAGTCATTTCAAAATGCGCCCCCCATAATAAAACATACGGTCCTGAGCCATCCTTTGACTCACTGGTAACTACTTCTGGAGCTGTATCCTTTAAAAAAAATGTATATTAAGTCATACTAAGTACTTTCATTTCCTTTGCACATATTGGTGTACATTTATACCATAAATATATTGCATTAATGTTTCTAAATGGTTACAGATGACATGACAAATTTTAGTTAATTGAATAATTAATGGGATTTACATTAACCTAGATTTTCCCAAACATAATTTCATGAAAAAAGCCTCAATTAACTACAGAGCATTCTGTGCAATGTATTGGAAAATACACATAATCAAACGCATAAAACTCAATTACCAATTATTTGGGCAAGTGCATGATGTTAAAAAAAGAAAAAATTAAGCATGGAACTTTAGCTGCTACAGTGACACCTTCTTGATCTTTTGCAGTACTTGCACCTTAAACACTCTGAACATACTGCTCCAACAGCATTCAACATATCTGAAACCAGCCTGGCAACAAGAAGCATACATAAACATCCCAATGGTCCTTTCCGCCCTGTCAATCACTCGTACAATAATAGCCAATCAGATAGCCGCATTGTCCTAACTCCTGGCTTGACACGCCCCTCTCACTGTATTGCCCCATAATCAATGCTGGTTGGTAGTAGCGTGCGCTTGGAAAAGTTAATGTTACAAACAAAATGGTCCTGAGATGCACTTGGGGAACGGGCAATTCTGATGAAAGATGTCCGGGTCGGGTTGATTAATTTTCCAAAGCCTAAAACACAGTTGACAAAGTGTCTACGATGCATTAAGGCTCGCGGAAGAGCACACGTACAACTAAGTGTGGATGAAATCAACATACACAAGGCTGTATGTTTGAAGGTAAGTGAGGGAGAAGTAACTTCTCTGAGTTTGAATTATTTATTATCAGTGCTTGATACATTGCAGGAGAACAACTTTAACTTTGTTAGTGTATCACGGACCTGCTGAATGAAATGTGTAATGTTTTATGGCAAAGAGTCGGGTTAGTGATATGTAAATGCGCGATGTCATGCAAGAGAAATGTCTATGGCTTACTCATTTGAAGTTTTTGAATGAGGTTTGAGCTTTAAATTCTTGAAATGTTTGATTCTGATGAAGTGTGTACTAACTTTTGTGATAAATTTGCAAGTCGTGATTAAAACTAGAATGTGTTCTGTGTTGTCAGTCGGTGTAGAGTTCTCAGGTAATAAACATAAATGTAGTGAAACATGGAACAGCGGTCCCACCATCATTTGAAAATGTGCGATCTAGAGTGTGGCAACAATTCTAGTACGTGTTCTTTCAGGTTTACGTCTCGTGATTTTATCAAGGCACGCTATGACTTCTGTTCCTTTTGTGTAGTTTGTATGTTCATTGTTGTGCTGTTTTAATTTCCGCATGAATGGTGTCCATTAGTCAAAGATGTATATTTTCAGTATTTGTAGAATAAACTTTCCACAGTTTACCTTCATTTAAAACTCGGCGTTAACTGTAATTTGTTTCAGTACACTTTGAAGCAGAACAGCTTCAGTGCAGACAAACGTTGAAGCACCCGTACAAAAAGATGGCATTTAAAAAAACATTTTCATTCTTGTGTATTTTGGGTCTCTTCTGGCAAAGTCATCAAATTTAAAGATGGACCATTGTATTATTATTATTTATTTATTTATTTTGCTCTCAAATGTCAAATTGTGATGTCCCGCCTTCAAAAGCAGGCATTCCAACGTGGTGGTACACCAGGATGATTTGTCAGGAGGGTCCCGCGCCGCCACCCAACCACCCGTCATCTTCAACCCGGACTTCTTTGTGGAGAAGCTCCGCCATGAGAATGCTGACGTGTTTCTGGAGCTCGTGTTGAGCAATATCACTCGCCTCATTGACCTTCCTGGCACGGAGTTCTCCCAGCTCCTTGGTGAGGAGGCCCCCAAGACCCCCGGATTCTTCCGCTCATTCAACTTCCTCAAGCGCAAAGGTTGGCGAAAACTTTGTTTTTCATTAGAATTTGTAAGTTCACCTGGTGGCGGCACGGTGGATCAGCTGGTAAAGCATTGGCTTCACAATTCTGAGGTCCTGTGTTCAATCCCGGCCCCACCTGTGTGGAGTTTGTATGTTCTCCTCGTGCCTGCGTGGGGTTTCTCCGGGCACTCCGGTTTCCTCCCACATCCCAAAAAACATGTAACATTAATTGGAAACTCGAAATTGCCCCTAGATGTGATTTTGTGAGTGCAGTTGTTTGTCTCTATGTGTGCCCTGCGATTGGCTGGCAACCCGTTCAGGGTGTACCCCACCTCTTGCCCATTGACAGCTGGCATAGGCTCCAGCACTCCCTGCGACCCTCGTGAGGATAAGCAGCAAAGAGAATGGATGAATGGAAGTTCACCTAGTCACTTTTTTTTTTTTTTTTCTTCTTTTGTGTTTGAACCTATCCTCCAAAAAAACTCACCCATTGGTTGTTTTTCTGCTTAGGCCACAGTAATGAAATATTGTTGTAGGGTTTAATTCTTTAACGACTTTTTTTTTTTTTAATTCTGTTTGACATGTCCTGTTTTATTGGTTGTCTTTGAGTGCACCTTCTGTAGCTGCACGTGAAAGTCAGTTTGGTTTTGTCCCCCCCCCAATAGTGGTATGAGCTGTGTATATGGTCTGTGTGTATGGTATGTGCAGCCAACGTCTGCATTTACATATGTGGTCAAAGCACTGCTTAAATGTTATTTTATAGGAGATGGGGACACACACACACATAGGAATGTTACAATAATTGGAACAATTTACAATGTCTTTTTGTTTTCCACAAAATTTCCTCAAGTACCACCACATATGACACTATCCAAACTTTAGGCTTTGCTTGTGTTTTTATAAATGAATGCTCCATCATGATCCAAACACCTAATACATTTTAAAATCTTGTTGCTCATTGGTTAATTAATTTTACAGTCCTTAAACATTAGTTACTTTAGTCAAAAGAAAATTGTCCTCACAAATAAAACAAGTTAAAAACTTTTCATGTGTGAACAAATATTGGAGGGCCGGCAAAATCAGCAAATAGGTGAATCCGTAGGTGTTCAACTGCAAATGTGCTGTCAGTTGGAAAGACTATTTTGAAAACCAGCATTACCAAATATTTTTGCTTCTGGTCCAGGTATATTTAAATGCACTGCCACACCTCACAGTTGACTTGAATATTTGACTTCTAAAGTGTCAATGGTAGTGAAAGTAGGGTGAGTGTCTGTGTTTTTGTGTCACAGATAAAGGCTCCATGTTTGGGACAGCACTGTCAGAGAGTGGTGTATCTCACATGTACCGGCTCATTGAATACCTCAGTAAAAGTAAGTCTACGCCACTTTTTTTAAAAATTCCATGCCGTACTTTTTTCAAATAAGTGAAATTGTAGAGTACATCCTACTTTTGACTGTTTTACTCACCTAGTCTTATTCTACCTCCTACGTTATACTTGGTCCCAACTTGTTCTTCCAAGTGTTACTATAATTCAACTTTTTCACTCCTTTTATTCATCAGTCTCATTTACATTTACTTTATTCTATATTCTAATTTTTCACTTATATTCTGCAAAATTTTATTCTCCCTGTATTTACAATGTTATTTTTCTTTCTGACGCCTACTTTAGTTTCCTATTTCACTAATCCATACTATCTACTTTAGCTACATATTAATCCACAAACGTTCATTGTATTGAGTATTAATCTCGGCCCTACTTGAGCGATAGGCAACTGATGGCGTGCAATGTGTGAATACACTTGGACTGGCCTCTCAATGAATTTAAGTATTATTCATTTATTATCCTCAGAACTCTGAGGGGAACATTCTTCTCCATTCCCATATTTATTCACGATGTTCCACTTGTTATTGTAGGTCTTTGTTACTTTGCGTTATTCTCGGTCTTAAATTATTCCCACACTTATTCACAACATTCCTCTGTACTGTTTTTCTAAGTTCTACTACAGCATTCTATAATTATTCTATACAAAGCCACAAAGTTTCACTGTACTCAGTGGTAGTGCTGGTTTACCCTCTTTTCTCCTGCCCAGATCTGCATGTGGAGGGTTTGTTCCGGGTTCCGGGCAACAGCGTGCGGCAGCAAGCCCTGAAAGAGCTCCTGGCTAGTGGGGCTGACGTGGACCTGCAGTCTGGAGGGTTCCATCCCAACGATGCCGCCTCACTGCTCAAGACATTCCTGGGGGAACTGCCCGAGCCTCTGCTCACGCATAGACACTTCCATGCCCACCTCAAGATCGCTGGTAGGGTGTAGCGCAGCTACACTATTGTGTACACCTTCATGGGAACTTTGCATGATAATCTATGTCGACTGTCATATTTGTCAGACATTTTGATCCCCATGTGTTGTGGAATAGTGAATCCTCATTTATTGCAGTGGACCCGCAAAAAGTGAAAATCCATTATATACTGTAGATACCCCATTACAAAAAAAAAAAAAAAAAGTTTTATTGCTATGAAATCCTTAAAACACATTTTAGTGCTTGTTCTCAAAATTTCTCTCTCCCATAGTTCTCCAAATAAAATGTTACTTCCAGTTTAAGCTTACAAGGAAAATAATCAGTTTTAAATTATTTGCATAGCACATAACCACAAAACCAAACCATATCCATTTTGTCTAATGAAAGTCCAATAGCTTCATGCTAACATGATGCGAAACATCATAGACAGGCTAACAGAGATCCGCATGCATATTAAGTAATAATAAACCTTGTATTGCACTTTGATGCTGTCTTACTTTGCACAACAACATACCTACTACAAACCCCAATTCCAGTGAAGTTGGGAAGCTATGTCAACCATAAATAAAAAGACAATACAATGGCTTGTGAATCATTTTAACCTGTATTCAATTGAATACAATGCAAAAAGATATTTAATGTTCTGATTTTTTTTTTTTTTTTTTTTTTTTTTTTTTTTAAACTTCAAATGTTTTTTCACGAGTTCCATATTTTGTCATAGATATAAAAGACCCTGTATAGTAATTATGATGCAGGGAATAATTGAACGATTCCCAACAAGGAGTATCACTATTGAATACTTTTAGAATCCATTCTGCTCTTGACTATTGATTGGATAATTGAATAGTAATTTTCCAGTGCAGCCCTTTGGAGGGGCAAAAGCTAGTGCAAAGCATAGGCTGTTCCCAAGTCCGGATAAATGTAGAGGGTTGCGTCGGGAAGGGCATCTGTCTTAAAAGTCAAATCTGAGCATTCGTACGAAGAATTCCATACCAGATCAGTCGTTGCCTGGGTTAATAACCGAGAGGGGCATATAGACACGGGAATTATGTGCAGCAGTTTAGGGTGATTAAAGATGGAAATTTGCTCACTTGTGCCGATTGTGTGCACTTAATGAATGAGGAAAATGAGAGAGAGAAGTGTAGAAGAGGCAAGTGTGGTGGACCAAGAAGTAATCATGGTTACAATACTGACTACATTCTGCTTCAGCTGACCAGGACAAGGTAGCAATTACTATTATGAGGGCCAAAAAAAAAATGGTGATTACAATGGGGTCCCTCATACTTTCATTACATTATGCATTGTCACTTACAGATACTCTTTGTTTGAGTTTAAATTGGCTCAACACTGCATCAGTCTACAATAAACATGGTTCTTGGCAGAATTTTATTTTATAATGGTCCCAGCGGAGCTTTCAGGCAGAAATTGTGTCCACCTATTTTTGAAGTTGACTTAGCCAAGATTTTTAATTCCCCGAGCTCTATTCCAAACACAGACCTGTTTGTTCTTCCAGAAATGACGCTGCTCGATGAGCATGGCAACAAAACATCGGCACCCAACAAGGAGCGTCAGACTGAGGCCCTGCAGCTCCTTCTCTTCCTCCTGCCCCCGGCCAACCGCTCCCTGCTCAAGCTGCTACTGGACCTCCTCTACCACACTGCCAAGAAACAGGATGCCAACAAGATGTCTGCCTTTAACCTGGCTCTCATGTTTGCCCCGCACGTGCTTTGGCCACGACATGTAAGATGTACATTCAGATGTTTGGTAAATTCCAGGAATTCTTCAAGTTTTTATGGGAATAATCCATAGAGATACAAAATTGAAGGTTGGGTCTGAATTGCTAGCCTATCTTTACTAAAACAACATATTTCATGAAGGTACAATGTTACTCTGACTAATGAGGGCCCTGAAAGGTGAGACAAAATTTGAGTTATAAGTGCGCTTCAGTTACATTGTTGCTGGAGTGATGTGGAAAAGAAAAATGGAGCAATTAAGGTATGCAATGCCCTGCCATGTAGCCTAGGAGAAGTATGTATTTTATGCTTGAGTAGGATACCTTTCAATTAAATTACCCTGATTAATTCTGAAACCTCCTCAGCTTATATGTGCATTGAGCAATTCGGATCAATGGCAAAGGGGACAGTGACAAAACTCTAAGTACTTTAAAAGGCTACTATGTCTTTTGTTTTTCCACCAAATGTCACTATAGAACCACCAAAGAGGGCAATATTTGATGTTTAGGCTTAGTTTGTTTTTACATATGTCTAAATAAATATATAAGCATCTAATATTTGTTCAAAGATATGAGACAAAGAAAACTCTTAAGTTCAATTAAAAAAAAAAAAAAAAAAAATCTTTTGGTCAAACCATAGTCTTCCTCACGTTGGCGTAGGATTCATAGGAAGTCAGATAACCTGGTTCCTGAGTTTGGTCAGGCTCGGTTCTGCATATATTGGATTCAAAGTTCCTTTCAATCTTCCCAAAGACACTTTCCAATTTTTAATTTTCCAAAAAATTGTCCATCTTAAATTCTGGCAATTTATCAAAAAGCAACCCTCTCCCTTGCATCCCTACTCAGAAGACACATCTTGAGGTCGACACATTTCAAAATATCATTTTGTATATTATTCATTGGTGTGTGGGGGGGCAGATGAAGGCCTTGGCCTCACAATTCTGAGGACCCGGGTTCAATCCTGGCCCTCCCTGTGTGGAGTTTGCCTGTTCTCCCCGTGCCTGCGTGGGTTTCCTCCTGGCACTTCGGTTTCCTCCCACAGCCCAAAAACATGCAACCATTAATTGGACAATCTAAATTGCCCCTTGGTGTGATTGTGAGTGCGGCTGTTTGTCTGTTTTCATGTGCCCTGTGATTGTCTGGCAACCAGTTACGGATGTACTTCACCTCCTGCCCGTTGACAGCTGGGATTGGCTCCAGCACTCCGCGGCCCTTGTGGGGATAAGCGACAAAGAAAATGGACGGATATTATTCATTGAGTGTGATTGTGCGTTTCCTGCTGCAGATGACAGCCACTGACCTGAAAGACCATATGAAGCCCCTCAATAACAGTATGGCCTTCCTCATCAGACATTCACAGAAACTCTTTAGGGTGATTATCACGCACTCATGCACACACACAAACTTATGAACAGAAAATGCACTGAAATAAAGCAAACAAACAAACAAGTTAACCAATGCTCTATGCTGCCTGTTTGCATCCACCCGGCTTACTTTAACTAGTTTACTGTAATAATGAAAATCTAGTGAAACTTCCCCAAGGGTGGAAATTTCTTTCTGATTTTAAATTCCACACCAGTGACATTGTATTTACATCATTTTTTTTTTTACATCAAATTGTACCTTTTGATGATGGTCATCATTTTTGGCCAGTTGAAACCAATAAACTATGAGTTCCTTATTTACTGGAAAAAAAACATGCAAACTGAGGATCATGCAGTTCATTCTGGACTCAACACTTGAAAGTTCAAGTTTTTTTATGTTTTCTCTACCAGATTACATAATTGATAACTTTTTGGACAAGGGTGCAATGTCATGTTAGTTTTACTTCCCGAAAGAAGTCTTTAATGGCTTACTGCACTGCACTAGCACAAATGACGTATTTAATTTTGATTGGAAGAAGTGGAATCTCCCTCTGTTTATTAGCCATTTGGATGTATTTGCAATATCGTCATACAAATTAAATTCTAGGTTGCTTTTCAAATTACTCATTGTGCAAACAAAATGTATTTGAAGATATCAAAAAATGAGAAATAATGGATATTTGATACTAATGAAAAAGGCTCAATTGATGTTAGTTAAAATCTTGGCATTTTAATAGGAATAAATACATTGGCCACGATCACTGAACGGGTCATAAAATGCAACAAGGCCTAGGTGAACAACCTACACAAAACACACTAATACAAACTCAAAATGTACACAAGAACAAGCAAAAGAATAAGTTCAAAGAAATAACACAACATACATGCGTACACAGTCTCGCACATTGAGAACGCACACAAACTCAAAATGCAAATAAAGTACAGACTTATACCACAAACAAACGGTAGGAACACAAATAAAACGTATATAAACACAAAAGCAAAGAATACACCCACAAGAATTAACTAAACAATGCAAATATTGACACAGTTCATTAGTGTGATGTTTGTATTTCAGGCCCCAGTGTACTTGAGGGAACATGCCAGAGCACACTTCATGAAGACCACCACCACACGGAGCAAGGTCAGTCCAAGCCTGATCGAATTGTATTGATTGATTGTCCTCCAAAGACCTCCACACAACAATTTGTATTTATTAGTAGAACCAGGCAGGTATATATTTTTAGACCAATGCAATTGTGATATTGGGCAGATTGGCATTCCAAGCAACGATTAATTGGATGATTAATAAAAAAAAAAAGTGTGTGTGTGTGTGTGTGTGTGTGTTGTGTGTGTGTGTGTGTGTGGTGTGTGTGTGTGTGTGTGTATTTATTTATCTATCTATCTATCTATCTATCTATCACATGGAGTCACTGATGGTGTAGTGGCACACATGCCTGCCTTTGGTGCGGGCAGCGTGGGATTGATACCTGCTCAGTGATGGTGTCTATCTCCGACTGGTGACCAGTTCAGGGTGCAGTCCGGCTTTCGCCCGAAGCCAGCTGGGATAGGCTCCAGCTATCCCGCAACCCTTGTGGGGATAAGCAGCTTGGATCATGACATGACACACACACACATATATATATATATATAATATATATATATATATATATATATATATAAACTGTATGAACACAAAAACTCACTGAAAACCTAGGATTTTTTTTTTCTTTTGTCTTAGGTTATAATGTATTAATTCATGCTGCACTATGGTGAAAAAGAAAAAAAAAACATAAATACTGTTTATTGTATCACCATTATCTTTCTTCATTAGCAAGTGCTTATCTTTTTGGGGTTCATCAGAAAACCATGATGGACCCCAAGGTTATGCACAGGGTTTGTTCTAGATTTATGTGCACTGAGATGGAATGCTACTTCTGTTTTATGCCTTATTAAAACATTCCTGAAGGAAAAAAAAAAAAAGGAGAGAGCGAGAGACAGAAATGTTGTTGGTTACTAATGTCTCTCACTTATAGGACGACCTGGACCTGTTGTCACTGAGCAGTTCCCCCAGCCGGCAGGTGGTGTCGCCCCTGAAGCGACGGGAGGGCGGTGTCAGGGGCACTCCGCATCAGTGCCAGTCACCTGCTCAGCAGTACACAGAGGAGGCGCTCAAGGAGCTCTTCAGACACGTGCACCAAAATATGCCCGACTCGGCGAAGAAGAAAAAGCTGGTCCGACAGGTCGCCTTCCTATTTAAAACTAAGCTATTACTATTATTATGACTACAGAGTGAGCCAAAAGTAGACTTTGTGATACCGATTTTAGAACTATGATTTGACTAACTACTTAGTCTGCCAACAGATGATCATAATTAGCTAAAAATAATACAAATTGACTGAAAGAACAGGATCCCTGATACAAGCAGCCGAAATTCTTTTCCTCCCCAGGGTGTCCGGGCTCTCCCTTAGAGATAGGGTGAGACGCTTGGTCATCCGGGAGGGGGTCAGTGTCGAGCTGCTGGTCCTCCGTGTTGAGAGGAGCCAGATGAGGTGGCTGGGGCATCTGATTCGGATGCCTCCCGGACGCCTCCCTGTTGAGGTGTTCCGGGCATGTCCCACCGGAAAGATTCCCGAGGATGACCCAGGACACGCTGGAGAGATAAGTGCTTGGGAACGCCTCAGGATCCCTCTGGAAGAGCTGGAAAATGTGGCTGGGGAAAGGGAAGTCTGGGTATCCCTGCTGAAGCTACTTCCCGCACGACCCGGCCCGGAAAAGTGGTAGAAGATAGATGGAGAAATCTCATTCACTGCCACCCTTCTCGGTTACCAGGCATACTTGGCATCGCTAGCATAAGGAAGACTCACCATTGTAAAACGTGAAACATTTGTAAGCCTACTTTTTGCCCTTTGTTATAGCGGGAATGGTCAGGAGAACTTTTCCTTTCTAATATCTCAACAGATTTAGACTTGTCAAACATCAAAATTTTCAGGGCAATTTGGGAAATAGTTTTCCCCATTTTCAAAATTTTCCATCTACAAATCATTGTTCAATGTTACCTATGTCCACATTTCTCAGTTGATTCAAACTATTCCAACTTGTAACCTTTCATCTTGTTCCAGCTGTGCAAAACTATTTCTTTCATTTCTCCAAAATTCCCCAATTTCCCTTAGATTTCCATATTAGTAGAGACTTTACATGTTTACCTCCTTGTTCCACATTTATTGTCTGACTCAAATATTTTCCACTTCAACCTGTTCTACTCATTCAAGACATTTTGGGGATTTATCTCATTCCACAGCATTTCAGTTCTTTAGCCCATCACCTGCAATTTCTCCAAAAATTGCATTCTCTAGTTATTTGTGCTCAAGACAATTATTCCTTTACTTACTTTGTCTTTGCTGTGTGTGCAGTTGGTCAAGCAAACGGGTTCAGCCAGCAGCCAGCACGATGGGCCAAGCAAGAAGCGCCCGCGCTCTCGCTCATTTGGAGGGCTCATCAAGGTAATTTTTTTTGCCCGTATGATGAGAGACGTGCACACTGTACCATTTAACTGAAGCAACACAAACTGAAGACACAAAACAAAAAACACAAACTAAAAATAAATACAGAAATAAAAACAAAAATGAAACATAAAAACATGCATGCTGTAATCCACTAGCCATTAGCATTCGCGCACACTCACACACTTTTCTTTTTGCTGCGTATGTCGACATGGCCCTCTATTTTTGACTTCCAGCGTAAAGCTCGAGCCGATCAGCTGATGCCGGACGTCTTCGCTAGTGCAACACACAAACGCGATAAAGAAAATGTCATCCTACAGCAGGTAAGCCATGCGTGCCACCATCGTGACCAACAGTTAATGCAGTCGAGTAGTTGGCTGACATGTTCATCACAAACGAGGAAGAGGGTTTATTTCTAAAAAGTACTTTGACTATTATTGTAAGCCACTGTAAAATTATGCAGTTTCATGTTTGTGAATTAATATAAAAATGATCAAATACACAGTGAACAGAATTATTAGGCAATGCTCATTTTTGAAAAGAATTTTCATTAAACAACAACGCCAGTGCTCAAGGTTCATCCAAAATGTTGATAAACTTCTAACAAGAATATTTGAGAGGCTAAACCTCACCTTTACTTTTAGAAGATCAATATGTGGACAATTTCGCAACTACTGGTGTGCAGAATTACAATCAGTCTTTTAAACAAAAAGAAAACATTTTCCCCATCTTACTTTATTTTTATGTGATTTAAATGAACATTATAACCAATTTAGAATATAATTTGATAGGAGCTGATTTATGTATACTTGAGGTTTAAATAAAAAAAAAAGTGATTTAATTTAACTATCTTTTCGATAACGTTGAGCTTGATTTGTCATGGATAAGGTTTTTGTGCAACAGGAACCACAACTTTCAAATGTTCGAAAAGGTTTACTGTTTTCCTTTGTTTATCTTCCATTTAAGAATTGCTCACAAGTTCTCAATTGGGTACAGGTCAGGTGACGAAGGGGGTCATGTTACCAATTTTTCATCTTTCAAGCACTTACTGTCCGGCGACGCAGAGGAGTACTAGATTCACTTGGTGGAGCATTGTCCAGTGCGCAGAGTTTCTATGGAAGTCTGGAAAATATCAAATTTGATGTCAGAAATTTCCAGGTCTGCTATGGAAACTAGGAATTGAAGGAAAAATGAGACAGAAGCAGTACAAAGAGTTAATGTTAAGTTAGCTAATTAAACCAATTCCAGAGGAGGAGGATGAAGTCAGTGCAAAGAAAAACACAAAACAGGTGATTAAAACTCAGACATTTCCTGTCACAACAATGGACAAATACAAGTTAATTGGGACTTGGGGGAACTGGCACATAAAATGTTTCAAAACAAACAGTTCTTGGACTATCCATCCATCCATTTTCTGGGCTGCTTATCCTCACAAGGGTCACAGGAGTGCTGGAGCTTATCCCATCTAACTTCGGGCAGGAGGCGGGGTACACCCTGAGCTGGTTGCCAGATTAATACCTATTGTACTTAAAAGTAATCACATGATACAACTTAATTCCCCTTAAATTTACTGTACAGGAGAAGTAACATTTCTTTAAAGTGTAACTGTCTCATGTGCTGTTTTGACATTAAAAGCTCTTTTCTGACTAACGCAAATCCACCATGGTGCATGCCGCAACTCTCCTATTGGCGCATTAGACCTGGTTGACATAATCTCTCAGGTGCACCAAGTGAATGTAACGAAAGGATCTGTCTGGGCTGGTGGGTGTAAACAATGAAATTTTATTTCACTTCAAACATGAATTCCCTTGAAGTGAGGCACAATGACGGTCTCCGTGCCTGACTGGAGCATTGTCGCTGGCAAAGACAATGCGATTAAATACAAGCTGAGTTGGCTCTCATAGCTGCTGGCTGGCCAGTGGGATAAAAAAAATTATAATAAAAATGAGCTAAAAATGATGACAACACCAATAATATACAAAGAGGCACCAAAGTAATACCTTTAGTTCAAAACCGTGTTTGTGTGTGTATGTTCAGGTGAAAAGCCCTCTGAATGCTGGCAGGTACTGCAGGGTGGCGCTAGTGTTGAAAAATCCTGACTTTGACTTTCACAGGGACAAAGCTGTGACAATATCGAAGGTACAGCACGCAAGAACATGGCAAACATGCAGAAACAGACACGCACAAAAAGAAACACGTGCTAACATGAATGCAAACAAGCACGCTAACACATGGAAATGGGTGCACGTGCAGTAATACAAATGTACAGACACACTCGCACATGAAAACACAAACTAACACTCAGACGCACACTGCGTGTACACTCACACAAACAGGTACTCTCATACAGAAACTCAAATGCAAACATGCAGTCATGCGCAGACACTCGCACACGTACAATTAAAAAAAAAAACCACACAGAAAATGTACATGAACATAAATCTGCACACAAACCCAAACAATTATACAAATGCGCATATACTGCTGACACACACCCATTACCCAAATGTACACAGGAATGCACTCCTACGAACACATACGTTAGGTGCTCACACACGAACTCACACCTACGCTCACACAGATGCATGTACACAAATGTAGAATACGCTATTTACGTACACTAACACAAGGACAAACGTGGACATGCAAACCATTTCAACCACACACATGCCAGACGAAAACACAAAGACAGATACAAATGGAAACAAACACGTTGACACGCATACATGGCACAAGTGATAATTCAGGCCTAATGTGTCCGTTTTTCATCAGGACAGATTGTTCTCGGCATCTCAGGAGGTTTCGCTGTAGATACCGCCGCCAATTCCTGCTCTGCGTGGCGATGGCTTCATGCTGCAGCTCCATCGCTATGACGTTTTCAAACTATTTATCTCTTATTGTGTGATTGTTTACTCATACTGGGCACTCCATTAGGTACACCAGCTCATGAAAGGTGCCACTCATGAAATGCCCACTGAGTTTTTTTGACTGACTTCAGCGACCATGCTATTTTAAGTGTTTAAAAATATTTCAACACTTTGTGGTACTTTGGGATATAAACAACTAACCATGATATATGCACACACACATTTTGGGTTCTTTTTTTTTTTTTAAAGATGTGAATCTCTGCGACTGTACAAGCGGTGGCCACGAGCTAGCTTAGCCCTCATTTACTTTGTTTTTATTTTTCATAAGTTACTATCGCACAGGAAGACCGGTATACTGTATACCTTTTTGGAATTTCTTAGCTGTACCTCTTGTAATTGACCACTACCATACAGGAAGGGATGACGACTAGCTAGCTAAACCTTGACGGTGACATCATTCAAGATTACCATTATAGAGGAAGCGATAACTGCGAGAAAGCATAGCGTCTAAACTGTGCTGTTTACAAGTGACCACTACCATACATAATAACTACTTTTGTAAGATAGTCTTACTATTTCCTGTATATAAACAAACTCTACTATTCAGGACGTGATGCCGGTCAGCTATCTTACCTGTCACTGATGGGACTGTTCATATAAACAACTGGAAGCGACGACTACGTGCTAGCTCAGACTTCGTAGACTGTCATGTTTCTATATGACTTTCACCACCATCTTGCTTGGCCTTCCCAGAACATGCGGTTTATTAAAGACCACAACCTTTTATTTTCGTAGCCTACACTTACCGTTATTTATATCTGACCTGACATGCTTGCAGCCAGGGAGTCGGCAACTCTTACTTTTAATGACTGCCACCTAGCTTAGTCTGCAAAGACGGTACTGTTGCTCAACAAATGACTACTGTACAATAAGGTAGTTCGTACAGAATTTGCAGTACTGTGACGGTTCTGTTTGTAAATGTCCACTAACGTACATGACTCTGTAACTGCTACCTAGCTGACCCTTGACAGGCTGATTGGGTGACTTGACGACATACAATCACATCTTGTCTATGTGGCACTTGATGATATTTCGGGTGTGACCAATGTATTACTGACACATAGCAGCCATGTTAAACTACCTGTGTTTAATTTTGGCAACAGGGAGGTACATTTAATCAGTTTATGCAGAAAATGCAAGTACTGTAGCTTGTGTATGCTGTTTACCTATAGAGTTGCTGTTACTGGTTTTATTTTACTTTTTTGTGGTCTGTTCCTCCAATTTTGGTCAGTTAAAGGAAGAAATAGACTGTGTGTGTGTGTGTGTGTGTGTGTGTGTGTGTGTGTGTGTGTGTGTGTGTGTGTGTGTGTGGTGTGTGTGTGTGTGTGTAAATTGGAAAGGAGGGATGTTTGGGTGAAATGAGGGCAGTCACGTGAGGCTGTGAATTTGAAGTGATCATTATAAGTGGAACAAAATTGGGAAAAATCCCAGCAGGCTTTGCGCTTCCTGGCCCCAGACTGAGTGGACTGGCGGCGAGCATTTTTCCCAAATTTTGCACCTCGTTGAGGCTTGTATGGAAAACCTGACATTTTATTCGATATCGTACTGGTGTGCTTAATTGTCCATATAGCATCTGTGTGTGCTGTGTCCTCATTTGTAACACAATTAAGCATATTGGTAATACAGTACAATTTGAAGTATACAAATGTCAACAAGTATCACGCAGTTGTGAACTAATGCACAATTTCCTCACATGTTCTACTTATTCACTGAATTGGCTTACTGGTTTGGACCAAGTGTACATCGAAATGGACAATTCTGCACTCCTTGAGAAGCTCTAGCAGCATGTAGGTGTTAACTGATGCATGGTTTAGCCTCACTAGGGGAAAAAAAATATCACCTTTTCTAGTGTGCACTAGTCGTTCTATTTGTGTACAGAAATGTCCTATAGTAGTTGGGGTGGAAAACGCTCATTAGAAGGTAAGTCAAATACGCTGCAGTGGTCAGACTTCAAGTGCTTACTAGTGAAGACAAAAGAGCGTGCTTGTATGGTATCGATGAATGTTTAAAACGCTTGCCGAAGAGGCTGTACTACTTTCGGGTTGGGAGAAAGTTGCATGCAGGTTGTGTTAATGTGTTTGTGGAATGTGTAAAGTGACCTTCCTCACCAGAATTGAATAAGTCGGCTTAACAGAAAAACTTACTGTTTACCCGTGAACTTTTTTTTTTTTTTTGTTAATCTTAACTTTTTGTCATGTGAATGTGAAATATTTCTATTACAGTTGTACTTGTGAAATTTTAGAGTAAAATATGTTAACTGGCCAAAGTCCACATTTGGATTAAAACTTCAAAACTTATTGTCCTCCCTGTCTGAGTTCTTTGAGAATCATTTAGAGCTTATCAGCGGGCTATCAACGCTTCCCTAAAAAAAGTGCTTCTGCAATGCTCATATTTGTCCACCAGTGGGAGACCGCTCGCAACAGAGACAGGACTTGCCCTCGCCCTGCCAATGACGTCACCTAAACCGTTGGACACTGAGTTTTATAATGACCATGAAAAATGGTGTCATTATTTTGACAGATCGAAAAGTACTTTTATTGAGTTTTTTTAATCAGCGCTACACATTTTTCTAATATTTTGACTCTCCTGAGTACGTTAAAAGGGTGTCCACAGAGCATTTAAAAGTCTTGTGATTTGATTTTTTTTTTTTTTTTTTTTTGTTTTAAATCTAATCCTAAATTTTAAATAGGTGACTTGTAATTTTTCAGTGTACCCCAAAAAACCTATACACCCTTTAAATATTTGTAAATTATTTTACATTTTAAAAATTGTTATCATAAGCATCGAAATTACAATTATTTGAAGTGTGTATGCATTTTTGGTGACACCCTATGTGTAATTTCTGTGTGTATGTGTCAGCGGCGGCGTTCGTTTGAGCTATCTCATCCCGGACTGTGTTGGTTAGTCAATGACATAATAAAATTTTCAATTTTGTGGAGGCCTTTGAATGTGATTTTGAATCCTGAAATTGAGGAACATATTCATATTTGTGAAAACCACACAAAACCTACCAAACTGTTTATAAGTGACTTAACTTACAGGGAAGTGATAACCACAAGCTAATTTGGGATTCCTGGTCTACTGTCTGTAAATACCGCGTGCTAAACAAGGAAGTGATGTCTACTCGTTAGCTGAGCTTTTGTGCCCCAACCTGCCCCCGTTCCCTGCGTAAGCCACCGACTGACCCCTAACCCCTGTGGAGGCGCACAAGGAAATGTCTCTGGATGCGACCTCGGGATAATTTATTTGGATTTTGCATGTTCTCACTGTGCTTGTGTGGGTATTCTCCTGGCATTCCGGTTTTTGCCCACATCCCAAAAAAATTTCATTGTAGGTTGATTGAAGACTCTAAAATTGCCTGAAGGTGTGAATGGTTGCTTGTGCATAAGTGCTCTGCGATTGGGTGGCGACCAGTTCAGGGCGCCTCCTGCCCAATGACAGCTGGGATTGATTCCAGCACTCCTGTGACCCTCGTGAGGATAAGCGGCTCAGAAAACTGATGCATGTATGATATATTTCAATAAAACAAAAACAATCAGGCCTTAATAATTAACATTGCTGCTCCCCTGAACATCAGTGGTGGAGAGGGTCCATAGCACCAAGTTCCTGGGAGTGGACTTCACTGAGGATCTCTCCTGGGCCAGCAGCCTTTCACTACGGGCCAAAAAAAATGTCCCCAGTGTCACAAGCTGAGAAGCGCCTGAGCACCAGCCCCCCATCTTTGCTGGCTCCACAGCGGGACCATAGAGAGCATCCCGGGGAGCTGCAACACTGTGTGGTACAAAGCCTGCGCCACATCCTGCCGCAAGACACTCCAATACATTGTGAGGGCAGCTGACGAGATTATCGGAATCTCTTCCATCCAGGAGGACAATTGTAGCACCCTCCTCACCCACTTAGTATGAAATTTTCAACCATCAATCTCCCAACCTTTTCAGTCTGCTCCCATCAGGGAGGACATTGCGGGCCAGAACCAGAGTACTTGAGGACCAGGTTTTTTTTCCCTTCTTTCCAGCAGGCTGTAAGGAGATGAACTCAGCCTGCTGTCCTCTGTCTATCTCTTTTCCTCGACTCACCTGAGCTCTGATCTCCCATGAGCAAGCACACGTGTGCATCCCTCTCCAAACTGCCTTTTAATTTGTAAATGTCATGCATCCCTTGATACTCAGACTTTGGTTCACGTCTCCGAATTTTCAATATTTGTGCATTTAATTTATAATTTGTATATGGTGCATATTAAAAAAATAAATAAATTACACTTATACACAGGTCGGGCTTTCTCAGGGTCATATGGCTGTGAGCTGAGCTGCGCATGCTACCCTGAGAATGTCCAATCTCGTCAGATCTCAGAAGTTAAGGTGGTTTGGCCTTGGTTAGTACTTGGATGGGAGACCACCTGGGAATACCAGGTGCTGTAAGATTGTCCTCCCCGGCTAAAATTGCAGACAGGTTGCGTCAGGAAGGGCATCTGGCATAAAACTGTGCCAAACAAATGTGCGTTCATCTAAGATGACATCCTGTGATGAACGCCAATGGGACATGCCAAAAGGAAAAGAAGATTTTTATACCATTTTTTTTCTTTTTTTTTTTTTTGTGGTAGCACCATAGACCCATAATTTGTATCTGCAGATTTGACAACTGTCCAGAAGACCATCATTGATACCCTCCATAGGAAGTTCAGGCTATTCACAGAAAGCCTAGTGGAAGGGCAAAATGTGGCAGGAGAAGATCAAAAAGAGATGATTGTGGGCTTCAGCAAATTATTAAATTGGTGATTCCTTCTGCTGAGGATCTATTATGAAGATGCAGATTTCATCTTCCAGCAGGACCTGGCCCCTGCCCATCACGGCCAGAAGCAGCAAAATTTGGTTTGATGCCAATGCCATCGTAGTGCTTAACTGGCCATTCGCCACCCCAGATCAAAACCCCACCGAGAATCGATGAGCTAATATCAAAAGGAAAACGAGAGGCAACAGATTCAAAAACATAGAAGAAATCTGCACTTCCAAAACTCTCAGGCAATGCCACAGGCTGACCGCCTCAATGCCTCAGCGCATCGAGGCAGTGAGTAAAGTAACGGGGTACTCAACCACGTATTTAGCATTACTGTATCCTTTTGAAAGATTGATTTAAAGAAACCCTAATTTCTCATTTTATTTATATAAACTGAGAAGTAAAAGTACTCAATTTTTTTTTTTCAATTACTGATTTTGTGGGTTTTATGATCTGGAAAATCAGATTAGGCAAGAATAAACAAATACTGGAAATTTTTTCAATTGTTGTTTAAGGTGGAGGTGGGACTGCATCAGGGTTCTGCGCTGAGCCCCTTCCTGTTTGCAGTAGTAATGGATAGGATGACAGACGAGGTTAGACTGGAATCCCCTTGGACCATGATGTTCACAGAAGATATTGTGATCTGCAGTGAAAGCAGGGAGCAGGTGGAGGAACAATTGGAAAGATGGAGGTACGCACTGGAAAGGAGAGAAATGAAGATTATCTGAAGTAAAACACAATATATGTGCGTGAATAAGAGGGGTAGAGAGGGAAGAGTGTGGCTACAGGGAGAGATCACGAGGGTGGATGACTTCAAATAATTGGGGTCAACAATACAGAGCAATGGTGAGTGTGGTAAGAAGTGAAGAAACGGGTCCAAGCGGGGTGAAACAGTTGGAGGAAGGTGTCTGGTGTTCTATGTGACAGAAGAGTCTCTGCTAGGATTAAGGGCAAGGTTTATAAAACAGTGGTGAGGCCGGCCGTGATGTACGTATTGGAGACAGTGGCCCTGAAGAAACAACAGGAAGCAGAAATGAAGATGTTGAGGTTCTCGCTCGGAGTGAACAGGTTGGATAGGATGAGAAATGAGCTCATTAGAGAGACAGCCAAAGTTGGATGTTTCAGAGACAAGGTTAGAGAGAGCAGACTTTGATGGTTTGGACATGTCCAGAGACGAGAGAGTGAGTATATTGGTAGGAGGGTGCTGAGAATGGAGCTGCCAGGCAAAAGAACGAGAGGAAGACCAAAGAAAAAGTTGATGGATGTTGTGAGCGAGGACATGGGGACAGTGGATGTTAGAGAAGAGGATGCACGAGACAGTCTTGGATGGAAAAAGATGACACGCTAACGGACAAGCCGAAAGAAAAAGAAGACGTTTCAATTGTTGGCCCCGAATAATATATAATCCATGAAAGTGTTATTCTTTGAATGGAGTCATGGAAATGAACTTTTTATTTATGTATTTTATATATATTGGGTTAATTGAAGACTCTAAACCAGTTCAAGGTATACCTGGCTCTCGCTCAAAGATTTGAACCCTGGTCCTCCAAACTGTGAGGCAGACCCTCTAACCAGTCGTTCACCATGAGGGGGTCCATAATTTTTCATTCCGCTTTTTCCTACATTAACAATCTCTTTCAAAAATGTTTTGTCTTTCAGTTTTACGGATACCACCCCTGCTACCTGTGCAGGCAAGGCATCATACATGAAATTGCAGTCACTTCATAACCCATAACGTTTTTGATTTTATCAGGGGAGGAAAAGATAAGCTTTTGAGTGCTTATTTTTCCAAATGCGCCCGCGTCCAATGTAGAATGTTATATTTCATAATATTTCCTTTTATAAAGACGTCACTTTGCGTCAGATGGAATGTTTTTCTTTTGTTTTATTGACTCAAAGTGTCATACCCTTTAAGTTTCACATAGGTTTACTCTAAATGATCCCATGATTGACCTTCCTTTGGCTTTAAAACATTTTCTGTGTATAAAATCCCCAGAAAGATGTTTTGAAGCAGCAATTTTGCACAAATTTTTTTCCTGACAGCGAAACCACGATCTAATTTTTGTAGTCATCATAGGGGTTTTAGAGTCGTACTTTGTCTGGTCCCTCACCTAGGACCTGTTTGCCATGGGTGGCCCTACCTGGGGCATGAAGCCCCAGAAAACGTTCTCCTAGGATCATCGGGACACACAAATCCCTCCACCACGATAAGGTGATAGCTCGAGGAGGGGACCCGGGTCACCAATCATAAAATTTGACAGCGATGTCTAGCAGAAGAGGATACACATAAAGACACAAGGATACTTGCACCCCCCACCCAACCTCCCACCCCAAAACAACGGAACAGGAGTTGGCAATTCTGCAACAGTCAAGGCCCTTGGAATGTTGGAAACAAATTTGCTCCGTGATGCAAACATGTACTGACTGTCTGACTTTTGCCTGAAACTTAACAGGAAGTCAGACATTTTGGTTTGAAGCAAGTATTTCAAACTCCAAGAGAATCATGTGAATGACTCAAAAAAATTAAAAGTATTGAGGACGCGTGCCCCAAAATGAACGGGAGGTCAGCCATTTTGGTTTGAATTAGCCAATTTCGACACTTGTACAAAGTAAACTTCCCCCAAATGAGCTGCAATCGGGATCAGGTGTACGAGACCGATGGGCAACGCGAATTAGGTGGGGTTTTTTTGTTTGGTTTTTATTTTGTCTTTGTCATATCATATGAGCAGAGCATAGCATCACAATTAGATGACCATTTTGAGGAATCAGAATAGTTTCAAAATTGATTATCATTGCTATTACAAATTATGCAAGCTGTCCTTGTTTTCCCCTGAGCTGCTGACTTGAATGTTGTGGCGTAATTATTATTACCCCCCCCCCCCCCATCATGTTCCCGCTTCCTCACCCCCTTCTTCCCCCCCTTACCTCAGGGGGTCGGGGGGGGAGCCATACAGTAGAGCAGAAAGCAAGCGAGAGAGACTGAATAGAAGGGAGTTCACCCCGGGTGCTTTGGGGAGCTGCTTGGGCGGAGTCTTATTGCTGTTATTTGTAAAAGCTTTTGATGGATGATTGCTCTGTGCAGTTGTGTGTGTAGAGTGCGAGAGAGGGAGTCCCTCACCCCTCCCTCCCCCTCCTCGCTCCCCCCTAGTGGCTGGCGTCTGTGTGCACAATGACTCAATGAGAGGAAGCCGAACAAGGAAGAACGTCGGCACGGAGCACTCAAACCCAAGCAGACCCTGTCCTCCATCCTCGGTGTCTGGTTCTAGTTCTGCTTGTCCCACCTTACCTGGGGCGGTCCGAGCTCACCTCCTTCCTTGTGCGTTCACTTCCTGGAGGAGGCAGCACTCCTGCATCTCTGAGCAGGATGCCTGCTCGGACAATCAGGAATCCAGGGAGGTCAAAAGGATGTGGGTGGGCATCCCCCTCGCCGGTGCTGGTGGTGGTGATGATGGTGATAGTGTTGGGGTGCCCGGGTTGCGCGCAAGCGTGCCCGGCTCCCTGCAGCTGCCTGGGGAACACGGTGGACTGCCACGGCCTCGGGATCCATGCTGTGCCCAGAAACATTCCCCGGGGAGCAGAAAGACTGTAAGTAAAACAACAGAGTGTGTGTTTTTGGGTGTGTGAGATAGAGATGGAGAGATTAGTCCCATGATTGAGCGTTTGGTGTCAGATTAATTTCCTCAAAAGGCCGAAATGGAAGATTATGATGCGCAACAACCTGAAATGGGAAATTATAGCGCTCCGAAACATCCGTTGAATGGAGCTATTTGATAATGCTGAGTTGCAGTGCAGAGTTTCACTGGCTTTGCGCAAACGCCTGCTCTGGCAGTTTGGTGTTTTCGTCGGTGCTGGTTGTAGTAGGACTTCATCTGTGTGGTTTCACAAGAACAGATCCTGTTTCAAGAACCTTGACATGGGTAGTGTAAATTGTACTATACACTTTGGATGATAAGGCACCTCAAAGTGGCACTAAACTGCACTCAAGGACAAAAAAATCTCTTGCCAAATGGCAATTTTGCAGCACTCAGTACTACAACTAATACATGTTGTCATGTAGTGGTTCACATTGAGTGGGTTGGAGTGGGTCAGTTCAGAAACTGCATGAGGCTTGACTGACTGTCAATCAGTCCAGAGTGTTTTTCAAAGACTGAGCAGATAAACAGTATGAAAAGAACCTTGCACATGGTGGTTGTGCTGGAAATCATCACTAACGTCTTTTGTTCAGTGGTGCCTTGATATACAAGTTTAATTTGTTCCATTACCATGCTCGACACTCAAAAGACTAGTATCTTAAATTAATTCCGCTAAGGAAAACTAAATAAATCCCCCAAATGTTTGTTTTTTAAATGAGAAAACTAACAACCTGTAATGTTGTACTTTATCATACAATACAATAATTACATGAAGAGAATTTAAAGAAATTAAACCGTCCAATGGACTTGCTTCTTTTGGTGTGTGTACATTGGCCACAGGGTGTCACTATAATCCAGATGTACAAACATTTGGAGACATCTCAGGTCCTCAATCAGAGGTTGTTCCACGCAGAGGATAAAGAATACATACACGTATTTCAAGGCACTGTGGCAGACTATTACATATATGCATTTCATGAAATGAAAACCGCTCTAAAGTGATTTGGGAGTGGGGAATTAGTGAACGATTCCGAACCCTATATTTGGAATCATTCACTCATTCCCTAATCCCTCATCGCTGTGCAATATATTGATATTTATATACATTGTATGAATTTTTATATCGAGAACTATATAGTCCGCTGCAGAAAAAAAATCCTTATATAGTGACTAAATAGTCGGGAATTATTCCCAACACAGCCACAAAGTCCATCAGCTATTTGCAGCAGGAACGATGACATCAGGGTATATAAATAAGGAAACACTCCATGTGTGTGTGTGTGTGTGTGTGTGTGTGTGTGTGTGTGTGTGTGTGGTGTGTGTGTGTGTGAATAATTGATGCCAGCACACACACATTATCCTGTCCCTCCTCCATCTTCTCCCTTGCGGGTCACTGCAGGAGGAGTTTTTGTCAAGTAACTGCTGTGAGAAAAAAGTGCCGCAGAAGTGTTTGCTCGATGGGGAGACTGAACCCGCCATGGTGGAGATTGGAGCGGTCCCAAGAGGGGTTTGTTATGTACTGTATGCCACATCCTGGCATGTTGACCTTGAGGAATGCAAATTTGACCTGTTTAGACATCTCAGAGCAGCAATAATACCACGAGGGGCATTTTTTCACCCTGAAATTAAAAAAACTCCTTCCTGAAGTGACCCAAAATACACAAAAATTTCAATAAAGATTTTACCTTCAGGTGCCAGTGACCCAACTTATGAATCGTTTAAGATTCACACGTCACTTAGCGTATTTTAGCGAGCGCTAACTTGAGATACGTGCGCAGTATGGTGGTGACATTAAATCCAATTAAATTCACTTCACAATAACCAGCACTTTGTCAAATACATACTGAACATTTCTTAAAAACGATTGCGCAGGCGAACTGTCAGTTGAAGTTCTCTCAAAGTGCTTTCAAACTAAACATAAAACAACCAAGCAACTACCAAAAGGCCCTGTTAACTTAATGCTAACGAACAATGTAAAACAGCATTGACATGCGAGCGGTTAGCTTCAGTAGTTTTGGTACCCTTTGAACAATGGCTATTTGAACACAAATAAACGTGCAACACATAGACATTTTCAAAGTTCTCACAGGCATATTGTATATTTTTTGGACCTGCATATGCCCTAAATGTGCATATTATTTCGCGAGATATTAACTGGGTTCAGAAAGAAGCTCGAAACGTAAGAAGTGTCGGCGTTTCCATCACATTTGCCAAGGTGCCGGGAAAAAAAAAAAACTCTTCAAAGGCTTGTGAGGAAATCTTGAAACAGTGAGTGGCTGATATTTTTCCTTGTCTTGAGTAAAATGGGGGAAAAAAAAAGGTATTACGGAAAAAGTAACATTGTTTGGTAGTTAGGATGTTTTTGTCCGAGAATGAGTTGCGTGAAACAATTCACTTTCCCTTTTCGCTGAAACGTAGAATAAAGATTAAGTACCCATTCGATAATGTCAGACAGACAATTGCTGCATTTTTACAAAAGATTTGTTAGTTCCTAATCTTAATGAGGATATTCTTGGCCAAATCATAAATGATCCAGAACAACCCATTCGCCCATGGAATCTAAAACCCAAACACCATTAAAACAAATACAAACTCAACTAAAATCTAAGCATTTTAAAAAAAGTAGCAATAACTTGATGAAAGAAACAGAATTTGAAAAAGGAAAATTCAAAGTGAAAGAAAAACTAAAGTAGTACTAGAAGTAGTCCGTGTTAAAGGTTTAAGAACCTTTGGACGGAGGTCTGACTGGAACCGTTCAGTTCCAAGGGATACAAGTAGCAAGAAGTACTGTAAAAGTTCTGGGGTGAATGTGGCCGCTGTCATCATCATCATCATCATCATCAGTACAGGACAAGGTCACGCACTCGTTTGATATGCCACCACAAACGCACACGCATTCACACTCAGTGGGCTCATCTTACCTCTCCCACAAAGCATTGAGGGAACGAATGACATCATCGCTTGCGTGCCGTCAATCAAAGCACACAAAGAGCTTCATGGAGTGTACTCTGTGTGTGTGTGTGTGTGTGTGTGTGTGTGTGTGTGTGTGTGTGTGTGTGTGTGTGTGTGTGTGTGTGTGTGTGTGTGTCCCATATATTTGTATTTTCCATTTCATATTTGTATATTTTTCTATTCTATTTTCTAGCCCTTTTTATTTCTAATAGTAATGTTTGTGTATTTTCCTTAATTTTCTATTTACTTGAGTAATGTTCTTTTTTTTTTTAAAAGAGCACTATTATTGCATTCAACTTAAAACCTTTTTATATATTTGTTGAGTATATTGTATTATTTCCCCACTGTTATTGCTTTATAATATTTTTTTTCAATATGTATGCAAATATTTTTCTCATAACATATAGTTTTAATGTATTTTGTCAACTTTTCCAGTTTATAAAAAAACTTCTATTACACTTTTGTTTATGTTTTGCATTTTTAACAACAATACAAAATTCCATTTTATCTACTACTATTTTACATTAACTATAAATATGGTTAAATATTTTCACATTTTTTGAAAATATTGTATTTGTCAGCTAATATTTTCTTGTTTAAAAATGTAAATATCTGCTGAAAATATTTTTAGCAATAATTACTTTTGTCATATTTTTATTTTGTCTTAAAATGGTCTGTTTCTCATTTTTCACAATGAATTTGTATTTCGATGTATATTCCAAATATTTCATTTTTTGTCAAATATTTTGCAATCTTTCCATTACTGTTATATCATAATATATTGTATTTTTCACCCCAATATTTGAATACAGAATCTTTAAATTTGATAATTTTATTTTAAAATATCTTTGTATTTTTCAGCAACTATTTTGACATCTAAACCCAAATTCCTAAACAAATTCAGTACTTGTAATTATGTCTTTATATTTTGTACAATATTTGTCATATTTTCAAAATCGTTTTTCTTATGTAGCTATGTTATTTTTGTTTTATGATCATTTACTATAATGCTTTCTAATTCCTGTATCTATTTTTTTCTGTGTAGTAGTTTAGATTTAGAATGTTTCATTTTTGAGCATTTGATTATTTATGCTTACTTTGTCCATTTTTTTTCTGATTTCAGTGCAACATTTTTTGCTTTACAAATATCAACGAGAATGTGTTTTTGTTGCAGGGATCTTAACGGGAACAACCTGACCGTCATCACCAAGTCGGACTTTTCGGGCCTCAAGCATCTGCGAGTACTGTGAGTGTTCCCCAGAAATCCGTCTATTTTCTGTACCACACGTCTTTGGTAGCTTCATCTCCCACCCCTGGAATGTGGAAATGTCACACAGGAAGACACGAGATGCCCAAAGGTGCTGATGCAGTGTCAGTATCGCGGGAGGGGGTGTAGACATATTGGGTGACAGGCTGGCTAAACGAAATTTTTCCAAATGTCTGTCATGACATCATTTGTTAATCATTCAGAATTTTGCGACTACCGCCAAGGCGGAACACAATCCGTTGCCAAACACTGGTGGATAACTAGTTTTTCCCGTCCCAACAATATGATTATTATTATTATGATTATATTGCTAATGGGTGGCGCAGCTGGTAAAAAGTTGGCCTCACAGTTCTTAGAACCCGGGTTCGATCCCGGCCCCGGCTGTCTGGAGTTTGCATGTTCTCCCCATGTCTCTGTGGGTTTTCTCCGGGCACTCCGGTTTCCTCCCATATCCCAAAAACATGCAACATTAATTGGAGACTCCAAATTGCCCCTCGGTGTGATTGTGAGTGCGACTGTTGTCAGTCTACATGTGCCCTGCGATTGGCTAGCAACCAGTTCAGGGTGTACTCTGCCTCCTGCCCGTTGACTGCTGGGATAAGGGGTAAGCGGGAAAGAAAATGAATGGATGGATATTAATAATGTTGTATGTTGGTATATTTGATATTTGTCATTCTATTTATTTTTAAATAAAATGTACGTTTTTAATCAATTTTTCCATTCTAAAAGGTTTATTTTTAATAACACTTCTATACTGATATTTTCTGTATGTTGTATCAATTTCCAATATTTTTGTATAAATATATTTTTCCCGGGATTTTTCCCAATCCTGCACTTAGTACTGTTTATGTGTGTGTGTGCGTGTGTGTGTGCGTGCGTGCGTGCGTGCGTGTGTGTGTGCGTGCGTGCGTGCGTGTGTGTGTGTGTGTGTGTGTGTGTGTGTGTGTGTGTGTGTGTGTGTGTGTGTGCGTGTGTGTGTGCGTGTGTGTGTGTGTGTGTGTGTGTGTGTGTGTGTGTGTGTGTGTGTGTGTGTGTGTGTGTGTGTGTGTGTGCGTGCCAGTCACTTGATGGAGAACCAAATCCGAGAGGTGGAGCGAGGAGCTTTGGATGAGCTGAAGGATCTGGAACGACTGTAAGTGTGAACGACAACAACAAAAAACGACGTTCACATAAATATGCGATTTACTGCTACCTTGACTTATGAGTACACCCAACTTTTGAGTTTTTACAGTTATAAAATGTCACTTTCTGTGATGTGCCAAAATCTAACTCACAAGTGAATTTGTAGCGCCAGTAGATTTCGATTTTGTTTTGAAGGAAAAGGAAAATGAATTTAGGCACGGTGATGGTCTGGCCTGTGAGCAAGGAGAACTGGACAAACAATAAAACATAACGAAAAAATTAAATCACTCGTAAGTAACTGCTGTCGGCATCGACTCACACCCAGACCCTCACATGTAGGTGACCCGGAAAAGTTTTTGAATTCACTCACAAAAACACACCAAATATGCAAATACTACAGGATGTACAGTTATTACACCTTAAACTGCCATTTTATTTCTTTATATTGTTTTTTTTTTTTAATGTTTTCCGCAATGCAAGGTCATTTTCTAAATGAAGACCATAAGAAAATCATTGTTTTTCCAAGGTGGAACGAATTCAGAGCATTCCACTTCATCACAATGGCAACAATGCATTTGATATACAAATGAACTGAGTTACAAGCTTGAGAACGGAATGAAGTCAATCTGTAAATCTGACCTTGTGTGTGTGTGTGTGTGTGTGTGTGTGTGTGTGTGTGTGTGTGTGTGTGTGTGTGTGTGTGTGTGTGTGTGTGTGTGTGTGTGTGTGTGTGTGTTTTTCTCTCAGTCGCCTCAACAGGAATCGGCTGACACAAATTCCGGAACTTCTGTTCCAGAAAAATGAAGCTTTGTCACGACTGTGAGTACCCAAACTTTTTTTCCTTTTTATTATTATTATTATTTTTTTGAGGTCCAATTTCATATTCTCAGTTCTGCTCCCGAACTTTGATACTTCATTTCCATCTCAACAAGACCCACAATATGTCAGGGGACTTAAAATGGCAGCAAAGCGTGTGTGCATGTGTGTTTGCACGTGATGGATTTACGGAACACGGAAAGTCCATCGCTCTCTTCCCAGATGGGAGTCAGCGTGTGAAATTGCCAAAGCGCCACACACGCAAACAGGTTTTCACGCATCCACTGGTCTCCCTCGGTCTTCTCAAACAATTTGTAGATTGTCCTCACTCAAACAAAGGAACAAATGAGTTTCCAGCCGCGTGAGGTGTATTTTGACACGAGTCGGCCAGACCTACTGTATGTGCGCATGCGTGTCTTTCCTAGACCAGCAGTGCGCTCCTGAAGGAGCGTCGAGCCAGTGGGAAAGTTTACCTTTCTCACCCGCTGACATGCAGACAAAAGAGGGGATGAGGAAGAGTGGCCACGAGGAAGCAAACCCAAGAAAAATGTCAGGAGAGCAAATATTAACGCACACACACACACACACACGTCCAGCTGTGACCAGCTCCAGTCAACATAATCTTCTGACCTCTTGAATCCTGGCAACGGAACTCTTGACGACCTGCTGGGAAAGCATCTTTAATATCTTTGTGGGTGTGTCTGTGTGGTTTGCAAATACGAGTGATACGTTCAAGTGTCATTTTTTTTTTTTTTTGACACTTGTTCAAATCCTATCGTTTCAGTTTGCCGTATTATTGGTAATGCACTCGAGAGTTGCTGCAGTTTCCGAATATTGGTGAAATTTCCGTACCCTAGTGTTGCGTTTGGTGTGTTGGTGATGCTTTCCAATGTCATTGTTGTTTATTGTGTTCAAGTGTCAATGTTCCTTCACACCAATTTCCTTCCACTGTTCAAGTGTCTTCACACTAATGACGCATTCACGTATTATTTGTTCGCATGTTTGGTGATTTCAAATGTTGCATTTTCCTCGACTTGATGGTGGGTTTCTCCCCGTGATGTGTTCACGTGCTATTGGACTTGGGACATTTCTTGACACCAGGGATGTGTTCAAGCGCTGCTGTCAATTCTTTACAATCATGATGCGTTCAAGCGTGATTGTAGTTACTGCACGTGCATGATGCATTCAAGTGCTGTTGTTTACTCACACTGGTGATACCTTCAGGTGTCCCTGTTGTTTCTTCACTGTCATGATTGTGCCTGATACAAAATGTCAGCATCCTGTCAAGAGTATAAGCATTAAATGAGGTGTGGTTTGGATCACTGCTCAAAGTTAAAGTGTGTCAAGTTGGAGGCTTCCACGGTGCTGTTACACAACTGCACATTTTCTTGTATGTTAAGAAAACAGCACATTTTACACTCGAGTGAGCTTCACTTCTTATTGTTTCTTTCATCCTGTGTCCCGAAGCTGACCCTCCCCCCACTTCCCCCGCCCAAAAAAACAACAACAATGACTTCATCAAAATGTGGAGTGTTTTTTTTTTTTTTTTTTTTTCATACACTGTAGTCGTTTTCCTTTCCAGGTTGTTTTAAGTCCAAATGATTCTCGTGAAAACGTTTTGATGGTCGTCTTCTGTAGACTAAACAGTCTTGGGCGTTTGCTCCCCACACGCTGTGAATTGAAACGCTCTCACGTCTTCACATCGTTGACGTGTCAATGCTGAGAGTCGAGTGTTTGCGATAACCTCGGGCGCAAAAAACAATATTTTGGTTTCCCTCCTTTTTCTTTGTAACGTGTTTTAAGCACAGTCAACTGTTTCTCAGCATATTGAAAAAAAATTGCGCATCTGATCTAATTTTATTGAAATGACCTAATGGGAGGAATTGTAATAATTTACAAGCAGTCCTGTTGATATTCCCCAAAATGGACAGTTGGAGCCAAAATGGCTGACTTCCTGCACGTTTTAGCGTGTAGCGTCTTGTATCCCATTACGATGAACACATGATTTGTTTCTTCATATTGATGCATTTAGGTGTCGTTGTTTTAACACTCCTATTGGTGATGTGTTCAGTGTTGTGTTTTTAAACAAGGAATGCCTTGTTGGTGCATTCAAGTGTCATTGTTGGGATGTTAGTAGATATTAGCTGTTAGATAGTTGGGATGCGTTCAGGTGTAGTATATCTTCACATTGGTGTTACATTCAAGTGTAGTTTCTTCTCGTCCGCATAAGTAATGAATTGGTTATGTGTTCAAGTGCAGTCATTTCTCCAAGATGGTGACGATGTTTCTTCATATTGAAATTTGGTTGAGTGTCGTTGCTGATTCTTTTTACTGGTGAGGCCTTCACATGGGCTGAAAACTGCTAATGCTTTCAAGTGTTGTTGTTTCTTTGCACTGGCGATAGGGTCCAGTGTAATTTTTCTTCAGACTGATGATGTATTCATGTTTTGTAGTTTTTTTTGTTTTTTCTTTTTTTTCCACGCTCGTGATATGGTGACGTTTCTTATTTTCTTCATATGAGTGATGCATTCATGTGCCCAAATATTTGTTGTTCCTTACACTGATGAAGTGTTGCCGTATCATTGTTTCTCAACACTGTTGATGCGTTTAAGTGTTGTTTCTTCGAATTGTCGATTTATCGCCTCACACCAGTGATGCATTCATATGTCTTTAATTTCCACCCTGGTGATGCATTCAAGTATAGTTTTTTTTTCTTCTTCTTTGTTTGAAAACTTCCTTGTGGTGTTTATATTTGTGAAAATGTTTGACTTTTTTACACAAGTTATTTAAGTGTGTTATTCTTCTCCTTCCATGACTATTAAATTCCACAAATGTAATTGATCAATTTTCTGCTCTTCTTGTGTTTTCAGTGATCTCAGTGAAAATTCCATCCAGGCCATTCCCAGGAGAGCCTTCAGAGGAGCTGCAGACCTCAAAAATCTGTAAGCCAATATATGAACAAAACCGACAAAGTACAACAATATCGTGGTTTGATGTTTTCACAGTGGTTTTTTTTTTCATTTTAAGGTCCTGCCCCTAGTGGCCTGGAGTTTGACATGTACAATTGACGAGTTTTCGCGGACACATTTCGGAAAACAAATGAATTGTTGCTTATCGAGTTTGATTGACGGCATAATTTGTTGATTGACAGGCAGCTGGACAAGAATCGCATCAGCTGCATCGAGGAGGGAGCGTTCAGAGCTCTGCGATCTCTGGAAGTCCTGTGAGTAGCTTCTGCTGTGATGCGTTCAAGTGTCCTGCTTTCTTCCCCCTGGTGATTCGTTCGAGCGTCATTGGCATTTGCTGTCTGTGTGTTCCTCCAGGACGCTGAACAACAACAACATCAGCAGCATTCCCGTCTCCAGTTTCAACCACATGCCCAAACTTCGCACTTTGTGAGTCCTTCCACACCAACGATTCATAGAATTATCGTTGGGCAATTGGAGTCAAATGTGCAGTGCTTATCCAGGGTCCAAATTTAATCCAGATATGACAGAAATGTATTTATATCATGTAAAACCGTATTGAAAATGTTCATACAATATGCGTATGTTCATTCATTTTCCCAGCTGCTTATCCTCATGAGGGTCTTGGGAGTTCTGGAGCCTTTCCCATCTGTAATCTAGATTAAACATTATTTTGAACTGTTATCTCCAACAAAATTTGGAGAACGCAGAGCAGCCTGTAATTGTGGAATGATTAAACGCAGCCTTCGCTGACGTTTCTTCCTGAGCATTCTTGCCTTCCCCCACAGTCGCCTTCACTCCAACTCTCTGCGCTGCGACTGCCACCTGGCCTGGTTGTCCCCGTGGCTGCGCCAGCGCCCCGCGTTGGGCCTTTACACCCAGTGCAGCGCCCCGCCTGCCCTCCGAGGCCTCAACCTGGCTGAACTGCGCAAGAACGACTTGGCCTGCTCGGGTACGCCGCTACCGCTTCCGATCAGGAACATGAAACACGGATTGAACACCTTTCGGCAAGATTGGTTCGGTCCAGTACGGTATCGGCAGTAATCACACTTATTTTGTGTACGGAATGTTGGAAAAAGTATTGATCAAGCGATATCAGTCAGAGAACACTAATGAGCAATTGTAGCTATGAGGAAAAACTCATCCATGTATTATTGATCAATAGGTTGCATAGAGTAACGTTGCAGATATGTTAAAAAAGTACTACAAATTGATCAAATGAAAAACTTCAAGTAAACCAATAATCACCACAATATATATTTACACTGCCACACAACCACTGCTCAATTTAAAGATGAGCACATGAATAAATGAAGTTGCGTACTAAATGTCATTATTTGGAGAGCTGTAAGTGCCGCTCGTTAAATGCTAATCTTCATTAGCTCGCCAATTGTGTTTTTTTTTTTTTTTTTTTTTACTTATGGTGTGTGAGCTTGGTGCCACCAATTTTTGTGGAGAAAAACAAAAGGAACCAAGTCTGTGATGTATTTGAACTTTCAGTCAGCGTAATTCGTTTGTTATGCGAGAAGAGCTTGACGGTGAACTTCACGTGGAGTGTCATTAAACCAAATTGAGCGAGCAACATTCACTTGTACGCTTTGCCGCTGTGGTAGTAACTTAGCAACCAGTTGTTGTGATCTGCATGCTGTCCGGGCCCTGCTGGGTAGCTCGTATAACTCGGGGATTTTACACCCAGTCCTATACGATACTCGTTTTTGTTTTTCTGACATCAGACTGATTTCTGATGTCAAAGATGAGATCAGGGCACCCCTAATTAAAAGAGACTTTTTAACGTTGCTTAGTAACTTGGCAAGAAATCTGACCACATCACTTTGAAAGAAATAAAGAATGGTAACGATGGTAATAACTTTTATTTGTCAATACCAGTTGAAGCTTAGCACAAAAGTGACACATAAAACAAAACATTTTACATTTAAAAACGGAAATCTTCCACGAAACAATGTTATTTGATCAATCAAAAGTATGTCATATTAATGCTCGCATACATAAAATGTGAAAAATCATGGGAAGTTAGCATAGATCTTACTGTAATCATAAACCATTTACAGAGGGGCAGAGTTTTTATATCATCTCCAGGGGTTGCAAAAATGTCAAAAATAGATGCATTAAAAATTTTTTGGGACTGTCTACGCATGATAAACATGTCCACTAAATCCCATCTTGAACTAACTTCAGCGGCTGAATTATTTTTGAAACTCGGCGGGGTTCCAAAAATGGCCTAGAAATCGATGTTTTTAACCAAAATCGAAGACTTCCTGTCTTTTCGGGTTTGGCTCTTTGAGACTTTTTTGTGGGTCTGTTTATTACAGACATGTCCACTAAATTCCATCTTGCTAAGTTAAATTGGCTTGCATATGTTTTTTTTTTTTTTTTTGCATATAATGCAAAATACCATCGATAAAAGAAATCAGCATCAATATTACCATGATTACAACGCTTGACACAACTGCTACTTTCCTATAAACGCAGCAGCAACAATTGTTACGGACATATTTGGGGAAACAAGTATTATAACTTCAAATCATGGGCTTCGGCTTCCTCCACACTGCTCACGGCGTAAAACTTCAGTGCGCTGTCATGTTCTTCTTCGTGGCTCCACCTGTGTTCCCAGGCCACGGCGGCAGCGCCTTCGTGCAGCCGTGCAGCCTGGCGTCGGGTTCGTGCCCGCCCATGTGCTCGTGCAGCAACAACGTGGTGGACTGCCGGGGACGAGGCCTCACCGCCATCCCCGCGCACCTCCTCGAGGCCATGACAGAGATGTGAGTAAGACATTTCAGTCCGTCAAGTGTCCGCCGACTACAAGAGCCGTCGACCTTTTTGAAACTGAGAGCAACTTTTCGGGTGCTGATTAATGCATTTTTTATTTTTTTATTTAAGTAATTAATAAAGGGCAACCATTTTTTTTTTTATACACGTGAAATAAATAGTTGCCAGTGTTTCCTCTTCTTCAATGGCAGCCATCAACATTGGTGGCTCCTGGTCTGGTATGCTTTACTTTGTTCAAATTTGGTAGGAATAACTTCAAAACTTCACTTCAAAACAAAATGGAGGTCTTTTTGAGCTGATTCCTGGGGCTGACAATGTTCTTCTTTTTTTTTTTCAAGTCGTCTGGAGCAGAATGGCATCAAGTCTGTTCCTCCTGGTGCCTTCACCTCCTACAAGAAGCTTCGAAGAATGTGAGTCGACATGTGGAATGAACTTGCATTCAGATTCAAAATATGAGATGACATTTTGATTATTATATATTGTGCATGACGGCACATTTACTTTTCTCGCAGGCACGTTTCTGAATTTCTGGGATTTTTTTGAAAAACACTGATAGGTTCTATTTTATGTTACTTAAAAATAATTTCTATTTAAATGTAGCACACTTTCTGTTCATATGTTTTATGTACTTGTTTTATTTCATTTCTGTGTAAATGTTTTGCATTGCAGAGACCTGAGTAACAACCAAATATCGGAAATTGCTCCGGATGCTTTTCACGGACTCAAAGCCCTCAACTCCTTGTCAGTAAAACTCCTTTTGTGGTCATATGCATATGTCGTCATGTATTTTCATGTCTGGTAAAAATGTGCTCATGTGTTTGAGCGCGTTTGTTCAGAGTTTTGTACGGCAACAAGATAACGGAGCTTCCTGCCGGCGTGTTTGACGGCCTCGTTTCATTGGAGCTGCTGTAAGTGGACATCCGTCCTTCTTCCAACTAGCTCACATTTCTTTCGATTTTGCGACCTGCACTGAAATAGGAATACTATCTGGATTTGATTGATTTAATCAAGTGCAAGTGATCAATTTTGCCTGCAAAAGGGAGGTTTAAAAAAAAAAAAAAATCTTGTTGGCCAATTTGCAATTTTGGAATAGATTTTTAGCAAGAAACAGAAAGTAGAAACACACAATTTGCTTTAGTGCAGATGTGTCAAACACATTTTCCTCGTGGCCCACATTGTTTTTCCGGTTTTCCTTCAGAGGGCCATTATGACTGTGAAACAAAAACATTTAGCCATCTCATCATATTTGCATCATCAATTTATGAACTAGTTTTGGAATCAGAAATCAAGGGTAATGCGTTTTTCAACTATTCACGTTTGGTAACACAAAAATGCTTGTAATATCTCAACTTTATGATTTGTGATACAGTATATGACAATTTGAAATTTTGGTACAGATTTTTATTAGAATCATGGAAATTGACACTCTAGATTTGGCTTTGCGGGCCACATAGAATTATGTGGCAGGCCAGATCTGGCCCCCAGGGCCCTGGGTTTGACACCGTGCTTTAGTGTGTGATCAAATTAATCCAACCCTTGTAAATGTAATTTCATTACATTTGCATCAACCCCGCTAAATGGGAAATGGGGAAAAAGGAAGACAGGTAGACACAAATGGCCAACATGGACCCCAAATGAATAAAGTTGACAGTGTGTGTACTTTTTCCTACCTTTTCTCTGTGACATCCTGCAGGTTGCTGAACGCCAACAAGATCCACTGCGTGCGCGCGTCGGCCTTCAAGGATCTGGAGAACTTGGCGCTGCTGTCGTTGTACGACAACAAGATCCAAAGTTTGGCCAAAGGAACCTTCAGCTCGCTGCACAGCATCCAAACACTGTGAGGCCACGCATTTGTGCTTTGTTACCGCAGTGTTGTCGACTTCCGAGGTTTTTGAGGGACTCGCTGTTGGCCGACTGATTATTTTGTCTTAAGTTGCGAGCAAAACTTTGTGCTAGGAGCACTGGGAGCTTGCAGGAAACTTCACAACAAGCAGATGTTTGATCTTGAACAATTCTTCTTAATTTTTGCTGTCAAATTCAACGTAAACCAAAGAGTTATACAGTGTGGCCAAACTACATGAACTTTGTCTTAGTCCAGTTAACTCAATGCAGACAGACAAACACAAAATGCCATACATGGAATAATGGACAGAAATGGTATTAAGGTGTTATAACCATTTAAGCACCAGATAGTTGAACACAGTGCAGCAACACGTGTAACTCCTTTGCGTTTTTATTTTGTAAGTACTTTGCTGCCCCCGGTGGTCAAGGTGCTCAGACCAGAAAGAGCAGCATACTGTCAATGGAATAATATTCATCCATCCATTTCCTGATCTGCTTATCCTCACAAGAGTTGCGGGAGTACTGGACCCTATCCCAGTTGTCTTGAGGCAGGTGAATTGGTTACCAGCCAGTTGCAGGGAATAATAATACTGTAATAACAATACAATTATGACCAACATACTGATGAATTTATTTACATTCTTTTCAGTAATGTAATTAACTCGTGCTTTTATGAAGTACAATGCTGTTGAGTGCCTTTTCGTATGTTAAAAAAGTGTTGTTGTTTAGCGGGCTGTAACAGTCAATGAGGAAAGACGATTGAACATATGAATGTTTTACATTACGTGTGTGGTCGGGGAACTCGTAAGTCAAGGCACCGCTGTGCCATTATTTTGAACGTTCACGTCCGTCATTTGTGGTTTCCCATCAGCCACCTGGCCCAGAACCCTTTCGTGTGCGACTGCAACGTCAAGTGGCTAGCCGACTTCCTCCGCGCCAACCCCATCGAGACCAGCGGGGCGCGCTGTGCCAGCCCGCGACGCCTCGCCAACAAACGCATCGCGCAGATTAAAAGCAGCAAGTTCCGATGCTCTGGTTAGTCTTTGTGTTTGTGCGTGCGGTTATGTGTGTGGTACCCGGGGAAAATTGGCGACAACAAGGGGAGAACATGCAAACTCCTCACAGGTGGCGCTGGATTTGAACCTGGGTCCTCAGAACTTTGAGGCAGATGTAAAAAAAATCAGCTGTGCACTGTGCTGTCTTGGAATAATATCTTAGCAGTAAAAAAAAAAAAGGTCTATATTGTTCCTAAATGATCAAAATGGAGGCATGTCACAGTGTAAATATCACTCAGTTTCCTCCAACCTCCTAAGCCATCATCAAGTACTTCTCTAGACCGCAGACTCTTTGAAAGTGACGCAACGGCGCCTCTGCTGGTCACCGCTTCAATTGCATGCAAAGGATCAACACTTTACGATTGATTGCTCGATCATTGTGCCAGTAGCGTTTGTTCATTGGCTGACATTTTCTTTCTGTTTATCTTTTAGCCAAGGAACAATATCACATCCCAGGTGAGTCACCCTGACGCCACGCACGGTAGCTGTCAGTCAAGAGGCAACAACGCTCCCAAAACGTTTGTGCACGTAAAATATATACACTGCAGTGAACATGTGTTTAAGTGTGTGTGTGTGCGCTGCCAGGTGCCGAGGACCGCCGCCTGAGCTCCGGTTGCAACAGCAAGCCGGCGTGTCCGAGCAAGTGTCGCTGCGACGCCAACGTGGTGGACTGCTCAAACCTGAGACTCACCAAGTTCCCCCAGCATTTACCGCTCGCCACCGAGGAACTGTACGCCAAACACACGCTCAGCATGTCGAAAAAGTTGTGAATCTCCCTTGTCCCTCCGCAGGGGGAAAAGACAAAGTGGCTTTACAAGCTACCACTACGTGAGGGTCACTTGCATTACCGTCACCTAAAAGGAAAATATACACTGAAATTCACCTTACGTGACAAATGTATGTCATGCTTTCAATCTGATGGATCTAAATTCACAATTATCTATAAATATTTAATATATTTTAACCAGGTGCCATTTGAAGTCAAATTTAATCTTATCTGCAAATATTATTTTAAAACACTATTTTAAAAAAATATTTTCGCTTTGCATATGTGCCCTATCCTATATTCATGATATTCAGGGGAGTTTTGTAATACATTATAATTTCATGGATTAACCCATCAACATTCAACTTCAGTAGTTCAATGTCAAAAATAAAAATTTAAATTCAACACCAATAGGTGGGTGTAGTTGCACCTCATAATCTATACTGTATGTATGTACAGTATATATATAATTTATGACTTTATATATTGTATTTTAATTACGCTAAGCAAAATATGACAAAACCACCCTTAAGTGATCAATGTGTACTGGTTCTGTAACAACAATAAAGATTATTAAAGATCGGAGGCAGGGTGGCTCAGCTGGTAAAGCATTGGCCTTACAGTTCTGAGGACCCGGGTTCAATCCTAGCCCCGCTGTGTGGAGTTTGCATGTTGTCCCCGTGCCTGCGTGGGTTTTTCTCCGGGCACTCCGGTTTCCTCCCACATCCCAAAAACTTGCTACATTAATTGGCCACTCTTAGGTGTTATTGTGAGTGCGGCTGTTTGTCTCCATGTGCCCTGCGATTGGCTGGCAACCAGTTCAAGCTGTACCCCGACTCCTGCCCGTTGACAGCTGGGATAGGCTCCAGCAATCCCTGCGACCCTCGTGAGGATGAGCGGCAAAGAAAATGGATGGATGGATTATTAAAGATTTGATCATTCTGATTTCTGTGGAGCGAGCAAGCGTGGTTCTTATGGGTGGTTTGAAAATGAAAGGCACACGCAAATGTAACATGTAATCATTTTGACATGTTCTGTCAGTGCATGAATGAACAGCCTCTGGACATTCCAACTGCCTCTTCTACTTACCATCTTGTTGTTTTTTTTTTTTTTTTTTTTTAACTCTTGCTTTTTGGCTTTTGGGCTCCCCTGATGATGACCATGATAATGGCGGTTGTGGCGGCGGCGGTCTACATCGCAGGCGTCTCAACAACAACGACATCTCCCTGCTGGAGGCCACGGGTGCCTTCAAGGGTCTGTCGCAGCTCAAGAAAATGTAGGTCAAGCCGCGGTGACCACACACACACACACACACACACACACACACACACACACACACACACACACACAGATGGACAAGGATGCGCACACATGCTTGAGTGCTCTAAATGCAAAAAGTACCTAATATCTTGCTTTTTATTTTCAAGGCCAATTGAAGCATTAACAACAATGGGGTGGGGGGTAGCTGACAACAAATCTCATAATTTTTGGTAGTTGCAGTAATACACAAAATATATGAAATAAATCATTATTTTATAAACATTGTGTGACTAATAAAGGGTCATTCTATTTTTGAAGATGATTAATAGAACTGAAAAAAATGTAAACATACTCATGCCTGTATTGGATTACCCCATTTCTTTCTATTTTGAATTTTGCTTAACTAAATGCATTGAAAGATTTTTTTTTTTTTTGGGGGGGGGGGGTAACACAATGTAGTAGTGATTCACCAGCACTTTTGAGGGACTGAGTAAAAAAAGACAATTCTCTTTGATGAATGAATATTAAGTGGTGTTTATTTTTCCCTCCTCCTGCTGAGTAGAAACCTGAGCAACAACAAGATCACCGAGATCGAGGACGGCGCGTTCGAGGGCGCCGCCGCGGTGGTTGAGCTCCACCTGACCGCCAACCACCTGGACGCGGTCCGAGGGGGCATGTTCAGAGGGATGGATGCCCTACGCATGTTGTGAGATGTGCACGCATGCGCGCACAGACACACACACGCACACGCACACACAACAAAAACAACTTTATTGTGATCATAATCCATGAGATTGTAACAGAATTGAGCCAGTGAGAACTCGAATGGGCTAACTCCATTTTTATTGGATTTTGCTGTATACTGTAAAAATAAAAACAAAATAAAAAATGTAAAAAAAAAATCTATAATATGGGAAAGAAATTGCCTTTCTTGGATTTTGACATTTTGCCAAATACAGTTGTATTGAGGAATGAGTTAAATTTGTTTCAATAATAATCCATCCATTTTCTGAGCTACTTTTCCCCACAAGGGTCCTTGGATCTCATAATAATAGTAATGATAATTGAGATCAATGTAAGTCTAAATAATAGGATGGATAACTGAAGATATTTCTCTTTTTTGGGCTTTATTCTGATGGGAATGTGCAAATTCATGAAACATACATACTTTTTATAAAGAAAAAAAAAGTATAAATATGTCAGAATTAGTTTAATGCTAGTTTTCATCCATAGTTCCAATAAATAATAAATATAGAAAATACAGTCATCAGAGATGAAAGGTGTCAAACTCAAGGCGCGGAGCCCAGATGCAGCCTGCTGCATTTTTTGAAGTGTCTCGCAAAATCAAATCTTGTGCACCACTAAATTGCGTTCCAAACTACAATTTTGTCCTCACTTTTAATAACAATGAGAGTCAAAAAAAAAATTCTGACCAAACAACTTTTTAAAATAAACTGAACAATATTTTTAACAAAATAAATATAACAAAAAAAAAAAGAAGCCAAGGAAAGACTTCTTTGGTCAAAATTACTTATCCATCTTTTTTGCTGTTGTTGATGTCGATACTGTGAGTAAAAACTATCCAGTTAAAGGCTAACCTACTCGTATTTTAGAGTGCTGGGACTTCTTTCGTATAGTGCCTATTGTAAATTGTGTGTGTGTGTGTGTGTGTGTATGCAGGATGTTGAGGAACAACAAGATCAGCTGCCTGCACAACGGCAGCTTCACGGGCCTAAGCAACGTCCGTCTGCTGTCGCTCTACGACAACCAGCTGAGTACCATCCTGCCCGGAACCTTCGACGCACTTCCCAACCTCTCGACCTTGTTAGTGACGCGCGCGCACACACACACACACACACACACACGGGGTGTATCTCGTTTCTTTATTTGGAACTTCCTACATCCTAGCTCCAAGCCGCTCCTTTTACGTGCTAGCACCTCCCACCAGAAGTCCCGGCGAGGAACCAGGATATTGATGAATGAGCAGGGGTGGTCAATAATGTTTAGGTAAAAGAGGAAGGCAATCGTTCTGCCATGATGTCATTTTGCAGTGACCTCTACGATCACCGACGTGTCAGAAATGAATGTCTGCGTGGCTAAACCATTACAAATTTCCATTTAATGCTTTATATATACAGTGGGATCACACTAAAGTCAAACAGAATCAACAGTTACTCCTGCCAAGTTTGCAGACCTAAAGACGAGCATGATTGGTCAATCCCAAACCCGTCCTGTTGTCCAGACGTTTGAAACGTCACCATGGAGGAGCTTGGGCAATTCTGCGGCGGATACGTCAGACATCCTTTGATTTCAGCTAGCACGTGGCGGCTGCTCAATGCGCATTAAAGACACTTAACAGCTTCCATGTGGCGTTCAATGTTTTGAGGAGCCAGGAGTGTTGCATTTAAGGAACTTGAGATGCACCCACAGACCGATCCACAGATGGCAACTTTGCACTTTTATTGCTAGATTTAGCAACTTTCCAGACAACGCTAACAACTGTTTATCTGAAAAGCCCGAAACAACAAATTTAGGTACTTACGTTTTAGTGGTACATTTTATTGTGTTTTGAAATGATAGAAAGCATCAATTTTTCCGCTCAACAACTTGGCCTTGAGCAGCATCCCCTGAAAACAAATAAGCGGCGGTGGTGTGACCAAGCTTGTTTCCCGCTCCAAGGAACCTGCTGGCCAACCCTTTCAACTGCGACTGCCGTCTGGCCTGGTTGAGCTCCTGGCTAAGGAGTCGGCGCATCGTGACGGGAAACCCGCGCTGCCACGGTCCCGCTTTCCTCCGCGAGATCCCGCTGCAGGACGTGGCGGCGCCCGACTTCCGCTGCGAGGACGGTACGCCGCAAAAAGTGTCACATTCCATTTCCTAGCAGCCTCCTGCCTGATTCTTCCATTCAAATATCATCGTACAAATAAAATAAGTGAAATTTCTTTTAAAATGTTCATGTACATAGGTCCGGTCCTATCTTGACAAACATCCATCCATCCATTTTCATAGCCACTTGTCCTCCTAAGGGTCGCGGGGAGTGCTGGAGCCTTTCCCAGCTGTCAACGGGCAGGAGGCGGGGTAAACCCTGAAGTGGTTGCCAGCCAATCACAGGGCACATAGAGACAAACAGCCACTCTCACAATCACACTGAGGGGAAATTTAGAGTGTCCAATTAATGTTGCATGTTTTTGAGATGTGGGAGGAAACCGGAGTGGCAGGAGAAAACCCACGCAGGCACGGGGGAGAACATGCAAACTTCTCGCAGGCGGGGCCGGGATTGAACCCGGGACCACAGAACTGTGAGGCCAACGCTGTACAAGCTCCCCACCGTGCCGTCTGATAACAACATTCTTTATACATTTAGTAGATATTATTGTGAAATTTCATATTAAAAAACATCCAAATAGCTGTTTAATATTTTTTTTTCAGAAGGACAAAACAAACACATACATATTTAACATTTTTTTTTTAAAGTGGTTAAAACGGTTGCTACACACTCTTTGTGTAATGTTTGTATTTAAATCCCACTGGGTCCTCTTTTGTACTAATTTGTGTAACGATGACTTTAGTGTTTGTCTCATCGGTTTTCTTAGAAATATCCCCCCAATAAAGATTGTTTTACATAAAGAATGTCCAGCTCCTATGAAAAGCAATTCTAACTTCCTGCGCATCGCATTGACTTCCTGTATTTTTTTTTTCCAGGTTCTCTTGCAGAGTCCAGCAGCTGCTCTTTGGGCCCGCAGTGTCCCAGCGGTTGCACGTGCATGGACACCGTGGTCCGCTGCAGCAACAAGCACTTGCAGGCTCTGCCCAGGGGACTTCCTCCAAACCTCACCGAACTGTGAGCGCCCGACTTGACCTATGCCCCTTTCAAATGAGCACAGCAATTGATGACCAACTTCCGCTGCCAGCTATCTGGATGGGAACCAGTTCACACGAGTACCGGCCCAGCTCCACAACTTCAGGAACCTGCAGCTCATGTGAGGGATACGTTTCCACTTCCTGTCACTTTTCCACATTTTCTACTTCTGATTCACACTATTTTACTTCCTTCTTAACCTCTTTCACTTACTCTTCTACTACTTCATCATCAACACTTAGACCTCCTGTTTACCTTTTTACTTCCTGTCCTCCTCCTCTCCTACTTTTTCACCGCTCCTACTTCCTTTTTAGCACCTGAACTTCCGGTCCATGGTTTCTTCTTCTTCTTCTTCTTCCTCTACTTTCTCGCGACAATTTGTTCTTCGTCTTCTACTTTAAATCCAAGTTGTTTACTGTACTGTTCTTCCTGTTTCCCCAAGTCTTGTACTTCCTTTTCCCTTCTTCTACTTCCTGTCTGCCATTCCTCTTTCTTGTGCACTTCTATTTCTTCAACTCCCAACACTGGAGCCTCCAGAGTAACTGCATTCATTGAAATTTCCAGCAGAGGGAGCACTAGACTGTGACGTTCAGCTCCCTCTTGCCACAACTTTACACATTAATAACTAAAATAGTGTGTGTGCATGTGTGTGTCTAACTGTGCAGAGATTTGAGCAACAACAAAATCAGCTCGCTGTCCGATGACTCCTTTGCGAACATGAGCCAACTCACCACCCTGTGAGTACACACACACACATGCATGCAAATAAAATCACTTATTGCAATAATGATGTAGCTATGCATGAATTACTCAAATGACTCCTTTTAATGTGTTGTTATTATTGTGTGCAGGATCCTGAGTTACAATTCTTTACGTTGTATTCCCCTTCTGGCGCTGCGAGGCCTGCGATCACTGAGGCTCCTGTCAGTTTTCAAACACACACACACACGCGTGCACGCAATGTATATGCATTCCCAATCCTGCAGATACTTGTGTAAACACACACACATACATACAGACTGTACACGGTATACATACACGCGTATACGCACGTCGTGGCGTGTCCTGTCGTGATTGTTTGTGTTTGTTTCAGATCTTTGCACGGTAACGACATCTCTGAGCTGCAACATGGAATCTTCAATGACGTCACGTCTCTCTCGCACCTGTATGTACCTCGTGTCTGTCAGTACATTTGCACACTATATACTGACAGGTATACACACACTGTTTACACCTTATTTGTGTACCTGTATTTGATTTTTCATGTCCATATGTACCCATATATGGCCAACATACTCCATGTGTACACTTTTATGTACCTATGCGTGTGTCCATATACGCGCTAAAGTGTATATGTGTGTCTGTACCTCTGCATGTGTGTATACCTGTATGTACCATCTGTGTGTGCCTGTATAAGTATATGCCTTTTCTTGTGTGTATGAAACCTGTATACATACATTTAATGTTTTTAAGTGTACCTCTATACATTTTGTGTATGTACCACAATACACCTAATATGTACACATTATATGTGCTTGTACTTAGTGCATGTTTACAAGTGAATGCACCTATATGTGTTCATGGGTTTGTATGTTTACTGCCAAACAACCTGCATGTGTACTTTTACGTGTATTTGTACCTTACTGTACAGCACAACTGTTTGTACCCGAGCATACTTCCCTCTAGTTACACAAACGTGTGTACCCGTATGGGCTTCACTGATGCGTATAGGATTGTGGCATCGTGAGTTGTGTTCTCTCCATCTGAAAAGATCCCCAGAGGTTGAGGAGCGCCATAGTGACGATAATATTGATCATCGGCGTGCATGTGAAGAATAAAACGTGCACCATGATGACGATCAATCGCAGATTTAACCACGGGAGACCTCGGCGTCATCTTTGAGAGGGCAGATGAAAAGGGAGAGAGGGGCGGGTGGAGGGCTGATGGGGGAAGAACAAAGGTGGTAGAAAGACTGAAGGAACGAGGGAGCAAGGAACACACGAGACAAGGGGGAAAAGGAGGGAAAGAGGGAAAATAGCTAGGGGGGGAGTCAGAAAGGTGGATGAGAGGAAGGAAGGAATGATGAGCGGTTAAAAGAAGTTGGTCCTAAGGATAGGAAAAAGTCGCAAGAAGGAAGACCAGTGAAATGGGATATAGACAGATGGAAAAAAGGAAGAAATGAAACAAAGCGGAAGACAAAGGAGTGATGCAGGCAGAGAAGGCAAGGGGAAGGAACCAAGGAAAGAAAGCAAATCGGAAGAATGGAGAGGAGGCTCAAAGGAAAGATGAAGCGGGGAGCGAAGGAATGAGGGGGTGAAAGAAACGAAGGAAGGATGAAAATTATTCAGAGGGATGGATCAGAAAAAGCTAGAGGAAGAAAGAGCAAGAGGGCAAAGGAAAGGGGGGAAGTTGGAAAAAGGCAAAAAAGGAAAGGACAGAATAAGAGGTTGGAGAGAAGGACAGATGGAAGGAGGGAGTACAGGAAGGGTGGAAGAAGAGATGGGGAAAGGAAAGAACAGAAGTGAGCAATAACAGATGGAAGAAGGGAAGGAAGAAAGGAAGAAGGACAGAACGGAAAGCAAAAAGCAGTTGATTGTGTGTCTTGTTGTTGTGTCGCCTTCTGATGACATCACCACGCTCAGCGCCATCGGCTCCAACCCGCTGTACTGCGACTGCCGCCTGCTGTGGTTGTCCGAGTGGCTGAAGAGCGGCTACAAGGAGCCGGGCATCGCGCGGTGCGGGGGGCCGCCCGCCATGGAGGGCAAACTCCTGCTCACCGCACCACCCGAGCGCTTCCTGTGTCGGGGTGAGACAGGGGGGCACCCCCCCCCCACACACACACACACTGCACACGACATCACTTACTACACAACCTCACACACGCCCCCCCCTCCAAAAAAAAGCACAACATTTCTTATTCCAAAAAACAAATAAAACTCCAAATATTCCAAGGCAGAAAAAAGTCGACATTTTACTCTCAAAGAACCAAATTAGCCCTTGAAGAAAAATTGCAATTTTGCCATGAAAGAAATGACAACTGAATTGGAATCTTGGCTAAAAAAAAAGAGAGGAAAGAAATGGGAAAAAATGTTACTAATGGGAGAAAAAAAAAATTCACTAGCATAACGTTGTCATGGCGGCACGGTGACGCAGCATTGGCCTCACACTTCTGGGGCCGGAGATTCAAATCCTGGCTCCATGCGTGGGTTTTCTCCCACCTCTTTGGTTTCCTCACACATCCCAAAAACATGCAGCATTAAATGGATACTCTAAATTGACCATAGGTGTGATTGTGAGTGCGGCTGTTGGCTGGGAAACAGTTCAGGGCATACCCCGTCTCCTGCCCGTTGACAGCTGGGTAGGCTCCAGCACTTCCGTTACTCTTGTGAGGATAAGCGGTGAAGAAAATGGAAGGATGGATGGATGGACCTCCATAGATGCACCCAAGGTGGGCATGTGTACCACGACACCATCAGTGACTTATGTTAATATCAAAACATCAGTCAAAATTATGTAAAATGAGTGAATTTATTCCAGGAATAAGTTGCAAGAAAGAGAGTGCCCTGTTAAATAAGAAATAATAAATTTTGTGACAAAAAAAAACATCACTGAAAATACATTTGTAATTTAAAAGGGAAAAGAATAAAATCACTATTCAATTTTTAAATTATTTTATGACGGTAAAGTTATGAGAAAAAGTCAAAGAATTAAGTCTCGCTAACATGGACTCGGTATAAAAGTGTCAATTTCATTTCAAAAAGCACCCTTGATTTGTCATACTAGTGTCCAAAAAAAAAAAAAAAATCCTCCTCTGACAACTACTTCTGTTTGACCCAGTTTTGTCTCCATTGCATCCATATTTGGCAAAAAAAAATGTCATTTTGCAAGGAATAATGGGACTATTTAAAAATAAGGAGAAAAAGCTGTACTATTAGAATAAAAGTTGTTTTGCAATACAAAATCCCCAAATTATGACTGTGAAGTTGAAATGTTCAGTCTGAACTCGACTCTACTAATAGATTTGATCTACTGTATGATTGATCTGTGCGTGCGTTCAGGTACGGTCGAGGCCAGCGTGGTGGTCAAGTGCAACCCGTGTGCTTCGTCGCCTTGCCACAACCGAGGCCTCTGCCACCAGTCGGCGTCGCCCTCGCAGCCGTACACTTGCACCTGCAGCCACGGATTCACGGTATGTACGTTACACCTTTTCTACGTGGACACGTTTGCATCCGTTGTTTTTCCAATTAATTTTGCCTCTGGACAAAAAGTACAGGCAGAGTCATACACTCCTTTTGTGTGCGTGTGTGTGTGTGTGTGTGTGTGTGTGTGTGTGTGTGTGTGTGTGTGTGTGTGTGTGTGTGTGTGTGTGTGTGTGTGTGTGTGTGTGTGTGTGTGTGTGCTTTTTGAGTCATAATGGACGCCCAGCCTACAGAATCAAAAATGGTGCTGCCCAATCGTCTTCTTCCTTGAACCAGGAAAAACGAACTGAAGAATCTAAGTTGCAGTTGTGTTTGTTTCCATTGAAAATATGTATTCAGGAATAAGAGAAAAATTCAATTTAGGTATATGCGAAAATGTAATTTGTCACAAACGAGAATTTGTTGCTTATTTTTCATCGGGTTTTGAAAAATACCGTAATTCCCAACCTACAGAGCGCACCTGGTTATAAGCCTCGGTACACAGAAAAAGTTCAACGCTAGCGCCCTGCGCCGCGCTAGCATTAAACTTTTTTTTTTTTTGTGGACTGAGGGTTATAACCAGGTGCGCTAATGCTATCGCCACACAAACACTAGCTAACATCACCGCATAAACCGCAGGGTTGAAAGTGTGTGGAAAAACGTCACGGTTTGTCGGCCGGAAATTACAGCGAGTTTGGGAAATAGTTCTAAATCTGATGGGTATTTGTCTGTGTGTGTCCAGGGCCAACACTGCGAATCTCCGGCGGACGCGTGTGTCAGTAATCCCTGCGTCAATGGAGGAACTTGCCTCAGCGACGAGCAGACGAGCGGCTTCAGGTGCGAAAAAAAAACATTGAAGAAAAAAAATCGCAATGTTATGAAGGAAAAAGGGCGGCAGGTTGATCGTTGGCCTCACAGTTCTGAGGACCGGGGTTCAAATCCCGGCCCTGCGTGTGTGGCGTTTGCACGGTCTCACCGTTCCTTCTCCGGGTGCTCTCTTTTCCTCCCACATCCCCAAAACATGCAAATTAGCTTCATTGAAGACTCCAAATTGCCCGTAGGTGTGAATGTGAGTGCGAATGGTTTCTATATGCCCTGTGATTGATTGTCTGGTGACCAGTTCAGGGTGTACCCCGCCTCTTGGCCAAAGTCAGCTGCGACAGGCTCCAGCACGCCCGAGACCCTTGTGAGGATAAGCGATCTGAAATATGGATGGATGGAGGTTGCATTTAATTGAGTGTAACTGTAATTGGTAGATGGGTGGTCAAATAAATGTTTCCTAGAAACAGAAAACATTGATTTCAAAACATCCATCTATTTCTGAAACGCTTATCCTCACAAGGGTCGCGGGAGTGCTGCAGCCTAGCCCAGCTGTCACCGGGCAGGGTACACACAGTCAATCGCAGGACACATTGAGACAAACAGCCGCACTCACAATGACACCTAGGGGCAATTTAGAGTGTCCAATTAATGTTGCATGTTTTCGGAATGTGGGAGGAAACCCTCGCAGGCACGCGGAGAACATGCAAACTCCACACATGCAAGTCTGAGATTGAACCCGGCACCTCAGAACTGTGAGGCCAACGCTTTGCCAGCTGAGCCACCGTGCCACCTCTTGAAAACATCCATCCATCTACTTCTGAACCGGTTATCCTCACAAGGGTCGCGGGAGTGCTGGAGCCAATCTCTGCTTTCATCGGGCAGGAGGTGGGATACACCAGCCAATCGCAGTCATTCCAAAACATTCCGCAATTTCTTGTGCATGTTTTTTGTCCCTAACAGTGACAACAACAACGCCAACAATAATTTTTTTTCCGGCCACTGGCGAGAATCATGTTTCCATATTGATCTGAAAAAAGACAAAATCTTGGGGATTTTGTTATGATGTTTTCAGATTGGGGGGGGGCCTAATTAAAGATGTCAACGTACATTTTGAGGTGACAATTGGTTCCAGTTTTTTGACATTTGCCAACATTGAGACTTTTTGACATAACATTTGGAGCAACCTGATTTAAAAAAATATATATACATATATATATTTTATATATTTTTTTTAATGAATTATCCCAGCGTAGTCATGTGATAATAAACTCCAGGTTGTGTGAAATAGTCATTTAACTTAGTCAAGTTGTATTGTCTTGCTTCACACGTTGCGATGTGCTAAACGTGTGATGGCACGGTTTTGACAGGCCCACCAGCTAATGATTTTCACTTGTCTGCCAGCCACACACACCCACACACACATCTCATACACTTCATATTCATTTTTTTTTTTTTTGGGGTGGGGGGTGCGTATAGTTGTGCATGTGCCTTGGGCTTCCACGGCGTCTACTGCGAGGTGAACGCCGACGACTGCCAGGACCACGGCTGTGAGAGCGGCGCCACCTGTGTCGACGGCGTGGGCAACTACACCTGCGTGTGCCCGCCCGGGCGAGACGGTAGGTGGACGTCGCTCGTGGTCCCGCCTCCGCCGTGACTCCCGGGTCGGGTCAATCAGGTTGTGCGACGTGCCCTCTTTGTGCTGTGATTGGCGGGTCAGGTCTGTTTTGCCAGGAAGAGCTGGATGTGTGCGGGCCGGCCACGAACCCCTGCAAGAATCAGGCCACGTGTGTCAGCACGCCCACTGGACACAGGTGACACACACACACACATGCACTATATTATTTTCATTTGATTCGATTCATCTGACTCAATTGATGATCATTTTCCCTGAATCATTTCTTTGAGGTGCGTGTGCGTCCCGGGTTGGGTCGGTCCGGACTGCGGCCTGGACTACGACGAGTGCGCGGACCACCGCTGTCACAATGGAGCGCAGTGTGTCGACGGCCTGGACGGGTACACGTGCGTGTGTGCGCACGGATACACGTAAGTCACGTAAAATGGACGCAGGAAAATGGTGCAATACTACTCATAAAGTGGAAGAATTATGAGGCAATGGAGTAATAGTGACAAAGTAGGAAGGTTTATTGCGACACTAAAGTTGTGAAATTGGGGAAATAAAATCTTTAAAAAAGGATCCTTAATCTATGAATTTATTCAATATTTATTTTTTAAAATTTGTTTCATTTTTTTTTTTATGAAGGTATTATAATACAAGAGTCATAACTATATCATTTTAAAATAATGTTTTTGTAATATTGCAAAAATAGTCAATAATGAGAATAAAATTGTAATATCAAAACTTCCATTCATCCATTATCCAAGCCGCTTATCCTTACAAAGGTCACGGGAAAGCTGCAGCCTATCCCAGCTAGCTTCGGGCGAAAGGCGGACTACACCCTGAACTGGTCACCAGTCAGTCGTAGGGCAGATATCGACACCATCGCTGAGCGGGAATCGATCCCACGCTCCTCGCACCAAAGGCGGCCGTGTGTACCACGACACCATCAGTGACCTATGTTGATAGCAAAACATGAGTCAAAATGATGTAAAATGAGTAAATTTATTCCAGGAATAAGTTGCAAGAAAGAGAGTGTTCTATTAAATAAAAAACAATTCATTTTGTGACAAAAAAAAACACATCACTCTGAAAATACATTTGTAATTAATGACAAGGAAAAGAAGTTATAATCCAAGAATAAAATCACTATTCAATTTTAAAATGATTTTATGACGGTAAGGTTATGAAAAAAGTCAAATCAGACAATAAATGTATAGTTGATTAGAAGAAAGTTGGAAAATTATATTTTGAGAGCATGAAGTAAATATTTTCAGAGAATATATTTAAAATGAAATGAATGAAAATGAAATTAAAACGTTTTCCTTGTTTTACTTTGCTTTGAAATATTTTGCAGAGAAAATGTTTTCATGGCGAAACATAAAAACTTCGGTATTACGAGAGGATGCCTGATGTTTTTTTTTCCTTTTTCTGTTTTTCTTCCGGTCAGGGGCAACTTTTGCCAAGTGTCGCCGCCTCCCACGTCGCCCTGCCACCTGGTGCGCTGCCAGAACGGCGCCCCCTGTGTGGAGACGGCGGGTGTGGCGCTGTGCCAGTGTCTGGCGGGCTTCGAGGGTCCCGGCTGCGAGAAGTTGGTCGGCGTCAATTTTGTCAACAGAGACTCGTACGTTCAACTTCGTGACATCAAGAACCTCCCCCAAGCCAACATCACCATGCAGGTCGGCGACGTTGGAAAAAAAAAAATTCAAAATGTTTTTAATATATTTGTTGAAGGATAGATTTACAATTTCCTAATAAAAATTCTATTCCAAGAAGAATGTAGTAATATTTAGTCTAAATACTTGTTAAATAATATGACAATTTTCACCCAAAAATGTATACAAATAAAATTTTAATATTGCCATAAATACATCATATTATGAACACAATAAATTTGCAGTTTTGAAAAGGATTACTGTAGAGAAATCAATATTTTTTAGTTTTACAAGAAAAGTTGTACTTTCAAGAGAATAAGCAAAAAAAAAAAACAAGAATAAAACTAACATTGCAAGAAAGAGTTGTGGGTTTAAGATATGAGGCAAAAGTATTCCAGGTATATATTAGTAAATTTGAGCAAAAAAAAAAATTGTGGTGATTACCTGAATATCGTTGTATTTTCGCAAAAATAAAATAATGTAAAATATGTTTTGTATTACAATTTTGTTGTGTTGTATTACCGGGGTAAAAAAAACTTTTTTTGAGAATAAAGTTGCAACGTTTAAAAAGAAAAGAAAAGGATAATTTCAAGAGAATTTACGAAATATTCTGAGAACAAATGTCTTATCTTGCATGAAATAAAGAATAAAGTAAAAAATTCTGAGAAAAAAATGATTAAAAAAGTTGTAATATAAAGACTAAAATCAAACTATTGTGGGAAATATGTTATAATATGTAAAAAAAACATTTATACTTAGTTTGAATATTACAGGAACAATGTTGTGTACTATTAATATTATAAATATGTTCTAATGTTGCAGGTGTCTACGGGTGATGACAACGGCATTTTGCTTTTTAATGGCGATAAGGAACCAATCGCTGTGGAGCTTCATCAAGGTCACGTCAGGGTCACCTACGACCCCGGGAACCAGCCCGCCACCGCCGTCTACAGGTGGCCACGCCCACATCTTTGTTGTCCAACCTCAAATTTAAGGAAACCCATACGTTAGCTTTGCCACAGGTTCACTCGGTTGAGGGGCAAATTTTTGGTTTCATTGAACGCTCGTAATTGGGCCCACGCGAGTTCTTACTTGTTACTCGAACCCTCGACTCTTTACTGGGTTCCATTTTGGATGTTGATCATTTCTTGATGTTTTACGCATATGAGTGACGGTTGTTGTTTTTTTTTTTCTGTTTGCAAAAATGCTCGACACTTAAACGCTACGCTCGACAAACGACGCCATCGTCGTTGGCCAGGGACCGCCCAAGCGTTCATGGTTGGACCCCCGGGAGCCTCTTAAGTGCTCGGTGCCGGCAAATATGGTCGCTAATGCGCTCGGAGTGACAAATGTGTCGGCTCAGCAGGTTTCCCCCATTGAGGGGACCCTCCAACCCATGTCAATGACAATCAAAACACCGACATTAGTATAATTACATTTCATTTAAAGTAACTTAAATTGTCTTTGGTGTTTTATTTTTTTTTTTTTAATTAAAAAGTTAATAGATTAGGATTACTGAAGTCAAAGTTTTCTTTGATGTTACTTGTTGAACTGAACATGAAATTTGATTTTAGTAAAATAGGCCAGACTAAATTGTTCTTGATGTTTACAAAAATACATATCTGTGGTCTCTGATGTTCACGAAGACGACGTTGAGTTCTTTTGAAGTCTGGCTTTAATCATTTGCTTTTAATGTTTTTTGGCGCAAACGCGTTCAGCTCGGAGACGGTGAACGACGGTCAGTTCCACACGGTGGAGCTGCTGACATTTGAGCGGACGCTCAACCTGTCGGTGGACGGGGGTCAGCCGGCCACGCTGGACGGACGGGGACGCCGCCAGGCCGCCGCGACGGACGCGCCGCTCTATGTGGGAGGTCGGAACGTGTACACATCGACTTCTTTTCCTTTCGGTTTGTCCCTCTTGGGGCTGCCGCTGTGCGATATCCCATATTTACAAATGATGCACGTCTAGGCTACTTTTCAGACACTCGTTATATTTGTTTCATTTAAAGGGGAATGTAATCGAGAATCGGAAAAGGGTGGCGTGCCCTCTCCAGGTCGGGGATGAGATCCTTCCCCAAGTGGAGGAGTTCAAGTATCTTGGGGTCTTGTTCATGAGTGAGGGGGAGATCAACAGACGGATCGGTGCAGTGTCTGCAGTGATGCGGACTTTGTATCGGTCCGTTGTGGTAAAGACGGAGCTGAGTCGAAAGCCAAAGCTCTCAATTTACCAGTCGATCTACGTTCCTACCCTCACCTATGGCCACGAGCTGTGGGTCCTGACCAAAAGAACAAGATCCTCCGGGATCTCGCTTAGAGATAGGGCGAGAAGCTCGGTCATCCGGGAGGGGCTCAGTGTCGAGCCACTACTCCTCCGCATTGAGAGGAGCCAGATGAGGTGGCTGGGGCATCTGATTCTGTGAGGTGTTCCTGGCATGTCCCACCGGAAAGAGACCCCGAGGACGCCCCAGGACACGCTGGAGAGACCATGTCTCTCGGTTGGCTTGGGAAGGCCTTGGGATCCTTCCGGAAGAGCTGGAAGAAGTGGCTGGAGAAAGGGAAGTCCGGGTATCCCGGCTGAAGCTAATTCCCGCGCGACCCGACCCGGAAAAGCGGTAGATAATGGATGGATGGACATGACCTACGTGCGCAGGTGTGACGTGTACCGTGCCGCAACAAAAGTTCGATTACATGGGACACCATTTATCCCCAGCACTGATTTCACGGTTTAATCCTCATCTGATGAAGAAATAGCAGTATCGATTGATTGGAAAGACGGAGGAATACTTCCACACACAACCGTAAACGACACAGCTCGGGGGAGCTGTGAGCTAGCTCCCTGGCAAGCGAGCTCCGGGGCTCGGGGAGCGAGCTCACGGCTCGGTTGATCGGGAAGACGGAAGAATACTTCCAAAATCCGTCTTCCCGATCAACCGATACTGCTATTTCTTCATCACATGAGGATAAATCCGAGAAATCATCACTGGGCATAATGGTGTCCCATGTAATCGGACGTTTGGGACCCCACGTAAGTCATGTGACTCGCGAAAATGGCAGTGCCCCTGAAAATTCGTAATTGTCGATAAAAAGTTTCTCAAAACACTATTAAATGAGAGAGGACTTAACATCACATTGTCAAAATAGAGTACATATTACATGACCTCTTGGATACATTGTTCATGCAAACCAGGGGAGTTCCCCTTTAAGTCTCCATATCGTTTGTTTATGAAAACATGTTTGGTTCATTGAAGGCTTAATTGACTTTTTTTAATTCAAATAATTAATTAATTAATTCTCCCAAAATGACCTTTGATGTTCACGAGAACACAAACATCCATCAAAGATTTGAATGGTTTTTGATATATGAAGCGAGTCGAAGATTGTCATTTCTACCCCGTTGTTCATCAGGCCTTCCCGAGGAGGTCGTGCCAGCCTCCCTGTCGCTGTCGTCGCGCGCCGTCAACACGTCGGGTTTCCACGGCTGCATCCGGAACCTTTACATCAACCACGAGCTCCAGGACTTCACGCGCGGGCACATGCAGGCGGGCGTGCTGCCAGGCTGCCACGCCTGCCGCAGGGCGCAGTGCCTTCAGGGCCTGTGCCAGCCCGGAGGAGGCACCCGGGTCAGATGCAGCCAAAAAGCGCTTTGACATTAGCGCGTCTTTGATTCGGACTTTGATTTTTGTCTTTTTTTTTTTTTGCTGGCTCTCAGGGAGTGGAGTGTGTGTGCTACTCGGGGTGGGCGGGGCCACACTGTGACCAGCCAATCGCAGAAGGGCTCGACGGCGGAGGCAAAGGGGACGCGGTCGACGCCACAGGAGCCGTGGCGGCGTTAGGTTGGTGGCAAACGCCGAATCGTCTTTGAGACACACAAAATGCTTCGTTGGAGACTTCAAATTGTCAAATGGTTTATGAAAATATTGACGTTCATTCCCAGTTGCAAATTGTTATTGACGTTAATCAAACATCACATCACAATTAGTTTTGTTCATTCTGAATGCAATAGTGAGCATTTATGAAAACGCTTGTTAGTTTTGTGACTAAATTGCACACGTTAGGTTAACTGATGAACAACTCATCTTTGGTATATATATATTTAAAAAAAATCACATTCATTCATTCATTGAACCATCTTTGTTTTTTTATGTTTACAAAAACATACACATCCTTTCTTCCTTCCTTGATTCCCTCTTTGATTCCTTTCCTTCCTTCCCTAATTCCTTGCTTCCTTTCCTTCCTTCCTTACCTTTCCTTCCTTGCTTTCTTTTCTTTCTTCCTTCCTTCTATGTTTCCCTTCTCCCTTCCTTCCTTGCTTCCTTCCATTTTTCTTTTCTCCCTTCCTTCCTTCCTTCCTTCCTTCCTTCCTTCCTTCCCTCCTTCCTTGATTCCTTGCTTCCTTTACTTCCTTGATTCTTTTCTTCCTTCCTTCGTTCCTTGCTTCCTTTTCTTCCTTCCTTGATTCCTTGCTCTATTTTCTTCTTTCCTTCCTTCCTTCCTGCCTTGATTCCTTGCTTCCTTTTCTTCCTTGATTCCCTACCTTTCCTTCCTTGCTTCCTTCGTTCTTTGCTTCATTTTCTTCCTTCCTTGCTTCCTTCCATTTTTCCTTTCTCCCTTCCTTCCTTGATTCCTTACCTTTCCTTCCTTCCTTGCTTTCTATTCTTCCTTCCTTCCATGTTTCCCTTCTCCCTTCCTTCCTTGCTTCCTTCCATTTTTCCTTTAGTTCTTTCTTCCTTCCTTCCTTTCTTGATTCCTTGCTTCCTTTTCATCCTTCCTTAACCCTTGTAAGGAATCAAGTTCCTTGTTTCCTTGATTCATATCCTTCCTCCTTTGACCTCACTTGAGTGGTCTGACAGGTCTTGATGTTGTTTTTAAAAACATTTCCATTGAGTTCACAAATGATGGCCGCGCTCGTTAATGCGAGTTTCACCTCCCTCAGGGTCGGCGTGTTCCCCCATTCCCGTCCGCGATTACCACCGCCTACAGCAGGGGGCGGTCTTCTGCCAGACCCCCAAGACCTTCTCCTGGGTGGAGTGCCGAGGCGGCTGCCGGCCAGAAGCGGGGGACTCGCCGGGGGCCTCCGCGCCCCCTTCCTGCTGCGCCCCCTTGAGGCTGCGGCGACGCCGGCTCAACCTCCTGTGCGACGACGGAACCTCTTTGACGCAAGACGTGGAGAAGCCAATAGAATGTGGATGCAAGATGTGTGTATAATACACACACACATACATTGGTGAACAAAGATTATTATTTTTTTCGACTTGAAAACAAGTCAACCTCAGTGCTGTGGCGCAATAATTAGCTCGTTACACTTGTGGTGAAAAGGACTTTAAATCGTGTTTGCCGTTAACAAAAAACACACGTTAGCTTTATTCAGGAAAGGAAGCGTTTCTCGTAAGCTTGGTGAACATGTTTCGATGCGAACGCCGACGCGTGCGAGTCGTTGAAGACTTGAGACTGTTTGATGTTATCAAAAAAAAATAATGTGCATTTGGTTCATCAAAGAGTGTCACAGATTTTAATTAAAAATCGTACAGTAGGTTCAATGTAGACTGAATGATGTTATCTATGTTAATGAAAATGTGGACATTCGTGAGTTTTCGGAAAACAACGCCGTTGAAAGATTCGAAACCGTCATTGATGTTACTGAAAACGCGTTGGGTATGTTTTGTTTTGTCTCCGGTGTTTGAAAAACAAACGCGTCGGCTACTTTTATCAGAGGCTGTAAACCGCCTTTGATGTTGACGGGAACACGTACAATTGGTTTCTTGAAAAGGTCGTCGTCTACGAAAGACGTCAGATTCGTGGAAGTCATTAAATTGTCTTTGGTGTTTTTATTTTCATAAGTTGAGCTGACCTTCTGATCGACAAAAAAAAAAAAAAAAAAAATCAGTGTGTCACTCAAACACACAAAATATTCGATGTTGATTTTTTTGGGAAACGCCTCCTCAGCGATGTGATCAGAGGAGTCAGCGAAGGCATCACATAAATGTAGCTTTAAAAATGTTATTTATACCAACAATTAACTTTTTGTTTTGATTTTGAATTTTGTGTACTCTAACTTAGCTTTTTTGTCAACTATGAACACACAAACAATAACAAGCTAACAGATTGTAAAGTAATATATAAGACGTGCTCATAGTATTTTTATATACGTTGACTGTATTCTAGTTTTCTTCTCTCTGGATTAATTTATTGGAATAAAGAGCTGCTGCTGCTTCACACTGTGTCTTTTATATTTTTGACCTCATAGTGTTGCAGTTTGTTGAACGTGGATTCAATTTTGAGAAATGTACAAATCAGGTAGACCGAAGACTATAAATTGAATAATCGTACAAGACGTGTTCAGGTTGGACAAAGACTGTCACATTTCCATGATGAGGATTCTTTTAGGCTTTTGAAATGTTTTCATTGACTGAAACAACCAATAGCTTATTTTAAAGATCAAGTTGTTATTGATATTTTCTTTCACAAACATCGATTTAGGGTTTTTTTTTTGTCTGACTTTGGACTCAATGTGCATTTGTTTTGGTGAAGATCATACATTTTTTTTTCACGTTAAAGAGAAGGTGAAGGTGAGGACTATTGAAGACCCAAAAGCGTCTTTGCTGTTTTCTTCATGGAAACCTTTTCTGATCTGCTTTGAGTTTGTTTCAAACTCATTTGCATTTGAAATGGACCAACTGGCCCAATCGTCTGCATGACAACATGAGCTAACAGAGGACATTCGGTCGGTAGAAGACAAAAGTGTCTTTGATGTAAATGAGATGGCGTTTGCATTTCCTTGCATGTCTTTCTTTCACCTTTAACTTGCCACCGGCATGTGATTGGAGGCGAAGAAAGTGGGCGGGGCTGAGTAGCAAGCGGCGGCATTTTAATGAGTGATTGACGTCCCCTCCGCCCACCCCGCCCCTCCCCCATGAGGCCATAAAAGATGACATACATCATCCCCCCACCTCAAGGCCTCCCAAACGTTTCATGTGGCACAAAAGGAGGTGTGCAAAGAAACCGTCCAGCCGACACCTCCGCTGAACAAACGACGATTGACTTCCTTCCTTTCTGGAACAACTACAAAAAAAAAAAAAGTTAAACAAACCCAAATTGGGTTCACCCGAACGACATCGTAACAAAATAAACACACATACACACAAAATGAAGCAGTCACATTTTTTAGAAGACAAACAAAAACAGATAAATAGTCATTATCCTTCCTTCCTTCCTTGATTCCTTTTTTCCTTCCTTCCTTAATTCCTGAAATGAGGAAATGAACAAGGAAACGCATCAAGGAAACGAGGAAATGAACCAAAGAAACAAGGAAACGAATCAAGGAAACAAACGGATGAAGGAAACGAGGAAACGAACAAGGAAATTAATCAAGGAAGTGATGAAATGAATCAAGTGAACAAAGAAACGAATAAGGAAACAAACAAGGAAATAATGAAACGGATCAAGGAAAAGAACAAGGAAACACACAAGGAAATGAAACAAGTCAAGGAAAAAAAAATCAAGGGTACGAATCAAGGAAATGGGGTAACGAACAAAGAAACATGGCAACGAATCAAGGAAATGAGTCAAGGAAACAAGGAAACGAACGAGGAAACAAACAAACGAATCAAGGAAGCGAGGGAACAAGCAAGGATACGAATCAAGGAAATAAATTAGGAAATGAACAAGCAAATGAGGAAATTAATCAAGGAAATGAACAAGGAAACAAGGAAACAGACAAAGACATGAACAAGGAAACAAGGAAACTAATAAACAAAACAAGGAAATGAACAAGGAAAAAAAAACAAATCAAGGAAATGAATCAAGGAAACAAGGGAATGAACACAAAAAAAGGAAACGAATCAAGGAAACGAACAAGAAAACAAATTAAGGAAACAAATCAAGGAACAAGGAAGGAAGGAATGTAAAGAATCAAGGAAGGAAGGAAAGTTATCACGGAAGGAAGGAAAGGAATCATGGATCGGAATCACAGAAAGAAGGAAGGTAATCATGGAAGGAAGGTAAAGAATCAAGGAAAGAAAGGAGTCACAGAAGGAATGAAAGGAGTCATGGAAAGGAATCACGGAAAGGAATCACAGAAGGAAGGAAGGAAGGTTAAAAAAGGAATTACGGAAGAAAGGAAAGAATCAACGAAGGAATGAAGGAATCAATGAATGGAGTTATGGAAGGAAGGAATGTAAAGAATCAAGGAAGGAAGGAAAGGAATCATGTCTAGGAAGGAAAGGAGCCATGGAAAGGAAGGAAGGAAAAAAGTCAAGGAATCACGAAAGGAAGGTAAAGAATGTAGGAAGGAAGGAAAAGAATCGAGGAAGGAAGGAATCATTGAAAGGAGTTACAGAAGGAAGGAATGTAAAGAATCAAGGAAGGAATGAAGGAAAGAAATGAATCAAGGAAGAATCGTTTAATGGCTCCTCACACACCTCTTGGTTTCCCCCTTCTCCTGTTAGCAGTTGTTTTTCTTGTTGTTCACGTTTTTGGTTATCATCTTCCTCCACCAACATTCTTTTTTTTTTAATTGATATGGTCAAGATCATGGCTGGGTGCTCTCGAGGTGCCCATCACGCACGCACACGCACACACCAATCCACGGCAATAAACCCAAGTGAGGATAGTGTGAAAGAGGAGGAGGAGGGAGGTGTGTGAGGAAGACAGGAAATTACAAAAAAGGGGGGGGGGTTTATGGGAGTGCCGCAGGCAACACGAATAATTTGACAGCAAAAGAGCCTTTGGGAAAAAAAAGAAAAGAGGAACAAGAGGAGGTGGAGGAGGGGGAAAGGTCTTCAGAGGTATCTCAATGATATTTATAAATGCAAAAGAAAAATGTGACAAAATTACAAATCTGGAATTTTCCATCAGAATTTGCCCAATTATGCAACAAACAAAGCATCCAAACTGTATTCTCTTAATTGCCAGTTTTCATTAAAAAAAAAAAAAAAACAAGAAGAGAAAATTTTCTTTTGAAAATGGGACTTCTTGAAAAAAAATGCTTCGTTTGCATGGGATTTTTAATTTTTTTTCTCTCGCAATAAACAAATGTTTCCTTTTTCAAGAAAATGTTTTTGTTTTTACAAAAAAATACTTTGAAAATTTTCTTAAACTTTCAACTTCATTCTCCTTCAACTCATACTTTATATCAGTTAATCTTGTAGAATTACTTGACTGTGAATACAACCGTAGAAATATTTTTCTTAATTTTGTTTAAAATTACTACACTCCATCTTGGAAAACATATTTAATTTTAATGAGATTATTAATGTTTTTCACTCAAAAATGATAATACTCTAAAAAAAAAAGTCCTACGTATATTTTTAATTCATTATTTTGTGATGTTCTTTTGTTGATTGAATCAATTTTTTAACAAACAAACCATTTTCTTATGTCAAAACTGTTCTGAATAAAGACTTGTTTCAAATTTTCCTCATTTTTTTCAGAAACACCTTCTTGAAGAAATGTAATTACTTATTTAAATGTTGTCACGGGCAAGCGTCACAGGGTAGGGCCCGAATGCGGGACTCCGAGGGATGGAGATGATTTTCGAGGGCAGTTGGATTTTGGAAGAGGTCCAAGTAGTCCAAAAAGGCAAAGTGCGAAAACCCAGAAACGAGGACCGATAACTACGAAGAACAACTTGAAACATAAACAAGACTTGACGAGTGGCACAGAAACACTGTAACAAGGTCATTGTATGGAATACCAGCTGAAAAGACCAGAAAAGATGGATGGTTTTCGGCAATTAAACGTGATGGAAGGCGCCCAACCAAAATACGCACACGCCTGTGTAGCGATCGCTACATTTCACGTAGGAATTATTCTTCTCAATCACAAATGACCAAGAACTATTTATAATGCCAAGTTGGCCCATTTGAGAACAATGCCTATTTTAAAAAAAGATAATAAACCGTCTGCGTAACTGTCAACTTTTCAGAGCGCCAACTTGTATGAACTACCAAAAAAAAAAATAATAATCCTTATAACAAACCAAAGCACATTATATGTCAAAATAACAGAGGGAAAAAACACAAATTTTTTATTGTAGATCTCAATTATGACACTATCTGAAGTTAATGTCTAATTATCGAAGTCTATTTTGTGGCATTACTGTCTCCACAATTGTATTCATGTGTAACTTTCTTCACCAACTCTAAATGCTGACCCTTCGAAATTACAGCATCCATCCATTTTACAGTCTGTGAGTGTTTCTGGAGCAAGCGATCAGAATCTGTACACGTAAGATTCACCACAAAATCCGTATGAACTACGCCAATACTGTACGAGTTGACAGGTATGCGTTTGTCGTAGCAGAGAGGTTAACATGTGGCCGTAATCGCTTCAGTGTACGTTCCGTGGAGATGACTTCATCCTCTTTTTTTTCCCCCAAATCATGGTTGATGAATGCGAGTTTGTGTAAAACCAGGGGTCGTTTATTTAAATATTGGTATTTGTATTGAATACCAGCTGAAAAGATCGATGGATTCCGGCAAAAGTTAACGTGTAGCCGAATACGCTTCCGCGTTCACGAGCCGTCGACCCGTCACAATGTGGGATTTATTCCCGATTGAGAACAGATCCAGCAACAAAATATTTGCATGCGTCCAAGAGTTTTCTACGCTTTCAAACTCTTCCGTGTTAATCTCAACGACTTACTCACCAGATCCGTGTGTGGCTCCAGTTGTCCAAGACAAGTGGAAGCGGCATTAAATATGGGTCCTCTCTGCCAAGTGTCTCTCATTTTTCCACGTACCTTCGTTTATTATCACCTTCTAAATGTTTAACGGTATCGGACACGCCCCTTACAAACGTAGATCGAATTACTTATATTTTTCCTGCCAGATTAGTTTGAGTCATATTTTGTGTGTATTCATATTTGGGAAAGGGCTGTTTTGTAAACTTGAAAGTATTTTCTTGAAATTCTATTTTTGTGTAGATGATGAGCGGGGGAAGAATGTTAAAGACCATCTAGATATCGACACTTATAGGTTTTAAACTTTTATTGTCAATAAGATGTTCAAAACAGTGTGTGTGTTTCACGGGCAATAAGTGTTAATTGAGAGGAGGCGCACCGGGTGTCCATTAATCAGTAATGGTCAGGAGGTGGGGTTCCTGCGTGGGGGGGCAACCTCGCATGGGCCTGCTGACATTCTCACAGCGTGTGTGTGTGTGAGTGAGTTAGAGGGAGTGAAAGGTCATGAAATGTCTGTGTGTGCACGCGTGTGTTGTCACATGACCACCTTTTAACAGCAACTGCTGCCCTTGTTTACCCAGCAGACACAAAAAAATTTATTTTTTTTTCCATTCAAACTGTTCTCGTTAAGATTGAACCGTTGTTACGCGTGAATTTAGAATCAACCCCCTTGGTCAAACCAGCAAACTATAACAAAGCTTTTGTATTGCATTGAAAACTATTTAATAACACACAATACAACGCAACACAATACAATAACAAACTAACACAAAAACAGAGGTACAAAAACAGTTTGGTTACGTGTAACACAAGCAAACAAGCCAAACGACATCTAGTCACCAAAGTCAAACGAGTGTCTAAGTGGGCGAATGTTATTTACGGCGAATGTTCCAGAAAAGTCCAAAAGACCAGAGGCAGAAGGCAAGTTGGCGCAAAGCGAGTCGTTACTTGTCCGAAGCAGCGGTGGTTGTCAGAAGTCCCGTGGAAAATCCGTCTTCGTCCTCAGCACAAACGTTGTCTCTACCTTTAATGTGCTTGATCACAAGATTGAACCCTTGCAAACTCAAGACCCCACCCTCATCAGTCTTTGGTACTTGTTCTTCATTTTGTCAAGAAAAGTCAAGGGATTGTGATCAGTAAAGACTTCAATGGGAAATGTGCTAGTCCCCACGTACACCTGAAAATGCTGCAAAGCTAATAAAAAAACAAAACTGAATTTCCTTTTCAATGGTTGAATAATTTCTTTGATTATCAAACTTTTTGGAAAAGTAACACACTGAATGATCAAGACCCGAGTCATCTTCTTGCCTCGGGACACCACCTGCACCTCCATCACTTGCATCAATTTGCAATTTAAAGGGCTCCTGTCATGAAATGGATGATTTTTAGTGTTATTAGTGAAAAAACGTCCACCAATATGGGCCCATGCGGTTTTTTCCACCACAAAACATGATTTTGACGTATACAGCTTTTTGTATCTCCCGCCATCAAAATCCTCTCGAGGGATTTGTTTTCGAGAAGAAGCAGGAAGTGACGTAAAGGACAGCGGCGCCCCCAAGTGGACTCGTTCGTTTCCGTTAGTTTTACCTCCGGGAAGGTAGCTTGTCGTTCCTTCGTGTTCATCAAAATGCCGGCTGGGTGTGCTGGACGTGCTGGGCCGTAGGAGGGGAACACCCAGAAGATGTCGCCAGCCAATTGCAGGGCACATACATACTGTAAACAAACAACGATTCACATTCACAATCACACCTATGGACAAGTTAGTCTTCAGTCAACGTACCATCCATGTTTTGAGCACGTGGGAGGAAACCAAAGTGCCCGGACAAAACCTGCACAGGCAGGGGGAGAACATGACAACTCCACACAGACGGGGCTGGGATTCGAACCCTGGTCCTCAGACCAGTTATCGCCGCGTGCTGCTATTCTCTCCTAAATCACAGGTGTCAAACTCAAGGCACGGGGGTCTCGAGCGAGCCTGCCACATCATTTTATGTGGCCCGCAAACTGTTTCTTGTTAAATGTAGAAAAAGACAACTTCAATGTTGAGATATTGTAAGCATTTTTGTTTTTTATTACCATTCCCATTTTTTAAAATAAAGTGTGAAGTTTCACGATTTCTACAGGTCTTCTGATTTTTATAGTTATCCATTAATTTGTTGAGTACTTGCAATATGAGGCCCCTCAACAAAAACCATAATTACAATGTGGCCTGGAACAAAAATGGGCTTATCAACCCTAGAATGATACTTCATATATTCTATATTTAGGATTTAGCCAGTACCTATACTTTGAATGACTTTTTCCACTTCTTCCTTTTGAGAACAAATTTGTGTACTTTCTACCTCTAGTAAATGAGGCAAAAATGTTTTTGAATAGTAACTTATTTATTTTTGCATTTTGTATTCATTGATTTTTAATCATGGTATCGATTCCACACTATTGTACCAAACTTAATATTACATCAACAAAGGGGGAACGAGCCTGGTGTGGCTTAAAGAACAAATATTTCATATAATATATATCATAATGTGTAATAAGTCAGTTTTCCCACAAGTGTAGTAAATAAAATTAGAAATATAAAATAAAAACCATAAGAATGAATTTGTGAAAAAAGCAAATAAATCATGAAAGACGTGTAAACGTATTTTATTTTGACAACCAAATTTATTAGAAGAATAGTGGTTTTGAAAAGAAGGTTCTAGGATCCAGTGAATACTACCTTTTACACGACATCACAGCTGAAATGTGAAATGTTGCTTTTTTTTCTTCTGCTTCATCTTTTTCTTAGCAAATTGAAGAGCGAGATAACATAAGAATAATAATACTTTTTTTTACACATGCACAAAGACAGAGCTAATCAGCGGCGCAGAAAAAAAAGATCAAATCGCCATCCTGCTTTTTTCTTTGTCTCAAAAATAAACACAATCATAAAAAAATCACAGATGCGATGAGACATTAAATTGTCATCCAATCAGATTTTAGCTTCCAAATAAACAGGAAAGAAAACAGTGCAGTCAATCAATCAAAAATCAATCAACCCATTAGAAATCAGCGCTAATGAAGAGTGACATTAAGTGCTCATGTACACGGAATACAAACCGACCGGCCACAAAAAAGGTACAAAACAAACTTAAAAACTTTATCGCACATAAATAAAATTAAGTGAGAAAAATGTTTAAATTAAGATTTTTTTTTCCCCCGTTAAACTGTAAACAGTATCGAAAGAAAGGAAGAAAGAAGAGGTCCTTTTTGGGGTTGTTGTTTTTGGGGAGAACCTGCGTGTGTTAATGTGTGTACTTGTATGAGGAACATAACAGTATGGAAGGGGTGCTCGGGTGCCCTGAACATCAGCACAGCGCACCCCCCCCCTCCCCCCGGAAAAAAGCGCTGGAATGAGGAAAAAAAAGAGAGAAAATAGAGACCTTCTATAAGCTTTCAAGGCCTTTGCGATGCTAACCAGAGCGTCGGAAGTAGTTCTGAGTGTTTGTGTCATATTTTCTTTTGACTGATACAGAAAAAGACAAAAACGCACTTAGCCTAATCCAACGCGATTCTGATTTTCAGATTACAAAGTGAAGAAGGCGTGACGATCAAAATTATGAGATTAGCGTGTGTTGCCCGTGAGAAATGCAACTGTAAGTAAACCCATAGGGCGTCGGTACGATTACAAGAAAAAAACAAGCGCAGATGTTAAAAAATAGAATGCAAAAAAAAAACACTAGCAAAATGAAAAACAGTTGTTGTTAGTCGCTTCTGACATCTTGGTGACGTAACAACGCAAAACCAAAAGCGCAGTGGGAATGTTGGAAGTACAGTCTGAAGTGTTTGTAAAATACATTTTACTTTTGCTTATTTACTAAAAATACCTTTTTTTTACCGATTTGTTTTTCCCTGAAGTGTACAAACCGAAAAAGTCGTGACTAGTAAAAGGAGCCGCTAGCACGCGATGGCTAAGCCGCTTTTGTGAAACTTTGTGAAGCCGGAGGACATTCTTAAGATTCAGGAAAAAAAAATGGATGATCAAAAGGTAGAATGAAACCAAAAACAGAACAGAATCAGAACAAAAAAAAGAGAGGTTCTTCGTTGCTTTCGACTCGTGAGCAACATCGCAATGCTAACAAAAGTGGAGTTTAATGTAATAGTGATGTAATCTGACATTCTGATTTTTCAAATCTCCATCATGTTCCAACAACAAAATCAGCTGCGAGGTCCGACTCTGTTTTCCCGAAGCGTACAAACCGGAAGAAGAAAACTGATTGCAAAAGAGCTAAAAGAACAAAAAAATGTAGCGCCTAGCAGATTGTTTCCGACAACATTCTGACGTTCTCTTTCCGGCAAAAAGGGACGACGGTGGCGTTTTTTTAACTTTTTATTTTTATTTACACTGGCATGCAAAAATATCGCAGAACCTTTGCTCGGCGTGGTCCGACAGTATTAAAACCACACAAATGACGGGAATAAAACAACGTACGCTCGGCCTGAGGAAAAAAAGAGGCTCCGAGGGTAAAGCCTTTTTTATGTACAAGCGTCCTCAAGTGCCCTTGTGTGACGTCATAAAAACGGAAAGCCCCGACTACCCGAGAGTTTTCAAGAAGGAGAAACTAGCGAGCGGACACCGAGACGTGAACGTGCTGCGCGGAACTGTCGGAATGTTTTCCCTGAATCATCACCGGAAAAGGCGCCGCCCTCTCCCGCTTCAAGATAAAACTTTATTCTTCAGACATTATACATTTGCTATGTACATTGTGTGTGTCACGTGTGTATGTTCGAGGTTAGTTGTGTTTACATTCACTTGACGGAGATCAAGAGGTATAGCGTACGCCAGGAGGAATGTGCACTTTCAATCCCAAACACGGCGAGCGGGAATATAATAATCTCTGTTACAGGAACAACTGCGGCAATGAGGACGTCGACGGTACGAAGGGGAAGAGACGAGGGGAGGAAAAAGAGCAGAATGGATTGCGTAATGGAAGGAGGAGGGGAGGGGGAACAATCATCTTGTTTCATCTCGAAAATCGGGATTTTTCCGTTTGTCAGGATGATGCTTTTGAGGCTTTTCGTTCAGTTACTATACCAGACAAACCGAAAATACGCTACCATACATCCCCCTAAAACCTTTACCCTAAACCTTATCCCTACCCCTACACCCTACCCTTACAACAAGCCCCTCGATCCCAAACTCTTATGGTAACAAGTCCCGAAGCCAAACTTCCTCTTTTGAAATCTCCTGCCAAATATTTGGCAGGCAATTAATTGTCTGAAGAAGCCCAACGTCGGGAAAAATTGTAGGGAGATTTCTTCTTTCATTTGTTATTCATTATTAATGCTCTTCTCTTAGAATGCAGAAACACTTACAGGTACGTGCCAAAAGATTTGAAAACTGAGAGAATGTCCATTTATTCCAACAATTTGTTTCACAAAGCGAAACTTGTACTTCACCACACACAAAGTGAAATGTTTCAAGCCTTTGTTTCAATTTCAATGAGACCAAAATAAATAAAGAAATCCAGTTTCTACAAAATTGGAATAGCTCATGTGACCAACAAAAATGGATTTTAAACAGAAATGTTGGCCTTCTGAAAAAGTCTCTTAAAGTAATAGGCCCTCAATACTTTGTTGGGCCTCCTTTTGCATCAAGTAGAGCATGAAGGCACCATCCTCAGTCCACTCCTTATGACGCTATGCCAGATTTGTGACTCACACACCGTAGCTTGACAACCCTCTCAAGGCCACACTCATCCCAGTCACAGTTTCCCTTTCTTCTCAACTCTGTTAATGTACTTTCTTTAAAACTTCCTTCCCTCCTCACCGAGGGTTCCAGTTCTGGTTTTCTGCAGAATTGTCAAGTCGTCTTCCCCATGATTGTGAACCCTACTAAGTCAGACCGAGACCGTTTAAAGGCTGAGTAAAAACCCTCCAGGGGTTTTATGACACTTAGATGACAAGAATGGGACACAGGAAGCTTCCAGTACAATGTTGCACTTTGCCATAATATTCCAATTTTGTCCAATTACCAGATTTGCTTTTTTTTTTGTTGTTGTTGTATTTTTGCCATAGTCATCAAAAGTGACACAAAGGTATGATATATTCCACTTTGTGTGTGGTGAACAATACAATACACTCCATGCATATACTCCAGCAATACAAAACAATCCAAGTTTCACTTTTTGGAACAAATGATACAAATATTTAAAGGACCTTAAGGTCGTCTTTGGGGGGATTTTAGGCCCAGTACACACATAAAGACAAATGAGCTGTTTTTGTCCCAATATCGCCCCCTCTCAATGAAGCAATCAATTGTCTTATAATATTTACCGATAAGACTACCCATAGGTCTCAGGAGTATCAATTCTGGATTTGACTCAATTTTAGGGACTGAAACAAGTCGAGGCCGACAAGCTGACTTGTTTACTATTGTGTGCAGAAAGGGAAAGCCACCTTCTCCTGAGCAAAAACTCTGTGAACTGCGACGCCAAACGTAATGGAGCCAACAAACAAAGAAAAAACAGAGCAGTCAAAGTAAAACAAGCACGTGTTACCCATTTTATTTGGAATTTTTATGTGTGTACCAGGCCTTAGCTTAAGTACAGAAAAGAAAAGCTCAAGAGCGAGTCATACAAGACTAGTTGAGATTCTCCCACCTGAACTTTTTTCTCACCTATTCAGTTGTTTTTTCTTCCAATACTTTTTTTTTTGTTTGCTTGCGGGCACACACAAACACAAAACTCACTAAGAGGTTCCCAAATGTCACTCCTTATGTCTTCGGAAGCAGCTCTCTGAATGTAAGACATTTGGGAATCTTTTCATGAGGCGAGGTGAAATCTGACGTATGGATGTGTACAATCGCGGCTGTTCATAAAGCACTGAGTTTTTGGCTGGAAAACAACAAAAAAATGGAAAAAAAAAACATGACGCTAGAAGCCAAAAGTCTTTTCAGCAATACGCTAAAAGAGTAAAGTGGAAAATTCTGGATAAGATCGGCAGTGACAGACGACATCAAACTTTCATGGAATATTGGCGGTTGGTTCTGTACGGTTCATCAGAGATGTCAATCAAAAAAGCCTCTGTGAAAATACCAGAGAAGTAAAATGGCGGAAAGGGATGGATGGTTAAATATATAAAAAGGTTTCAGGAAAAAAAAAAGGTCCAGAGGAAGTGGACCTTTCCTGAGTGACAAAACACAATCGTGAGAGCACCGACAGGCATATTGGAGTGGAATAATGTGGAAGGGTTTCCATGGCAATGCATTCAGAGACCATTTTTTTTTCCCAGGTGGGCTAGTTCCATCTTCCCCTAAGTGTGTACTTCTACAGCTTTGGATTGCTATCGACAAAGTGACTCTGGACGTCGTAGCATTGGTCTGTGACGTGACATTTTACGCCGCTATCTAGTCCCTCTGGATTGTGGGGGGGAATTGTAAGCACCTCGCCCATACCCTTTAACAGGCTCCAACCCTAGTTCTAATTGAACAATGTAAAAACCGAACCAAACCCAAGCCTTGCCCTAACCTGAATCCAACCCTAAACTAGGAGTTAAAACCGAACCAAAGTATTAAACTTAAAACTAACAGTGACTAATGCAGCCATTCAGGATGATGACATTCAAAATGTAACCCTGAATCAAAACTGTCTACCCCATAAAGCTGTAACAATTGAGTCAATTGTTTTAAGCCTGATTCAGACTTTTTTAAAAAAATCACACAAGACTGATTTCAACCCGAATAAAATGTAAGAACGAGTGTCAGCTTCAGTCAGATTGTATCTTGTACAATCAAAACGCAGTTACCACTGGACTTTCCAATCGGTGAGACTTTTCTCAATTATAGCTGAGAAGCAATTTTTTTTAGAAATGGTTTGCTTTGATGCAAAAATTTGAAATGCACACCACATACACCTGCGCAGCTTGTGTGGAACAGCAACAACTCCTTAGCTTGAACACGAAACCAAACCATAGTCTTTGCACATTAATCTCCAAACCCAAACCCAGAGTGGGTCAAAAAAGTCTACACACCTATGTTCAAATGCCAGGTTTTTGTCCATTCATCCATTTTTTGAGATGCGTATCCTCTCTAACAAAGTTTGCAGATGGCAACAAGGTGATTTGTAATTTAATTTGGCGCTAAAACATCCATTCATCCATTTTCTGAGCCGCTTATACTCAGAAGGGCCGCAGGAGTACTGGAGCCTATCCCAGCTATATTTGGGGGGAGGCATTGGCACACCCTGAATTGGTTGCCAGCCAATCGCGGGGCACATAAGCAAACAACCATTTGCACTCATTGGGGCAATTTTGGGTCTTCAAAAAAACTACCATACATGCTTTTATGATGTGAGAGGAAACTGGACTACCAGGAGAAACCCCACGCAAGAACGGGGAGAACATGCAGACGCCACACGGTGCCGCGCCAAGTTTATGTGGTATTAACAAATGAGCAACAGATTTTACTCATCAATTTCTCCACGATTAATACGACTTGGAACGTATAACTCAAATGAAAGAAAAAAATGGTATGTGTGGGGGTTGGGGGGAGCAAAATAAACAACTGAGATAATGTGGTTACCCAAATATTTCAACCTTGGCTTCAATGGACCTTAAAAAAGAACCTCACAAACATAAAATGTGTTACGTCTGATGAAACCAAGGTAAAACCTTTTGTCTATACAGTAATTCCAAAAGGTATGTTTGGAGCAAACGTAACACTGTTCATCACCAACTAAAATCATCATCCGACACTGAAACATTGTGGTGGCAGCACCATGTTTGGGGCTGTTTTTCTCCAGCTGGAATTGGGGCTTTCGTCAAGGTGGAGGGGATTATGAACAGTTCCAATAAGCAGTCAGCGGATTCGTCAGAGACATTCTAAATTGTGGCACGTTTGTGTTGACGGCCATTGAACATAAACTTGAATGTGATTCAGTCTGAAAACAGCTATATCACAGTTATAAGAAGGTGTGCACATTTGCGCAACCATATAGTCTGAATTATTTACGTTTACTTCCCTTCTTAAAATTGTCAAAATATTTCTTTCAATTGAGTTGTGCAAGTTCCAGGTCACATTATTGGTAGAAAAAATTCAGAGAAATGCTTTGAAAAAGATCTAGCTTGGTCAGAATTGTTTTATATACCAAAAACTCGGCATTTGTACACGGCTGTGTCGACTTTTTATACGTTCTTCTCAGAACTTGGCCAAAGCCGTCATTCCCAAGAGGCGTTTGTCCTTTTAAGCTCTGCATTTAGCTTACTCAAATGTTCACTCAATCGCTTTGACATTTTCCCGAGCGTCCACCCAGGTTTGAAAGGTTCTATTAACTCTAAATAAACCTTGCTATTAAGATGGCGTAAAAGGTTGGATGGATCTATATGGCAAAAAGACCAAAACGGCGCTAGGCGTTGGGAAAAGTCAAGTTGTTGCCAAATCTACACATGGTAAAAATCTGTAAGCGACTGAGATGGTTAAGTTCTAAGATGAGTTTGAAAATGTATGAAAAGTATGTATATTTAAGGTTTGTCCTATGAATACAATTTTCCAATGTACGGTATATCGTGGGTCATCCTTTGCATTTCTGCAACATTAACCCATTCATGGGCAGGGTGGCAATTTTTTTGCCTTATTGAGATAAAAGTCTCCCAACAGGACACAATCAAGGAAATAACACTTCTGTTTCGTTTATGGTTAAGTTATATGATAACTTTACTAATTTAGAATCCCGTCCCAAAAATGGGACGCTGCCCGCAAGAGGGTACTTGGGATTTCTTAGTAGATCGTCCCAAAAAACATAATCAGAATCAGACTAAAACACTTAAATATTTTGATAAGGATATAATGCGTGAAAATCATGATGTCGCAAAAATGGGACGCTGCCCACGAATGGGTTAAAAAAAAAAAAAAAAAAAAAAAAAGTAAAGCGATGGTTTCTTTGTTTAGGTATACAGGCAAGTCCAAAATTTTAGTTTTGTGTTTTGAGTGTTGTACCACATTGTGCCACAACATGCCGGGCAGCAATGAGGTCTATTGGAAATGATGAGATTTCAAATTTCTCATTTTAAGCTTTATATTTACCGTCATATCGCCGCTCATTTCCATTAACACGTCTTTAGCATTTCACATTATGTTAGCATTCAGTAAGTGGACTTTCGCAAAATGGTTTAGTTCAATATTTTGGTGTTTTAATGTGTATTTGATGAGCTCGAGTTTGTTGCGTCAGTTTTACAGTGAACTTCAACTCAGAAAACAGCTTGAAGCAAGCATGCTTCGACTCTTATTTGAAAAACTATGAATCTTATTTCCTCAAAGTGATGTTAAACAGCCTCTCATTTCTGGAAATGAAAAGAATGAGAACAGGCGCTCCGCAATACATTTTTTCAAAAAGCGTGTTCAAGTAAGTTTGTGTCTTGAATTTGAATGACTTTAAATCATGTGGAAGGGGTAAACCCCATACTGTATATACAAAAAGTCAATCTTCCTATTTTTACCTATTCTCGGCTGGAAACTACCACAAGTGTCCGATTTGGAAAAAAAAAATGTTTTTGATAATAGATGCTCAATGTCCACTTTTGGCAATTGTGGGAATAAGAAGCAGGAAGAAAAAGATGTTCACAGAGGCATTGTCGACAACCCGAGGAAACACGCCCACCACCTTCTTCGAATCTAGACGCGCAATTAAACGTCTGAATCCGCCCACTCAACATATGGCTACCTGACAAGTGTGTGCATGTGTGTGTGTGTGTGTGTAAGTGTGCGCTAGAGGGAACACGACAGTACGTATTCACAGAAAACCTGACTTTTAAAACTTGGGTAAAGAACTTTTTTTTTCCCCTCAAGGGTAGAAGGAAAACAACATCGACTAGAAGGGTCTCTTAAAAAGGACTAAAAATCTGGAAAGTGGCGGCACTAAAAGTCCTGATTCTTCATGGTTCATGTGTTGCTATTGTACAATCAACTGCTTTGATAAAGTAGTCAGACCTGAGGTATCCACGACAACCACAAGAGGAAATGACCACAACAGGCGTGGACAAGATGGCAGCGGCCAACGTGGCATCTGTGAGGTTTGTAGTTTTTTTTTTCTTTTCTGGCAGTCTTGGAGACAAAAACATCTAAATGATCGGACCAAACATCTACGACATAAACGCATCACGTTTTCCCGCCTCGCGTCCTGTCTCCGATTCCTTCGGTGAGAAAGTCCGGGCAACAAAAAACTGAGTTAGTTTTCGTCACCCCTGGAAGGTAGTGAACCTGACAACTGAAACCCAAAAACTTTTTTAGGTGTCCCGCTGGGATCTGCTGCGACTTCTCTAAGGTTGTCTCGTGAGTGTGTTTGTGTGTGAAAGAATAAAGAAAGACGAGGTAGGGTGGCAAATATTGGTCAGTCAGACACTGAACGCCTCACCCCCAGCAAGAGGGAGGAGACTTGAAAAAAAGAAACAAGAAAAAAAAAAAAAAAAAAAACAGTGCTAGCGTAGGGAAAAATATGTTTCCCGTCACTTGGATACAGCTAAGTACGAGGCACAGCAAAGTCCTTCTTGTGAGATTGAGGTATAACGTGTGATCCATATATCATCTTTCATACTCTATTCATATCATCTTTAAATACGTCCATCTGCTTCAGGTAGTTACATATGTGCGCCGCTTTTTTTTTCCGACTGACTAATATTGCTGCCCTCATCCCGCTGGCTGCATCCTGAGACATTTACAGTATTGAAGGCTACCGTTCTCTTCTACATTCAACATGAGAGCCAGCGTGTTGTGTACAAATACATTGATCCTGCTATCATATAGTGTGTCACTTAGTGTGAGGGGGACATTGCTGTTATGACCTTGGAGAGTCAAAAACCAAGGCGGGGCGACAGCAAAAGAAATGGCATGCACCCCCCCAGTCCAGCGGGCTCTTGAAACGCTTGAGTGCTCACGGCAGCGTTAAGGAACAAGGGGGCCTCCCCAATAGCAATTAACAGTCAACAGCCGCAAAGTTTTTTGTTTGTTTATTTTTTAGAATTGACGAAGAACAGTGCTTTTTTTTCTTGGATAAGGTAGTATATTTAGGGTTTTATTTTTTTCACTGACACTTTTGCTAACTATTATTAATATATTTACAGCTCTGGACAAAATTAAGAGACCACTTCAAAATGATCGTTTTTTTCAAATATTGACAACTCCCAAAATTCCAAATACAAGTATTATTTAGAGCTTTTTTTTTTTGCATTAAATGAAGAATGGCCAAAATAGCAAATAATGCCAACACGTTTTTATTCCGGAGCTGTGTTAAGATGTAATTATTCAATTTAGACACCTTATTTCATCTGCCTTTGTTGTGTTAGACAATCAGGTATTTCCTTGACATTGTATAGTTTATTTTTTCAATTTTCAGTTTTTGTACATTTGCACAATTATCCTTATAAAACTAAGTGGTTTTACCGTAATTTCCAGCCTATATGCCGCAACGTTTTTCACATGCTTTCAATCCTGCATTTTATGCGGTGATGGGGCTGTTTTGCGGATTTTTTCTAACAGCAGCAAGGGGGCACTCGAGTGGAAAAGGTAAGCGTGAGACCAGTGGAATATATGTGCGAGGAACTGACTTTTATCGGTATGTTTTTTTTTGAACCGGCCCTGTTAGCGCTGTGCTAGCGTAAGCGTTGCGCTAGTGTGTTGGTGTTGTGTTACTGCCATGTGTCAGTGATTTTTACCGGTATGTTTTTTTTATCCGCCCTGTTAACCCCATGCTAGCGTGTTTCTGCTGTGTTAATGCCGCCTTTCAGTGATTTAGGTATGTTTTTTTTTTTTAACCAGCTCTGTTAGTGCTGTGCTACCATGTTGCTACTGTGTAGCTGCTGCGGCTGTTTTTTTTTTGTTTTTTACCGGTATGTTTTTTTTTTTTTTTAACCAGGCCTGTTCATGCTACCGTGTTGTTGCTATGTCAAGATAAGCTAAGGTATCAAAACTTTGAAAACTATTTCTGTGTACCATCTTTCTTTGTAAATATCTCGTGTTTCAATGCTGGTTTCAATGTGAGCACTTGCGGCTTTTACACAAGTGCGGCTTATGTATGTACCAAATGGTATGGTTCCTTAACATATGTACTGCGTGAGGTTTATAATCCGGTGCGCGCTTAGGCCGGAAATTACGGTATATGTGGTTGCACAACAAATGTTTTTTCCGCATTTCTGTTGCAGTAATGTCTTCAATCAAAATGAAGTGGTAAGTGCTACTAGTTTGTTCACGCAAAACTCTGTGCAAAAGTGCCAATTATATTGTTTGATTTTTTTTAAAACAAATTCAAGTGCTGCATCCTAAAAACAAAATGGATGGCTATTTGTTTCGTAGCTGTGATTGGTCCCGAGTCAGAACCTTTTTTTTTCTTTTTAGACACTTTTAATGCTCGGCATTGTTCAAAGTGTGGATGCATTTCATGCAGGATGTCTTTTCCCCTTGGCCACGCATACCCGCCAATCAGGCCACGAGGGATTGTATGAAACAGCTAACAAGCGCTGCTAATTAAATAAGTATCCAATGGGCCCCAGACCGCGTCCTATCATGAATAATCAGCACCAAACTAAAGTGGTGCATGCCATTTTCAAGGAAAACAATCAAATAAATACATGTACATTACAAGTAGACGAGTGAATTGTCAGGGTCAAAAGAGCTCTCTCACCAGGCAAGCATGCAGAGCAAACAACATTTAGCAAAACAAAACAAAAAAAAAAAAAAGCTATCAAACTAAAGTGTAGTACGGCACTCCAGACATTACTGCGACCACAACATAGATATGACTTGCACACAAAATACTATTTCGTGTGCTTATCATTCATATCATTCCGCATGATGAAGCTGTGGACCTCTCGCTAAGCAATGCAGCATATCTTTGCTAAAAACTGCAAAATTTCCTCGAAAAGAAAGCATCACCTTTCAAGAAAAGATAAGCTCCATTTGCTTACCCAATTGTCCAGGAATCATATCAATATTATTCATTTGCAAAGTATATTTTACCTTATTTTTGCCAATGATGAGTATTTTGTGTACACATTATTTATATACTTATATTATATACTTTGTTTGACCTCATTCCCACACAAATTTGTTGCCTGGGCAAGCAAATGGCACGCACATTAGTAATAGAAACAAAATGTCCTCTCACTTTGTGGCCACAAATTAGTATTTTGTGTGCACAAATTGATTTTTTTTTTTTTTTTTTTGCACACATATCTATATTGTGGCCAGGGTTAAACTCTTTCCCTTATATCATGTCTGGGGCTCTGTACAAAAGACAGCAAAAAAAAGATTTTTTTTCTTTTCTTCCGTCTTCTGAGTGATATTTTTTCGGCCTCTTTGTCAGCGTGGAGCTGGGAAAAAACACTTCATTCCCCCTCCCCAGTGGGAGGCAGATGTAAGTGATGTCTCGGTGCGCTAAAGCTAGCACCGCGGCTCCCCCCAAGCCCCCCTCCCCCATCTACCAGATAAAAGCTAGGCTACATGCGCAACCTAGTGTCTAATATGTCCCAAAGTGCTCTATGATGTGTATTAGTAGTAGGATAGTTGGGAGTGTTGTGGTGTTTTTTCGTTTTTTTTTTTTTTTGGGTTGGGGGAGTTGCGGCACAATGCAGTGTATTAGCTAAGCTAGCCCCCTGCACCACTTGTTTTTGCTAAATAGTCTCGTTTGAAAGCCACGTCTCAGTTACACCCTGAGTTCATAACCAGCAGAAAAGAAACAATTGGCTTTTCGTAATAATTTATAATATATTAAATTTGACTATCAACTAAGCCCCCCACTCCCACTGCATATGAATCCCCCCTCCCAGCCCCATTATAAATGCACATTATCGTAGTAAACTGCCTTTAAAACTTGAAATTGGATGGAGGGCAACTCGATTAACTGAGCTTGATTAGAAGAGAAAAAGGAAAAGAGGAGAAAAAAACATCAGCAAAATGTCCTGGTTTAGACGAGGCTAGTTAGCTAGCTCAAGCTGTTCGCCAAGGCCCCGCTAAAACATAAGCATAGGAGCGGGGTCTCATCGAGTGGATGGCAGCCGAGCTTCAAGCCATCTTAAATGGCCGAAACTGAGACAGCCTTCCACGGTCAGACACCGATGAAGGTCCATGAGGTAGCGCCACCGTCGCTACAGCTGATCCGCATTCAGATCTGGAGGCAGCGGCGTCGGCGGGCCCTCCCGACCCGGCTTGTGAGACGGACCGTAATAAGTGCATGATGCGAGGGGCAACAATGCCGAGGTAACCTGGTCCGCCAGAGCGCCGGACCCAAAGTGTAGTGCAAAAGAAAGCAAAACCAAAAAAATAAAAATAAAATAAAGGAGGAAAAAAATGATCTCACCAGTCAGTAGTTTGTCACAAAACTCACAAACATGCATCCCTGAATGACTTCTTGTTGTGTCTTCTTGTTCCCCGCAAATCTCGCCGGGACATTGTGGGCAGGAAAGAAAGGTCTTGCAGTTAAAGCATCATGGCTACCTGGCAGGCGGATTCCGATTCACAACCCTGATGAGGAATCTTGACGGCGTTGATTCAGATGTACACTAAATAGTCATTCACCAATTTTTTTTAAACTGTAAACCCCTCCCACACACACCTTTTTGTCCTTCTGCCCAAATTGGAGTGTTCCCAAGTGACTGCATTCATAAGTGGCAAGGTTCCAGGTTCCCGAGAAGCTGTGGGAGGCAAGGTGTGTTGGATTTAAAGGTTTTACGGGCCGAGGATGAGGGTTGCAAAATTCTGGAAATTTTCAAAGTTGGAAACACTCCATGGGAATTAAGGGGAATTTATGGGACTAAATCAGGATATTACAATAGATCCTAACTCAGACATATTTTCGTATAATCCTGACTAAAACAACCAAATAATATGCAATTACAGCACAAGTGCCCCGACTCACAGGTTTTTCTAGTTTCCATATTTCCAAGCTTCGGATATACCGCTACTCAAGTGACCTATCCATCAATCCATTTTATGTATCGCTTATCCTTACTAGGGTCGCAAAAGTGCTGGAGTCTATCCCAGGTATATTTGAGCAAGTGGCAGGGTACACCCTGAACTGGGAGCCATCCAATTGCAGGGCACATAGAAAGAAACTCACGCTCACACTTACGGGAAATTTAAAGTCTCCAATCAACCTACCATGCATGTTTTTGGCATCTGGGAGTAAACCAGAGCGCCTGAAAAAAAACCACGCAAGCACGGGGAGAACATGCAAACTCCACACAGGTGAAGCCGGATTTAAACCTGGGTCTACAGCGCTGTGTGCTAACCAGTCATCCACCATACCGCCTCAAGTGAAGTGGGGCAGGGGGAGGGGTGGGGAGCAAATGGACCATTTAAACTCTTGCATGTGGATAAGAAACACTATCAATTTTGCGTGGATCTCTGGTCATAACAAACAAAACATGTATATATGCTCAAATATGATGTCTTTTCACTGAATTACCCTGAATTCGCAGTTAATTCCCATGGAAAAGAAACATTTCCAAAGTTCCCCAATTTAACTTTCCATCCAAATACTCCAAAAACTTTCCATTTAATAATTGGAAATTTTTCCACTCCTTTTGCACACTAGTGGGGGTTTGCCGCATGCTTGAGAAGATTTCTTAAAATTGTCGTTGTTTGTCTTAGGTACAAAAGTCTCAAGAAAAATGATTCCAATTAGTGTTTTTTTTTCTCAGAGAAACTTTGTTTTCATCCCTGCGTTTGTGCTCGGCCAGGATACTGCAAAGGAAATTGGCACAAAAAAAGCCCCGTGGTTCTGGAGGTGTCTAGTGAGGTTGCTTTTAATCGACAGGTTCCATCTCTTCCTTGACGTCCACCTTTAGCTCAGCAGGCCTGAGGGAGGGGGGTGTGGCAGCAGCATCGTTGCGCGGGGTGATGGCAGGCGTACTCTCCACGTCACCGGGGAACTCCGCGCCGCCCACCTCCATTTTCATCATCAGCTTGAGCTTCTTCTTTGGGGGATTCTTCAGGGTACCCATACGCTCCTTGACTTTGTACTCCAGAGTACTGTGCGGGATGCCATACATGTTCTGCGCCTTGGAGACGCTCATCTTGCCACTCATCACCACGGCGATGGCCTCCTCCAAGATTTCGCTGTTGTACTGCCGATAGCGCCCCCTCTTCTTCCGCGGTTGCTTGGAGTTGGGGTCCCCCTCCACATCCGAGGTGGAATATGCTGGCCCGGAGGCGGAGTGTTCCAGGTCAGCAGTCCAGTATTCCGCCGCGCCGTCCAGCAGGCTTCCCAAGCTCCCGCCCCGCCGGTTCTGCTTGGGCAGGATGGCTCTCAGCTTCCGGCTCAAAGCGTTCTCACTGAGTCCACTACCACCTCCAGGTCCAATTCCGCCAAAACCATACAGCTCAGAGGCAGAGGAGTCCCAAGAGAGATCCATGCCCCGAACCTGTGGGATCTTCAGGTCAACGGGAGGTGACTGGTCCCGCTTGGCGTTATGGTGGTGATTCTGGGCCTTAGAGACCTGATTGTGGTTGTGAATCAGTGAATTCTTGAAGGAGAAGGCTCCGTGGTGGTTGTGGTGGTTCTCTAGGAACGTAGGTAGGTCTTTGAGGTCTCCAAGGGCTCCACTCAGGGCCCCACTGGTCTGCTTCACCTTCATGAGGCTCTCCAGATGGGCCTTGGTGCCCCAGTAGGATGAGGAGCCCTTTTGGCCCGGCAGGGAGTGCGACTGACCGCGATTGAAGAGGCCGGCCGACTCGAGGCTGGCCAATGACAGCGCAGCAGGCTGACACAGGAGGCGGTGCTTCTGGGTGAGCAACTCCTCCTTGATGCGCAGTGAGCGTGCTAGCGGCGGCTTAAAGGAGTTGATCAAGTTTTCCCGCAGGCCGTCTTGAAAGCTTTGCGGCAGCATGGCGTCGTCCTCATACTCATCCGGCACAGAGTGGTCCACCTTTACAGAATGGTCCACCTTCACAGAATGGTCCATCCTCAAGGGGTGCCTGTGTGGAAAGAAACACCCAGTGAGAAGTCTCAGATAACTCAGTCTTGGACCATGTCAACAACAACTTGTGAATGAAGTCAAAGGACCGAAGGATGAACAGACAGGCAGAAAGATAGAGCGATAGGGAGAGAAATCACTCCAGCCCTACATCCAATATAAAATATTGATCTGCATATTCAGGGCCATCAATAAGCTCATCCCTCCCATAACTTGCAGACCTTCTTGCTATCCCCCTCTTGCAGATCTTCATTCTCCATCCACCTCACCATCCCTTCCGCCCATAGTCCAGGGTGGGGAACAAAGCCTTCAGCCACTCTGCTACCCTTCTTTGGAACTCACTGCCATCGGACCTCCGAAAGGCAGTCATTAAATCCAAACTCAAGACACACCTGTTCCAGAAAGCCTACTCACTTTAACATTTCCTATATCATGTGCCATTTTCATATGCCAAGTTTTACGTTTTGTTATTTTTATTGCAATCCTTGAATGGTTTTAACTGGCTTGAAAAAGATAAAATGACTATTATTATTATAGATGGACAGACAGATCAATAGATAAATAAAAGTCCATTTAATTTCATGGGTCAAAAACACAGAAACCTTTTTGGATGCATTTCCTTAATGGTAACGATAACTTCCATAGAAAATGACCACAAAAGTGGGTCAGGAACAAAGCCGTTCCTGTCCCAATACTTTTGTCCATTAAGTCTTTTTGGTTTTTTTAAATTATATGTTAAATGAACAAATAGCATTGCGGCAGCATCTTAATCTGTCTGCGGCAAGATGAAAGATGCAAAGTGCTTCCACTTAAGTGCTGCCTGGTCGTCATGGCAACAGCAGTAGAGGAAAAAAACAGGGGGAAGTGGTAGAAGAGGAGTAAAAGAAAGAAGAAAAGGAAGAAGAGGAGGAAGAAGAGGAAGGCCACTCTCACAGCTTAAGGGATCTTTATACTCTCACACTTGCGTGGCCGACGGCGCCCGCACTGCATCACGTGACCGACGTATTGGGCCGCGCAGCCCCTCTGCGACACTTGAAGAGCACACGGCAAAAATTGTTACTGCGCCTAGCATGCTGCGGAGATTATCTCTCGTGATTGGTCCGTTTCAGTCACATGCTGTGATGATGTACTCAGCATTCCTCTCGGTTCCTCACATGCCACCTGGGCCACCACCTTCTTGATCGATTTTGCACTATAATTAAACGTATCATCTGGTCATCTAGGTCCATTTGTTCTAGCAGACACACACACCGCCCCATTTTTTCCTGATTATAGAAATTAATGTAAAACGGCTACCAGAAAAGACCCAAAAGTGCAGAAGAAACTCCACCTCTACAGAGCAAAGAAAAAGTTATGAAAAGCCTGAGAGAGTGTGCACACTTACACAACCACATTATTTTAGTCAGTACTTTGCATTTTCAATGTTGCAAATATTTAAGATGAGTTACACAGGTTGTACGCCGTATTAATGGTTGAAAAAGTCTTTTTTTTTCCCCACACAAAACTCTGGCATTTGATTAGCACTGCGACGACTTTTTATATCCACTGCACATGCTTTACGGTTGCAGATGTTGCGCTGCAATATTATCCAATAAACATGATTTAATTCACAAATTGTAGACATGACCAGGAGTCATGGTCACGTACCCTTTGACAACTAACAATAAAAAACTCTTTGAACAGATTTTGTGTTTTAAATGAGCCGTCAAAGAAGTCAGTGTACTAAAGAAAACTATAAAATGCTAATTTACTATGGTCCTGTAATTGTTTATTAAAGGACTGGACAATTATATGACTGTGATTTGAGATGCCAATAAATTTCCCATTGATCCAGGTGATCAGTTGAGTGCAGATTTCCTCACTCTAACATGGTGGAAATGTAAGACATAATAAGCCAATCAGAGTTATCCTTTCCCTGCACCACCCCCGTTGGCAAATTGTGGGAGTAAACAGAAGCCACGCCTGCTAGCCTGGCCCGCGCCATCGTGAATTAGAAATTCCCTGTTTGACTGGAAAAATGCTATTAACTGGCTGAGCGCTAGGAATGTCGGCACCCTGGAAAATAGTCAACGCTGTTTTTGTTTGTTTGTTTTAAGTACCACCCAAGTTATTATGCGGAAAGTTGTCTTCGTTATCCCAGAGGGGATTTGTATCGTCTACCTACAAAAATACTTAGCATTTCAAACTACTGCACTGTTATATTTGTGATATATTCTGACATTTGCGTCACTGTTGGGTGAAAATGTTATTTTTTTTAATCTGTTATTTTATTTGTATTTTCTATTTAATGTCCACTATAGCTTATTTCCATGAATATATCTTTAATTTGTAATACCCACATTGGAGTGAAGTTTAAATTGTTACATTATATTTAATGTGTAAAATGGCATATTTCAATGTATTTCTAATAATTCATCCAATATGTTGTTGGTTCAGACAACAGCCAATCAACCCGTTGAGTGAAGGAGTGTGCATGGGGGGAGTAGTAATCCACCCATGAGTGAATATTTCATGAGCAAATCATTAGAGAATTCCATTTGGACTCCACGCCTTAGGGGGGCCTTCAGGGGTCCAAATGACCCCTGAAGACCCAAGGCTGGATCGTGACTCCTGTCCTTATGGCCTGCACTGCATTTGGAAGCAGGAAGTTTGAAAAGCAACCTGCTCATCAAAGTGGAAGAGAATATCAGCGAGTGTTGCAATGTACAGTGTTACCCTAAATGCACCACCACTTGTTTGGTTTTTATTGTGTTATGTTGGAAATTCTAACATTTGTGACGCGCAACACATATAGATGGGCTACGATGTGCCTCGCAAACACTGCCTTGAACCCTGATTTTAACTTTGAAACCATAATCAAGCCTTCAAGCCATAATATAAAAACCCTAACATTGGTTGAAACCCCAATTTGAAACACAAATAGCAGGGTGAAAACTGTCTTGAAACCCTAATCCTTATTTACAACTTCACACCTAAATTTGAAGGCTATTTTGAAACTCTAATCTGGACTAGAAACCCTACATTGAAACCGAAACTCTTGTTAAACATCATCCCGGGTTTCTAATATTAACTTGAAACCATTACCTGTGACTTGAAACCCTAAACCAGGCTTGGAACATTGATTTCCAACCAAGTCTTGAGTTGAAACCCCAATTTGAAAACCAAACCGTTGTTTAAAATTTAACAAGGGCTTAAAAACCCAACCTTGAAACTGACCCTAACCCTGGCTTGTGTGTGATTGAGAGAACGGTAAGCACTTCCTGCATGCAGCCAAAAGTCAAGGCTTTGATTGACAGGCAGAGGTGACACAGTGTTTCATTTTGTTTTGATTGCCAGGTATGACGTGTGTCTTACCCTTTGAGTCCGTGTGGTGAGGAGAAGCTCGGTTTATTACTCTGGTTCTTCTTAGTTGATAGGTCTAGAACGCCATCTGAACAAAAGACAAAAATAAATCCCATTACCAATTATAATCAATATATTTTTGCCCTATAGCCTTGCAACTGTGACTGATGTAGCATTTTCGTATGAAACCCATGTATAATTTAATCAAATTCTGCATCAATTTATTTCAACCATGACGTGAGGTAAAGATAAAAGCGCAATCAAAAACCAAAAATTAAAATGGTGTTGATCATTTGCATTTACATTCTCTAATAAGGTTTGTGATGTATATTATTCGGATGTCATAGTGTCAGATTATCATTTTATTCTTCCATGTTTTTATTTTTATGCTTCAGACTAAGGCTAAATGACTTGGAGTGACTCCCACTGTTTGACCATGTGAAAAGTCCAATGTTTGGGCTATTTAGACCTCCATAGAGTGACTCTCTCATATGCACTCAGTATAAAAGTGTCAATTTCATTTCAATAAACACCATGGTTTTGTCATACGAGTGTCCAGGAAAGGCCCCTCTGACAGGTACTTCTGTTTGACCCAGTTTTGTATCTGCTTTATTCATATATGGCTAAGATCGCCCACTTGAGTCTGATCGGTCGCCTCCGTGTAGAAGACCCACTTGTGAGAGCACACGTGTTTGATATGTCAAAAGTGGTGGCTCAGCAGTGGAGAGGTAAGTGCGGATCTTCACTAGTGATATAGATAAGATTGAGAAATTCAAATCACCTTATTTCAGGCTTGTCGGAAGAAAAACATCTGTGATACAGAAAATCCGTGAATGATTTCAATTCATATTTCATGTTTACTGAGGCACCATAGAACCAATATCAAATCCTAAATACTAGAAAAACTTGGTTTGATAAACAAAATTAGGGACAGTGAATGAAGATAGGCTTCCAGGTTGGCACAAATGTCCTAACTGAGACTCTTTCAAAGAGTCTTCATCTTTTCCCACTGGGCTGCTCCTCCTGACTGATTCGACAAGAATGCACATCCTATTAACCAAGATTTTTACTTTTTTTTTAAAGATGAAAGTGTGGCATTTATTAGTTTTTAAAAGTTCATACAGTTTCGTAATCCTGCTTCGAGGGGGGACAGCGTATCTATGGCTACGCAGTTACGTTTGTCGCTGGCTGGCTTTTAGGTCATTGATATCCACATCTACACTAATCACTTGGCAGCTCATTAGTGGAGTCAAGTCCATAAGAGGCAGCAATAGCCAGGAGCCTTCAATTAGTCTATCACTCAATCAATCAATCAATCAATCAATCAGTCAGTCCACACTTTGTGAACCATCATTTAGTGGTGGTGGGGAGAAAACTGAGACTGAGACTGGCAGCACCAGATTTAACTTTTGCTGGAAATATGCGAAAAGCATCGAATATTACTGCAAGTTACTTTCTTGTACAATGTTGTTTTAACTTTTACCATTAACAATGATCTTTTTATTCTTGCACTATGATGCCAATCATCAAAGTTAGTTTTTTTATATTTTTTTCATTTTATACAAATATAATTTAAAAATCTGTTTTGACCCATATCTGTAATGAAATTAAATTAAAAGAATAAATGCAAATAATACAAAAAGAAAATTAATTAAAAAACTGAAAAAGAAAGCATATAAAAAGATGAAAAATGGTGAATGAAAAATAAAATACTGAATATTGAATTAAAGCATAATGAAGGAGATTGGATTTTTTTATCCATCCATCCATCCATTTTCTGAACCGCTCAGTTTCATGGGGGTCGCAGGTGTGCTGGAGCCAATCCCAGCTGTCAATGGACAGGAGGCGGGGCGCAGCCTGAACTGGTTGCCAGACAATCGCAGGGCACATAGAGACAACCAGCCACACTCACAATTACACCAAGGGGCAATTTAGAGTGTCTAATTAAAGTTGCATGTTTTTGGGATGTGGGAGGAAACCGGAATGCCCGAAGAAAACCCACGGAGCCACGGGTAGAACATGCAAACTCCACACAGGCGGGACCGGGATCAACCGGGTCCTCAGAACTGTGAGGCCAACACTTTACCAGGTGAAGCACCATGCCTCCAAAATAAAAAACAATCATGATGAATTAAATGAAGAAATCTTGAATAAAAATAAAACATGGAGTTAAAAATAAATACATTGATAACATACATGCATTAATTATGCAACAATGTAACTGTATATACCTGTGTGTGTGTGTGTGTGTGTGTGTGTATATATATATATATATATATATAACATTTTGTAATAATAACTTTGAAATGTATAAGTATAGAAAAAAAATTAAATGGAAAACAAAAAAATACAAAATAATAACATTAAGAATGAAAAAGAATATAGAAAAGAGTGAGGAAAATAAAAACTGCCCTGAGAGAGGCAATAAATTGAAATATTGACGTTTGTTTTTGTATGTACTTTAAGTGGTGTGATGTATTTAATGAGCATGCTGTTTTCCTTTTTGTGTTCAGCATTTGTAATAATCCCAAAAGTGCATCTGACCCACACAGACGGCCAGGCAAGCAGCCCTTAAATGCGCCATAGAGCACAGAGCATATGCAATGCTTACCTTCATGCTCAGTTTTTAGAATTTAATTGCAACAACAACAACAAAAACAACGAGACATCAGCCAGGAAAACAAAACTTGGGTGCAAATGGGTCTTTCATATGGAAAATGACCGGAAGCATACTCCCAAAATGATTGAAAAGTGGCTTGAGGATAATGAAGTCAATGTCTTAGAGTGGCCATCACAAAACCCTGATCGGATCTCATTGAAAATTTGTGGGCAGATCTGAAAAGGCGTGTGCGTGCATGGCAACCAACAAACCTGACTCAGCTCCACCAGTTCTGTTGGGAGGATTGGGCCAGAATTCGAGTATATGACTGTCAGAAGGTTGTGGAAGGTTACCCAAAATGTTTGACCCAGGTTATGCAGTTTAAAGGAAATGCTACTCAATACTAAGGAAATCTATGTGAACATTTGGCCCTGAATAAAATAATATAAAATTCTCCTTATTGTGGCTTTCAACAAAATAGAATATACATATTTGTTTTTTTTTATCCTCACTGACCTGAAACAGGAGAGGTTTAGTCTGATTTTACTTCAGACAGTGAGACAAAAAATGAAATGCGTGTTTTTGCACAGTGTACAATATGTAAATGCTGGCTTCATCTGTATATAAACTCAGACCTTGACTTCCTGGTTACTTGACTTACATTTTTATCGCGATACCACTGTCATTTAGATGTTTTGGGTTTTTTTTTTTATCCTCACTGACCTGAAACAGGAGAGGTTTAGTCTGATTTTACTTCAGACAGTGAGACAAAAAATGAAATGCGTGTTTTTGCACAGTGTACAATATGTAAATGCTGGCTTCATCTGTATATAAACTCAGACCTTGACTTCCTGGTTACTTGACTTACATTTTTATCGCGATACCACTGTCATTTAGATGTTTTGGGTTTTTTTTTCGTTTTGTGTTGGAAGGAAAATTTTGAGTTCTACGCACAAGATGGTATGGCAGCAAACTTTAAAAACTAGTGACAATTTAGGAGAGAGTGAATAATTCAAAATGCTGTGTTTGATCAAGCTGTTTATTACGACTCCCACTTTAAATAAACAGTAAAACTAAACACAAAGACCATTACGCATTGTGTATTTAACCAACCACAGAATTGAAAGTCTGTTCACTTAATAACATACAATACAAAATGCCATAGATGGGCTATCTAACCTTGTTGATGGGGTAGTTCTAACCCTTTGAACGGAAAACAAACTGCGCAGAAACAGTGGAAAGAGAAAATATCATAGGACTCACAAGCATATATGAATTTTTTGTGCTCTGTGAAAAAAATACTTATATTACCACAGGTTAGTTCCGACAGTCTTCTTGATGTTACAACTAAGTGAAAGATATCTGTCTGTATTTTATTGTGCCCTGGTTGCCAAGGTTTTCACATTGGAGGGAGAGACACTCAATTTAGGCGTTAAATCATGGCGCATTGACTGTTTAATTCTTGAGATTAAATTTAATTATCACTGTATGTTTTAAATACAGAAGTAGAATGCTGTATAATTTTTCTTATTTAAAAAAAACTTATAAAAGTTTTGTTGGTTTTTTTTGTTTTGTTTTTTGGTGGGGCTGGGCGAACTGGACCAGATCTTTTATTTCAACAGAGAAAGAAGATTTTTCATATGTGTGTGTCATATGTGAGATGCACGCCTACATTTTTACAATTACAGTCATGAGAAAAGCTGAATAAGCAGCTCATTCTCTGCTCACATTACACATAATAACTTTATTGGTATTAAAATCAAACATTAATGACATATTAAAAAAATTATATCTTTATAATTCAAACATTCCTGGCAGCATGATGGCAGACGGGAAAGCCCAAATTGTTTTTTGTTTTTTTTTAAAGGGAGGAAGCTTACTCAGTGCTAAGCTAAGCCGCTTCCCAAAAGCTGCTCTTAGAACCAGGAATCTTAACGAGGGCGGGTGGCGGTCACACTGTGGGGGTGGGGGTGGTAGGTTATGTGGTCCAACGGTCATGGGGATGTGGGCATGCGTGTGTCCGTTTGATATAGTGGTACCTCAACTTACGAAGTCTCCACTAACGAAAAATACAGGTTACGAAAAGCCTTCCCCGGAAAATTTTGGTCTCGAGTTACGAAAGGTTTACAGGATACAAAAGGGAAAAAATGACACTGGATTCCACCGAACGTAGACGTCCTGTACTGTATTTTGGTTTGAAAGTGGAGTGGTGGGGTTTCTCTCCCATTGGATACCGCTGGAGCATCTTGGTGACATCACATTGGCTCGGAGGGAAGTCAATCTTTAGCCATGATGCAAATCCTGTCTTTGGGTTTGTGTGGGGCGATAGAGCTACTCTACCATTGGCTAGCGCGTAGCATCTTCCTGGCATCGCATCCCTCCATTGGCTAGGAGGGACGTCAATCTTTACCTGTGATGAACTTCCCGTATCTTCGTCACCGAATCCATTGTCTTACACTCGCGCACACTCGTACTATACAACTTCTTCTCGGATTTAGTCATCTTTTTTCACCATGGGCCCCGAGAAATTGATGTTCAGTGCCAGTGAGAAGAAGACGAGTTGTTTTGTCCATCAAATCAAAAAAAGAAATCGTGGAGATCTATGGAAAAGGCATGCGTGCAGATGGCCTCATGCTATTGCCGCTCCACGGGATTTTGAGGGGTTTGAAGTGGAGGTTGAACCTGAAGTTGAGGAAATTGTTTCGCTGGGAAAGGCTAAGGACATCGACGAGTTGGTTCAGGAGCACGACAAGGATCTTTTGACGTTCAGGAGCACTACTTGAGCGAAAGGAGTTGGAGGCAATGCAACACATGGCAATGCAGGAGCCGTTTGCGGCGTAGTGGAGGATGCAGCCACTCTTTCATCACCCAGAATAAAAGAAGTCTTCATGAAATTCCATGACATTTCCGAATTATTCAAAAGAATCATCTGGAAAATGTGTTAACTCGTCGGGCTATTGCTCAGTTCGATGACATTTGCCTCGCACATTTCCGGAACATTTTTTAAAGCCGTCAAAGGCATACGTCCTTGGATTAGTAATTCACGAAACATTGAAAGTTAATGTTAAGGTGTGTTTTGAATTCATAGTTTGTGGAATTTATTACTTTAGTGGAATTAAATTGTGTGCGTGCCTCCTCCTTCGGCCCACATGATGCCTCAACACGCACTCTTCTCTTCACATGGTTGCTGAACACCAAAAGTAAATGATTTTTTAAAAATATTCTTTACATTATGTACACTTTAACATCTTATTTTTAAGGTAAAATGAACATAAATTTGAATTATTCTTTACATTACATATAACTTCAATGCCAATTTTTGGCCACGGGGTCGGTGGGGGTGGGGTGGGTTTTGGAATGGATTAGATGTAAAATGCATTTCTACTTACGAAAGTTTCACATTACAAAACGACTTCTGGAACGGATTAATTTCGCAAGTAGTGGTACCAATGTATTTAATTTATTGATTTTATTAAGGAATGAACGTGTGCACTTGGTAAGCCCGCAAGTCACTTAAACACGTAAATCAAGCACACACACACACAGATAGCCTTGCAAAATTGACATCCAAATGCACACTTAGAAAGGATGGATGGTTTTATCCCTTTGACGTACCTTTTCCGCAAAATCAGCATGTAACGGCAGAATAGTGATCAACTGGTTAGAGCGTCTGCCTCACAGTTTTGAGGACTGGGGTTCTAACCCGGCCCAGCCTGTGTGGAGTTTGTAAATTCTCCCTGGCCAGTGTGGGTTTTTCTCCAGGCACTCGGGTTTAGTTCAACATCCCAAAAACATGCTTTACATCCAAACTAGCAGCAAAACCCACCAGGCTACCTTCTGTTCTGTCACTGAAGGGAAGAATTATTATTCAAGTTTCTATGCCATTTAGATTTTCAGTGTTCATACAGAATTTTGTACTTCATATCCGCAAATAAGTTGTTATTGTACACGTTTCTACTTTTAGATGCTTTATTGTTCGGAAGCTGTGAGATGATTCATAAAATATGGACATGACAATGTTTAAACATTTTCAAAAGGTACACTATCTGTGCAGTTGTACTTCATATTGAATTGACAGCAGAGCATTGAAATAAATACCGAATTGAAATCAAAAGAATTCAAATCAAATGGAATCATGAGGAGTTAGTGTTATAACTCTTGAAGCAGCGAATATTTCAACAGAAACAGTAAAGCAACACATGTAGATGGAATGTAATAATACCTACAGGCGTAGTCTTTATCCTCAGCGAAAAACAGCCAATATTACTGCAGTTTACTGTGTTGGTTATGCAACGCTTCTTCATGTGGCCAAGTAACATAAAAAACGTACCCAAAGTAGGGCTGGAACAGATCAAGGGCAAATCCAATTCAGTTTAGTGGGGAGAGATTATTTGACATATGAGTGTTTTGAGACAAGCATGGTCATTGGGCAAATTAAACTTAAATTAGACGGTATACGAGATCATGTAAACGTTAAGCCTGACTCGAGTCAAGACCTCAAGTCGCGTACCTCTTTTGAAAGGGGCCTTAGAGTAAAGCTGTGTGGTGTCAGTGTGTGCGAGCAGTGTGTGTGAGCATCTCACCCTGTTGGGCGGGTTTCTCGGTCTCAGCCGGGTTCTTCTTGACTGTGAGGTCCAGCGGGCCGTCCTGGTCGGCCATGAGCAACTTACTGAGGACGGGGTTCTGTGCAGAGGCGGCAGCGGCAGTTAGGCCCCCTTCAGTGCCAGGGGGGCTGAGGCAGGGCGACGGCAAGGAGCAGGAAGTGGACGAGGGTGGCGAGCCGGGCGTCGGCCCCGGGGGCGAGCAGGGTGGCAGGCTTTGGTCCTTCATGGCCCCGTTGGGTGGCAGCGGTGGCAGGGGGGCGTCCTGAGTTGTTTTTGAGGTATATTCGGCTGCAAACTGACGGATCATTCGCTGCATGATCTCTCGAGCCACTAGCGGAATGTGGGGGTCCGACAAACTTGGGAGATCTGTGGGAGTAAAAAGAGCAAGAGAAAGAAATGGGAAAAAAAAATTACTTGAAAAAACAAAGAAATTAAATGAGGAGTGTATATCTCATGCATTCTTTAATTTTATGAGTCGCTTATCCTCACGAGAGTCGCGGGGAGTGCTGGGGCCAATCCCAGCTGTCATCGGGCAAGATTTAAGTAAAATAGTCTGCCAGGAAAGTTTTACTTGGGAACATATGTTCAAACAAGTAAAAATAGATAGCCTAACAAACACAGATATATCTATGGTAGAAAAATCTCTTGGCTCACAAAGAACTAAAATACCTGTATTTTGCCTTGGTTTGAGATGTTTGATGTGGGTTAGATTTTAGTATTCATAGTGAAGAACAAAAAAGTAAGAATCACCAGCGCTGGGAATGTGAGATGCATCCCGCAGAAATAATCCTGGTGTGATGCTGAATTAATCCTAAAAATCACCCACGAGATCCTATAATCCAGCCCTTGACACCAGATTATTGAGAACCATTTCACTGTTTACAAACACTCAAACGTTTTCCTTAACCACAATTTCTGATTTCCAGCATTTCTTTTAAACTCTCTTTAACAATCAGTAGCCTGTTTCACACAATGATGGTGCATCTGAGTAATAAAAAAAGGACATCAGTGATCTTTTCCATAGAACACAGCAAAGCTAAAAATAATGCAACATTTGTGCACTTTCACACAGCGTCCAGAGTGAAAGGGGGCAATATATCTTTCACGCAGAGATTGGCGCATCAAATCCATTTTTTAATAACTTTTACACAAAACTCAACAAAGGCAACGTAATACCTTTGTGGTTTAACACAGACACGCCTCCTCCCCTGCTTTTCTGAGGAGGTGGTTTAGAAGTAGAGAATATAAGGGGGGGGGGGGCATCGCCATAAATAGGAGCCGTGAAGTGCTGTGTGCTAAGAGCCAATAAAGCGAGTATAACCGTGAGTCCATGTACCGTGTTATTACTACTCCCGCCATTGAGCACACAAAATAAAACTAACAATGTACAACGTTAAAGCCGATGCGTTTGAGCCAGAATACACACGGGCGGAACTTGACGTGTTAAAAACGGGGTGAGACGCTGACGGAGGGGCATAACATGGACCTCGGAAACGCTCCAGACAGGCTCGTTTCGAAAGACTGGTGTTCGTACTCTCTTAGTGACCTAATGCCAACTGTGGCGGAATGCCCGTGTTGTCGTGAGTTTCAAAAGGTCGAACAAAAAATTGAGCATACCGGAATGAATTTGGATCACGATCAACTTGTGTGCATAACATAGATACTACATAATAGATACGAAGTTGTTTGTTTGGACAAAGACGTTGCATATCAATTTACTTATGATCTCTGACAGTTTGATGAAAGGACCACTTGTATATCCATTGGAAAAATCGGTGAGTACACATTTTTAACGGTCTTAGAATCCTATGTGAATGCTATGTGAATGCTATGTGAGTTATATGAATGCTATGGGCTTCTTTTCTGAGTTCGGCGTAGGACTATCTAATGGTTTACTTATATCTGGAATATAAATTGCAAAAAAAAAAAAAAATGGGACTTCTCAAAGTGATTACACGTAAATATCCATCCAATCATTCAGTTTCTTACCCACTTAGCCAAACGAGGGTCGCGGGAGTGCTGAAGCCTATCCAAGCTGTCAACGGGCAGGAGGCAGGTTATACCCATGCAGACACGTGGAGAACATGCAAACTCCACACAGGGAGGTCCGGGATTGAACCCGGGTCCTCATAAGTGTGAGCCCAACAATTTACAGTTGCGCCGCCGTGCCGCCTCATAAAGTATGTTGTTGCTTATACAGTACCGGCACGAGAGGCTATCGCTAAGCAGCTAATAACCAGTAATGATTAGATGCGTGCAATTTTCCCTGGCTGATGAACGAGCCTCAACTGTGACAGCCACAGTTTTATCCTGTCACGTTGACCCCACGGGAGGTTAAAGAAGGGCAAATTTGGGTGTGTTTACTCAGTTTTGTTACATTTCAATGCACAACGTGTCGGCATCTTGGCTTAGCTAGAACAAATGGTCTGTAATGCTAAGCAATGGCGACATGAGGGGCCGGGTCAAGGACGTTTCTTCCGGGTTTGGCTGTGAAAGCCGGAACATATCAAGATAATATGTAGATTTAAGAAATGTTCTTTATCGTCTTTTTTTTTTTCAATTAATGTCCAAAATATACTTAACAATAATATTACTTCATATTGGAGGGTTTATTGCACATATTAATTTTGGGGAGAGTCTTCCTTTGAAAGGCATTAAAAATAATAATTGCAATGGTTTTTGTTTAATCAAATTTTAATCAGATTATTTATTTGGTGGAATATGTGCAAGCAGCACGGCAGGTGGCCATCCAGGGGCCTGCCAAATAAATAAATAAATAAATCATTTTTGCGCATTAGCAGAAGAAGGATGATTGCATTATCATTCATGGCTAGTTTTTAACACAGATAATTTGTATATCAAAAATATCCATTATTAATCTTATTATTATTATTTAACAGTTCAAAGGGATTTCTTATATACTGTACATCTAAACTCGTTTCTATGATTTTCATAAACTGTGTAATTAATTACCTTTGGTCAATTAAATCCCACATCATCTCATCACAGGGAATGTTAATTATCAGAACAAACTTTCTGCTTTCAACATGCACCACATTAACACTTTATGGTGCTTTATGCTCTTTAACTTTCTTGCTCATTCACAATAGAACCAAACTACATAGCATAGGATTGTTACCCAGATCAATAACGTCATAAAGTATTAAAAACAAGTACACAAGTAATCATTAATGTTCCTGTATGAAAGTGTAAACATGAACAATATGTTGTGTACTTAATCAATTGTCAGGCCCGAAAAAGTCTGTTTTATTTGGTGAAAATGACACAAAAATGTGTCAAAAGAGAGTGTAGTTGAGCTCAGGAAAGTGGGTCAGTGCCTGTGCCCTACTTTCAAACACTTTTACTTTGGATTAATTATGTTTTACCTGCAGGTGTCATCTTAAATCTTTTGTACAAAAAAGGACATGCATCAAGGTTTTATCCTTTGCCCCTTTTGTATTTGACTATTTTTAATATATCTGGTCACTCTCACCCAATCAACAAAAACAGAGGGATGTACTTTTTGAAATGCAAATTTGAATGAGTTTAAGGTTTCTCTGTACAAAGTGTTTTGTCCTCAAAAACTTCAATGAAATCATGTAAATAAACTTTTCCATATTATTAAAATTTTGTGAAAGGGTAATCCCACCCATTTAGTAGCTTTAAACATCTACCATTTTCAAGCCACGGGCAAAAGCCAAAAGGCTTATTCTTTGTTCTGTTTCTTCTGGGTGTACTGCAAAGATTAGCATTAGGTAACAATATTGTAATGTTGTTGACGTGGTGACTATAAGGGAGGGGTGGGCAAACTTTTTGATCAGGGTCACATTGATGTTTAAAATTTGACAGGTAGGTCAAGTCACAAACAGATACATGCAGTTTAATAAAAAAGACATTGCAGTCTTAATACTTCATTATATTGGGAACTGTGTTGTTTTGTTGATCTTTTTTTTATTGCCTGTGCATCAAATTCTGGTGTTGGTTTTGTTGTGCCAATTTTCAGAATAGCAGCTGCCAAGTATCTGCAATATCACTAAACCACTACTTAAAAAAAGTATTAGCTTAACTCGACTCATTACTTTATAATATACGCCACACTAGTTACAGTTACATCAACATGGACAAATAACTTAAATATTACTGCTCAATCAGCAACTTAGAGCAGAATTGACATGACAACACAGTACAGTAATTACAGTATTTTCTGCACTATAAGGCGCACAAAAGAGCCTTTAATTTTCTCAAAAGCTGACAGTGCGCTGTTCATAACTACGGTAAGCAGCTGCCGACTCCATTTTCCCCTGTAAAAATAGCATGCGGTGCATGCTGGGATATATAACTGCGTGAAGCGTGCCCTTTCATTTCCATTTGTGTGTTTGTGTAAATATCCCAAAATGACTCCTATACTGCTACTACTAGTACAATATTATGTCTCCGACTTTACCTCGGGGAAAATAATAAAACCCTAATAAAACAGCTGTTTATTCATTTTGGGAGTGAATGAGGTTTACAGAACGCTCGTTTGTAATCTATTAATAAAGTTTGACTGACTTATCTGACAGTTTTGTTGACATTCCCTTTAGCGCAGCTTCATCTAATGGATGCATAATGTAACCCCAGCCTCTGCTGTAGCGTCCATTCTGTACGCCTTATAATGCGGTGCACCCTATATATGAAAAAAGTTTTAAAATAGGCCATTCATTGAAGGTGCGCCTTATAATCCGGTGCGCCTTACAGTGCGGAAATTACGGTACTTAAACATAAACAAGCATACAATTCCCAGTACACTTCTCTAAAGACGCTTAATTGACAGATAGATGGATACCGATTGTGCTCCAAGAAGGCAACTGTGTGTGTGGATTTGTGCTTGGATGTACAAAAATGTGTCGGGATGACCGACAATGCTTTGCACACTTAACATACTAGTAAAACTATCATGTGTAAATTAAAAAACTACTTTATTTCTATTTAATAGTTTAGTAGCAAGTGAAATTGTGCATTACTTTACACTTTTATGGTATTGCACTGTCACTGTGCATTGTTGATTCAAAAATCAACTCCCAATCCCTTTCTTTCCACTACTGGGGCCTCTACTTCCAAAGAGGGCTTGCGTCAGGAAGGGCATAAGGCATAAAAACTGTGCCAAATAAATATGAGTGTTCATCTGAGATGTCACACTGTGCCGACCCTTAACGGGACAAGCTGAAAGAAACTTACTTACATAACAGCAAATTTAGTGATCTGTAAAATGCTTGCAAAAGGCTGAATAATCAACGTCCGAATCATTGGCATATAGTCATACTTTGGTGAAAAATGCTATAAACCAACATGTAAATGCAGTCTGGTTACTCTGTTGGAGTAATTAATGCATTTCTTCCCTCTTTCCTAAAGTAGAAGAACCAAGCCAGAGTAGAAACAGGTGGTGGAACTATTGGGCATTAGAGCACAACCTGGTGGAACCATTTGGCATTTCAGACAAGGTCCAATGAATGTTGTCTTGATTTTTTGGGATAATTTGGCAAATTCTGTACCAATCTTTACCAGGCCTGATTAAAATGGTCAAGTTCACTTTTTCCCTGTACTCTGCTCGTCTACTGTACAAGCTGCTCGCCTACTCGCTACTTATAACTCCCTGCCTCTAACTGCGTTGTCATGAGTAACAGAAGCAAGACTAACCCCTACCTACCTACCTACCAATCCATCTTATTTTTGCTTTAGTTGTATTCCTCTATTCTAATACACTTATTTATAATACACTTACTTATATTTGAAATCAGATTTTTTTAAATGCTTTCATTTCTTTTATGATGACAATGTGGTGGGCTGGTGGACGACTGGTTAGCCCATCTGCTTCAGAATTCTGTAGACCTGTATTCAAATCTGGCCTCACCTATGTGGCGCTTGTATGTTTTCCCTGTGCCTACGTGGGTTTTCTTCAGGTTCTATGGTCTCCTCCCACATCTCCGAAAAAAAACAGATTGCTTAATTTAAGACATCAAATTGCCCAGAGGTGCGAATGGTTGTTTTTGTCACATGTGCCGATTGGCTGGCGACCAGTTCAGGATCTACCCTGCCTCTTGCCCGAAGATAGTTGGGATAGCCTCCAGCTAGCCCGCAACCATAGTGAGATCAAGCAATACAGAAGATGGACGGATGTTGACAAAAGGGTTACACCTAGAGTTCAATGTGACTTGAGATATTCATTTAAACATTCAGATTATTAGGTCATTTTCAAACGTGAAAATCTATATTTGGAGCAACTGAAAGGTATTAAAAAGTCAAATATTAATCATCTCCATGCGGGAGCAGAAATGATTACATTCTGTGTGTGTGAGTATGTAATCATTTTAGGGGGCGTACACTCCTCAAATTAGTTAATTTCCCAGTGGAAGGAATCAAATTCCCTAACCTAAACTGCCTGAATGCACGTCTGGAAAGACACTTACCCTCATATTCATGACTGCGGGGGAAATGTGCGTGGTGTGTTTGTTATTTTGTACCTTTTCTGTGAAACACAGCATTGAGGAAGTCTTGCGCTTGTCTCTCCAATCGGCTGAGGCGAGTCTGTTCTCGTTTTCCGTCCTCACTCTCCAACAACAGCTGGCCGCCGACGACAGTGTCGTTGGCACTGTAATCCTACAAGATGACAGGTTGGAATATTAGGAACATGATTTCAGCATGTGTGAATCAGAATGTGTTATCAGTCTTAGAATCCTGCTTCTGATTGGGGCTCATTTGAAAGAATTCAGCCCCCAAAAAAATCTCAAAAATGTTTCCTTCAAACCAAAATGGCCTATAACCTGTTACTTGAGACTTTTTTGTGAGCTAGGCAATGATAAACATGTCTAGCTAATTTTGTATGAGTGATAAAACTGGTGCCTGACTGCTTCAAAAGAAAACTTTCTGTTAAATTTCATTCAGGGCTACTTGAGACTTTATTGCAGAGCCACCAAGGTGAGGTGCTTGGATGGGCAGTTCTGGAAGTCGGGCAAGACGCCAAGCACAAAGGTATTACAGGGCCATTCAGCCGGGTGTCTGTCATGACAAACCTAATGGCAAAGGAGAGGCCAGGCAATAGGGTCAGGTGCCAGTCGCTGGTCGAGCATCCCCGGAACAGAGATAGGTTGCAACCGCTAGATGAGTGCTGTCGGAGCCTGGCGCACCTGGCAAGGGACCAGGATGGGAGCCTGGTGACGTCTTCTTCCCACTAGCTCCTATTTTCCCGGCCCATTCTGTCATGGTTAGGGTTTTGAAGCCAAAGACAGCAAGGCAAAAAATGTGGTGGACCCAAGTGCAGGGATCCAGGGAGGCAAGGCAGGAGTGCAGGACTCTCAAAATGAGATTTAAATTTCAGGAAAAGGCAACTTAACAAAGTAACAGAGAAGTACTTAAGTAAACCTACAACTGGAAACAAAACATGACTGATGTGATACTGACACGAATAAACAATGGACCCACAAAAACTAAAAGAACTGCATTAAAAAAAAAGGAATTAACGGCAATCCAATCTGTATTGGCGATGATGTCCTGCAGTGTGAAAATCGCCTTTGAAAAGACCCTTCAATGACCAAATACGGTCATTTCACCAAATAAGGCTTTAAATGGGACAACTGGAAGCAGTGTTAGCATGTAGGCAGTCGCACACACGTGCGTGTGCGTGCACACATGGTGCAAGACAAAGAGCAGATACAATTTAACTGCCTCGCTCTTGGTGAAAAATAAAATACAAAAAGACAATACTGAGCTTGGTAAAACAGTAATCTTCTATTCGACCCTCTTGCTGGATCGCCGCCGGGCTCTGCTTTTTTCCATCGATTTCCATCTCAATTTTTATGCTCCACCCGAATGCTGTTTAGAAAAAAAAAAGCTGATAGGGAAGAGCTAATGCTTCTTAAAGGCCAGATGGACAGGACAAAAGTGAGGGTGGGGGTTTTGTTTTGCGGATATTTTTAGGAGGCAGATGGCTAACCTGGGAGTTCAAAGAGGGGTCAAGACTAAGAACAAGAGACGTTAGGCGAAGACAGAATTTATTACTTTCTTCATATTTTTCTAAACACCTCCTCCTTCCTGAAAGGAAAACAAAACTCCAAGCGTAATTAAGAAGCATGAAGAAAAGAGAGAGAAGGTCCCCAACTAAACTCCCAGAAGCAGAGAAGGTCCACAACTGAACTCCAGTAATTTGTCGCCGTTTAAAAATAGAGAAGAGAAAATAGGCGACTGAGTAATGTTGTATGCTCCTTTTTATCAAATGCTGCTCTGAGTGAGTAGCAGTTGGCTGAAAGTTTATAACTACCTTCACATCTATGTTAATTTCCATTAGCCCGTCTATTGCATCTAAATCTGCACATTAAGATAGCCAACTTTAGTTATTAGTTGGTTTGGTTTCTAGTGTTTTACTAAACAATATTTCATTCTGTTTGTGTGCGTCAGCTTTTACAGTTCACATTAAAACAACTTAAAAGCAAGCATACTTTGACTCTTAATTTAGATAACTGTGTGAAGGAGACACAGCGAAAATACACTGAGACATATTTGTCTTTTAATAACTTTAAAAGTGTTTTAAAGAGTGTGGGGGAGGTAAAACAGATTTTTTTTTCCAGCAATCTCTCCATATCAACAAACTCTGTGTGGTCAGAGCACTGATCATCTCCAGGGATACAGCACACGCCACCAGGGACTGTTCAGGGTGCTAGACTCCAACAAGAGGTTCTGGAGTAACCAGAGTAGAAGTACGGTGTTTTGCAACAACTTTATCCCACGCACCGCTCATCAATTGATTAATTGAAGCTATCTATTTATATATAGCTGGGGACACGGTAGTGCAGCTGGAGAGTGTTGGCCTCACAGTTCTGAGGACCCGGGTTCAATCCCAGCCCTCCCTGTGTGGGGTCTGCATGTTCTCCCCGTGCCTGTGTGGGTTTTCTCCAGGCACTCTGGTGTGTGTGCCCCCCCCCCCATCCTAAAAACATGCAACATTAATCGGAGACTCTGAATTGCCCCTAGGTGTGACTGTGAGTGTGACTATTTGTTTCTATGCCCTGCGATTGGCTGGCAGCCAGTTCAGGGTGTAACCGGCCTCCCTCACGTTGACAGCTGGGATAGGCTCCAGCTCTCCCGTGACCTCTGTGAGGATAAGCAGCTAAGAAAATGGATGGATGGTTCTATATATAGAACATTTTCCCAATATCTTTACAACATCAAAGTGGAAAAGGTGTAGCTAGCAGGATTCACTTCGAACGTCAGCCATCAATGGTTTGTTAAACAAAATGGCGTCACAACAACAAACAAAAATTGCAAGCAAAAGAGTTCCATCTGATGTTGACAATCATACCTTGATTTTCTCACGTCGCATGCAGCAGAAGAGACAGTTGTCATCAAACGACCAGTCGGACACTTCCTCGGGCTCACAATCTGCAAAACAGATGCTTTATTGTAAAGGGCTGACAGGAAGTGGAAACACATATGAGACAAGAATGCATTCGGAAACGAGTTGACAGTCCAGATGTAAACTCAGTTCTGTTGGAAAGGAAGTTATGTGACAATTTTAGAGAATAGCATGTAAAAGAGGCTAATGTATTAACTACGGATATGCTAACTGTGACATTGATGTAGTGCAGGTGATAATAAAGCCTTTATTGTAATAGGTTTACTCCTAGTTCACAGCTAGCATATCATTAGCACGCAAATTAGCCTGAATTTCCTGCAAAAGAAAATGGCAGATCACTGCATTTCACACAGGACCCAGCCAAGAAAAATCAATGTTTGTCTTGATGGAGATGTGCGGCAAATAAAAATATGATGAGGGTGCAAATATCTCGCACAATAACATTAGTTGACACCCCCGGCAGACCTTTGGACCCACTCCCAACGTATGAGAAATGTGGACAACGTGGTGTCATATAAACCCTCCCCCAACAACTAAAGGCATGTTTTCCCCAATATTTTTTGTTCATTCACGTCATTTTTACTCAAGCGTGATGCTAAAATTCATGCATTGACACAAACACATCTTTATAGACACGACTTAACATATTTATATCCAGTTGATATTATAGTTTCACTTTTGATTTATTATGATTACTGTATTATGCTCAGTGTTAATTTTAATATTCTGACTAGTCTCATTTTGCTTAATAAGCAAAACCTGAATTTGTAGTTATGTTGGCTGGGTTTTAGGAGATAATTTCTTGGGACTTATTGTGGGTCAATTCATTGTAAACATATCTATCAATTTTGACTTTAAGTTCAGCCAATCACTGTGAAATCTGTTCAGAGAAAAATATGTGTCATTTAAATAGTTAGTCATGAGCTTTCTGTAACACACTGCCATTATTGTTTTGTTTAGTAGCTAGCTGAACATGTTTATGTTCTTGTCCTTCTCCCTTTTTTGAATGTCTTTCCGCAGAGAAAAGAAACAGCATGCTCATCTGTAACAAAAGCTACGTTTGGTCCTTTTATTGTTGTGAATCCATTCAGAAATAATACATAAATACACCATTAACCGTTTCGCCATGAAAGTTCTTTGAGCAGACAACCGTTGTTTTATTTAATAGTCAGTTGAGTTTTGTGCTTCTCGTGTTTATGCTTAGAAAACTACCTGCATACTTGCATATTTTATCCTTATCACTATCTATACTATCCCTATTACTGTGGAATATGTTGAGACATAATGATATTACATGTTGTTTAAATGTTTTTTATGGACTAACATTCTTATTTTGTTTAATAGGTAGCCAAATGCCAGAATTTGTCAAGTAAAATAGCCCACTCATCCATAACGAGATGTATGTTTTGTCCTTTGATTTTTGTGGAATCTGTTCAGAGAGGACACAATAATGCGCCATTTATACATTAACCCTTGAACTTTATTTTTTTCGAAAAACTGTTTATTTATTGAAGTAATGGTCCGTAATCAGAAGCACAAGTTGTCCTTCAAACATTGTGTAATACGTTGAGATATAACAATGGTATTAGATGCAATTTTAACAGTTAGGGAAAGCGCTTTTTTTTTTTGTACAGAATTCCATTATGGTAGGTAACCAAACTCCTTGAGTTCCTTCTTCCTTTATTAATGTGTTTACGTTAAAGAATGTAATACAGCAGCACGCTCGTCTGTAACAAGAAACATGCTTTCCCCTTTGATTGCCAGCTCTGTGTGTAGTTGCACGTGCGTGCACTTGTGTATTTGTGTGTGTTTGTGTGCGTCTGTGTTACCTTGGAAAGTAGTGCTATCTTTGACTACTCCGGGCCCAAACAAGCCTTCCAGGATGCTTTCAAAGCCTGCAATAAGAGAAGTCACATTAGCATTCACACAGCCATCATGTGACCAAAACGTAAAAACATTCTCTAAAGAAACACATTGTTGTGTGTTTGTACACGTGATATGAGTCTGTGTGTGCATGTGTCAAGAAGTCTTTGTATGGTTCATGCATGACTAGCATTGTGTCATTGCGGACTGACACAATTACTACACAGATGCACTCACATGAAATCACATATACACACATAAAGACACATTAGTAAAGATTTTGCAGGCACACAGGCGTTCCAAAATATCTACAAAGACAAGCCCGGAGCTTATTATGTGCACACACACAAACACACATGCCCGCATGTACACATTCACATTAGCAGTCTTTCTTCTCTTTAGCACAAACACACTGGCGAGTTAATGTCACTCACTTTTTATTAACTGTAAACACCTTGCTGTCGGTGTTGCCTAGCAACCGCATACAGTCCGGCATGAATACATAAGAGGGCACCACCCCTTCCCGCACAACCCCGCCCCCACCCCGCCAAAAAAACACCTACACCCTCAAATGACACCAGCCTCCCCTCCCCCGCCACCTCAACCTCCACCACAGAGAAATGACAGTGGAGGCAAACAAAGACCTGTGATGAAATGCAAAAAAGATTGATAAAGTGGCCGTACACATACAGGAACACAAATACACAAACCCCTTCATCTCCATACACTTTGGATTTGAGAAGGAAAGCCAAAAGTTTTACCTGGATGGTAACAAACACTTTAAAAAAAAAAAGATATCATGCCAAATGGCAGCTGGGTGAGTCAGTGGTTGGCATGTCTGCCTCAGTTATGAGATTTGGTGTTTGAACCTGGGGTTGAGCCTTCCAGTGTGGAGTTTGCATATTCTCCCCGTTCTTGTGTGGGTTTCAACTTCCACATTCATAAAACATGCATGTTGGCTTTACCAAAGACTCTATAAATTGTCCATAGTTGTGAATGGTTGTGTGTCTATATGTGCCCTCTGACTGCCTAATGACCAGCGATATGAAACAATACAGGATCAGGATTGGGAAGCTTCATTTTCTACATGAACCTGTTCAAAATTCAGTTCATCTTTCCAAAAATGAACTAGTTCAGTTTAGAGATCATATTTCCAAATTTTGAACAAAAACCATACGAGTTCATAGTCTTAGTTTTTTTAATATGTTACAGACAGGGTTTTGCATTCAAAAACTGGGGATTTCATTTCCCCACAGTTGCCACCTATTCAGTTCACACTTGTCACCAGCTACAGCTTCCAACCTACAATCTCAAAAGCACGAGGAAAAACGTGTTGCTTGATCAGTGTTTTTTTTTTTTTTAATGAGGATTTCAAACAAAACCACGACATTTGTCCTCAACGCGCAAACGAAAAGATGGAACACATTATGACAGGAACGATGGTGAAATGACATTGATATCTTTGCATTCCTTGCAGCTCTTGCTGACTATACAAATGAAATACTTGAAGGGTTCTTATATCATGGTATGATTGTGGTGTCTTAACTAAAGCATTCTATTAAAAATGAAATTTTCCGCGTCATCCATTTTTACAATGACATTTTTTTACAAAAGAACACTTTCACTCCTATTTAGGAAGCGTCCCTGAATGCAGCTCATGCAGTCACACAGCTGCTGCATGCTTGCCTAGTATCATTCGAAAGAGTAAAATGGGAATTGCTGCAGGTGTAAGGTACAATCCTTTAATGTTTTGAGCGTGTCCCAACAGGCACACACTGGGCACTTTTAATATTATAGCTCATTTACTGTATTTTATAGTATGACATCATAGCAGAACATGCATTGCGACTATTGCGTGCATGTACTATACATTGCCGATTACAGTGACGATGTGTGCAGCCCTACCCACAACCCTAATGAGGATATGTGCTATAGAAAATAGATGGATGTACAGCATAAATATTTTAAAACTGCCTTCAATAGTGAAGAGCATTGTTGTTTTTGTACATACTTCTTCTTTTCCTTTCGGCTTGTCCTGTTAGGGGTCGCCACAGCGTCTCATCTTTTTCCATCTAAGCCTATCTCGTGCATCTTCCTCTCTAACACCCACTGTCCTCATGTCTTCCCTCACAAAATCCATCAACGTTTTCTTTGGTTTTCCTCTCGTTCATTTGCCTGGCAATGTACTCACTCTCTCGTCTCTGAACATGTCCAAACCATCAAAGTCTGCTCTCTCGAACCTTGTCTCCAAAACATCCAACTTTGGCTGTTCCTTTATAAACTTCACCCTTCATCCTAGCAGAGACTCTTCTGTCACATAACAGACCAGACACCTTCCGCCAGCTGTTCCAACCTGCTTGGACCCGTTTCTTGTTGTTTTTCTCCATACAAAACTATGAATTTTACTGAATTTTGCAAAAATGTGTGAAATTTTTCACTTTTGCTATACTGGTTGCATGCCTGAATATGACAACCCAAGCTTAGCACACCTATTTTGGGGCAGTCTTTGCGCCACCACACCTCCCACTCATTTAAAAACGCAAGTTGTTTCATGTTGGATGTTGTGTATAAAATTTTTGTGCAAACAGTTTAAATTTAATCAATTTTGGAATAAGGATGTAACATAAGAAAATGTGGACAATGGAAACGATGGGGATATTGTCCAGATGCTCTGTAAATGTTCCTCATGGGAATTCGTCAAGGCGTGTGTTTTACTCTTTCTCTTTGGTTTATTCAAGAAACCTGATTCCAAAAGAAGGCCTTTGGCTATGAACAGCACTCAATGTGTTTTCACGCTTGTATGACAATGAAAAATGTTAAAAAGCAAAAATCAATCGCATTAAATGTAGTGAACAGACGGGATAATATGGGATATTATTATGGGATGGGATTGGCCGGATGAGATTACAGCCAGCCACAGGGAAAAAAGCCGAGCAATGGAGGTCTCACTAACACACACACGCATATACACACATACATACACAAGTGCATCTCAGTAAATTAGAATACTATAGGAGAGTTCATGGTATTGCAGCACTGCACTTACAAAGTGAAACTCATTTTTATTCAACACAAGAAAATACTTTTCAACTACCCATCTCCGAACTGATTTCTAAAAACGTTTTTACTTTTTCTGATTAACATTAGGGTTAGGGTCTTGGAAATGGTAAAGTGTGGATTTATCCAAATGATAAATACAATTATACAATACTTTGTGGAGTAAAATCTTTTTAAACTGAACCTTAGAAATACACAAAGTTTTCCTTTTTTCAATTTGCTAATTTATTGAGATGCACCTATGTATGGGAATCACAGAGGATATAGAAAACAATAAATGCACAAACCAAATGTGCATGAAGGGACTCAGAAAGGATGTGGACACCACACTTACACACACACACACACACACACGCACACAGACAGATGTAGATTTTAATGGGAAAAAATGCATACACACACATAGGTATGTTAAGTATGCTTACAGAGAACTTCCTAATTTTGCAGAGGAAGATCATGAGACTATACCGTTTTTTTTTTCGTTTTGGGGCAAGGAGTACCTAACGTCAATCACGTGACTAACGTGGAAAAGGAGATGGCTGATTGAAAAATTATTGATGACATAATTTCTTGGAATACAACTTCCTAATATTTTTCTTTTCTTTATGGCTAGCATCTTCAGACCAATGTTAAATATATGTATATTCTTTATTTATACAAATATGAACTAACACAAACAAAACACAAATCAGTGTTTTTCAAACTCTGGGGCGTGCTCCGTCAGGAGAACCGGAATTATCCATCAATTTTTTTAGCCGGTTATCCTCACAAGGGTTGCAGGAGGACTGGCGCCTATCCCAGCTGTCAACGGGTAGGAGGTGGGGTACACCCTGAACTGGTTGCTTGCCAATCACAGGGCACATAGAGACAAACAGCTGCACTCAAAATCACTCCTAGGGCCAATTTAGAGTCTCCAATTAATGCATATTTTTGGGATGTGGGAGGAAACCGGAGCGCCCGGAGAAAACTCACGCAGGTACCGAGACAACATGCAAACTCCACACAGGCGGGGCTGGGATCAAACCCTGGACCTCATAACTGTGAGGCCAACACTTAACAGTTGATCCGCCGTGCCGCCTAACGGAATTAACAACTTAAATTTACAAACTAAACAATCTAAATGTTGCCTAATGAACTAATGTAACCAATGAACTTAACTATTGCAACTAACAACTAATTAACTATGAAGACTGACGAAGAAACTAACTAAAAAAAAACACTATAAAGCTATTTTAACTGACTGTCAAAAGAAGAAACTACTACAATGACAAAAAATACAATTGTAACAAACTATTGTAAGGAATAAACAAAATTCTTACAACAAATGTAACTGATGACCTAATTGAACAACTACCAAGAACCTAACATACTATTATAGCTAATGAGCTATTGAAGCGACAAAGTAAAAAACAAACTTCACTATTGTAAATAAGTAAATGAGATTTAAATTAAATGAATTGTTCAGGTTGTTTCTTGATGGGAGATGGATCGTAAGAACCAAAGCAAATTTATTTATATGTGGCACGCATTTCACACACAAGGTAATTCAATGTGCTTTATATAACTAAAAGCACTCGAATACAAAGAAATAAAACATTTAAAACAAAAAATATATATAAAAAAATTTTAAAATCAAAGTATAATTAAAAACAGCATAGAGTGTAAGTAATATTAAAAAGTGGAAATACTGTAAAAAATGTGAGAAAAAAGAAAAGTTTTCAACCTTTCAACACGTCACTACTGTTGGCAACTAATTCCATTTGTGTGCAGCGAAATAATAGCTCAATGCTGCCTCACCATGTTTGCCTTGAACTCTGTGCTCCACTATTTTAGTCTGTCATTCTCAGAGCTCTACTGGGTTTGTATTCAGTAAGCATTTCTTTCAAATGTATTCAGGACCTAAACCTTTGAATGATTTATAGACCAGTAGCAGAACTTTAAAATCTATTCTAAAGCTGACTGGAGGTCAGTGTAAGGACTTTAGAAATTGGAGTTTTATGCGCTGGCCTTTTTGTTATGGTCAGAACTCAAGGTGCAGTACTCTAAATGAACCACAACTGTTTAATGTTCTTTTTGGGGAGTCCAGTTAGAAGACCACTACACTAGTCAAGTCTATTTGAGATAAGAGCATAGATGAGCTTTTCCTAGTCTGCTTGACACATACAACCCTTCACTCTTGATGTTCTTCAGATGGTAAAAGGCATTTTTAAAAAATATTTTATGACCATTGAAAGTCAGGTAACCAAGAAGATCAACTATTTAACCCCCCCCCCTCTTTTTTTTAAATTCCCAGTGAGGCAGCAAGTACGTAATCGGATGGTGTGTGTAGAAAGTGTATGGAATCTTGACGTTTCTTGTAACTAGCCCACGATAGCTAAATATAGCGCAGCATGAGCATTCATAATTCAAGATGGCCAAAGCCTCATTCTCGGCCAATCAATAGCTCATTAGGGCCAGAGAGCAGGCAGGGTGGGACTTTGGTCGCAACCGCACTTGACATCCATTCAGATTCATTCATTATTTACGTGCCTCATTTTGCTGTTAGCGTTAGCATCAGTTCCAAAACCTTTTTCGACTGTAATAGTGAAAAACATACAAGCCACAACGTTCCTGGCCCAGAGGCAGTTTCAAATAAATCCTGTTGAAGGGAGGTTTTCGATCGATTAGGTCACAGGTGCCAAACTCAAGGTCGGGGGGCGGGATCTGGCCCGCCACATTATTTTATGTGGTCCGCAAGGGCCAATCATCTTTGTCAACTTCCATGATTCTTGTGAAAATCTGTGCCGAAATATCAAATTGTCATGTATCATAAATGATATATGAGATAAAATTTTACAATAATTTTTGTGTAACCGAACGTGAACAATGGTTGAAAAACCCATTAGCCTCGATTTCTGATTCCAAAACTAGTTCACAAATTTTGTGTGTAAATATGATGAGGCAATTAAAGATTTCGATGGTTTCAAAGTAATAACAGCCTTCTGAGGGAAAGCGTAACTACAATGTGGCCTGTGACGAAAATGAATTTCACACCACTGCATTAGGGGATGGGAGAGGGTGCAGAACTGTAAATGGTCAGTGTGTCCAGCAATTGACATCAGTTCCGGTAGCTAGCTAGCTGCCTTCTTCATCAATGCAAAACCCACATTTGAGTGTGAACATAGTCTATGTCAATAGACATAAGTCTGAATCAGTTCAGAAATGGTGACACTACTCTGCGCCACTGTCTGTAAATGCCAAAAAGTCATCAGCTGCTTTTTTTAAGGCGACGACAGAGCAATCTTTGTGGCTTATTGAAAACCGTAGCATGGAAAAATATGTTGTGTGACAATGACAGATATGCCGACAAAATTCGTAATGATACACTGATGTCACATGATACCTCAAATAACATGCTATTCCATGATACATACGTACTTACATTGCTGATTTGAGTGTAAATAACTATTAGAATAATTTATACATCTTATAGTTTTAAAGTCTTTTCCGGGTATGGTCATCTATATTTGGGCACTATTAGCCAGTGATGTGCACATGACACCAAGAAACCTTTGCTATTTACTGAAATATTTTATAGTCGACTTGATTGTTTCGAGCCACTTTTGCGGTAGAAATAGCAACATGCTAATCAAATATTACCAAAAAATTGGCAACAATTGCTCTGAAATTTTTTTGGAATGCACTGAAAAACTGCTGTTAAATGTTAAGTCTCATTTAGTGTCACAGACGTATTAATTCATTTTCACAGATCCATCTGTGAAGCGACAAAGATATAGTCATACGATTTTAACAGATTTTAGTACGATAACTCAACAGCAGAGAGAGAGAGAGAGAGAGAGAGAGAGAGAGAGAGAGAGATCAACAAGTCAGAGTGAAACAACTGATAAATACAGGCATCTTACTCAAACGGAATTTTGGTAACACCAAAAAGTTCATCTCCAAAATGGAGTTTTGCTAACACCAATAAGCTCATCATTTTCCCAAAAAAGAAAGGGATGACTTCACACTTCTGTTGAAAAAAAACTACTCTAACACTACAGCTGTTGTTCAGAATCAAAATAGTGCTAAACGCTAACCTCACATTTGTCTTTCAGCAACTAAAAGTGCAGAAACATCACACCAACATCACTCGACAGTTTATCAGCTAAACTGCAATGTGACAACACGATAATAGTACAGGCTGACATCACACTGCAGAAAACAAAATGGTGTTAATCTCACGCCCGATTTGCTATTGTTCAGAACTCTTATTTAGCCAAAAAGTAGTGTTAAACACCAATGTCACAACGTCATTCAGCAACAAAATAGTGCCAAACTGTAAATGTTGATGACATGCTGTGATTTGACGGACACGTACATGCCCATGCGCCATCGCACTCGCAAATCTGCAGTCGAGCACGAAAAATCAGGCGAGTAAAACTTGTTACGAGTAAAAATACATAGATATTGAAAGACGTCACTTATTTTGTGTGGTCTTGACCAATGTTCCCTCTAAGATGCGTCACTGCGCAATTGCGCAGGGTTAGGACACACACCTGTAACTTTATATCTGCGGGCATGACTGGCCAAACTGGTATATTTTTCAAATGTGACTGCATACTACTGTCAAAAATAGGGGTGTGCCGCATAAACACACTCACAAAGCCACACATACACAGACACACACAAACACACATAACAGCTGTTGGTCATTTGAGTGAAATTATCACGCTAATGAGATAATTAAGCACCGATGACCAGGAAGGAGGCCGCTTAGCACTAACTGCCACTAAACCTCCCAAAGTGACAGTGGCAGCCAAGAACCGCCACATGCGTGAATGTGCTAACAAGATGCTAATTGATAGGAATTAGTGGTAAAGTGGGTGTAGTGCTGGGAGGTTGAAGTGGGTGTCTAAATTTTTTCCATGTAACGCCAATTAATTTGGCATTAGAACAAAATGAAGTGATGGCTAATTTTTTGTGAATGATTATTTTAAGTCTGACATAGTAGCTCCGTTTCTAATGCTAACTTGCCAGCTTTCCAGCCAAATTTCACGTTTGAATACATGCTAACAAAGCGACGGGTACAGTTAGCATCAGACTATTCTGGACAAAATTGTGCTAAATGCTAGTGGCACTTAACTGCTGTTCAGCAAAAAATAATAATGTCATGCTGCTGCTATCACGCAAGACCCCCAATTACTTGTGGTTCAGTACCCATGAAGCAAGTTTAACACAATGTGGGTCGTTAACACACTTATCGCTTATCTATTCTCAATGAAGAAGATTTTACATCTTGCACGACTTTCATAAGGAATAGTTCCTGTAAACACAAATGTCTTGTTCTTTGTTCTTGTTGCTCTGTTGTTCTTTGTTTTGAATGTCCGACTGCCGGAGAAAAAATCCTTGTGTTTTTACACACTTGGCCAATAAACCTGATTCTGATGAATACATATGTTCGCAGATATATTTTTTCTCTTTTTTTATTTGGGTTAGGGTTAGGGGTTAGGGGGTGTCAGATCTACTCCGGTTTTGGCAGTACTTTCCACTATTGAGATTTTCTTTTTTCCCCCCCAAAAACTGTGATCAAGAGATTTTTTTTCATGGCAGTTACTGTATAATGGCTGTCAGGTATTCAGAGATTTTCTTATATACACGGTGCCAAGTGCTTCCTGTCTCCCAAGAATAGCGGGGTTCCATTCGAGTGCAAAATGCTGACGTCATACTACTGTCATTCAGTGCCAAAATACTGCTAAATGTTAATATAAGTCTATTACTACTGGTGTTCTGTCGGCCACAGTGTTAAGCATCAAAGAAGAGATAAATGCAATATCGCACTAAGTGCTACATCATAGCACAATTCTCCAGGAACAAAATATTGCAAAGTGCTAAATAATGCTAAATGATAACTCATGGAGAATAATAATATGACATTGAATGCTAAAGTCAGACAGCTGTTGTTCAGCTACAAAATACTGTACCACATATTTTGTTTAGTGTTATAGTATTACAGAAATCAGTACACAATCCAAAATCTGACATATATATCATTATCCAGCACTAAATGCTAAATAGTGGAAAATGCTAATGTCATGCTACTGTTGTACAAACACTAAATAGTTGTAATTCCTAATGTCTCATGACTGTCCTTCAGCAACAAATTAGTGCAAAATCCTAACATCACATTCAATGCTACCGTCACACTGCAAGCATTTTGTCAAGCATCAAAAAAATAACTAAATGTACATTAATGGTAAATGCTGACGTCACAGTAGATCCTAACATCAAACAACTGTTGTTCAGCTATAAAATAGGGTTAATGCGAAAATCACACTTAATGCTAGTATAACACTATTGTCGTCCAACATTAAAGAGTTAAGTGTTCAATAGTGACATCAAATTAAATGTTAACAACGTCATTCAGCAACAAAATATGGGTAATTGCTAGTCTTGAAAGCTAATGTCATCAATAACTAACCTCATCACACTGATAATGTTGAGCAACAAAATAATGCCAAATGCTAAATAATACCAAATGCTAATGTTAACCTAAAAGCTAATGTCACGCTACTCTTGTTCAGAGATAAAATAGATGCTTAATAATATTAAATACTCGGTGAGAACTTCTTTCCCTTCAAGTTGGACGACAAAGAAGACTACAGGACTTGAGTCAAAATGGCGTTGGCGTGGTTTTCCATTGGGCATCAAGGTCGCACAAAAAACAAAAAGAAGAAAAGGAAGCACAGCATGATGGAGGCGGTGATGGTGGCTGTGAGCCTCATTGAGAGTCTCAAACAAAAGGTGAACGAGCTCGCGAGGCGCCGGGAGAGCAAGGTAATATTTTTGTATTCTTTCTTTTTCAACGACCTTCTTTAAATTCTTTTCAGGCAGCGGAACAAATTATTCCAGTGAAAAGACGCCAAATGAAAAACACGAAAACATTTCTATACTGGAAGCTAAGGTAGCGACCTTGCTTTTTCACTTTCGCCGACAAGTACTTTTACTGAGGTGAGCAATACGTTGATGCAATTCTTGCATTCAAAGTTTCTCAGATAAGAACGCAGTTGCATATTTTTGTTGTTTCACAGATAAAAGTAAAGCAAATCTGAAAAAAATATTTAAGTATAATTTTTCCTCTTTTTAAATATATCATACTTTTTTTCTCAACAATCTTGATAGGATTCTACCAAAATTCTCTTAAAAATGGATACCCTTATCTAAGGAAAAATGTGGTTGTTTTTTCATTTTATTTTAATAAATGGCAATGTTTTTTCAGTCTGGAAACCCTCTCCTTTGTGAGGAAATTTTTTTTTTATTATTTTCATTTTTTCAAGACTTTTCTTTTTACATTTTGAATATGTTATTTTACTATTTTTCAATCCAAAAAGAAATGTTTTTTTATTCCAATCTGTATAAATATTTATAACATCTAATTTGTCATTTATTTTAGTCATACAAATGTTGAAGTATTCAAAACATCAATATTTATTTTGTTTTTACTCATTTTTCTTTAATATTCTGTGAAACAGAGTCTCTTCTAAGAGTGACGCATGACCCAAAATGTTAAGTTTGGATGTCAGACCAAAGCTGTCTGCTTAGCTGCCGGTGCACATGGATAAATTCCTGGGATTTAAAACCTTGGGCTGAGACAAACGAGAGCATGCCTGAGAATAAAAGGAGGTGGGCGGCATGGCTGAGCGACACCTTTACAGCTTTTTCTTTAAAGCAACCCCACATATAATTGTTTGAAAATTCGGCCAAAATAACCAATTTCACTTATTAGAATGAAATTTTCTAGACATCTATCATAAGTAGACCCACAAACGTTATTTTCCTTCAATATGACCATTTTAAGGCTTATTTTGTCAGGTGTTGGCATGTTAATCCTGGGGAACATTTACCTTGGGTTCTGTTTTTTTTTTGAAAAGTCAGCCTCAAATGCCAGTCTTACCAAAATTAAAATTGGTAGATATATCTATTATCAGTAGACCCATAAAAAAGTTTCAAGGTGTCATGCACAAAAAGAGACAAGAAGCCAACCATTTTGGTTTAAAGAGGCCATTTGAGGGTCAATATGGCGACTTTATAAACCCCCTAGCGTTTTGGAAAATTCAGCTCCTGAATGCAGTTTACATTGTCAACATGAAATTTGAAAGATGTCTATACACACAAAAAAAAGTCACAAGAAGCCAGGCCCAAAATGACAAAGGAATTGTGCCATTCTAATTTAAAACTGACATTTTAGGCTCATTTTGGCCACTTTTTTGTGGGTTATTTTTTATTTTGACTCATTTAAACTTAACGTTTCCTGCACCTCTTCCTGGCTGTGACACCTTGAGGGGCCTTTGCTCACTTTCATCATCTCGTTCTTTACTTTTCTACACTTTCCTGTCGTCACGGAAACCAGGCATTTTCCCCACCGACAATACATGTTAATATAGGTGACACAAGGGCCACACGCACAGACAGCCACACACAGCAACAACAAATTGGCACAAAGAAATATAGAGACAGTGAGGGGTTTTTCATTGTTTCGGTGCATGTGCAAGTTTTATCATGTGTTTTACGAGATATTGATTAAGGGGTTTATATGTATGTGTACTTTAGGCACTGTTTGGGTATTTTTGGGAGCAGATTTTCATGTTTTTTTGGGGGGTGTTTTTGTGTTTTGTATGTTTTTCTTTTTTGTACAATATTTCAATTTTTCATGCGTTATTGTGCATTTTATGTTCACAGTTCTGTGTTTTGGGTGGGGTTTTTTTTGTCCGTTTATTTGTTTTTACTTATGTTGTGTACATCTTGACCATATTCGTGTACTATAATTTTCAACAGGCTTTTGGAGGGTTTTTTTCTTGGTTTTGTGTTTTATATATAATCTTTTGGGCCATTCTGGAAACGTTTTAATGTTTCTGTCTGTCTGTCTGTATAAGTCGAAAAGGGAAGCTCTCAACTTATCAGTCGATCTACGTTTCTACTCTCCCCTGTGGTCACGAGCTGTGGGTCGTGACCAAAAGAACAAGATCCCCGATACAAGCAGCCGAAATAAGTTTCCTCCGCAGGGCGTCTGGGCTCTACCTTAGAGACAGGGTGAGGTCATCCGGGAGGGGCTCAGTGTCGAGCCGTTGCTCCTCCACATTGAGAGGAGCCGGATAAGGCGCCTGGGGCATCTGATCTGATCCGATTTGATTTATCAACATGTATTAAGGACATTTGTTTTGTACTATGACATTGTTTTAGATTTTTGTATGTTGTCTTTTTTTGGGACAGCACGGTGACGCAGCTTTAATGCATTGGCCTCACAGTTCTGAGGACCAGGGTTCAACCCCGGCACTGCCTGTGTGGAGTTTGCATCTTCTCCCCGTACTTGCATGGGTTTTCTCTGGGCACTCAGTGGTTTCCTCCCACATCCCAAAAACATGCATTAATTGAATACTCTAAGTTTGCCCTTGGTGTGATTGTGAGTCCGACTGTTGTCAGAAAATGGATGGATGGATAATTTCAGGTGTTTTTGTGTGTGCTTTTTTGCTCATGCTTTAATTTAAGCTTTTTTTGTACTGGCCACTGTCAGCTTTCTGTGAGGAGTGTCTGAAATGAGCGTGAGCTCAAAGTCAGGGGGCCCCAAACTGTTCAATCTCAGACATATTTTGGACGGCTGTATGTGTATGTGCGTGTGTGCGCGCGCATTTGTAGGTGTGTGTATGCCTGCACACACTCTGGGTATCATATGATGATCACGTGAAGCAGAGCTTCAGGCAGATGACAAAGACGCTCACAATATTCTTAGTCTTTGTTTTGTGATGTATGTCCTGATCTCAAATGTAATGACTGTGATGCTTTTCAGTCCTACGATGTGAATATTAAAGCAGTTCAAATAGTGAAATGTATTACAAAGTTGATTGATGTTTATATTAAATAAAGTAAAAGGACTGAAATGATTCATTTGTTAGATCCTTGTAATTTCTCAAAAATGACTGAATGGCTTTATATATCTTAGGAATTAGGATAATCTTCTCAAATTCATCACTTTTCACTTGATAAACATTCATATTCAAAATCTTTGATGGTAAATATGATTCACTAATTTTATGGCTGCAGCACATTCCAAAAAAGCTGAGACAGGTGGCAAAAAAGACTGAGAAAGTTGAGGAATGCTCATACATGTTTGGAACATCTCGCAGGTGAAGAGGGTAATTGGGAACAGGAGGGTGCCATGATTAAAAAGGAGGTTCCCTGAATTACTCAGTCACTCACAAGCAAAGATGGGGTGAGGGTGAACCTCTTTGTGAATACATTTCATGAGAAAATAGTTGAACAGTTCAACAGGACAATATTCAATGAAAAACTGCAAGGAAGTTCGGGATTTCATCATCTATGGTCCAAAATATCATCAAAAGGTTCAGAGAATTTGGAGAAATCATTCCATGTCGGTGGCGAGGCCGAAAACAAACCTCAAGCGGCATGCTACCAAAAATTGACATCAATGAGAACCACATGTGCTCCGGAACACTTCAGAAAACCAATGTCAGTAAATATAGCTCAGCGCTACATCAGTAAGTGCAACTTACAACCTTGCTATGCGGCGCAAAAAAAATTTATCAACAGCACCCAGACACGCCGCCGGCTTCTCTGTGACATCAGGAGCTGAAGTTGGGTTGGCCAGTTAGTCTGCGCGTGAGTGTGAGTCGTGGCTTACAACGAACGACTCCTTGCAAGTGTTTTCAATTTATATTTGTGTGACTGTTTGCCCAATTACATAAGAGACAAAGTTAATTGGAAACTGTGGCTTTTTTTTTTAAACTTGAAAATTCACTCTTAAATAACAACACCAAGCAAAACATTTTGAGTTTTGGCACTTGTAAGTGAAGGTACTCCTGTATCTGTATGGTTAAGTGCAGTAAAAAGCATCCTGTTAAATTAATACTTTACCCCTCAACTTACCCTTTACCTATTTTTAATCATGAATGCATGTCCTTACATTTCATCCATCCATTTTCTTAGCCGCTTATCCTCACAAGGGTTGCGGGGAGTCCTGGCGCCAATCCCAGCTGTCAATGGGCAGGAGGCAGGGTACAGCCTGAACTGGTTGCCAACCAATTGCAGGGACATAGAAACAAAAAGCCGCACTCACATTCACACTTAGGGGCAATTTAGAGTGTCCAATTAATGTTGGAAATTTTTGTGATGTGGGAGGAAACCAGAGTACCCGGAGAAAACCCACACAGGCACGGGGAGAACATGCAGACTCCACACAGGCTGGGATTGAATCCGGCTCCTCAGAACTGTGAGGCCAATGCTTTCCAGCTGCACCACCGTGCTGCCCTGTCATGACATTTTTAGAATTTAATGATTAGGTAAGCATAAGACAATGATCATCCATCCATCTATTTTCTGAGCTGCTTATTCTCACAAGGGTCACGGGAGTGCTGGAGCCTATCCCAGCTGTCATCGGGCAGGCAGCAGGGTACACCCTGAAACCGGTTGCCAGCCAATCACAGGGCACATGGAGACAGACAACAGTCACACTCACAATCACACCAAGGGGCCATTTAGAGTGTCCTATTAATGCTGCATGTTTTTTGGTATGTGGGAGGAAAGCGGAGTGCCCGGAGAAAACCCACGCACGTGTGGGGAGAACATACAAACTCCACACAGGTTGGGCTGGGATTGAACCCTGGAGAAAATGATCAGTAATTTATTTAAAATTGTTTAAATAGCATTTTTTTCAATGTTGGGATTTGGAGGGATTATCAATAATATTTTTATAAATGCTGGTTGTCGGCGACAAGGAATGTGGAAGTTATTTTGGAGGCTCAAGTTCTCTCTGTGTATACAGTAATGGGGCATGTGATATATAGACACACAGACGTGTGCGCACGCAAAAACACACACAAAGCTCAGAACTTCAGGGAGCATGCCCTGAACAACACAAATCTACATCCACACACACACACTTACATTGCCCACCCCACCCCCCCAACACACACACGCGCATACACACACTCACACTTAAAGGGGGGAGGTTTAACAACTGGTCATAAATATTCCTTTTTAAAATCAAAGGTCTAGTCTCTATTCCTAATTTGCTGCCTCTTCTGTGTGTGTGCACGTGTGTGTGTGTGTGTCTGTGGTAAAGCCCACAAGCTTGTAGAAGTGGGGGTGGGTTTCTCCAGTCTAATAATATTGACACACAGGTGGAGCAGAGGAGACTGCTTGCATGTATATTACATATTAGCCATAATTTGGAGGAATGTTCCCTTGGAAGCGCCGCACACAAATACACACACGCACATGTAACTCTTTGCGCAGGCAGTCCAAAGGTGTCAGGGTCCAAAGAGTGTGAGTGATAGGGGGAGACACACCTCAGCCCTTAAAAAATGCACAAAAGTTGTGAAGGTTAATATGGAAGTGAATGGTGCAGGATTCTTATTTGCACTTCAACGCACAACGTCACCTATTTTATTGTATAAGGTATTATAGCATACATTGTAGATTTATAGGAGTTGCATTTTATCACGTGTTGTTTTTGATACTTTTGAAGATAAAGCTGAAAGTTAGGTTAGTGTCAAGGATTACAGCCGGGTTTGAGGTTTCCGTTATAAGCCTTTTTATTTGATTCATGAGGTCTTTCTTGTGGCAGCGGCACGTAACATGATGGTGGCACGTCGCACAGGGCTGCCACTGTTGTGGCCGAGCGTGTTAATGTAGCTAAGAGAACATGTTACACGGAACATCTGACAAATTATGCTGATATTCACGGTTGGAAAAACAAGGACCTCTAGCACGAAGGAAGAAGACACGCTGGACCACAAACTTGACAAACATTTTGTGACTTGTTTTACCACAACACAATCCCTGTGTAAGCACATGATTTTCACTCTCTCATGCTTACAAATCAGCACCAAACCATTCAGGTTGTTTAGTTTCACAGCTTTCCACATGTGAAAGCACAAACGACAGAGTCAAATGTCAAAGTCATAACTATGTCAAATCAATCAAGTGTAAAATAGCTTAGGTCTTCCAGTTTTCAGCCGATCCTAGCTAAACTTAGTGGATAGTATTTCAGGTAGATAGAGGCTCAGCTGAGTGGATATTGGTGGAGATTGGATTTGAGCTTCAGTAGATCACTAAGGTCAAAGTTTATATTATCATTCCTCCATCCATTTTCTTAGCTGCTTTTCCTCATGAGGGTCGCGGGGAGTGCTGGAGCCTACCCCAGCTGTCAACGGGCAGGAGGCGGGGTACACCCTGAACTGATTGTCAGCCAATCGCAGGGCACATCAAGACAAACACCCGCACTCACAATCACACCTAGGGACAATTTAGCCTGTCCAATTGATGGTGCGTGTTTTTGGGATGTGGGAGGAAACCAGAGTGCCCAAAGAAAACCCACTCGGGCACAGGGAGAACATGCAAACTCCACACAGGCGGGTCCAGGATTGAACCTGGGACCTCAGAACTGTGAGGCCAACGGTTTACCAGCTGAACCACCATGCCGCCCAGTTTACTATTAACAAAGCAAAATTAAGTTTGCAGCAAACCACAGCGAGTCATACCTCAAATTCAAGCACTCAATGGGGGCTGTGCAGATATGTAATCGCCATAACACTATTCCCTCACATGTTCACATCATCACAAAACACGGACATAATGCAACTTAAAAATGATCACAAACTGAATTAGGAGCAAACCACATTGAGTCACAAGGCAAATCAAAAGTGTTGATACCTACATTAAAAATTACAAAAACGAGTTTTTACAAATATTCTTGTGCGGTTTTCAAAACCTGAAAAGCATGATTTTCAATGCTTGAAATAACACACAAGTTGTTAATACACATCAGTGGGGAAAAAAAAGATAAAACAAGACTAAATCAGACATCAATTTAAAGGCCTTCATAAAAACGTTTCAGTTGTCTAAATTCTGGATATAGCGTAATTTGATGACACCAAGCTTTTCTTTGTTCAACAAAGTCATCACTCCTCACCGCTCATTGAACTCAGAACTAAATTTGCAAAAAAAAAACAACATAAACTGATGCCTACTTAAAAGCGTTGATGAAAGCTTTTCAGATATGTAATTAGTTTGTCAACGTGCCATACACTCCACTTCCTATTCTTAGTGAATTTGCAAAAAAACCACATTTCTAATTAAAGGCTTTGATGAGCGCTATCAAGATAGGAATTAGTTTGTCAATATGCCCTCATGTGATGATATAAAAACCAAACACAAGGTTTACCATGCTTCATTATCTCCAGCATTTATTAAACTCACAGATTAGCACAAACTAAATAGGAAAACAAACCCTATTGAGTCATAATCAAAGGCTTGGTAAATGCTTTCTAGACGTGTAATTAATGAAGGGAGACACCCTAATTTAGTGGAATCATGAACAAATCGTGCTTTTTTTATGTTTAAAACTCCCCACCTCTTATTAAACCTACAAATTTGACACACTCGGCTCACTCTCACTTTGATGTTTCTGAGGAATTTGGAGCCTGGCGTTCACGTCGCACACTGACTCCATTGTTGTGACAGCGGGGTAAAAGACTACTGATGAGATGAAAAACAACTTTGAAGAAAAAAAAAATATATCACGCTCCCGCTGGAAGCTCGAGTCCACTTAGTCTCAACTCTGTCATATCCATTCTGAGCTTGAACACACACTAATAAATACAGAGTGACACTGTGAAGCCGTGACATTAGACATCGGAGGAGGCGTTCATGTTAAAAATAAAAAATGTGACATTTGATGCCAACGAGAAAATATGGCCGCTGTGCCCACGCATCAATTAAGTACTGGGAGCGTCTGCAGCTGCATGCGCACGTACGTACGCACTCACACACAAACACTTGAAGTGTGTGAGTGCAATCAAAATGTGAAAAAAGTAAAATAAAATTTGAAGACTTTAGATTTTGAATATTTTTGATGAATTTATTATTTTAGCTATTATCTTTATCTGAAACTAACTTTTTTTCTGTCCTATTAGGTCATGGAGAAAAGAGGATCCATGACCCTTTTATGCCAAAACAGTGTTACTGTGTCAAATTTTTTATGATTGTGTTGAGTAGTTTATAAGGTGCTACTGTGTTTTTTTGCACTCAGATGATTTTTATTGAAAGTTTCAGTCAGACACAAAGTTTTAAAGGTGAATGGGAGAGAGTGAAAAGAAAAAAATATATAGGCACCTCAAAAGACAGAACACTCGGTGTCTGGAAGATGAGGAAAGTCATCATTATATGCCTAATTACAATGACACATTAGATTTGAGTGTTGTAAGAGGCCATAGTGCTACACCAGGGGTGCCCAGACTTTTTTACCCCAAGATCTACTTTTCAAGCAGCCAGCCAGGGAAGGGGGAGGGTGCGATCAATGTATTGGCCAGACCTCAATCAAGCGATGAAATCGATAGCTGATGTCTTTTTTTGCTCATTATGTATGGTATGCTCATAAGCATACTATACAGAGGAAGTTAGCTCTTCAGTTTTCTGAGTTTGGTCCCATTACATTCCAGATAAAGCAGATTGGGCCAAACTAATTATTAAATGTTAGTTTAAAGGTCAAATGTCGTCAAACGGATGATTTTTGGTATATTATTAATGAAAAACCCACAGCCAATATGGTCCCATGTGTTTTTTCACCACAAAACATGATTTTGAGGTATACAGCTTTTTGTAACTCCCGCCATGAAAATCCTCTCGAAGGATTTGTTTTCGAGAAGAAGCAGGGAGTGACGTACAGGACAGAGGCGTCCCATACTGGACTCGTTTGTTTCCATTAGTTTTACCTCCGGAAAGGTAGCTTGTTGTTCCTTCGTGTTAGCCAAAATGCCGGCTCATTGCATTGCTGGACATTGCTTGAAAACTCGGGAGAATGGAATTACCCTTCATAAGTTTGAAAGAGACCCTGTTCGTTGTGAAAAATGGATTGCACGGGTGCAGAGGACGAGAGCTTTGTGGGTTCCAAATAACAGGCAGGTGTGTATACAGCTCCAAAAAAAAAAAAAATAGTTTGGGGTGGACCACGTGATCGGTTTCTCTCATAACGTAACAAAAGATCCGCGTATGAAATGTGTTGATGTGCGCGTCGCCCAGCCAACAATGTCTCGATAGTGTTCATGACATACTGGGGCGACTTTGAACATACCCCTAAAAGCGACATAGCTAGGCTCCACCTCCTCCTTATATGCCACCACAGCACCGAAACTCAGCCACACTGGCTGAGGCACCGTGTTCAGCAGTCACAGCTTCTGCGAAGGCTACGCGTCGAGCTTTGCGACGGGAGCGGCTCTGAAGAATCCATCCGAGAATGCATTATTATATTATAGCCAATAAATAGATAAAAATGTAGAATGAAAAATGTACCGCAATATTAGCATCCATCCATAGCTTCTTTGGTCGTCCACCACTGTATGACTTGGTCATTCTGCAAAACGCCTGAGGAGGGGTATTGCTCAAAATGAGCACGGGCCTCCAGAAAAATATCCTATACTAAACTGCATTAACTGCAATTGAGGAACCAAACATGAAGGTAATGTGAGACAAAGATGAAAAAATAACCACCACCCTAGATAAAAGATTTAAAAACCCTAGTGACATTTCTACTGATAGCCACCTTGACCTTCAATTCATGCATGTGCATGCTTGTGTATCAGTGCGAACACACTGAGGTGGGCTTGCCACCTAAGTGATGGCAACAGAGGACAGAGAGTTCAGGCCTAGAAGCTCACTCGGCCTTCGCACAGCTGCTCGTGTCACCATCTTAGCGTGCGTGGTTGTGTGTGTGTGCATGTGCGTGTATGTCTGTGAGCACGTGTGCGTGCGTGTGTGTGTGTATATTATATATATATATATATATATATATATATATATTTATTTATACGGCTCTGTCAATTGGACACTAAATTGCCCCTAGGTGTGATTGTGATTCCAACTGTTGTCTGTCTCTGTGTGCCCTGCGATTGCCTGGCAACCAGTTCAGGGTGTACCCTGGCTCCTGCCCATTGACGGCTGGGAGAAGCTCTAGCACTCCCGCGACCCTTGTGACGATAAGCGGCAAAGAAAATGGATGGATGGATGGATGGATGGATGGATGGATGGATGGTTGGATGGAATATAGCAGAGTGAAAAATTTAAGGGCGTCTGAATACTTTCCATACCCACTCTTTGTATAATAAGCGCCATTGGGGGAAGAAATTGCACATTAAACGTGAAATTCCAGTAATCTGTGTATAATGTATTTTCTTACATCAATCAGTTCTTAAGCATCTTTTTACAAATTTTCTGCTCTTTCGCCCACCATTGCTTTTGTTGCATATCTGTTTTTTTTTTTGTTTTTTTGTTTTTTTTTTTTCAAAAAAATTGTGACGTTTGTCACCTTTTGATGATATATAGGCCAGATGAGCGGAACTTGCGGACCCATATTGCACTTGAATTGCATACATGTCTGATTTACTGTGTACCCTCATAATAAAGAGACCTCTGTCAGACATAAAAATTCCAAATTGTACTGTTAATACTGACAGTAATGTAAAAGACCTTAATTGAGTTCTGGATGGCTAGCCGCCTTCAACAAATAAATAAAAAATGTTGCAGTTTGACATATTTTATGTTATTGCAAACCTTGGTGATTAAACCAATATCACTTTTACCCTCAATAAGGAATTATTTTACTTACTCTTTGGAAATATTATTCTTTGTATTTTGTACAATAACATAAACGGTAATGCAGAGAGAAACTCACAAATTGTGTTTTAATTGAGACCTGATCCAAGTCGCACATTTGTCATCATGTAAAGGCACTGAGAGCTGTATTGTGTTTTTGAAGGTTCTTATTACATGCATAAAAACAGTGACTATTAGAAAAGGTCAATATTTTGAATAATCCACTGATGCCAGTTCTTTGCACTAATTAGGAACTGTTTGATGTTTCAATCTGCAAGCGTGAAGGAGATCCATGATAGAGAGAGGATGTCTCACTCTGTTGGGAGTCACCGCGAAGGGGGAGGAAGCGGAGCGTGCTTGCTAACGATGTCTTTAGAGGTGTAATCATATTAGTGGCAGGGTGAGCGGAGACTCTGTCCACAAACCTGCTAGAGCTGAGATTTGTTTACCATGCACTTTCTGCAAGCCGTTGCAGCTTGCCCCATTGAGATAAACTGAGGTGTAGGGATATAGCCAAGACACAGTACAAAAGTAATTTTGAACAAACACCTTACATTTACATAAAAAATGTATTCTGGATCCGATCCGAAGTGAATCTAAAGCCAATACAAACCTGATGAAGGGATGGTCAAAACATGTTATATTGCATCTAATCAGAGTGAGGTAGCTGCCACCAGTCATGAAAAAGATCCTTTTTCATTGTTTAAACATTGAGCGATATTACTCGAGCAGTAAGTTATAATTTCATAACTGACTTTTACTTCTATTAAATATGATTCCATTTGTTAAATTTGTCACATCTTATTTCAGTATGGATTTGGATGGACGTCCCTTTTAGCTTTTAACGGGGAACATGTGCAAATGCTTCCTGATGGGGGCTGCCATTTTTAGGTCTTTTCACTCTCGTGAGAGTGCTAATTCGCATGAATCTGATTAACGTTCATTAATTTCTGACCACTCAAATACAACACAGGTAGTAAATATTCAACAACAAGATCAGCTGCATGTTTGATTTCATCACATTTACAAAGCTAGATAATAAACCATGATCATAAAGCGTCATTCTTCATTACCGTAATTTCTCGAGTATAATGCATCCTGAAGTATAATGCGTACCCCGAAAGTTGACGTAAAAAAAAAATCAGGAAAACTCTTCTACCAATGTACAATGTGCACCACCAATTTGCTGCTACCCATATGCTCAAAATATTGGGAATTATCTGTATTTACATTTTGTTAGGTTTGTTCTTGTATTGTTTTTCAAAGAACTGTCTGTATAACACTCATTAAAAATAATCTTTGTGCACGTGCTGATGTAGCCGTGATATAATCTCGGAACAGGCCACAGGACACTCTTGTCCTGGTCCCTGTAATTGTCAGAACAGAATCCCTCAACCAACTAACATAAATGCTCAATGATGGTATAATATATTTTATTAATACTGTTGATAACACATTACAGTCTTAAATAAATATTTAACACTGTTTGACTTGAACATTTTTTCCATTAAATATTAGTGCATAAAACGTTTGTGCATAGTGCAGTTTATCCTCTACATTACACATCATCTGCCAAGACTTCAAAAGCAACATCTGGCTCATCTCCAATCTGAAAAATATCGATCGTAGCTACCTTTGGTGACTTGGTCCAGTTCTGGTGCCTGAATTCATGAACAGTGATCCTATTTTGCTCCCACAGCATGTCATCCTCTGTCCCATCTGTGGCGTTGTGAGGAAACATTTTTTGAATCCCAAGAGTTTCGGTTCCGTAGCACAGCCTCTCGCCCACCTGATGCCATTGCTTTCCTCTGGCGTCAGGTGGCTATCAAAACAACATGAGCTCAAACTAGGTAGAAACGAGGGTAATGGGCACATTTTTAAAAAAAGCGACGGTTTCAATTGTGTGCGCTCTCCAATTTTTTTTACGTGCCCAAGACACTCGTATTACGGAGCTCACGTTGCTTTAATACTCACCTAAAGCCATTGAGGCGAGCTACCGTTGTTTCGGACTGCGGCACGACTTCCGGGTTGGCGGCGTCATTGGCCCAAGTGATGACACATTTCTTTTAAAAGCAGCTGCACAACTACCCGTAGTAGTCTACATTTTTTGTCTTAGTTTAAGTTTACACAAACTCATGGCCAGTCGTTTCTGATCTTTGATGCAGTAGCAAACAAACATGCTACGCTAACGATCGTACAATGCAAGCTCCCCGAGGAGGTCATAGAGTTCAGGTTCGGGGTGCACATTACCGTAATAAATATAAATGTGTAACATAGGACATCAACTATAATATCGAAATGTACACGTATAACTTCTTTTTTTACCACTCTATGTACTATACAATGTGACTGTATTTTTACCATCCATACTTAAATATAATGCGCTCTATTAACATTCTGAATATATTTTGGGAAAAATGCGCGCATTATTTTCGAGAAATTACGGTAGTTAGCAAGTTAGCAAAGAGTAAGTTTCTGATGGCTGCTATACATTTTCCAACTTAGGCGTGGTGCACACAGGATCGAATGATTAAATCCATTGCTCTCAACAATCTCTCATCTAACACAAGTAAGGCAGTTCTTGCAATTCAACATCACGATCTGCAGTTGGAAATGAGTTTGCCCAAAATAGCGCATTATTATTCCATTGAATTCTTACACCAACATCACGATCTGCAGTTGGAAATGAGTTTGCCCAAAATAGCGCATTATTATTCCATTGAATTCTTACACCATTAATGCAATATTAATTAAGAGTACAGTACTGTGTTTTTACTAATGCAGGCACATACAACGTATTCTTGCTTGAGAATGTTTTAGGTTTAGTTCCCCTGTTAAGATCCTGAGTGAAGAATAAAGATCCTACTAATTGACTGAGGTGTCTGGGAGGCATCCAGATCAGATGCCCTAGTCATCTCATCTGGCTCCTCTCAATGCGGAGGAGCAGTGGGTCGACATTGAGCTCCTCCGGTGACCGAGCTTCTCACCTTATCTCTAAGGCAGATCCCGGACACCCTGCAGAGGAAACTAATTTTAGCCGCTTGTATCTGGGATCTTATACTTTCGGTTACGACCCACAGTTCGTGACCATAGGTGAGGGTAGAAACGTAGATTGACTACTACATTGAGAGCTTCCCCTTTCGACTTAGCACCCTCTTTACCACAACGGCCCGATACAAACTCTGCATTACCGCAGACGCTGCACCGATCAGGCATCTAATGTAAAAAATAATAATAAATAAATAAAAATAACACCTTAAGAGTGTTTGATTGTTTGATTGACAGCCTCCATACATTTTCATTAGCACCTCAATGTGGTCTAGTCTGTGGTTGCCACAGTGTTTAATTAGCTGAAAATCAGAACAATGATTTGGGGGAGGGGGTGCAAAAGCATTTTTAAGCATCTTTTTTGGGATGTTTCTCAGCAGCATCGCAGCCGACTGACTAGCACATCTGTCACACAGTTTACAAGTCAGGGATTCAAATCTGGGCTCTAAACGGGTCTGGAATCTACATGATGTCTCCGTGCCTGCATGGATTTTCTCTGGGTATGCCGGTATCCTTCCACATGCATGTTGGGTTTATTCAAGACTATAAGTTATCTGTAGGTCTGAATGTCAGTGTAGATGATTGTTTGTCTACACATGCCCTGCATTTGGCTGGTAAACAGTGCAGGGTGTACCCTGCCTCTTGCCCCAGAGTCAGGTGGCTTACGCTCCAGTGTCACGCACACCCGCGACCCCAGGTACAAATAATGGATGGATGGATTGACTCTTTGCTAGAAACCTGAACTTTGACCTGGATATGACCTTTAGATTTTGGCTAGCAGTGCCACTGATTCCTCTCACTCGTCCTCTTCTTCTTGTTTGATATCTAATTAACAAGATGAGCATAAAAAATAAAAAAATAAAGTTAACATGCCTTATTAGCAGGTGGTCAGGGTGACTTTTTTTTAACATCAAATGCAAAAGTCGAGTGAAACTTTAAATCACAAATTCTTTGTTTACTTCTTTAGTCTATATTTTGCTACTTAAGTCTCATTAATTAACTTGCAATGGAAGAAAAGAACTGCAAATGGCTGGCAATCAGTTCAGGGTGTACCCTGCCTCCTGCCCGATGACAAATGGGATAGGGTCAAGCACTCCCCCAACCCTAGTGAGGATAAGCAGTTCAGAACATGAATGGATGGATGGAAGGAAACAATGGAAGAAAACAAACTGACATCATACAAATTTGTCTAAACATGTTTGCATGGCGTCCAAATACGCAAACTGCAACAGATCATATTTAAAATAGAAGATAAGCATTTGATGATCTTGTGTTTACATTGCAAATATGCAATCTAAAATCCAGCTAAATTAAATTATAAATCTGATAACATTTGCTAGATGTCTCCAAACATCTTCCATTTTAAATGTGATAAAATACGCACTTGGGATCTAACTTGGATCAAACATAAATGAACCACAATAAATCTATAACCATTTAACTGCAATATATTGACTGCCTCAACATGTTTTCTTCACATTGGAACCAAATAAGGAGATCAGAACTGGATTCAATTCCAATTAACCACAATAAATCTGGTAACATTCGATGTATGTGTTTGATTAAGAAATATGTGTATTGGGAATATTTCAATCAAGATTAGATTTTATTTAAACTTCAATCCAACCCAACAAATCAGATATTTGTTTGTTCAAACAAGCATTTACATTGTGACAAAATATGTAATCATGAACAGATCTGGCGTCAACTTTCTTTGCCAATACAGCGGTTGACCATGCATAAACTATGCACATTTGTTTAAATCAGTCAGGATTTCATGTCAATCTATCCCTCAATTTTCTGATCCGCTTATCCTCACGAGGGTCGCATTGAGTGCTGGAGCCTATCCCAGGTGTCATCGGGTAGAAGGCAAGATACATCGTGAACTGGTTGACAGCCAATCGCAGGGCAGATGGATACAGACAACAGTCGCATTCACGATCACAGCTATGGGCAATTTAGAATCCCCAATCAATGCATGTTTTGGAGATGTGGGAGGAAACCAGAGTGCTCGAAGAAAACCCACACAGGCAGTGGGAGAACATGTAAGTAAACGCTACACAGCCGGGGCTGAGGTTTGATCCCCGGTTGTCAGAACAACGCTCTACAGCTGAGCCACCGTGCCGCCATGATTTCGTGTATTTTACTTTATATCGACATAAATAGACAAACCCTCCTTGGTGGAGGTCATAACTGAGGCTGAGGCCTGTCTCTTTGACCTCTGCCAACTCAGCTGCCTGCTCAGCTCCATTAATGTCATTATTGTCTCGTTAGCACAGAACGCACTGTCTCTTAATATTCATTAATTGCTCACGGACGTCCGGGTGACGCCGCCTGTAATTTCATTAGCAGTCAATTTTCGTTACACTTGGCCATGAACAAGGAGCGCAAGGAGGGAGGGGGATGAGGACGGGGAACAAGGGTGTAAGAAAAGAATGCAGAAAGAGGACGACGATGAGGAGGAGGCTGTGAATGCAGGATTCAGGACAAGAACGGAAGGATGAGGAAGGAATTTTGGGGGGAGTTATGGCTTTTCGTGATTGTCTTTTTACAACATGCGTAACTTTTAGGGGCTTTACGGTAGTCTAACTGCTAGTTAGCATGTAACAAGAGACAACTGTTGGGATGTAGATGATTGTATGCGTGGAGCATCTACCATGAAGCTTCTGAGGAAACTATGTGCTGTTGTAGCTCATCAACACATTTCAATTTTTGAATTTATAACATTTTCTCAATTTTCAAAAAAATGTTTGAAAGAGGAGAAGTATATTGTTGCCGTATTGTTTTTTTTTTTTTCAATTTGCCCGACAATCTGAACTATAGATTAGAAATGACTGCTTTTGGGGGTGGTGGAACAAGAACATCCACATAGCCCACATTCTTGGACAAATCCTTCCCAGCGTACACAATCCACCAGCTGACCTTTTCAACCTACAAGAAACAAAACCCAACACACATACACACTTTGTATCATGCGCCATGTCCCAAACTGGTTTTTGCACACACAGACACACACACACAGACGTACCCACACACTTCATGACAATCACCAAAGTTGTGATGGACAAAAAACAGCTCAAATATGAAGTTCCATACAAAGGACCCTTTATTAAAAAAAAAAAAAAAAGGAATTCACTAAAAGGTGGGCATGTCCAAATAAACATTGTCCGTGTGTTTGTCCATGTGTGTGTTTAGTCAAAATACTACCAACCTCGCATGAGCTCATATGGAGTCGATGTCTAAAGAAGCCAACCAAAGCCAACCAGCGTTCACGTAACTCGCTAAACAAAAGCAGTGTGCACGTGCACGTACACACACACACACACACACACACACACAATGGAAAGTTTACATGGGCAGAGGCAGTACATTGTGTAGAAATTCTAAGGAAGTCAACAACTACTTTGCTGCTTGTGCAGCTTCATATTAGCCTGTAGCTTCTAGTTAGCATGTAGCTCATGATGAACATGTACCAAAAATTGTTGAAAACTGGTGGGAGTCATTTAAGATTTATTACAGCTTTTGCGTCCGTTGGGGCACTCAAGGTCACAGTACAAACATAGTTAAAAGAGATGAAGCAGTACAACAAAAATAAAAGACAAATCATCAAATAAAATAACACATTTTATGGAAATGTGACTAGTAGTCCGGAATATGTGTGTCTTCAGTTTGACTGTAAGAATTTAGCAGCTACCGTTAAACCTGTAGAGTGTTGGCATATAGCTGCTGGTTATTGCATAAAGCTTGCAAGTTGGTAGCGTCGGGTGAAAACGTGGATTTGTGAAAAAAATGTGAAATTGGGCAAATTAATAGATTTCGATCTGCTTGGTTTCCATGCACTTCTCATAGACATGTTGTTCCTTATTGTATAGCAGCAAGGATGTAGCTTCCTCATAGCATGTAACTTCCTGTTAGCATTTAGCTCATTGTTATCGCATCACAACAAGAGTGGAGATGATTTTCCATATGTGGCAGCAAGCGAGCAGCCTGGAGAACTAGCACGTAGCTTCCAGCAACAAGAGAAATTTTTGGAGCAAACCTCCTGTATGCAAAATGCCAATGTAATGGGACCCATGGTAAATTTTTATTAGAGATTTTATTGAATTACTTATTTTAAATTATTGCTCATTTACTTTATTTTCTGCAAAGGACATTCAACAACAATTGTTCTTAAATATATGTATTTAAATAAGGCTGTGAGTACAGTTGCTAGCATGTTATTAGTTGTTAGCCATGTCAATTAGTGTGTAGCCCGTTGATCCTCATTAGCACATAGCTGCTTATTATAATTTATATGGAGATGACTATAAGCTATATGACTAAAAGGCCTGTGGGACTCCTGAGGTCGCTGATGGGTACTGGCGGGCCAAACGGAATGCAGCTTTGGTGGTCGCTGAAGCAAAACTCGGGCATGGGAGGAGTTTGATAGCTGGGATAGTATCAAGCACTCCAGCGATACTGATGAGGAGAAGCAGCTCAGATAATGGATGGATTGCTGGAGTCATTTTGATCTGCTCATGAAGGCTACATGTGCAGTCATATGACTGCCTTCTGTCGTCAGATTGGTGAATTGGAGTCAAATGACATTAGTGATCCTATTTAATTGACGTACAGAATGTGGAAGGCAACGATGGAGTCTGAAAATAGATGCAAACACCCAAAATGTCTAAATAGAATAGAAACGGAGTAAAAGTATCAATCCTTCTTTACATTACTCAAGTAAAAGGTACAGTGCATTTGAATTACTCTGACAAGTACCGTTTATTGAAAATGTTACTCGAGTAAATGTAACAGAGTAAATGTAGCGCATTACTACTTATCACTGCTTATTAGCATGTAGCTGCTTGTTACTGAGTGGAAGGCAACGTGTGAATGACTGTCCATATATAGATGGCCATAAGCATGCAGCAACCAGCATGTAGCCTGTCAATTATCAATAGCATGTAGTGTGTGTGTGCACGCATATGTAATGAGAAACCAGTACAAAGATTTATAGCGTATTGGCCTCAGACCCTAATGCATTCACCAAGGATATTTATTTCTTTTTTTTTTTTTAAATAAAGGAAGCAGATGAGATGGTTGCAGTAGATCTCTGGATGTGGGGGTTGGATGTGGTGTAGGGGGGTGGTCCATCTGTGCATTACGATGGAAAGCTTGAAGGGTGGGACTTAGGGGCGGGCGACATTTTGTCCTGCTGATGACCCTAGGGACGCGAGCTGACGTGATACGAAAACCAAGCTGCCGTTTGTTCCTTTGGTGATGCAGGAATTTTTTTTTATCATTGAATCCGACTTAGCATGCTACTCAGCGTGTTAGCTTAAAAGTCATTATACTAGTTTGTGAACTGGTTGAAGATAAAACCCAAAAGGGCACAGAAAATAAGTGAAGCTTATTTAGCATTACCCAGTGTATTAGCATGCAAGACCTCAAGCTAGCATGTTTGCTGGTAAAGGACACATGACAACAAAAGCACAAAAACTAACAGCAGAGTCCTTTAAAGTAAGAAGCTGTCTTGTTCTTAGCAAATTATAATAAAAGACCTCAGCTCATTGGTATATGTAGATAGTAGAAGAGACAGCAACAAGCCATAAGACCAAAAAATAAAAAATACTAATCCGTATAGAGTTAAAAGAAGTCAGTGAGCAGCTGGGTGACCAAAAGCTGAGTCAGCGTGCTAACGACCATGTTAGAATATGAGACCTTAAACTAGCTGGTGAGGTGGTCGCCCAAATAAATAAATAAATAAATAAATAGAAACACTAAAATCCACAAAAGCAGAAACAGATTCATTCATGTGTGGTGCATCAAGTTGGCCATTCAAATATGAGCTAGGTTGCTATGTAGCATGTAATCTTAAAAAACCTCTCTCTTCCATGTTAGATGAAGCAACACATAACCCAAAAACACCTCAAAACTGCAAACATTCAAAGGCAACTTAATTAATTTAGTATACTCTAAAATAAGATACTGGTTAATTGAAGCTCAGTTAGCATTCTGCTTAACATGCAGGGTTAAGAGACTTTAAATAAGCTGGTTAGGAGGTAGAACAAAAAGAAAAAACAAAACCACAAAAAAGCAAACAAACAAAATGTTAATTTACATACACTTTCATGAAAGAAATTAATATAAGCCAAACTGTCATGGGCCCTAACATGTTATCATAAAAGACATCAAACTAGCTGGTTAGCTCATCAAACATACAAATAAACCCACCAACCATAAACTAAGACAGAGACACTAAGACATCACTAACACTAAGACACATTTGCCTCATCCTGTCAGTTGGCTTAATGATTAACATAGTGTGTTTTGGATGACATTTAGCTTCCATCTTATCTGCGAACACGTTACGCTAATTGTATGTGCACAGTTCACACACACGCGCGCGCACGCACACACACAAAAGGCGTGAAACGGCTGTATGTTTAATTCAGCGTGAGGAGACCAGGAGTTCTTGAACATCTCTAAATAAAAAACAAAAACAAAATAACCTGCCAATCACATATACACACACACAAACCTGTCTATTGTGCATGACAAGCTGTAGCTTAGCATCGATGTTAACATGAAGTCACAACATGGATTTGTTAATATGCAGTGATTGCGTTCACAGTCAAGTACTCGTGTGTATAGGTGTTAAAGCCAAAGAATGAACAAAAGCCTGTGTTTGTGTTGTAAGAGGTTTATTGACATAGCTTAGCATCACTGCTAACATGAAGTCATGGCACGAGGAAAAAAAAACACTGAAATTGTCTTTCATAATGATTTCTTACATTTAAAACGTTTGCAAGCTACATAATGTGACTTTTGTTTTTCCTTCACGGAGTAAATGTACACTTTTATGGAAAAATGAGCCACTTATTGTTTTACTTGTAAATTTGCATACCAATATTTTTTAGAAATGTACACTAATAGCAACGTTGCATTTCGAAACAGCCATTTTATCAAAGAGCTATCATTTTCTGGCTGTCATCCTGGAGTAAAAAAACTCTATGTAGTATGTTGAAGGTAATTTCTCTTCATGTAAGCACAGACCGACATTGACAGTGGGCCGGGGCCACTACACCGCTGTCTCGGGGCACCACGTACATCTAGAAGCTGTCCACTGCAAATTTCTAAAAGGGCTGGAATTTTTTGCCCACTGAAAATGCCCCAAAACTGCCTTTTCAGTGTCAGACTGAAATTCTATCAAGACAGAAACATCTACGACAGCAAGTTGTGAAAACACAAGGACTGACTCAAGACTATAGACGAAGCTAACACCGCTAGCCTTAATCGAGTCATACGAAGGGCAGCACGAGCACTGAATGGCAGCGAGGAAGGACAGCAACATAAAAAGAAACTTCAGCGCAGGATTATTATGTCCAATATTGTGCAAACAACAACTTTGAGCTCAGGAGGACTTTATTCATTAAGAAAAATATATTAACAGTATTGTGAATTATTTGTTGGTGTACCGGTATTTATTTATTTAGTTCAAGGATAGCCCTTTGTGATCCATCATCTTATTTTAAAGAGTGTCTTTTGAACGCATACAGATAATCATCAATATAAAAAATAAAGTAAATCAAACTCATCACACACACACTTACAGACACAATGCTTCAACATCTGGATTCAAGATAATAATGAGAATAATAACAATAATTTCTTAAAGGTGTTTAGATACAAGATGCTATATATGAGATCATCACTAAAACTTAAGGCTACAAGAACGTGGTTTTTGGACCACCATTCATAAAGGCTTAACATTGGACTCTGGTAAGTCATGTTTACTGAACGCATAGTACATAAACAAGTGATGTAATTTTTCCAAACTTTTAGGCAAATTTTTTCCCCCGTCCGTATATTTGTATAGATAGGAGGCATGACGAAAGTCTGCGACTCATTTGCTCACACTCTATCGTACTCACAAAGCTCACGTGAGGTATACTGTAGCGTCTCGCCACCGAGACGATTATAGTTTCTTGGCCAAATTAGTTAACGCTGGCGAGCAACAAAAATTGAAAAGAAGGAATTGGTCAGCTTTCCATTTCAAATCAAGGGTAAAAGACATTTAACAGTGGTGTCCAATTTGCGGATGGCTGCGTGGCTGAGCTCGGAAAACTAGCACGTACGTCACCTCACCGTCCTCAGTGAGTCATTTACAATTTCGCAGGTTTTTAATTAATTTCAAATTCCAAAAAATACAACATGAAACCCGCAACACTTCATGTTAGATTTCAAGCGTTGTGCACCCTGAGTGAGCCAGCCTCCGATGAGCGACACACAGGTCCATCCTCATTCAGTGCCCTGTTGCACTCACCTGGGTGACCAAGAAGCACTACTAAGGCAGACAGCCGAGCACGATGTGCCACTGTCTTTGTTTTTTTTTTTTTTTGCTGAATGAGCTGGGGCATTTCTTTGTGCAGACACATGAGGCGGGAGGGTTGGAAGGGTGGAGGGGGGTGGTTGGGGGCACGCACATGAAATGAGGCGAGATTCCAGTCTTGCAAGCATTTTGAAAACTTGCACACCCAGCCTTTGATGCGCATGAGTGAAAGTGAGCCATGTACAAAAAGGTACATGTTGATGCACCACCCTGGTTGTTTTGCTTGTGAAATAAGGTAGCCCAGCATTATTTTCAGCATTTTCAGAAATGGGGGAGACACACTGTTGTCTTTTAAAAAATATCCACTCTAAAGTTTTTTTTTGGGGGGGAGGGGGCATTTACTGACTAATGTCATGGGGACAAATGGATAAAACAATGTTTTTAGTGGTCTATAATGAGAAGTAGCACTAACACAGCGTTTTTACTATTTACACATTAACAACAGATTTCAGGAAACATCACTTCAAGAACATTTTTTCAATTTTTGTTTTCAGACTGTTGTCATGGAGACAAACATAAACAAGCAATTTTTCTGGAGGTTAGCAGACTTTGCATGTTGCGATAACTAGCATAACTAAAGGCTGAAACGAGAGCATGAATCCCCAATTTGTTTGGTTTTCTTTATGACTGGTGTCTTCATACATGAACATCACTTATTTCTACATAGTGTTTATGATAGGATACATGTAAACACAGATGAAGCCTAAACATCGGATATGGTCATCTACGGTAGCTCTTTAAGATGTGATGTGTAAAACAAAAGAAAAGTGTAGACTGCAGTCATGATATATATTTCTACAGTTATTTATCCCCTCCTGTTTTGCCGATTTCATTTGTTGGTTGCACATAACTCCCAAGTGAAGTAGCGTGGCATAATAATTTTAGCATTCAAAACTAAAGAAGAGATGATATTTTAATGTTTTTAGCCATCTACATTAAATAATAATAGCATAACTATGTGCACACAGTCAAAATGTTTTCACGTTCATTTACCAGTAAGCCATCAGTCAAGATACCCGTTTGTTGACAAAGTTTGACCCAAGCTCACATGCTAACACGGAGAGGTCATCACTTGAGTAGAAATGAGGCTCCGCCTGGCCGCTAATTAGCCCTCAAACCCACAAATATGTCAGCCTTGAATCTTAGTTGACAAACACTGTCCTTAAAAGCATTAAAAGCCGCCACTACCACACACACAGGAAGGAAGGAAGGAAGGAAGGAAGGAAGGAAGGAAGCAAGGAAGGAAGGAAGGAAATCAGTGGGTAGAGATTTGAAACACTAATAAAATGAGCCATACTTTGTAAGAATGAGATGAGGATTAAAAAAAACATTTGCCACTTTACATGTTACAAGTCATCAGAAATTTATTTGTTAAGAATTGAAACGATAAAATGGCTTCCAAAACGGAGCCAGTTTAAAAGTGAAATGAAAAGAATGGATAATGGTTGTGCTGTTTCCAAAGTTTCGAAAGTTCACTGGAAGATTTAGTCATTTTAAATATCATTGAGAAAGAAAACTGCGCTGTCAAACTCACCCCGACTGCTGCTGAAGTTGAAGAAAGAGCTAGCTAGCACATCCCTGTGGCCGGAGGTAGATATCTCACTGGCCCGTAACCGATCATCCACTGCTTTACTTTTTACTATAACCAATACCAGCTGCTAAACTTGTCCTAACCCAAAGTGTGAGGAATATATAAAACATTTTCAATTCCTAAAGATAAATAAATCTGTACAACACATTCAGAAAAATATTTCCTAGTCATTTAGTAAACACATATAATACGAAAAAGCAAGCAAATGTTAGCAGAACAAACATACATATGTAGATTTCTTTCTGCAGTGTTCAAGACGAATTTGTATGCCAGTGTGTGCTGTAGTGACAAACCAAACTGTATTTTGTGTAAAATATTAGGTTTATACGTATTTGTAAGTCCATCTTTATGGTTTTGGCTTTGTTTTGTTACAAAAGATTTACTAAAATTTAATTATTGTAAAAAGTGCAAAATTGCAAACCTGGCTTGGTTTACTCTCCTGTGTATGGCGCGGACATAAAGTTATTAATTGTTGTTTTGAAGTAAATGTATGAAGCACTTTAGAAAATGAACAAATGCTGTGGGTTTTTTTTTTTTTTAACCCTAACCCTGTCAAATTATCCTTATTCTATTTTTTTTTTTAAATGTCTCAATTTCCATCCCCTATTGGATGGACAGATGGCTGGACAGAAGGACAGAAATAGTGCTGTGTAGCAAAACGTAGCTTCAAAAAGTTCGCATTGAATAATATAGATAAGCACATCTTAGGAAAGAATACCAGACAAAGACATAACGAGATAGATCGCTAAATATTCAGCATGGCATTCAAAAGCATAAAATCGTGTTAGACAGCACAACAGACTGTGTAGATAGACAGTACGTCTTAACTTAGTCTTAGTATGGCATAATGAGATAGCATAGATAAAAAGAGACTGTAAGTAGGTAGGTAGGTAGGTAGGTAGGTAGGTAGGTAGGTAGGTGGGTAGACAGACAGACAGACAGACAGACAGATAGATAGATAGATAGATAGATAGATAGATAGATAGATAGATAGATAGATAGATAGATAGATAGATAGATAGATAGATAGATAGATAGATAGATAGATAGATAGATAGATAGATAGATAGATAGATAGATAGATAGATAGATAGATAGATAGATAGATAGATAGATAATCAATACCTACAGGTTATAGGATAGCATTGCAAAGCATAGATAGATTTGATTAATTTTTCTGATGGAAACCAAGGCAACACACTAAACCCATATTCAAGACTCAGATATCAAGGACATAAATAAACACTGTATGTCATAAAAGATATATTTATGATTGAAAAAAATAATTGATATCATAAACAACACTGGCAGAAGATGTTTGCATAAATTCTAAATGACATGCTTATACATGCATATGTGTAAATTGCATGGAATAAATACATGAACTATATTGATGAGGAATTAAATTGACATTATTTGAGATCACTCCCTCCTCATCCTCTCATGAGGAGATTTCTTGGCAAGTGGTTTGTAAGTAGGTGACGGTTCAATGCGCAACATCTGGACATTGCTGCTCCAAAAAAAAAAAAAAGAAGCCATGACCGTCCCCACCAATGTCGCCTATACTGCACTCCAGCTTTCCCGCTCGGGGATACTGTAAAAGGCGGATTAGGCCGGCGAGGTCGTGGGATCAGTGACGAAGTGGACGATAATCTTGACATAACATCGGGACGGCTGGATGTAACCGGATTAAAACGCCAGCTAATGAAATACACCAGAAATTGATGCTGAGGGTGGAGGAAGGGGACCAGGAAGGAGAGGGGTTCCAAAATGAAAACACATGCACAATATACAACAACAATAAAGAAACACTTCAAACTGAACATAATATTCTCTTGTTATATTCCCAATGAAGCAATTGGCACTCCCAAAAAGCAATTAAGAAGCGTGGGGGGAGGAAGGGAGGGGGTACTCGTGTTTGGAGATCGGGAGCGCGCACGTCTTCCTCCCTATCACCAAAAAGCCCGGCCGGTGCGCGGGCACGCGGGTACAGTGGCTCCGCTGATTGGCCGAGGCGCGGCTCCGGGGCAGCACGTGACGCTTAGAATAAATAAACAGCTCGAGAATGAAACGCGTCCGAATCCGAAACGAAAACAAAAGTGGGGGAAAAAAGGAGAGAAAAGAATCGAGCGCTTTACGACGCAACAACAACAGGAACGGGCGCGAAAGTTCCAGAGCGGAAGTAAATGCAATGACAGTTCCATTGAGTGGTTTTCCCAGCCACAATCACACACGCAATTCCAAGCGAGCTTACCTACACAGTGAATGAGTTTGTGCCTCCACGAGTCAAGCTCCTGCCGAAAGCCGCGCCTCTCTAGTGTGCATTGCTGCCGCTTGCACAGACTCGCCATTTTCTGTTGGCCCCTCCCGTGGGCGCGCACATACTGCTGGGCGCACGCGTCACCCTCGCTCGCTCGCTCTTCTGACGTTGGGTGGAGTGAGACTCGACTAAACCGGACTGCAGCATCCCCCCTTTCTATACCTCCCTCTCTCTCCTTCGTCCCACCCCCTCCCCTCCCATTCTTTTTCCACCCCTCTCTCCCTCCACCATCCCTCCCAGCATCTCTACAGGCACTGGTCGTCCTCAGGGATGTTTGTCTATTTTTTTTTTCTTTTATGTTGTGTATGCGCACCAAATGTGCCCTGGCTTCGAGGGGCCGAAGTGTGTCAAAGGGCGAGGGTGCCGACGGATTTAAAGTGTAGAGACAAGGCGCATTGTTTGCACCCCCCGCACTGCATGTAAATAAGCATTGGTTTGCATACAATGGGGGTTTGTATCTCGGGTTGTTGTCGTCATAGTTGTGGTTGAAGGTCCCAAAACTGCCTTTTAAAGGTATGTTTACAAAATAGTAATGGGAAATATGATTGTTTATATTGGCATTTTTTTAGGCGCTACGAAATGACGGCGATAATGCAGTTTGACTAGGAGAGGGGTGGCCAACCTGTCGGGGATGAAGAGCCACATTTTTGACTGTGTTACGACAAAGAGCCACATCATACACCTGAACGTCATTCCCTCCTCACGTATACCTTTGCTCACCAAGAAAAATTGACTCTTACAGTGTACCCAAGACCACAGGCCAGTATACATCTATTTTCAGACCTCCTTTTCCTCACAAGGGTCACGGGAGTGCTGGAGCCTATTCACGGGGCACATGGAGATAAGACAACACTTGGTTGAACTGCTAGTTTGCCTGTGTGAGAAAGAGCACACAATTTTAATTTTTTTAAATTACTGGCCTGTGGGCGGCACGGTGGCCAGTGCGACTGTTGTCTGTTTCCATGTGCCCTTCAATTGGCTGGCAACCAGTTCAGGGTGTACTCTGCTTCCTCCCCAATGACAGCCAGGATAGGCTCCAGCACTTCCGCAACCCTCGTGAGGATAAGCGACTTGGGAACTGGATGTATAGATGGCTTTTTGGCCTTTGCAATGTTCCAAGCCACGTAATATGATGCAAGTGTTACAATTTGTCTTCATTATTTTTTTAAAAGCTGCATCTGCTTTTCTGTGTCTGTGTCTAACCTGGAACTGCGAAGTTTAGGCCCTTTTGGAAAGTCCAGATCGATGTTAGTGTGGAGTGAGATGAAGTGAAGCTTTGAAGCTTTGAAATGCAATAGACGTCTGACACAAAGGGAAGACTGGCTTGCTATTGCACTCAACAACAAAAAACATGAGCTCTCCTGCTCTGGAAAAAATATCCTGTATTCATCCACATATTTTTGTCTAATATGCATTTTTTCCTGGTCTTTTTAGAGAAAAATTGACAAATCATTTTCTCCAAAGATGACAATCCAACTGTGAGCTACTGTATTTTCATTCAATGCAAAAGCCAGTTTTGAAAAAATACCGTGCTAACCATTCCTGCTGCGATCGCCTGATCGAGGTTGGGAGACGTCTACTCAGGGGCCGAGGTCTTCCTGTTCGGGGTTAACTTTTCCTTCTCTTGGTGCACAGCTGAGCTGGGTGGCGGGAACAAAAAAGCCACTCTTCCCCAGTCACCATTGCACTTTTTTTTTCCATTCTCACCCTCCCCCTGCGCAGTCCCGTCTCACTCGCACACTGATGCACAACAAAAACACACAATGAGCTTGTTGTCACAATACCCGTAACACCAGTAATAAACTCGAGCAAAGCGCGCATGCAAATATCGTAATAAATGCAAGCAATGCTCTCTCGCAACTGCCCTCATGAACTCAAGCACGCACATATACAGAACTTTTTATATACTTTCATGCCTTCACGAGACTCTCAAGAAAGAAGACAAAGAGTCACATGCGGCTCAAGAGCCGCGGGTTGGCCACCCGTGGACTTGACCATAAAAAAAGGTTGTAATGCACATCCCAGACCACTAGTTGGTGATGTCGCATTCCCATCATGTAGAAAAGGCTGTGCTTATCCCACTGTTTTGGCATTCGCTAAGTCACACATTTTCAGATTTTTGGGGGAAAATATTCTGTGTCGTTTTCAGAAAAAAAATGAATATTTGTGATTTGATGCCAAAAATAGTTTCACCTACACACACACACACACACACACACTCGCTCGCTCATCGATTCACAAACCTAACGGCAACATTGTCTTAGATTTGTCAAACACACCAGTAGAATCTATAGTAACAGCCTCAGAGGAACTTTGCAAACCTATCAAAAACTACTAATTTGTTTAACCTATTAATATAGGTCATTGTTATCACTTTTAAGGATTTGTCAATTGTTCATGGGAATTCACTATGAATGTGTAGGTGGACTCAGCCCCTATCCAACCCGAATAGCAAAGTTCTACAGTAGTAATGCCTTTATATTTGCCTTTTCCAAATTTTATGTCGACCTTATCAACATTATTCCTGTTTAAATTTGAAAATGCTGTCACATTAACGTCAGGCCAAAATTTGTGAATGCATCATTTCCACAAAAAAAGTAAAAGGGGATGTTTACAACAAACTAAAATTGTAATAATGCTGTTGAAATTTTCCTTTTTCAAGTTTTGTACAGGGAAGTTCCCTGTACAAATGGAAATAATCAACATATAGCAATGTCATTGCAGGCGATGTCACATTTCAGTGTGGTATAGGAAGAGTTTATAACACCACAGATGTGGGTTTTTTGTTTGTTTAAAATTTTACATAGCAACACTATTAAATGATCATAGCTTATCTTACCTTGGCCCTGGGCCTTTTGTGCCGCATCTCTGCTTGGCTGTAGTGTTCCGTTTTCTCCCTGCTCACAATCCCCACTCGAGTAAGGTCTGCCGCCTTCACATGCTGAGAACATGCTTTCTTTAGCCTTACATTTTAAGCAAAATGGCCCCGCAGTCTCTGTCAGGGAAGAAATCATACATCAGTGACATCCACACTAATACAGTCATTTAGCCAATTATTATATTAGTGACTTCTCCTTTAAAGGATTAGACGCCCCCCTTTGTTAATGAGCTAATGTGATCATTTAAGCACATTAAACGCCAACGCTTGTTTCTGCTATGGTTTTTCCACATCTGGAGGATTTCCTATTAGGGCCATAGAGAGAAAACGCCAAATGATTAGTCTTGACCCATTTTAATTTGCCAAATCACTAACTGAATATGAACATTTTACGTGGATTTATTAATAACTGTGCTAATGATTTCAGCGGAGGTGGAAAAAGTCGTCATAATCATTTTTTTAGTCGAACTACCAATACAGTACTTGCAAATAAAACGAAGGACTGTGGGGGTGTGGAACGCTTTGAAACACTTCTGTAATGGCAATATATATAAAACTGACTCTGAAATGTGCTTAGGTACAAAAGTAAAAACAGTAATTTTACTGTCACTTACTGTACAATACTGGTTTTGATAACTTGGCACAAAAACAAAAAATTGTACGCTAAATAGTTTCCCCTATTTTTAAGTTGCATAGAGATTGTACGAAGAAATAAAAATCAATGAAGACGTAATGGGCATGTTCCCATAGCTTTGCTAACAATGGGAATTAAGAGAACCAAACAAAGCAAAATAAGTAAATGTTTATTTATTTATTTAATTGATGCCAGAAGCTGGTGGGTTTCAGGATGGTACAAAACACAACATATTTGTCACAAATAATTCCTGGCACTGACAAATGACGACATGGATTGGGGATATCTTGCTTTTCTGAATCCGTTGCTTTCATAGTTAATGCTCCTTGGTTCATGTTACTGCACGTCCCTGCTATTCCTGTGATTTTCCTAATTCCACCACTTCAGACTCAAAATAGTTGCGCCTTTTAAACGTCATGACATAAAAGCAACCAGCCTATTTTCACAAAGAGTATAATAAATCAAATCTATGGAGTTGAGATAAGTCAGTTAGAAAAATAAGCACAAGTACAGTAACAAAGAATGTGTATGTTGTTGCTCCCCACTAGAAGACTTCTGGTACTGCTTTGCGGTTTGTGTACGTTTGTTGTGGGGCAGATGACTCCACGCTTGGGGAACTGATCACTAGCTTGCCTCAAATAATCCCCGTGTTTTGTTTTGGGATTGTTTTTTTTTTTTTTCGGTCAAGAAAAAAAATAGTCATCTTTTTAGTCAATTGAAGAAGACCACCAGGCAGTAATGATTTCGAACGTCCACGCCATTTTGGCACAGACTCGGTGCAGCTGCACTACTCGGGACTAATGCGTGTAAATCAAGTTCCATAAAACTCACAAAAAAACGCGGGACTAATCACCAAATTGAAAAGTCAAATGGCACGGTGTCATTAAAAGGGGGCGCGGGGCAAATTCGCCGCCCTTTTATAATCCTGCCACACATAAAAAGCGGCAAGGGCAAACGTTTTTAAGGAGAGAGCACTCCGGCTAATTAAATCGTTGAACCCCTTGCCCTCGACAAAGATGTCGCTCCGTCGACTAGTAAGATTCAAGCCAATGGGAGCGGAGTTTGAATGGAATCGGAGACAAGCCGACCAATCGGAAAGTGGCACCTTGGGGTTGCGTTTGCCAGGACTTCCGCGGACAAGCGTTAGCTAAGGAAAAGGCTAATTTGTCGCCGCTCTCAACCTGATTTCCGCCATCTGTCGGCGCTATTTTCAGCGATGTAGAAGCGAGACGACCGAGTTCGCTGTTGTAATAAACAGGTAAAACCTTCATTCTTGTTCCCGTGCGTGTGTTTGATTGTGAATTGACCAGAGGCTGGCGGCGTCCTGGTGTCGAGAGGATGAAAGGGATCCGGGCACCGTTACTGTGGCAACATTAGAAGGAGGGAAACACACCTCCTCCACACTCCAGCTCGTCTCACAACAGTAGCAAACAATGGCACTTCACTAACAGTAATGTCTAATAAAGATACATACGGAGGCTTGTTTCCCCCCCCCCCAAAGCTTAACGTGCCTTTTAGGTTCTGTGCCATTTTATGGACCCAAAAAATCTGTTACTTTTCAGACTAACAACAGAAAATGGAAGTAAGACAAAAGAAAATTACTTAAGATCAGTTAGCTTAATGGGGAGAATTGAATCAAGCTACCGCTATACCAGGGGTGTCAAACTCATTCACAATGGGCCAAAATTTTAAATTGAACAAAGCTGCGGGCCAAGGTTGAACAAATGAACCTTTTAATATGTAACCAAACAAATGTGTAATACTTGTAATACCGGTGGGCCAGCTCAAATATTAATTTGAAATTGCCTCGTGGGCCAAATATAATTCCACGCCTGCGAGCCAGAGTTTGACACCTAGTGGACTTTCCAAGTGACCCAACATCAGGTTTGGGTAGGGTAGTAAAATATTGTACTCAATTAACGGTACCGTTACTTCAGAATAATATGACTTGAGTGTCAAAAGTGAAAAAATGTACCTAAGTAAAGACTAATTTAAGATTATTTTTTAATAAGAGCATGAAGATCATATACATATATGTTTACACACACACACACACACATCCATCCATTTTCAACACTTTTTATCCTAGTCAGGCTCGGGCGAAAGCTAAACTACACCCTGAACTGGTTGCCAGTCAGTCACAGGGCATATATAGACTCTGTCACTGAGTACGAACTGAACCCACGCTGCCTGCACCAATGTGAGGTGAACCCAAAAAACAAAACAACGCATGCATTGGGCCATATAGAAGCATATTTTCCTATATTCACATAATTGACTTCATGAAGAAACTGTTGGCTGACTAGACTTAGTCATTGTGTGTGCATGTGGGATACTATAGGAAAGGGCTAATGTTTCCATACGCTCTCCCAAAATAACAATAGAAACATCTGGAACTTACCGCAAGTTTATTTATATTAAAGTTTGGCTAGTGACAACACTATGCTGCCTGTTTATAGCTGTTTTTTTTTTTTTTTAATATATTTTTTTTGAGTCTGTAAAGTAAACACTTGCATGGCTGTTCAAAAAGAAAAAAGGCATTCTATTGGCGCAAGAAGGCTATGAACATGGTCATGTGACTACCTTGTGTCGTCTGATTGGTGAATTGAAGTCAAATGGCAAAGAGAGGCATTAGTGACCACGGTGGATTGGCGTAACAGACGCCCTATGCAGAGGTCGCAGATGGAGTCTAAAAATAGATGTGTACACGCAGGGATGGATAAATAAAAGTTACACTCCCAACTCTGAAAGTCCACACATTTAGTTCTAACCTCTCTGCATTCCTCTTCTCTTTCTGCCTCAAAACCCGCTTTCCACCTGTCCTTCATCTTTGACCTACAATTTGGTGTTAACCTTTAGGTGGCCAAGAGTGATAACCTGCTCCTTGACCAATCCAGTATGGTACGCTCATTTGTCTGCCAAAGTTTTAAGCCACATGCCACTACTGACATAACCATCTGTATTTATCTGAGTTCAGAACTGGCCTACAGTTTGCACTGGTTTGTCCCCTCCCAACCACCACCATTGCCTCACAAACAGTGGAGCAACACATGCAAACACCAGAAAGATAACGTAAAAAACGCTCACAAGTATATATTAACGTTTTTTTTTAAAACAAATGATATTACAGCAGTGGTCAAAGAAGTCATATTCTTTTTCATTTGTCTACATTACTGTAGTTTCATACCCCCTCTGTGTGGCCAAGGCAAGCACACAAGAAGGAGAAGCACAATGAATTGAATTGCAGCATTAAACCATGATAGACCAACTTTTTAATTCTTAATTTTCTATTTATGTATCAAAATTACTCAGTTTTTATTAAGTACAATATAATACATGTAATTATCACTTGTTATAAATGAAAAAAAATCTGTGTGTTGGTTGTATGGGGGGGGACTGCAACAGATTAACTGTATTTCCATTCATTTCAATGGGGAAAGGTGATTTGAGTTCCAAGCGTGGCGTATTGTGTATTAAAATCTAAAATCCTGGTGGTCATAATAACCCCACAAGAGGTCTTAAATTCGATCAAAGTGGTCTTAAGAAGTCTTCCATTTCTTTTGTTATTTAAAGTGTGTAGAAACTACACTGATGCTAATACATCACGTATGCGTTTGTGTGTACAGGACCCATGACCCTGACACGAGGTTCCTTCACATACTCGAACGGCGAGGAATACCACGGGGAATGGCGAGAAGGCAAGGAAGGCACAGATTTGAATGCAAAACGTGCACGTCTGTTGCATGATGACCCGGCTCAAGTTTATCATCATCATCATCATCACGGTCATGCTACATGCATGACGATAAAGACGCTTGACGCAAGTGTGGGTCGTGTTGTTGTTTTTTCAAGTGCTGAAGCAAGCGGATTGTGACAAGAAGGTCTGAAGGTTGAGCTGAGAGTCATGTGATGTCATGTGTGGTTAAAAAAACCCACCAGATCCATCAGTCAGCATACGTTACTTCTCCCCCTATAACTAGGGTTTCTGTTTAAATCCCGCCTGGTCTGACCATACACCACTCGGAGCTCCTTTTGCAGAAAGATTCAGAAAAAGTGCTACATCAGGCATGTAAAAAGTATTTCTTCACTTGTGCCTTTTTCACAGAACCCATAAAGTGTTACATTTCTGCATGTATCACTCAGTTGTTACTGAGTTGGAAAGCAGCACGCTACATTGCTTGACATTACATTTACTCAAGTAACAGCCATCCATCTTTTATAAGAGTCACTTATCCTTACAAGGGTCGGGGGGAGTGCTGGAGGCTATCCCAGCTATCTTCAGGCAGGAGGCGAGGTACATCCTAAACTAGTTGCCAGCCAATCGCAGGGCATATAGAAACAAACAACCACTTGCATTCACAATCATACCTTTGGGCAATTTAAAGTCTCTTATTAATGCACATTTAGGAGATGTGGGAGAAAACAGGAGTACCCAGAGAAAACCCACAAAGAAGATGGAGAAGATGCAAATTTCACAAAGACCCCCGGTCCTCAGAATAGTGAGGCAAACGCTCTAATCAGTTGCATCACCGTGCCACCCTCAAATAATATTTTGGATAAATTGTATTTGCCAGAGTTGTTTGAATGCGTCATAGTTTTAAATTTGCTTGAGTATTTACGAAGGGGTACTTATACTGCGTTACAATGATTGACACACTTCTATCTACTTTTGTTATGCAATTATTGCATATGTGACCTATTTTTAGACTTTGACTTTCAAATCCACGTCAAATTAACCCTCATTTGACTCCAATGCATCAATCAAACTTTTCAGATAATTCAATGCAAAGCAAAGAGCAGCTGGAAAGCGTTGGCCTCACACTTCTGAGGACCAAGATTGAAAACCCGGCTCCGCCTGTGTGGAGTCTGCATGTTCTTGCTGTGCCCGAGTGGGTTATCAACAGGCACTCCGGTTTCCTCCCACATCCTAAAGACGTGCATTAGAGACTAAACACTCTTGGGTGTGATTGTGAGTGCAACTGTTGTCTGTCTCCATGTGCCTTGGTAACCAGTTCAGGGTGTACCCTGCCTCCAGCCCAATAACAGCTGGGATTGGCTCCAGCACTCACTCCCGCGACCCTCATGAGAATAAGCAGCTCAGAAAATGCCTGAATGAACAGATGTGTGTGTGTGTGTGTATATATATATATATATATATATATATTTTTTTTTTTTTTTTTCAGAGATATGGTTCTCTGCCTTCCCACGCTATCTGACTTTATTGTCATTGGCTGGCATTTAAGTCACCCCTCTCACACACAGTTTCCCAAAAAACAGGCCTCCTTACCCTAATCTTGGGTTTCTGCTATCCCCTTTCACATAACCACCAAATGGCAGAAATTTCAAGAGTTGAGTTCAACACCCTTGTTCTGTTTTGGAGGGTACAAACTCCTATTAGATGGCCATCAGTCTATCCAGCAGCACCACCAGTTGGTCGTGAAGTGGCTCACTGTACGTAAAACATGTTAAGTTTCCTTCAAAAGGAAGAGGTGAAGGTGTAAGCGATGCATATGCACTATATGTCACAAGGCGGTCTTGCGAGCACACCACCTCAGCCCCTTTTTCTCCTTTATACTTTTTGCTGCTGTTTGGGACAAGGTTCAACACCTCCGCCAAGGTGTTACACCATACGGGGTGATCATATGTTCACCGCTGCATAAACCAGAAAAAAGTGGCCACTCCTTTGGCAACCAGGTCTTGTTTTCGCAAGACAATATTTTGTAGACAATAATGAAAGGGATAGCTGCAAGGCAACTTTTGAGCCGTTAAAATTGGTTAAGTTGTAGTTTTGGATGGTGAAAAAGTGAGGTTGGAAAAGTGGTAATCTTATGAGTTTAAGATTAAGATATGTAGCCATAGTCTACACTACACATTACACGACACAGCTGAGTGAAGTGTAGGCCCAGACAAATGAAGCGTGAGAGACCTTTTTTCATCGGGATTGTGTAAATATTAACCATTTGCATTCATTTTCAGTGTCAGGTATCGTCACTAGGGTCACAGGTATGCCGGAGGTTATCCCTGCGGACTCTCTGTGCAAGAGGTCACTCGCCAATCACAGGGCAGATATAAACAAACAACCATGTGCACTCTCATTCACACCTAGAGGCATTTTGGAGTCTTCAATTGACCCCTCCGTGGATATTTGTGCAATCCGCGTCACTGACCAATCAGAGGCCAGAGATCTGCATAAACCAAAGCCCGTTTTTGCTCCCGCCATTTTCTCAGACAACATTGCATGGTCCAGTATAGGTTTAGTTAGCGTTTTATTGCGTATTTGGGTTATTTAACAAAAAATATGGTTAAGAGGTGTAGTCACGGACTTTGTAATAGTGACGACAGGTATCCTGAAAGGCTAGTTGGTGGAGTTCGATTCGTACACTTTCCAAAATCGAAGACCCAGTACGAAAAATGCCTTTGATGGATCAAACTTTGTGGAAGACCGCATCATCAACTAAATCCATCTAATATCAACCGGAACACATATGTTTGCAGGAAAGTATTCCCTATATTTGATTTTCAATACATGTCTCGTATAAATGAATTCGAAGTTCTTCGCTAGCATAACACTTGTGCGTGTGAACGATTGACACACTTATTCTTTGTTGAGCGATATTTAGCGATAACCGGACTGCACAAACGTATTGATTTCTTGCTGGCTCGCGGCCGAAGCTTAACCAGACTGTGTTTGCACGAAGATATGCCCTAAATTTGATTTTTAATACACGTCTCGTATAAATGAATGAGACGTTCTCCGCTAGCATAACATTGCTACGTGTGAATGATTGAATGAAATCAGAAGCATGGCGTCTCTCTCAGTTAAGAATGTATTGTATTTAGAATCTATAATATATCGTTGATTTGAATGAAATCAGAAGCATGGAGTCTGTCTCAGTTCAGAATGTACTGTATTGTATTGTATTTGCCATTTTTACTGTTTGTCTTACGTCAGCGCACGTGGCATGACGTCACTTCAGGAGGCGTGGTTAAGTGCCCTGTACGGAGGGGTCAATTAAACAACCATGCATGTTTTTGGAATATGGGAGAAAACCTGAGTGCCTGGAAAAAATCCATGCAGGCACCAGGGAAAACATGCAAAGTGTGTATGTGCATATATGGATCTAGATATCTGTGCTGTATATATTCACTTATGGATTTTTCAGAAGAGGAAAAGAGATGTGGACTTAATTTTTCCAAATCTTTGGTCCAAATCACCCGCTGAGATTAGAGAGTGAGCCGCACTCTTCTGACAGATGGACCGTTAATTTACTTCGCCATTAGCAAAACTGCCTGGCTGCTATAAAGCTGCCTACAACCTCTCCTTCTGTAACCCCCCCCCCCAGACCCCTTTAGTCACCTTCCCTATCCATACCCTAAATGCCACTAAATCACGTTCCTCACTTCCTCCTGCGAGGAACCTGCAGCCACTTACCAGCCTCGTTTGCTAATGAGAAGTGCCTGTTGCTCTCATACCCTCGCACAGAATATTGAAATATGAAATGAGACTGGATGTTGGAATATTCAGATGACAGTGTGTGTGTGTGTGTGTGTGTGGCGGGGAGACTCACATGAGCCAGCCTTCTTGTGATGCTCAAAGGCCTTCATCAGACGCCATCCAGTCCAGCATTGATCTGAACACCAAAAAAAGAAACATATTAAAACCGTCATAAATAACACGTTTCACACAAACCCTCAAAATCAAACCCGGGCATTCTATGGCTTGTTCGGGCCACAAGAGGCCAATCATAAATTAGAAAATAAATGTAAAAAAATATGCATGCTGTACATGCAATACAACTGTGTTGCTTTTACTTTGAAAGCGTTACATTCGTATTTACTTACATGTAGATGTATGTGCGAGAGTGAGCTGCGATTGTTGGTAAACAGCAACAAGTGATGCTAGCTAGGTTACCCTCAAGGTGGCAGATCAGTCGGAACGAAGAAAAGAAAAGTTGGTAACAAATGCCACGTTTTCAACAAGACATGGACTAACAAGTACTTCTTTACAGAAGTCAAAGGTAAACCTGTGTGCTTAATTTGTCGTACAGAGGTCACAATATTAAAAGACTAAATACAGAAATATGTCCAATGAAGCGCACGCAAGTGAGTCTGATGCGTTGCTCACAAAACTGCAAAGACAACAAGGATTTTTTACAAAATGTTCCATACCCAGAGATTTCAGGAAAAATCTAGGGCTCATATTTTGACAGACTCCAGCAAGGGAATTAACTTACAAAATACAGCGAATATACTGACGTAGCATGGTGATGAAATTTGATGACTCCTCATAAAAACAAAAGCATCAGTAGTGCCCCTTGGAAAATGTAAACAAACAAAACAAAAAAAAAGCCCCTGCCACCAGTTTCACTGATCAACACAAATTTGGATTGGCGCCGATCATAAATTGCGTGGAAAAAGTCTAAAGAATCAATGCCTGATATTAAACCGGAAGTTGACCATTTTGCTTTTAAGCAGACATTTTGCAGTGAATTTAAGGGATCATCCAGTCAAGAAATCCTGCTCAAGAATTCACCCAAATGAGCTCCAATCAGAAACAAGCATTCTAGATTGATGGATGACGTTAGAGGGCAACGCTTTCACGCTTATGCCATCTACTGTATGTGTCAAAGTTTAAGATTATAATTTATGAGGATTGTCCGTAAAAATTGGGGTGCGAGGGGCGGTTTTAACTTGACATTGGAAAATTCTCGAAAGCTACATTGATGTGAATGTCGACTTTTTGGTTTCATCTATGGTGTCACTCAGCCGTGACATCTTATGACAAACGCTCGTATTAGCTTAGCTGGAGTGCACACTCGCTAGATGTGACAAAGTGGTTTTGTCAGTGGCGCACCGCGGGGACGTCAACCAGGACAGCTCAGAGACCGCGATGACAGGTGGTGTCACTCTGACGGGATTTCACAGCTCAAATCTGACAGACAAATAAAAACAAAACAAAAAGATACAATTTATCTTCGCTGAAGTAGAAGAGTGTAGCTGTGTTTATTAGCATTTATGAAACGCACTTCTAAAAATAATCACCAGCCATGTCAGAAAGCAAAGACTGTCTTGATCATCCACATCACGTCCACTTCCATTTCCATTTGTGTATGTTCCATTTTCATTTTTACTCTCTCTTTCCTGTCACCTTTCTTGTACCTGGTATTTGTTTTAATCTCTGTGGAGCTTTAGCACATTGCAGGTGCCATTCAGTCAAGTGGAATCTGAATGAATTGTTTTAAAAATTCACCTGGTGAAGTCAGTCCCACTTAGCAACAATATTGCGTAAACACATTTTTTAAAAAAATCTCAGGAAGCCTTACCTGAAAAAATACAGGAATTAAGCCGTATGTTTAAAGGTCCATTGTCATGCCTACAAACATTCTAAAATAGATATTGTAATGAAAAATACATTTAACATTCTTCACTTCAATGTCCATACGAAAAAATAAATATGACCGGAGAGCGCGTCATCCATGCGCAAAGTTGCGGAAATCTCATTCGACGTCCAAGTGGTAGCCATATTGCATGCAACGTCTGTCCATTACGTCATACCGGGACATTCACCACTGAAAACACACTGTACCACCTACTATGGGACACGGAAGTGACTGGGCCAATATTACCCGATTGTTTTGAGCCATATTTAGATGATATGCAGATCACTTTTAACTAACAACAGACTCCCAGACAGTATGTATGAGCCAGCCTGTCCGAAACCGTGTTCGGCGAAGCCATGCCTCGTCAGCAGCGGACCAGGCGCCGCCGAAGCCAGGCTTCGTCCGCGGCGGACCAGGCGCCGCTGAAGATGTGCTCGGCGCCGATGGGCACACCGACACATTTAGCACCCCTGACTTACGTACACAGATCTTTTGTTACATTCTGAGAGGATCACCCCGCACAAACAATTATTTTTTTTTTAGTAGCCTTATACACACCTACTTGTCATTTGGAACCCACAAAGCTCTTGTCCTTTGCACCCATGCAATCCATTTTTCACAACGAACCGGGTCTTTTTGAAAAGTATGACGAATGAATCCAGCACTCCCGCGAGCCTTATGAGGATAAGCAACTCAGAAAATGGACCTATTTTTTTATTAGTAGTAATTTTTCTCTAAAATGAAGCCAACACAGCAGTTTCACTTTACATCTGGTAGGCATTACTATCAAGAGAACCCAGAAATGTACTATAGCTTCTTTTTCTTTTCCTTTCGGCTTGTCCCGGTAGGGGTCACCACAGCGTGTCATCTTTTTCCATCGAAGCCTATCTCCTGCATCTTCCTCTCCAACCCCATTTGCCCTCATGTGGTCCCTCATAACATTCATCAACCTTTTCTTTGGTCTTCCTGTTGCTCTTTTGCCTTGCAGCTCCATCTTCTGCGTCCGTCTACCAATATACTCACTCTCTCGCCTCTGGACATGTCCAAACCTATCTAAGTCTGCTCTATCAAACCTTGTCTCCGAAACATCCAACTTTGGCTGTCCCTCGAATTAGCTCATTTCTAATCCTTTTGAACCTGCTCACACCGAGCGAGACCCTCAACATCTTCATTTCTGCCACCTCCAGCTCTGCTTCCTGTTGTCTCTTCAGTGCCACCATTTCTTATCCAAACACCATGGCCGGCCTCACCCCTGTTTTATAAACTTTGACCTTCATCCTAGCAGTGGCTTTTCTGTCACATAACCAGACACCTTCCGCCAGCTGTTCCAACCTGCTTAGACCCGTTTCTTCATTCCATTACCACATTCACCGTTGCTCTGGATTGTTGACCCCAAGTATACAAAGTCATCCACCCTCGCTATCTCTTCAAGATCAACACTCATATTTGTTTGGCACAGTTTTACGCCAGATGCCCTTTCTGACGCAACCCTCCGCATTTATCCAGGCTTTGATCGTCCTATAGATTGCACTGGGTTGTGCCCACATAGGGCTGCATTAGAAACATACTGTATATATTCAATAATTCTCAGTAACAGTACATCCTCTTGTAGGTCTGCGTCATGGCCGTGGCCAGCTGACTTTCAGCGACGGAACCTGCTACACAGGCCAGTTTGAGAATGGACTCTTCAATGGCTGCGGCGTGCTGGTTTTTGCTGATGGCTCTAGGTCAGCTTCTGATTCACCCTGCTGATCATGAGAAGAAGTATTTTGGACATCCTGTAATTAAATGTCAAATGTTTTCTGGTGTTGTTAAGGTATGAAGGAGAGTTTGTGCAAGGAAAGTTCCAAGGTGCAGGCGTCTTTACACGTTTCGATGGGATGACATTCGAGGGGGACTTCAGAAGCGGATGTGTGCAAGGTTCTGGTACGATAAGTCCCTTTCACACTGCTTTTTTCCTTGTGTTATTTTTCTGTGTGAATAGTATTGGAATAGTGTTTAAAAGTGACCAATATCCGTATGAAAAGTAGTATCACAGGTGAAACAGTAGCCCCTTCAACACTGATCATCCAAACCTGCTTTTTCCTGGCTCGCTGTTCTTTGTGTAAAATACCAGATCGAGTGGTTGAAGTCGACTTGACAACTGTCCAGTTTTGTTGGTAATGTCAGGGGTGTAATCGGAGGGGTGAGCTATATATATCACCTTTCATCAAATTGGAAATGTTGCTTTAACGATATACAATTTTACATTATTGAATATTCATGGGGGGCACGGTGGAGCAGCCGTAGAGCGTTGGCCTCACAGTTCTAAGGACTTCAAATCCCGGCCCCGCCTGTGTGGAGTTTGCATGTTTTCCTGGTGCCTGCCTGGGTTTTCTCCGGGAACTTTGATTTCCTCCCATATAGAACTCATGCGTGTGACGTCACCGTTTTCTCGACGCCATATTGCCGGTCAAACTGAGCTGCTCGACAATGTGGGAGACATTGAAACAGAGAAGAATATTTACAATACCCGAGACCTGTTGTGCTGTTGGTTGTCACAATGGATGACACAGATCTTCAAATAGATCATTCAATGGAATACCAGCTGAAAAGACCAGAAAAGATCAATGGATTTTGGCAATTAAATGTGATGAATGGTGCCCAACCAAATATACGCGCCTGTGTAGCGATTACTTCATTTCAGGTAGGAATTATTCTTCTCAATCTTAAATTACCAAGATGTATTTATAATGCCAAATTGACTCATTTGAGAACAATGCGTATGTAATAAAAAAAGTGTCGCAGAGAGGTTTACGGAGGTTAATGTGTGGCCCCAATACGCTTCCGTGTACAGAAGAGACGATTCCCTGTCCTAAAATTTTTTCGCAATCATAGTTAATGAGTAGTTTGTGTAAAACCAGGGGTCATTATTTTTAAGTATTGTTATTTGTATTGAAAACATTTGAGTGGCTCCATCATTATGTGGGATTTATTCCTGATTGAGAACAGATCCAGCAACAAAATATTTTTATGCGTCCAGACTTTTATACGCTATCAAACTATTCAGTGTAAATCTCGATGACTTAGTCACCAGATACATGTATATATCCAGTTGTCCAAGACAAGTGGAAGCCAATTATCAATCCAATTTCTTATCAGCGAAAACATCGACTTTGGCAATAAATATGGGTCCTGTATGCCAACTGTTTCTCATTTTTACATGTACCTTTGTTTATTATCACCTTCTAAATGTTTAACGGTATCGGACAAAACTCTGGTTGTCCTGCTATAAGACATATTTTCGTTTCGTTTCAACGAAGTTAACTTGCAACAATGTTTTGCTAGACCGGCAAGATGGCGATGTCACATGATTTTATGACGTAGGTGCCCGAGCTCTATACCAAAAACATGCCTGAATGGGAGACTCTAAATTGTCCATAGGTGTGATTGTGAGTTCAACTGTTGTCTGTCTCCATCTGGCTGGCAACCAGTTTGGGTTGTACCCTGCCTCCTGCCTGATGACAGCTGGGATTGGCTCCAGCACACCCGGGACCCTCACGAGGATAAGTGGCCCAGAAAATGGATGGATGGGAGAATATTCATGCTATGTTTCAAATAAAACAACCAAATATGTGTATGGAGAGCATCGGAGGAAAGAAAGAAAGAAAGGAAGAAGTGCATAAAGTCTTCAACCACAAAATCACCAAACATGATTCAATTCAATCATATCAATGGCAAGCAAAATAAACTCACCCTTTCAAACTCTTGGACTGGGCAACCTTTTCAGGAGTTTAGCAGTTTAAGTTGGATGAACCGGTACAATGGACCTCAATGGAACGCATGTAGCTTTTGGCTAACAGGAAAATGACACAAGCCACCAATGTACATGCAGGCTTCCCAAGCATGCTGTTTGCTAAAAACAATAAAGTTTATCAGTTTGAACATTAAATGTCTTGTCTTTGGAGTGTGTTAAATTAAATATAGGTTGATCATGAGTTGTAAGTCATTGCACTCTGTTTTTATTTGTTTAACATAACTGTATGGAAGGGATCAGACCGGGAGGGTGGAAGTTTACAAGCAAACTTTCTTGTTCTGGACCTAGTATCTGAGGTTCAATAGTATTTTCCCTTTTCACAATGTTCATCTAAGGGAGCTTTTTTCCCCCCAACTCACTCTCTTTTGTTTAAAGCACAGGTGTCAAACTCAAGGCCCATGGACCAGATCTGGCCCGTGAAGCCAAATCTAGAGAGTAAATTTCCACAATTCTTGTAAAAATCCGTATCAACATTTTAAATTGTCACATATCATAAATGACAAAGTTCAAATATTACAGGCATTTTTGTGTTACCAAACGTGAATAGTTGAAAAACACATTGCCCTTGATTTCTGATTCCAAAACTAGTTCATAAATTGATTATGTAAATGTGATGAGATGACTGAATAGTTTTGTTTCACAGTCATAACGGCCCTGTGAGGGAAACCGGAACAACAATGTGGCCCGCGAGAAAAATGAGTTTGACACCCCTGGTTTAAAGTACACAAATGGAGATTTGTCCAGCAAATCTTACAACTTCAAAGGTAGGATGTGTTATTGTACAAGCCCCATCATTTTAATCAAAAAATTGTCCTGGCTTGCAGTTGTATGTGTCGAGGTACAGAAATTGGGTTTAAAGGTGACCTGGTCAGGAGTCCTTTTCACACTGGCTATATTGTGAAAGGTGGATTTTACCTAGCTTGCAGTCCTGTGTGTAAGGTACCATAATGAGTTCGACTGGTGCTGAAAGCCAAAAGGGATCGAGCATATTTTGTCAAACGGTCACCAGGTGAGTGTGTTTTTTTAGGAGTGGCCATATGTGGTTGTGGTGTGTTGGTGTGTTGTCATGAGGTTAAACATTAACGCAGTGTTTAACTAACATTTAACAGAAACGCTACGCCACTGACTCAAGTCCACCCCAGGTCTTGGATATGATGGAGCACTCATCATACAGGACTTACAGCTACCAATCATCAGCTTCAAATATATATATATATAATATATATATATATATGCCATGACTGCTGTGGAGAAAAGCAAAAGAGAGACTGTAAATACAAGGCCACCTTGCTAGAATGTGCCTTTATATGCATGCGATTGACGTATTGGTCACACCTGAATTAAGCGACGAAATGGATGATAGGCTGATGTCTTTTTTTTTTTTGGGGGGGGGGGGGTGGCATGCCGTCACCCAACTGACCAAAACCGCCTTGGTGGTCGACACATAGAGCACCCCTGGGTTAGAGCATTGGTCTCACAGTTCTGGGAACTGGGGTTCAAATCGCGGCCCCGCCTGTGCGGAGTTTGCAAATTCTCCCCGTGCCTGCGTGGGTTTTCACCCGCCACTCCAATTTCATCCCACATCTTAAAAACATGACTTCGTTGGAGATTCTAAATTGCCCCTAGGTGTGATTGTGAGTGGGACTGTTGTCTGTCTCCATGTGCCCTGCGATTTGCTGGCAACCAGTTCAGGGTGTACCATGCCTCTTGCCTGATGATAGCTGAGATAGCCACCACCGCGACTTTTGTGAGGATAAGCGGCCCGGAAAATGAATTAATATATATAACAGACAATTTTTACATTTTACAGAGATCTGATCCAGATTTCAACGCAACCGTAATGAGAAATTTTCCCTAATCTGTTCAGACAATTGCCACTTTCTTTGTATTTATTTGCATGGTAAAGATACGTTTTGTTGTGTTCTTGGATCAGAAGAATTTTGGATTAAAGATTCAATTTAACCCCGTTTAGTCAAATAGAGTTCCCATAATAGTCATATATTTATAAATTTTACACGTGAGAAATGGTTAAGCCTTGTCAGCAGTCTCTTGAGTGCTAGATTGGTGAAAGTGTTTTTAAATACAATGAACCCCAGTTTTTTGCTGGTGATATGTTCCAGACTGTATTAAAAAAAATCTTGAACATTTAAATGTATTAAAACATACTTTTAAAACGTCTATATGTATTTGAGCACACAATTGTAAGCCTAAAAATGTAGAGGAAACACTATACATATTATGGTGTCATTATCTTAGATATGGTATGAATCTACAAGTCGTTAGATGCGGGGTCTGAAATTGTATCGAAAGGAATGCTGTAGCTCTTGATGACTGAAAGTGGTTTTAAAATATGCGTGTGTGTGTGTGTGTGTACGTCACAGGACTGTTAACGTTCGTGGATGGTGGCAGTGGCGGCCACGAGGGCGTTTTTGAGAGCAGCCAGCTGATACGGCGGGAGAGCAGCAAGGTGGCAGTCCAGAGGGCTCAGGCGGCCGCCGCCAAGGCCCGCACCCTGGCTCTGTGATGGGGACCACAGGACAACACTGCTTCCAACTTGTCTGTGGTTTTCCACGACAACCACTCCGTAACGTAACTGTGCCGATTTTCTTTCTACTTGGTTTTTTTGTTGGTGTCACTGATTCTGGATCCCCCAGCCGCCTAAACAGTGGTGCTACACGCTTCACGCTCAACTAACTTAAAACCACTCAAAAGTGCATTCGGAGGTTGATTTTCCGCAGCGTTTCCGACTCCAAAACAAAATCTGTTTACATCTGTCCGAAACGCTATGGCTACATTGACCACTTTAGCAGCCAAACACGGTGACTTGGTCGCCCTGGTTACAACGCTGCAATCCATTATATATTTTTAATGACAAACAACTGGGTGTCATCCAGATGTTCATGCATTAAAGCCAGTAATTTGTAAGAATGGAAACGATCAAGGCAGTCGATTGAGTTTTTATAGAACGCTCGACACAAACACGTCTTGCATTAAACTCTAGTATACCGCTTATGGGTATGCCAATGATTTTTATGTTTTCATCCCCTGATTCAATTTAGATTATGAAATTTGGTAGACATCTGTATCATGTCTACAGTCAGAGAAAAACTTGCAAGCTTCTCAAGAAGGGTTGGAAGCATTTTTGCCATTTTTGGGGGTCCTTCTAAGATTGACTCCTGCCAAGGTTGAACCACACCATCTAGAGAGATGGGAGACTCGTAATTACAAACAATTTTCATTTTTATCAGTGCGTGTGAACAGCGCATGGACGCGAACTCGCTATAAGACATACCGTGCCTTGTGAAAGTATTCGGCCCCCTTGAACTTTTCAACCTTTCGCCACATTTCAGGCTTCAAACATGATCTAAAATCAAGAATCAACAACAAGTGGGACACAATCGTGAAGTGGAACAAAATTTATTGGCTATTTTGAACTTTTTTTAACAAATAAAAACCTGAAAAGTGGGGTGTGCAATTTTATTCGGCCCCCTTGCATTCATACTTTGCAGCGCCACCTTTTGCTGCAATTACAGCTGCAAGTCGCTTGGAGTATGTCTCTCTCAGTTCTGCATATGGAGAGACTGAAATTCTTGCCCATTCTTCCTTGCAAAACAGCTTGAGCTCAGTCCAGTTGGATGGAAAGCGTTTGTGAACAGCAGTCTTCAGCTCTGCCCACAGATTCTCGATTTGATTCAGGTCTGGACTTTGACGTGGCCATTCTAACAGCTGGATACGTTTATTCGTGAACCATTCCATTCTAGATTTGGCTTTATGTTTAGGATCATTGTCCAGTTGGAAGATAAATCCCCGTCCCAGTCTCAGGTCTTTTGGACATCGGATCATTCAGAGATCCTCACTGAACTTCTGGAGCGAGTTTCCGCCACTGGATATAAAGGGGCCAAATAATATTGCACACCCCACTTCTCAGTTTTTTATTTGTTAAAGTATGAAATATCCAATAAATTTCATTTGACTTCACGATTGTGTCCCACTTGTTGTTGATTCTTGACAAAAAAAAGTAAGTTTATCTTTATCTTTGAGCCTAAAATGTGGCAAGAGGTTGAAAAGTTTAAGGGGGCCAAATACTTCCACAAGGCACTGTATAACTAACAAAGAGGTTGTGGGTGCCGCCTTGCATTTTTTTTCCTCATGCAGCAGCCAGTTTTGCTTGGCAACATGACATGTGATAGACATGTCTATCATGCGTAGACAAAAAAAGTGTGAAGAATCCATGACCAAAAAGACACAGGAAGACTGCTGTTTGGTTTTGAAATTGTCCATTTTAGGAAAATTTTGGACATTTTGTTGTTGTTTTTTTTTTTTATTAATTAACGCCCAAATCAAGTTTCACTTGGGAAATTTTGTAGGCATGTCTATCATGAGTCCACCCACAAAACAAATCTGAATGTCATGCCTGAAAACCACAGTAAGTCTACCATTTTTGTTAAAAGAAACCTTTTTAGGCTCATTTGGCCAGTTTTGGGGTGTTCTTTGACTTCTTTAATTGACAAACTCTTTGAGGTTTTGTTCGACTCTTACCAATCAAAATGACCTAAAAGTCCTGACCTTAGTGTAAAGCCACCAAAATGTCATGGTGGAGTGTTTATTTCCACTTCATAATCATCACAACCATGAACACGGACCCACTCCTTGCCAAGAAAGGCTAATACTAACATCGGTGCTCTTGAAGCACGAAGTCCGGGCAGACTTCTTGCCTCCCCATCCTGCCTCACCCGATCACTCAGTGCCCTTTCACCGCCGGGTCTGATCCTGGACCAACCGCCATCAGTTACCTCTGTCTCCCTCAGTGCCAACCACCCAGTGCCAGCCAGCGGCTGTTGATCCAGAATCAATGTCTCGCAAATAATTTCTAAAAGTGTCTTCTGAAAATATGACTGTTCCGAGTCTACACTTATGACTGAATAAGAAAATTTTTTGGTCGAGTGGTACTGGTACCTTGACTTACAAGCACCTCAAACTGAGAATTTTTCAAATTGCGAGCAATTGCTTGGTCAATTTTTTTTTTTTTTGCCAAAGCCAAAAGTGACAGTGCAAGCGAGTTTTGGTTAGCCTGCTTGCTCAAGTGGAGTGGAAAAAAAAAAATCATCCTTCTGACCGTTTTTGATGCCGCAAAGAGTGAAACACACAAAATATAAAATAACACATCCAAGGAGCAAAGATTCCCAATGAATTCTAACCGACCGACCCGACTCCAGCCGCTGACATCATTCACTATGCCACACCCATTAAAGGTACACATCCAAAACAAATACTACAGTGCCAGTGCACGGAGTAATTACAACTTTGTTAAACCAAAGTGTTTCCTCTTTTTATGCAATACAGTAATATTTTCCTTCACTAAACCACAAAGCAGATTATTGGTATTTCAATGCATTCCGGTGTGGAAAATGTATTTGATACAGGAGTAGATTCACACAACAAATTACATTCGTAAGTCAGGGTACCACGATATTTATTTTAATTCATTTTATACTTGAGCACATTTTGATGTCGAGTATCCACAAGTGGTCACTTCTATTATTGTTTTTGTTGTGACGCTAACGAGGTGTGTGATGAGTTTCAATGAAGTCGATGTGCCTGCTGGGAATTGTGTTACTGTACGGTATGTGTCTTTGTCTGTGGGTGCATGCCTGTGTGTGTGTGTGTGTGTGTGTGTGTGTGTTGTGTGTGTGTGTGGTGTGTGTGTGTGTGTGTGTGTTGTGTGTGTGTGTTTGTGTGCGTGCGTGTGGTGTTAAACAGCAAATGAAGTCAATTGTCAGTTATGTGATTATCTGAGAGCGCGTTTAATTTAGGATGCAGTTTGCATGTGGGGGACGATCACACTCATTTAATTGGCTCTGGGATCAGAGCCCCGACGACTGTGTCAGTCCACTTGTACGTGTTGTCATACGTGCGGTTGTGCGTTACACAACTGGCACTCACAGAGGATCACAAAAGCCCTTTAAATGCACCTTAAAGCCACTTCACAGCATCCAAACAAAAGAGAATCTGAGGGGTAAAAAAAAAAACATTCTGGATGCTTCTGTTGCAGTCCCTCCAAGCTTTGAGGAACAGTCACTCACTTTTGACGGAAACACGTTTTTGTTTGTTTGTTATATCCTCAATAACAAAATAAGAACACGGGTCATGTGGGAGATTAGCTAAAAATTGCTTTCAGAGGGCTTTATGCTCATGTGCTCACTAGCGTGTAGCAGGAGTTACATTTAGGATCCCAGCGCTTGAAAATTGCTTTGTTTCTTGATCATTTCCATTTAAAATTTATATTTGGCATATCTGGTCAAAATATACTCTGATGGTGATTTCTTTATCAAAGAGAAAGATAAATCCACTCGACAGTCATGGTTTCCTCAAACTCTGTAAACCGGCATCTGATCGAAAAAGCACACAGTGTGTGTTGGTTTAAATATTACAAACAACAATTCCACTAAAAACAAAAATAAGGGTTTGCAAAAAAAATGTATACACACTTTAAATAATTATATTTGTAATTAGTTTACATGTTAAAAATTATTTGAATTTTAATAAACATCAAGTTTACAATTAAAGTGTGTATAATTTTTTGGGGGACACCTAGTGCACTTAACAAATATTTTAAATATTTATTGAAACAGTGTTTCCCAAACGTTCAACTGTTCGTTTCATCTTAAAATAAGTCACTGTTTATACTCCATGTACTTTAGATGTCTTTTTATGTTTTGATTTAAAAAAATAAAAACTTTGACTAAATTTAAAAAAAAAGAAAAAAAATTGATATGTGAAAATATGCGGGACAACCTTGAGTGTCCACTGTGTGCCTGAAAAAAAAGTGACTGTGCTTTGAATCCTTTAACGTCGCACTCTTTACATTACTGTAACCTTACTTTATTAAATAAGATTTCAACTAAACGGTGGTCACCAAGTCTTCCGGATGATAAATGTGAAGACGCAGAAAAAGAGATTACACTAATTGTAAGATAGAAAGATGCTGAGATGTAAAATGTAAAAGGGTGAGTGAGTCATCTTAAAAAAAAAGACTTCCTTGGGGCAAAAGTCAAAAGTCTTTGGGATCAAATATTAACTTTGTCAAGGTTTCACACGGAAGAGGTGATATTGTCCTTATGGTTTTACAGTAGTGTTGCATTCTAATGAATTCAATTCATGTCAGAATGTCACTTTGTTGTGTGTGATTAAAATGTGAAAGAAACGACTGAAAAACATTTGTTTTGTGGGCTTTTTGTTTCTTATTAAAAACTATTTTCTGGTCCCAAAAAATGTTTTTGTTTTGAAATTCAAAATAAAGTGTAAAAACAAAAATCGATAGCATTATCACCGCTCAAAACACAATACATTTACGTACTAAACTCCTCAAAAAGACGCAATGCTGGGTAAAACTTTATCGAATGTGATAACTGAAGTTTCCATGTGACATTGTGAGCGTGTACATTGTCAGTAATGACCTGCCTACACAGGCCAAGTGGGGGGAAATGTAAGCTTCTGTATCCAGATGTGAAATGCAATCGTTCCTCACGCCCCCGTGAGCGCCATCATATGGTAGCTTACATCCATCCATCCATCCATTTTCTTAGCCACTTATCCTCACAAGGGTCACAGGGAGTCCTGGAGCCTATCCCAACTGTCAACGGGCAGGAGGCAAGGTACACCCTGAACTGGTTGCCAGCCAATGGTAGGGCACATGGAGACAAACAGCTGCACCCACAATCACGCCTTGGGGCAATTTAGAGTGTCCAATCAATGTTGCATTTTTGGCGATGTGGGAGGAAACCGGAGTGCCTGGAGAAAATCCACGCAGGGACGGAGAGAACATGCAAACTCCTGGTATCTTACATACATGCTAAAATACAGTGAAGAAAATAAGTATTTGAACACCCTGCTATATTGCAAGTTCTCCCACTTGGAAATCGTGGAGGGGTCTGAAATTTTCATTGTAGGTGCATGTCCACTGTGAGAGAGATAAAATCCATAAATCACAATTTATGTTTTTTTTTAACGAATTATTTGTATGATAAAGCTACAAATAAGTATTTGAACACCTGAGAAAACCAATGTTAATATTTGGTACAGTAGCCTTTGTTTGCAATTACAGAGGTCAAACGTTTCCTGTAGTTGTTCACCAGGTTTGCATGCACTGCAAGAGGGATTTTGGCCCACTCCTCCACAGAGATCTTCTCTAGATCAGACAAGTTTCTGGGCTGTTACTGAGAAACATAGAGTTTCAGCTCCCTCCAAAAATTTTCTGTTGGGTTTAGGTCTGGAGACTAGGCCACACCAGAACCTGGATATGCTTCTTATGGAGCCACTCCTTGGTTTTCCTGGCTGTGTGCTTCGACTCATTGTCATGCTGAAAGAGACCCAGCCATGACCCATCTTCAAAGCCCTGACTGAGGGAAAGAGGTTGTTGCCCAAAATCTCACAATACATGGCCGCGGTCATCCTCTCCTTAATACAGTGCAGTCGTCCTGTTCCATGTGCAGAAAAACACCCCCAAAGCATGATGCTACCACCCCCATGCTTCACAGTAGGGATGGTGTTCTTGGGATGGAACTCATCATTCATCTTTCTCCAAACACGGTTAGTGGAATTATGACCATCACTTTTGGTCTCATTTGACCATAAAGCTTTCTCCCATGACTCCTCTGTATCATCCAAATGGTCATTGGCAAACTTAAGACGGGCCTTGACATGTGCTGGTTTAAACCAGGGAAGCTTCCGTGCCATGCATGATCTCAAACCATTACATCTGAGTGTATTACTGTCACCTTGGAAACGGTGCTCCCAGCTCTTTTCAGGTCATTGACCAAGTCCTGTCGTGTAATCCTGCGCTGATTCCTCACCTTTCTAAGGATCATTGAGACCCCACGTGGTGATATCTTGCATGGGACTCCACTCCGATGTTTAGCTTCTTCCATTTTCTAATGATTGCTCTAACAGTGGACCTTTTTTCACCAAGCTGCTTGGCAATTTCTCCGTTGCCCTTTCCAGCTGTGTGGAGTTGTACAACTTTTGTCTCTGGTGTCTTTGGACAGGTCTTTGGTCTGGCCATGTTACAAGTTTGAGTCTTACTGATTGTATGGGGTGGACAGGTGTCTTTATGCAGCTAACAACATCACAAAGGTGCATCTGATTCAGGATAATACATGTAGTGGAGGTGGACTTTTAAAGGCGGACTAACAGGTCTTTGAGGGTCAGAATTCCAGGTGAGAGACAGGTGTTCAAATGCTTATTTGCAGCTGTATTGCACGGATAAATAGTTAAAAATCTCATACATTGTGATTTCTGGATTTTTCTTTTTAGATTACCTCTCTCTCAGTGGACATGCACCTACGATGAAAAATTTCAGACCCCTCCATGATTTCTAAGTGGGAGAACTTGCAATATAGCAGGGCCTTCAAATACTTATTTTCTTCACTGTACATGATGGCATTGTACTACATCCATTATGAACGGATTTTCATTATTCCCAGCGTTGCAATGAACATAACCCCCACGAATAACAGGGGAACACTGCACTAGCTTTTTTTCTTATTTGACACTCGTTCATGTAATTAAAAATTGCTGGTGTTGGATACTTTCTGTTAAGCATGTTTTCGTTTTGTTGCAGGAAATCGAGCTCATAGGTTGTAATGACTCCATTAATCAACATTGATTTATTAGGCAGTAACCTGATAGTGAGAACAACTAGTCTTGCTGAGAAAATTGGAGAAGATAGATAGATAGATAGATAGATAGATAGATAGATAGATAGATAGATAGATAGATAGATAGATAGATAGATAGATAGATAGATAGATAGATAGATAGATAGATAGATAGATAGATAGATAGATAGATAGATAGATAGATAGATAGATAGATAGATAGATAGATAGATAGATAGATAGATTCATTTGAGCCTCACTAAGCTTGCAGTTCTACTTTTTTGACCCACATTTCTTTGACCAACTTTCTGTCCCTTGTAATTACAGAGATGGAAAATGCCTTATCTCCATAGGGGTCTGACTTGAAAAAGACATTTTTCAAGACAGAAAAAAAAAAAAAAGCACTTGGCAATGGTGGCAAGTAAGTATGTAATAAGCAGTGGGGAAAGTAGGATAAAAGTCTAGCGTATTATTCTCTGTGTGTTGCTGTGAGACATCACACACACGAAAGAAGAACATATGGAGGATTCTGAAGTGGGATCACACTACCTGGCAGGTCGAGCAATTTTTTTTTCCTCCTCTTTCTTTCTTTTGCGGCCCTCGGCTGTCAGGGAACGCTTTCCCTCCCCCAAGCTCGCTGCCCTCCCCCAACCCTCAGCCAGCAGTGTCACTTAAATAGCTTTAAGGTGTGTTTGGGTTGGACTTTCACCTCCTCCTCGCACGTTTCCCGGGCAACCGTCCAGAGTTGCCTTTAATTTGTATCATCTCCATCCCGAGTGCAGCGCTTTAGCTTCATCATCGAACTCGGGCCTGTTGCCATGGCAAACTGTCTCAATATCAACGGCACACCAGCTTCTTATTCTTATTAGTTATCCAATGAGTGTATGTGCACGTGTGGGTTTGTCTATTAGTGTGCGTGTGTGTCTGTGTGTATCTGTGCTTCACTTTGCATGTGGTTCTTTCGTTTGTGTGTGAGTGTGTTTGTGTGTATATCGCTACACATTTGTATGACCATATTTGTGTGAGCATATGTGATTGTGTACCTTTGTACAAGTGCCTATGCATGTTTTTCCGTGTGTGTTTGTGCATATATGTGTACGTGTGCCTGTTATCGTGTTTTGTGTGTCCTCTCTGTGCACGCGTGTGTGTGTATGCGCCGACAAAAGAGATGCTCCCTTACTCCCGGCTGTTTTTTCCTTCTTTTTTTAACGTGCGTTTTGTTAATCCATCTCCACGGGGAGGACGCGCCCATTTTTATGCTTGTTCCGTAAAAACGAATGAGGGAGAGAAGAGGTAGGTGTGGAGGAAGCCTTTTATGCGTCATCTTATCAGGGAAGCTTCCCAAAAGACTTTATTTCCCTGTTTCCTCACGCGCATACTGATCAGATGCAATTAAAATATAATGGAAAAAAAACGTTGTGGTTTAGGTGAATTTCTAATTCTCCAAGCCATATGAAATAAAAAGAATGTGTAAGAAGGGGAAAATATCCTCACAATGAAAATATGGGAGTGGGGGGGAATGTAGTTTTTGCAAAAGATGTATTTCACAACATGTTTTAAAATCAGGAGTTGTCTAAAAATTGTCTTTGTTCAATTGTTCAAAATATCTTGATGAAAAATGCTGTTTAAATATAATATTAATCTCATGAGAGTGTCATTGTGCCAGTTCTATTTCGAGAAAAATCAATAGGTTGTCTAGAAAAGCTGGATTTGTCTGAGAAAAGCTCAATGTAAGGATGAGTCAAAATGGTCTCAATCTTGAAAAAAAAACCCATAATTTTACAAGAATATCATGTTTGTCAATAACTTTTTAAGTCGTATTTTTTTCCAGATGTATTTCTATGAGTAAAAAAAAGTAATACAACTATCCTCAAGAAGGAAAAAATGTTTTTTTAAAACGTAAGCTTTTGAGACTGTTATTCTTGTGAAAAGTCACATTTTTCAAGAAATACTAGAAGAAAAGCAGTTTTTATCTGAGTAAAAAAAAAAGTATCGAAGGAGCAGTGAAAATGACACACACACACATATGTTTAAAAGGGACTGACTGCATGTGGTTTTGTTTGTGTCTAATTGCTTGGCTTCCCACCGGGCACGACGGGACATTGGAGAGTTTGTGCATGTCAACGTGAGCCTATATTCAAGGATTGGGGGTGGGTGTATGTATATATACTGCAGATATATATATATATATATATATATATACTGCAGATATAGATATATATATATATATCCATCCATCCATCCATCTTCTTAGCTGCTTATCCTCACCAGGGTGGCAGGAGTGCCGATCCCAGCTGTCAACGGGCAGGAGGCAGGGTACACCGTCAACTGGGTGCCAGCCAATCGCAGGGCACATAGAGACAAACAGCCGCACTCACAATCACACCTGGGGGCAATTTAGAGTGTCAAATTATTGTTGCATGGTTTTGGGATGTGGGAGGAAACCAGAGTGGCCTGCAGGCATGGGGAGAACATGCAAACTCCACACAGGGAGGGCTGGGATTGAACTCGGGTCATATATGTATACATTTATTTGGAACTTTGCGACCTCACACACCAGCTCGGCCTCCTTCCCTGCCAGAGAGGTGACGTTCAACGTCCCTCGAGCCAGCTTCTGTAGCCGAGTATCAGATCGCCAAGGTGCCTTCGGCCATTGCCCAGCTCGCACTGCACCTGACCCCTATGGCCCTTCCCACGGGTGGTGAGCCCATGGGAAGCGGAACCCACGTTACCATTTCGGGCTGTGCCGCCCGGGCCCCATGGGTACTGGCCCGGCAAGTGCTTGCCTCCGAGCCCCATCTCCAGGTCTGGCTCCAGAGGAGCACCTCAATGACCCATGTCCAGGCAAGAAAACACTTGATCCATTTAAGTCTTTCATCATAGGTGTTGTCCCTCATCTAGTACCTGTTGGTCATGGGTGAGCCTAGCTGGGGCGTGTCGCCCTCAAAATCTTAGCTCCTACGATCATCATTACACTCAAACCCCTCCACCATGTTTAGGTGACGGCTTCCAGGAGGGGGCCGTTATATCTAAATATATACTGTCACATGTACAATTTTCACTTGAAAATATGTCACTTCTCCCACAGGACTCCTTTAATTTGATGCTTTTATTTTAATCTATATCCCTCGCACACACATGCTGCCGGCGTGATGACGGAGGCAGAGGCCTGGAGGTGTAAAAACTGCAGAGGTTGGCAGTGGGGAGACGGGGAAAGGGGTGGGGGTGGGTGCACAACGAGCATTTGCATATCCAAGCTTTAGAAGAAGAAGCCTTGGTTCGATGCTCCCATCTTCAACTTTCTAGATGCCTCCAGCCTCAGATAATGCTATCATATTTTATATATTATCTAGTGCTGCTCAATAAGACTACTCAAACGCCCTTTCCTTGGTGGAGGTAATCATTTGAAATTGTTGGTGTGATACAGCTACCAATGGACAGTGCCTCCCTCGTGAGGCGTTAAGTGGCAACTACAACACCCCAAATTATAATGATTCTGTTTGATGTCATTAATGCTAAATGAAAACATGAACACAACACTTTATCTTTAACTAAAAACACAATTGTAAAAACTAAAATAACATTACAACGTGCCTTGTTGCCATTCTTCATTAATTGCTTGAGAGTAGCAAAGAAAAGCAAAATGTATTTGTATAACGTATTTCATACACAGGGCTGTAGAGCATTGGCCTCACAGTTCTGAGGACTGGGGTTCAAATCCCAGTCCCACCTGTGTGGAGTTTGCATGTTCTCCCGGTGCCTGACTGGGTTATCTTCGGGGACTTGGATTTCCTCCCATGTACCAAAAACATGCCTGAATTGGAGAATCAAAATTGTCCCTAGGCGTGATTGTGAGTCCAACTGTTGTCTGTCTCCATGTGCCCTGCGATTGGCTGGCAACCAGTTCAGGGTGTACCTTGCCTCCCGCCTGATGTTAGCTGAGATAGGCTCCAGCACTCCCGTGACCCCTGTGATGATAAGTGGTTCAGATAATGGATGGATGGTGAATGGCTGTATAAAGGATATTGCCACGTAAACTAAAGAAAAATACAGAAAATCATTGTCAGTTAACAAAGCTCATTGCTACAAGCTACAAATTCAAGTTAAAACTCTACCATGCAAACCAAAAGTCATTTCCTGTATATCAACAACACTAAGAAATGCCACAGGCTTCTCTGGGCCCAAGCTCATCTGAGATGGACTGATATAAAGTTGAAAAGTGTCTTGTGGTCTGACAAGTCCACATTTGAAATAGTTTTTGGATATCATTGATGTGGTGTCCTCTGGGCCAAAATGGAAAAAAAAGACCATCCAGATTATCAGCCCAAAGTTCAAAAGCCAGCATCTGTGATGGTGTGGGGATGTGTCAGTCCCATGGCATGACTAAGATGCACATCTGGGAAGGCACCCTCAATGGTGAAAGGTACATCAAGGTTTTGGAACAACATATGCTGCCATCCAAGCAACATCTTTTCCAGGGACATCCTTGTTTATCTCGACAATGCCAAGCCACATTACATGCACGTGCCAGTACTAAAATGGCCTGTTAGCAGTCAAGACCTGTCTCCCATTAAAAATGTGTGATGGAATATGAAGCGCAAAACACAACAGAGACCCCAATCTGTTTAAAAACTGAAGTTATACATCAAGCAAGAACAGAGAAGAATTCCACATACAAAACTTCAATAATTTGTGTCGTCATGCCGAGTATTATTAAAAGGTGATGTTACTCAGGGTAAGTTTGAAAAATGAAATGAAAATATCTGCAATTTGAATTAGCTTGAACATTAAATACTGTCATTGAAGTGGATTCAACTAAATATTTGTTGAAAAGGATCTGCAAATTGATGTATTCTCTTTGTATTTACATTTCACATAAAATGACTTCTTTAGAATTGGGTTCTGTAAAATTTTCTCTACGAATCAATCATTGAAATACAATACAATCATTTTAGAAAGATGATTTTTGTTTACTTATTTTACCTTTATCACATTAATCATCACAAAATGTATGACTGTGTTATCATTCTTGGTCACTGATTGAATGGGAGGAGTCACCTGATTGAAAGCCAATCCATTATGAAAGTCCACTCATAACTAATTCCCCGTTGGGTAAATATAATTAATTTGACATTTTGTATTGACTTTTCACTTAGGTTTATGATCAAAATAAATGCTTAAATAATAGTTTTGATTCCCAATGTATTTAAAATTCAGTTTTGTTAAATATAAATTATCACTATTGAAAATTAAATGTTTAAAAATGTAAGAATTCCACCTTTGGATTAAACTTGGCTGCAAAACATAGAAGATTGTATATCTTTGTGCAACAAAAATGCTCGACTGCCAAAACATTTGGGTGACATTTCATGAGGAAGATAAATGCATTATAACCTGTACAGGTGGATTTAATTCTAATTTCTATGAATCTTTGAATGCACATCCACCCGCTCAGCATTTTAGCACTTTTTGAACACTGTCCTCTTCTCTGCTGTGACTAAACCACAAAATTCCCATTTCTTTTGAATTCCAAGGATTCACAAAAAAATGCCTCTGTCGCTCCTTCAGTCTCTGAAATCCTGTTAAAATGTTGCCATTCACAAACATTTTGGAGTAACGTGGGTTTATTGATGCGCTTTTTTTTAATTCAATGAACACAAACATTTCCATTCAGAGCCATCCATTAGAGGCGAAGTCTCGTCGGAGTTGTTGCATCTGTTCATGGTCGAGTGGCCGGAGAGGCGAACGGCAGACGCCACCGTGGAAGCCAAACCAATCCATGGCCTGCTTGAGGGCTGGCACACCCAGCTTCCTGGTTACCTAGCAACACACATGGACGCAAGTCAGAAGTATCAAGACTTGAACTTCAAGTTTGGAACGATAACTGAGTTATTGGTGCAAAAAAAAAAAAAAATCAAGCCAGCCAAGTTGGATGCCAGCTAAATTTCAAATACGTTAGCTAGTTCAAACTCCAAAGTCAAGTCATCCAATCTAACGCAGTCACAACATATACGGGGAGTCCTCGGTCTACGACTGAGATCCATTCCTACAGTGGCGGCTTAACTCGAATTTGGATTTAAGTCAGATTTCACCATTAAAGTCAAAATTTATGATGACCACTGGGATTGGCTTCAGCATTCCCGTGACCTTCGTGAGGATAAACAACTCAGAAATGGATGGGTGTTGGTGCTTCATATATAAAAAAAAAAAAAAAAAAAAAAACTAAAATACATTAAAATAAAAAATATAAGATCCTTCACTTACCATTAGGGAAGAGAGGCTGGGATGGCGAAAAATGAAGGGAGGCTGGGATTAGCTATCGCTAAGGAAGGAAGCAAGTGCAGGTAGGCCTTGCTAGTGGTAAATTCCTCCTCAACGTCCTTCCCTTTTCTGCTCTTTTAAAGTTAGGAAAATACACCTTGCCTTTTCCCTTAATGAACATTAGGCTCATATTATGCCTACGTCGATTCTGAGCCTCGATCCATAACGTAAGTGATCTTTCCATCTCGGCAACGATCAAAGAACATTGCGTCGTTTTTTTTTTAATTCACAAAAAAAGTTGCATCATGATCACTGAATCCCTCATAGGGGTGAAAGGTGCGCCTAAATTTCAGACTTTTAAAATTCAAATCGCGCCGATCGGCCGACTGAAGGCCAAGTCATCTCCGTCGGTGTTAATCCTTTGTGCGATTTTTTTTTTTTTTAATGATATTAGGGTTCGTTTTCATGGTCATTGCTTTTATTTCAGCTCGACCATAGCTTTCTTTTTTTGGGCCATGATGTTTAAAAAGGTGGCCAAAAAAGCCAAATATCGTCCCCGCGCACAAACACAGATAAGCAATATGCATGAGCTAAGCAGAAACACTATGATGCTGGAGCCAAAATGGCGGACAAGACAGGGGTGTCGTAAAAAACAGGCAAGATTTCTCAAGTTATGTCATTGAAGTCAAAGTCAAGTCTTTTGTAAGTTTTAGCTGAACAAGTTCCAACTCATGTAATTACCAACTCGAGTCATGTGACTTATGTCCCCAACCTCTGCCTAGCAACACGTCAATCAATAAACCATTTGGGTGACATGATGGTGTGTAGCAGTGCGCCCTTACAGCGGCGTTCGGTTCAATGAGTCGCTGCTGCAGCTCTCGGGCTTGGTCCCAGTGGCCCGACTTGCACAAATGCTCCAGGTCGCACAGCGACTCACCCAGAACGTTAGCCAGTGCGCAGACTCCGCCCACTGCACCTGAAACATGAACAATCATGACCAGTCACAACACTTTCAACTTAAAGCATTCTTAAAGAAAGGCTAAAATCTAACATTCTAACTAGGCCCAGTTCCTATCAACAGCAGCAGGCATTACAAAGCTTAGCCAGCAAAGCTCATGAAGCTAACGAGATGTTTATGCTTGCTCACGCTACATGCCGACAAGAGGCCAAGGTACTCTCCGTGGCGCCACTATCAAGTCAGCAAAGATAACAAAGCTAGCTACGTGCGCCCGGCTGCTACGTTAACATTTAGCAACTCACCAACACAGTAGGCGGCCATGAGGAAACCAGCTGAGCCTGCCAAAACCTGGAAGTCCTGATCTTTGGTTTTGTGGACCATTAGGCCGATCCTGGTGATCTGCGCAGAAAATACAAAATGACTGCTTCCTATTTTTCGTTATTATTTACATGATTAGGTATTTTTTTTATTTGGATTATTTTTTTTCAATCTCACACACACACACACACACACACACACATATATACATCCATCCATTTTCTTAGCCACTTATCCTCACGAGGGTTGCCGGGAGTTCTAGGTCCTATCGCAGCTGTCAATGGGCAGGAAGCGGGGTACACCTTGAACTGGTTGCCAGCCAATTGACCCCTCCGTGGATATTGCGCAATCCGCGTCACTGACCAATCAGAGGCCAGAGATCTGCATAGACCAAAGCCCGTTTTTGCTCCCGCCATTTTCTCTGACAACATTGAATGGTCCAGTATAGGTTTAGTTAGCATTTTATCGCGTATTTGGGTTATTTAACAAAAAATATGGTTAAGAGGTGTAGTCACGGACTTTGTAATAGTGACGACAGGTATCCTGATAGGCTAGTTGGTGGAGTTCGATTCGTACCCTTTCCAAAACCGAAGACCCAGTACGAAAAATGTCTTTGATGGATCAAACTTTGTGGAAGACCGCATCATCAACTAAATCCATCTAAAATCAACCGGAACACATATGTTTGCACGAAGGTATGCCCTATATTTGATTTTCAATACATGTCTCGTATAAATGAATTCGAAGTTCTTCGCTAGCATAACACTGCTGTGTGTGAACGATTGACACACTTATTCTTTGTTGAGCGAAATTTAGCGATGATCGGACTGCACAAACGTATTGATTTCTTGCTGGCTCGCGACCGAAGCTTAACCAGACTGTGTTTGCACGAAGATATGCCCTAAATTTGATTTTTAATCCACGTCTCGTATAAAAGAATGAGACGTTCATCGCTAGCATAACACTGCTACGTGTGAACGATTGACACACTTATTCTTTGTTGAGCGATATTTAGCGATGATCGGACTGCACAAACGTATTGATTTCTTGCTGGCTCGCAGCCGAAGCTTAACCAGACTGTGTTTGCACGAAGATATGCCCTAAATTTGATTTTTAATCCACGTCTCGTATAAATGAATGAGACGTTCATCGCTAGCATAACACTGCTACGTGTGAACGATTGACACACTTATTCTTTGTTGAGCGATATTTAGCGACGATCGGACTGCACAAACGTATTGATTTCTTGCTGGCTCGCGGCCAGAATCTTAACCAGACTGTGTTTGCACGAAGATATGCCCTAAATTTGATTTTTAATCCACGTCTCGTATAAATGAATGAGACGTTCTCCGCTAGCATAACATTGCTACGTGTGAATGATTGAATGAAATCAAAAGCATGGAGTCTGTTTCAGTTCAGAATGTATTGTATTGTATTTGCCATTTTTACTGTTTGTCTTACGTCAGCGCATGTGGCGTGACGTCACTTCAGGGGGCGTGGTTAAGTGCCCTGTACGGAGGGGTCAATTGCAGGGCACATAGAGACGAACAGCCACACTCACAATCACAATTTGGTGCAATTTAGAGTGTCCAATTCATGTTTTGGGATGTGGAAGGAAACCGCAATGCCTGGAGGAAACCCACGCAGGCACGGAGAGAACATGCAAACTCCACATAGGCGGGGCTGGGATTGACAAAATGGCCACTTCTAACCAAGATGGCAGACACAAGTTCCTTTTTTATTTGCTGGCTCTGGAGGGTCACTGCGCCTCATTTGTCCCACGATTCCAGTGAACTATAACACCCCCCCCCCCCCCGCCAAAAGAAAAAACGTGAAGGAGAGATTTTGAATATCTGAAAATGCACTTTTATCCGACCTGTTGGATCACAGTCATGATTTGGTCAGCAGAGGGGACCGCAAGACAAAAGTGTGAACAAACGTCTTCCATTGGACATCTGGGATCACACGAAATGATTCCCAAGAGGTGCGAATGGACATTAAAGGTTGCTCATGAATATTTAATGAGCTGCCTGTGCCCCCCCCCCCCAATTGTCTTCAGCCCAATAGAAGAGAGGGGTTCAAAGGACTTCGAAGGGAATACGAGCACCCTCCCCAGTGTGTATTTCTAGCCAGTGACGGTCAGTCAGGCATCATATCAATGGTCGCTCTTTGACGAATCTTTGACCGCCTCATCATATTTCCACATGGAATTTATGAACTAGGTTTGAATTCAGAAATCAAGGGGAATGTGTTTTTCAACTATTGTTGTTCGTTAACACAAAAATCCTTACAATTAATGAGATGGCAATTTGAAATTTTGGTCCAGAATCATGAAGAATCATGGAGGTTGACACGTATGAGTTGCCTTTGCGGGCCACATAAAATCATCTGACAGGCCAGATCTGGCCCCCGGGCCATGAGTTTGACACCTGTGGGCTATCTGATTAACTCAACAACTAACTAATTAATTCACTGAGTGAGAGATTTGTTCATTTAAATCACTGACTAAATCACTAAATGAGTGACTGATCCAGACTAAATGACTGAATGACTGACTAAGTAACACAATGACGAGCAGACTGACTGAATTTCTAACAAAATATCTGACTGGTTAACTAAATGATGAGGTAGTTGGCGAACTGACAAAACAACTAGTAGTGGTTAACTGACTAAAACAAAAAAAACAAATTGACTACCTAAACAGCCTAAACAAACTAACTTACTGAAAGAAAATGATCAGTTAGCTAAGTCAATTAGCGAATTGACGGATTATCAGACAAAACAACTTATGAACCCAATAACTTACTAACCGACCAACTGACCAACTTGTCTAAAAATGCAGCAAACTCGTGAATTGACTGACTGACTCAATGACTGACTAATTGATGACTAACTATGCAACTAACTGTGTCATTGACTAAAACGAATTAACAAACTGGCTAATCAAACTGTTGGTCAAAGCGATTGACCAACTAACGAACTGACAACGTGAGTAATGTGAAAAGCTCGCCTCTCGCCAGCACTTTGGGAAAATGTGATTTGAGTTGCAGGATTTGTCATTGGACTTTTTGAGAGAAGGAAAATTTCTTCCCGGAACCTGTCTGGCGACCTTTCACCTTTTGCTGCGCCTGTTCCCGCCTACGAGCGAGACGGCGACGGCTACAGCGTAGGCGAAGGGGCACGGGGTCGAGCGCCGTTGTCTTCCTCCCAAATCGCAAATCCAGTCAGACACTTCCCACACTGCGAGAGTTTGTTTTTCCCCCGCAGCCTCAAACGCGCCACGACGCGTTGGCTGACCTGCTGCCTGGCGAGGGCAAACTGCCCGCTCGCGCCATCTTTTGACTTTCTTCTTTTTTGCTATTTTTAACTTTTTACTTCTGATTTGTTAAACTTCTTCCCTTAACAACATGACACAGATGTTTGTGTATAAAATAAGACCGACGTGTGTGTGTGCACTGCATGCTAAGAGCTGACCGTGAGCCCTGCCAAGATTAGTAGACTATTAACGACTACGTGGACAATCAAAATTGTCGACAATTTATTTACTAGTCAATGTTGTTGGGTTTGTTTGTTTGTTTGTTTTAAGCTTTGTCTTTCTCTCAGAAGTGCTTGGATCCTCACACTAATCCTGAACATGCTTGCTTGTTGACTGCGCCACATCTCCCGGGTTAGCCACGTGACGTACTGGGGAAAAACGACAGCTAACTGGCCTTAGGAACGGAACTCAAAACTTGAGTATTTCACCCAAAATAGTCAAGAAAAACGTAATGAAAAACCTGTGCAACAACAACTTTGATGGAAGCAGTGATGTCAGTGCTGGACATGCATCTGAAAGGAAAGCGCGTTGTGGCTGATTTGACTTCTGACAAAGAGGGATTATCTCGGTTTAGCCAGCTATCACCTAATATTAGCATCAACAGCTGTGAGCTCATTGCGTAATGCTGTAAATGTTTACATTATCTTTAAGCTAACGATTATGATATCATTAGCCTTAGCACACAGCTTTTGTGTTTGATATCACATCATAATCACATATGTGACACTCCAGTGGGAAACCGACCGGATTGCCGTGTTTTAAGCTACAGCATTAATGATTTAAAAAAAAAAATATATCAACCACCAGAAAAATATGTAAAGCTCACCTCAGAGTTATAGTTAATGTGAATTTCTTTCCTGAATGCCTCGAAAGAAAAACGTTTTTATTGAGAAGGTACGGGAAAATCTCCATGAGACAAGTCAGACAACGGCAAGACGTAAACAATACGAATCGGCAACTGCTGTGCGCAAAACAAGGTAAAACGACTTTATTACTGGTTTCACCAGAAAATGTTGTTTCACCTGATTCATTTTTATAAGGAAATATTCTACATTTTGAATTGAAAATTCATGGGTGCCTGCCAATAATGGTGATCACAACTACCTGCACCAAATGCTACCCAATTACCACAATCTATACACCTTTTAATAATAATAAGCATTTTTATTTCATTTTTAGAGAATGTATCCATGTTTCGTGTTGGAGGCTCACGTATCTGAAGTCTCACTCATTCACTCATCATCACTCGCATGGAACCCCTTTTACTCTCTTACTCTCCAATTTACACACTCTCCCACACTTCCTCTCTCCTTCCCACACATTTTCATACAATTTAATGCACGTTTTTTATTTTATTTTTTTTTAAAGCACTCCTTACGTCTCCGTCGCTGTCCTTGAGTCCTGCGATGTTTGGATGTTCGGACAGACGCACAACTGCGTCCAGCGGCAGCTCCAGGCCCGTGTTGGCCGCGACGCTGTATAGGATCACCGGAACCGCGCTATTGTCCGCCACCTGGGAACATAGGGATGAAGTCAATCAGGGGGTGCAAAGAACACAGCATTTATATTGTCAGTATTTGTTGACATAATTTTCTTCTTTTGTATTGTATTGTTAAATTATACAGTGCAACCTCAGTTTTAGACCACTATCCGTTTTTTTTTTTTAATCAACAAAAGTGCAGAATAACTTTAAACAAGCAATAAAGGGGGGGGGAAGCAAGTATATATATATATATAATATATATATATATATATATATATTTTTTTTTTTACAAAAAGTAACATACAAAAACATTAACTCGGAATTCAGGTTGACAAAATCTTTGAAACAATCCCCAGCTAACTGTTGTTCATTTGTGAAAATTAAAAGCAACTTTTCAACTTCCTCCAAGATCTGTGGCCTCTGCTTGCTCAACACCGTTGCTCCTTTACCAACATCACTTGCTTTAAGGGCGTCCTTGCGTTTCAGAATGGTTAATGGTCGTCGATTTCGCCACGCCACACTCCTTCGATAGCTTAGAAATGTCATGATCCTGCCGCTCCAGCACGAGCTGTGCGGGTGCCCGCGCAGGTGCGCTGATTGGGAGGTGCACACCTGCCGCCTCATGCAGCCTGATTACGCTGTGGATTTATATGACCACGATGACGACTGGCCGGCGCCAGTTCGTTGATCTTCATGTCCCGTTCGTGTGCTCCGGTATCCCTGATCGAACCTGTGTGTACCGACCTTCGTCCGTTCTCCGACCACCCTTGTAAGCCTGACTCCTTTGATACTTCTGCCTGCGTTGATTGTTCTCCCGTGTACCGACTCCTGCCTGTCCGCTCACCTGCTCTCTTCGCCCGACGTCCCAACTACCGCTGCTGCACCGGACTGCCTGCTCGATCCCCTACCTCTGCATATAATAAACGTTTCTCCTTGAACTACCTGGCATCTTCCGAGTCCTGCATTTGGGTCCTACTCTCGTTCCGATGGGACGTGACAAGAAACGCGCACACCAGTAATTCTTTCTTAAAGTCAACAGACAGTTTTCCGCACAACAAAAAAAGGATTTTGCAGCACCAGCAGTTCCACTTGCCTTCTTTGGAGCCATGATTGGGGGTTAAAAGTCCTCAATAGGAAGAAAAAACAGTCACTACCGGGACACGTCTGCGTACAGAGGCTGCCTTACACCAAATAACGTCGTGGGTAGGTCAGCTGGTTGTGCCAGGCGTGTTTGTGTTATTTCCGTTTTTTTTCAAGGGGCATTTGAATTCACAATAACAAATCGTGTCGTGGGTGGGTCAGCTGGTCGGGCCGCGCGCATTATGTTATTTCCGGGTTTTTTTCAGGGCGTTTGAGTACCGGATTTTTGTTCAAAAACAGGCAAAAAAATCTCCAGATTTTCGTTCGAAAACTCATTTGTTCGAGAACAGGGACGTTCGAGAACAGAGTATTCTTAATTTATTATCTCTTTAAATTAAAAATGGGTACTAATAAACTAATAAATTGACATGCACATTTATCTTATTAAAATCTATTCTGTTGGGTAATTGGTTCACCTAAATGATAAAATAAGAATATTATCAAAATATTTAATATTACGTGTCATCGGTCAGTTATTTAGTCAGTTAGTTGCTTAGTTAGACAGTCAATTAGTCAGTCAATACATCATTACTGTTCATTGACATTCGGTAATTTATTTTTAAAATAATTGAATTTACACCAAACAATAAAATTGAAAAAAATGGTTAAGTAGAAAATTAGATGGAAATTCAACATTTTTGTATTGATTTCATTAAAAATAGAATAGATTAATTGTAACTGAAACACGAAGAAAACCACTGCAACTAAGCTGCACTTATACTATTATACAAAGCATTAATATATGCCCAAGTACTGTTATTTAGTTATTTCTTTTTTGTGAAAAGTGTTGCTGTTCCATTAATGTTGAAAGATCAGCTGTGACAAGGTTTAATTAATCCTAATGCAGGTTTTGTTAGCTTGTCTGTGGCATTTCCCGTTACAGTATTAGCTTTAAGTCAGTTGTTGTCTATAAATTAGGTGGTTTGGTGAAACACACGTCATGGGATTCCTTCCTTCCTACCTCAACAACAATTAGCTGTACTTTCACACTTTGTTTGACACTATCTCGCAGTGGAGTGCCAGAACTTGTAGGGCAAAATTTTCGCACACAAAACACAGGATAGAAAATAACAATTAGTGTTTAACCTTAATGAAGTGCTGGAGCAGGGCCTGAGAGTCCATCTTGCCTTTGTAGAAGCACGGCGTCACAACCAGGACGGCGTCAGCGCCGGCCGCTGACATCTTGGCCGTCAGTTCCATCGTGGCTCGAGTGGCTAAACAACAAAAGAACACACGTAAAGTACGGCCACTACCGGTACTCATGTACTGCACTATAAGTAATGATAATAAAAATAGAAGTACAAAATAGATGGTCAAAATAGAAGTACTCCTTCACTGAGACTCCTGTACTTTAGAGAAAGTACAAAAGTACACACTGAAATGTGCTTAAACACAAAAGAAAAACTTAATATTTACTAGGGCTGTCTTGGTCAAATATATTTTTAGAATGGATTATTCTATCAATTATAAAGATTTATTGCAACAAAAAAAAACATAAGACTAGCTAAATCAATTGATTACTGATTAATCGGATACAAGACATATTAAGTTAACAGCCGCTACAAACAGCTCGTATACCAACTGTTTGCTTGCAAGTCAACGCAAAATAAAAAGCGGCTGAGCGGTGGCTCGTCTCAATAAAATGGCATGTCAAGGTATCATAGTACTTGAAAAATCTACTTAAGTACAATCCTCATCTTTGTGCTTGGTTATTTTTTACCACTGACAAAAACAGAGACGGTGACGCACACTCGCAGCCGGATCCGGCGATGAGCAGCTTGTTAGCGGGCATCAAGCGTCGGACCCTCTTCACCACCTCCACGCGCTCCTCCTCCGTCAGGTAAGGGTACTCGCCATTGGAGCCCTGCACCACCAGTCCTACAAAAACACAACACACCCACAGCATGATAGACTGCCCTCAAAGTCACTCATACACCTTAGAAAGACTACAAAAAAATAAAACTGAGATAAAAAGCTACTGTACAACTATAACTTTAAATTTGTAAAAAGACACCATGTGAAAATTGTAAATATATATATATATATATATAAAATAGTGTGTGTGTGTGTGTGTGTGTGTGTGTGTGTGTGTGTGTGTGTGTGTGTGTGTGTGTGTGTGTGTGTGTGTGTAATGAAACAAACATGAATAGGAACAAAATAGAAATGGTATAGAAAAAAGAACATGAACGTGGTTTAAGAAGCAAAAAAATAATATTGAATTGCTTAGGAAAAAGGGAAACAATGTCAGGAAACAATGTCAGGAAAATGTATAAGAATGAGAAAGATTAAAAACTTGAAAATGAAAAAGAAACTAAATCAGACATGGCAAATGATAAGGTTGAAAAAAGTGACAAGTGAAAGTGAAGAAGACCAACAGGAAAGTCATTCCAGAGGGAAGGAGCATCTGGTGAAACGTGTGAAGACTAAAAAAACATGAAAGTCGTTTTAAAAAAAGAATAATAATAATGATTCATTTTTAAGAACGCCTTTTTTTTAGCATCTAAAAAGCAGGGATGTACACCTTTTCCTCTCAAGGTGTATTTCAATAGATGCAGTTCAATAAAAGACAATAAAATGCGAAAAATGTGGCAATGTAAACTCAATTTACTTGCCTCTATTATTTCACCTTTTTATGAGCGTTCGTCGAAGATGACGCGCTGTGGCGACCCCTAACGGGACAAGCCGAAAGAAATACATACGCGGTCATTCATGAAACCCAATGTCTCTCTTCAAAGTCAGCGTTGAACTTCCGCTTGTACCGGAAGTGACGCGGCGCCGTGGCTTTAACGTGTAATTCGCTGAATGTGTTTTATCGTGACGATTTCTGACCTTTAAAGGGAATCTTTGCGTACTTGTGCAAGTTGTGCTCCAGTTTGTCGTAGTCCACGTCCTCCCGCTCGTTGAATGGGGTCACAATGGGAGGGTACACGCCGCTGAGGTCAAGCCGTACGCCGGCCGAGCTAAGGCAGCGGGCCCCGCGCGGCCCGGATCCTCCGCGACCGAGACGCACAGTTGTTAGCAAGCGTGACGAGATTCTCCGGGCCCCGTAACTCAACATGACACCAGCTGCTTCGGTACTCCTTGTTACTACTAATGCTGCACTTGTTCTTGTCGATATATTTGGACGGTGATCTCCTAAGTTAATGTCTGAACCGCCTGGTTAAATATTGACGACGCTTTGTGCTTTTTTTTTTTTTTTTTGGGGGGGGTTGTTAGGTACTTCAAATGTTGACTTGAGTTCGTCCACTTTTTTTTTTTTTTTTGAGTTGTCAAACAAGACGTGGACACATCCTACAACGTTAGCGCCTCCAAGTGGTAATGTGGACTCCTGCACCACAGTCACTTGAGTTTAGTGTACAAAAAAAGAAAACAGTATATAGCAAACATCAAATTAGTAAATAAAAGCGGACAAAATATGCTAGAGAAAAAAAATGGATGAAAAAATTCCCATAACATGCTTTGAACAATTTACAAAAGTAACAAAGTATAGATTTAAAAAAATGGTCAAAACAATAAAAACAAATCGTGAATGACTGAAATATAAAACGGGAATAATTAAGAATGCATAGCTATGTATTTATTTGTGGAAGTTAATCTAAATTAAGGCTGCGGTTTAAAACAGTTTGGGGTTTTCAGGAAAAATAAAGTAAATCCTACAAGGAGACAAAAAAAATGATTTGGATTAATGTTGTTGTTGTTTGCTATGAGTGGACATTTTGATTAAAATTCTAAATTGGATATACACTGAGGCAAAAAAAAAAAAAAGTATGAAGTCAGCCATCAGTTGTGAAAGCTTTACTGCTTAAAAAGATGAGGACTGTAATTTTAACTGTAGGTATACCTCACCGATGAAAGGCAAAAAGAAAAATCCAGAAAATCACAATGTGATTTTTAAATAATTTCTTAGTAAATGATGCTAAACAAATGAGTATTTGGTCCCCTCCAAACAAGATTTCTGGCTTTCAGGTTCCCCTCTCCTCCGCTCTTTACCTCTTTTAATGGCTCCAGCTGTGTGAACTCGTTATCAGTATAAAATACACTTGTCGACGTCCTCTAACATTAGAGTACATGGCCCTCTCCATACAAGCGTGTGCCTTGATCTGTCTGCCATCTTGTGGTAAATTATGGACATCAACAACTTTCAGGAGACGTTCATCATCAAGTTCATGGTGACACTTGGAAACAGAAATTATTTAAAAAAATGTGTCGCAGTACCTGCACAAACATGCCAATACACACGTACCCCATGACTGACAGCTCTTACACGGTATACATTTAAATGACCGACAGTGTCAAAATGCCCTTTATTTTTAATAAGTTCTCATGTAGCATTTTTTTTTCCTAATGTAAATGCCATTTCCAACAATATCAGTATTTTTCGGAGCACTATAAAGACCAAATTTACTGCTTAGGTGCTGTGGAGAAAGGAAGGTTCTATAGAGTGCCAGTACAGTATTTACTCATTTTATATTTCGTCACTGTCAGGCGGATTCTCCCAACTTCAATTTTTTTCATGAAATTAAAAAAAAAGATATACCAACCACCTTTGAGTTATTAGCCCTTAAATATACTGTTGCTCTGTCACATGAACACAACAGCACCCCAAAATTACTTTTTGTCCAAGAGGTAATTTAATATGCACAAATTAAACAAAACAAAAAAAAATACCGCCAATTTATTACCAGTCATGTCGCCCACCCAAATTATTTTTCTAAGGTTTTAGGGATTCAATAAATAAGACAATGAGCTGACTTGTTTATGGGGGGAATTTCACCACTTCCTTCTCCTACAAAGCACTCAAGCGATTGATTTTAACACAACAAGCCTTCTCAAATATATCTAACGTCACAATTTCCCCTTGTTATTGTCGAAAACAAATGAAAGGTTGCAATATCGGGATAATTACGCAGCAAAAAGTGTACTGCAATACTTCAAAGCGCAAATGTGCTTGCCTTTCGCTCCTGACGTCACCAGGACCACACGGGACCTCGACCGAAATGTGGGCGGGGCAAAATCTTGCTGAATATTAATGTGTCATCACAAAACAAGCCTAAAATTACTACTGAGTGTATTTAAGTGGGGATTTTTTTCAGCCCAGGACAGCAATAAGTACCGACACATAATTACAGCATTAGTTCATGGGGACCCTTTGTAGTTTCCTAAACAGGCTAATCTTGGCGCATCCTTCCTTCACTTGTACAGAAAAAAGGGGGTGGGGGGGGGGGACTAATCCATGACGCTGGTGGTTTGTCAAAGAAAACTGCTTATTAATATTTGAAGAACAGAAATTATATTTAGGCTCTTACATTACCGACACCAGAGTTTAGATATTCCAAATGTCTCAGCCCTGTGGACAAGAAAAGACAAAATACAGTATTTAAACTATATACAATTTTTTTCAGTCTCTTGAAGAAGACAAAGCTCATTAATCTTAGTCTTTACCTTCACTTGACGAACAAAACGTTCCTGTCATAGTAAATTGCCACAATCCTTCCAAGTGGCCAGCAGTTTCTGGGTGATGTATCAGCCACAACACGCAGCATATCACCAACACAAAGATTTCTTCCATGCGTAGGCCATCGTGGACATTCTTGAAGCTGTCTGAGGTATTCTTTACACTAATGTTTCCAGAAGACGTCAGCAAGATACTGTACTTTACAATCTCCATTTCACCTTCCTGTAAATCCTGACAAGTTTAGTGTCCTCCTTTGGAAGCTGTTTCAAAACCATCCTGTCTGTCTTCACTATTTGCTGCATTTGGTTCCTTCTCTTTTGTTTTCACACAATACAAGTTTTTTCAAGCCTGAGAAACCAAGACAAGGAATATTGTCTTTGATAACAGGAATGTTTCCTTGTGAAAACACTTCAGGTAACCGGATAAACTGATCTTCATAAAGGCCACTCACTTCCAGCTCAGTCAACAACGCGAGTGTCCACCACTGATTGCTTTCCCTCCGTTCGTATTAAGACGCTCGTGTTGTGTCCATTCAAGGCCAGCTGAAGCATCAGTGACTCAGTAACAAAAGTAGCCGTATTGCATGGGTCCAAAAATGCAAATGCTGGTTAGTACTTGGATGGAAGACCGCCTGGTAATACCAGGTGCTGTAAGCTTCTCTCCTCGGCTAAAAAGCAGAGGGGTAAAAAGTGTGCCAAACAAAAATGTGTTCATTTGAGATGGCACGCTGTGGCAGCCCTAACGGGGCAACCCGAAAGGAAAAGAAGTCACAAACCTTGTTCCCTTTTGAGCTTTGACACGTATTGGAATTATTGAAAGAGCGCAGTGTCTTTTACCGGCCCCAGTGGCACCAACAGACCTCCTGAAGGGCTATCTTGTAGTCGTCACCAAAAAAACTCTTTCAGCATTTGTTTGGCTTTTACGTAGCCAACTGAGGGTTCCATGTGCAAGCAACTTTTGACTACCGTAAGTCATCTGGTGGTCCACTTGTGTATTGCAGAAGAAACTGTAGTCGGTCACAATTATCACTAGTTCGGTCTTCTACTCCATGTTCCATTGATATAAAAACGGATTTATATTCAAGAGGATCACTGTTAAATATTGCAATCTTGACATCGGGGAGTATTTTAAAGAAAACGTAGTTTCCTAAATGGGCTAATCTTGACGCATCATTCCTTCTACACTTGCACAAAAATGGGGGAAATAGTGGTGACGCAGATGGTTTGTTCAAAGAAAAACTGTTTACTCGAATTCAAACAGCAACAACAACAACAAATAACATTGTTTCCGCATTGAATGGGCTTTTCAGTGAAAAACAATGTATTTAAAGGACAGCAAATCTCTGTCAGTGAACAAACAAAAACAAAACGATGAGGATGATGATGGCCAAAAAAAACTATTTTGCCCCACAATCCGTCTAACTTTCGTTCTTCTTCCGGTTCATTATGTTGCCACAATGCATCAACTCTCTAGCAAACCTCAAATCTACATTTTAAATACAAATATATAGAATGCAAAATACTCTTGATCCACAGCATCCATTTAATAAACAATTTGGGAATAATTGATACTACGCAATTAAAACTTATCTGAAATTATTTCACTGCAACTAGGCACTAATTATTCTAACTGGAAATATTTGAAGAACAGAAATTATATTAAGGCTATTACACCCTTCTTTTCATAAAGCCTAGTGATTGATATTGATTGACATCTGCCTCACAGTTTTGAGGGCCGGGGTTCAAATCCGGGCCCCGCCTGTGTGGTGTTTGCATGTTCTCTCCACTTTACTTTCACACCCCCAAAACGTGCATTGTGGATTATTGGACAACTAAATTGCCCATAGGTGTTCATGTGAGTGCAAATGATTGGTTGTTCAGATTTTCCCTGCGATTGGCTTGCGACAAGTTCAGGGCAAACCCCGCCTCTCCCTCAAAGTCAGCTGGGAGAGGCCCCATGCAGCACGGCTGCGACCCTAGTGAGGATAAGGGATGTAGAGAACGAATGGATGGACAATGTTTGAAAAGAGAAGAAATATTAATTCAAATGTGTTTGAAACGCACACTAAAGGTGATATTGTTATGGGATGCCGCACTGCACAATAACACAAATGTTAAATTTGAAGAAAAACTACTTGAGGATAATGTAAACAATGATTGGGCTCATGTAAATGAGCTGAGCTGCTTGTTGCTGCTGCAGTGCCACTGACTTCATGTCCTAAAATTAGCAGCAGTGACGTCACCGTGGGCGCGTTCGTGCAGCATCCTCTCAGCTCTCAGCACATGGACCAGACCGGAACCAGCGGCGCAAGAGCGGCCCACACCCACCGAGGACTCGGAGGGACTCTCACCCCATCATGGCGATCCTCCTCCTCTTCCTCCTCCTCTTGCCCGGGCCGGGGCTCTCCCTGCTCGGCTTCCGTCCGGAGGAGACCGGCCCGGAGCTGTCCGTGCACGACGGGGTTCTGAAGGCCACCGAAGGGACGCGCTTCACTTTGCGGGTCTACTACTCCAACCCCCCGCTGCACAGTAGACTCAACCGGACGCGGACCACCAGCGCGGCCCCTTGGATCGCCTTCATCGAGGAGCCCACCGGAACCCAGGCGCGCCCCCGACCCCGGAACGTTTGCGCGGACAAGAGCGCGCGCACGTCCGACATCGAAGTGCTGGGCTCGTTCAAGTCCGCGTCGAGCCGCAACTCGGTCCTGGTGGAGCTGCTGGCCAAGGAGCTGCGCCGAGGGGAGAGCATGAAGTTCTACTCGGTACGTATGCCGACACATGATTGGAGCACGGTCTCCATAGCAACGAGATTCGAGAGCCATATTGCATGACTGTTTAGTAAAGTTTTTACTGCATGCGCGCGTCCTGCACACGAGGAGGAAAACGATAGAGGGAAGGCAACTACCAAAACTGGGTACAAGTTGACATCCGTGCACAACTAGTACCACTTGTGAAACGTAGGAACTTTTATTCAAGTTCACGGATTAGAACATTCTTTGTCCTCACTCGTCAGACGATGCAACGCAGTAGTGGAACGGCCTGAGTGTACTAGAGCACAATGACTGTTTTGTGATGTTTGTCCACTACGAGACTCCCTGTCAGTGATACTGAATAAATGCTTAAATGGCTGCAAATCAACATTCAGTGCAACCTCTTTGTACTAGTATTTTCTTCACCCTCTTTAGTTATTCAACCCAGCACAGTACTAAATCACAAGGGGGCCTAGTAGAATGATTATATTCCAGTGTTACACTCGTTAGTTTTTCCACGGCTGCCTTGACATTTCTGGACACTAGAGCAATTTATTTATCCAATATTGATCTTGAGGTCCATGTACTAGTATGCCCTTTGTTCTCATAAGTAGAACAATTCAGCGGCTACTGTTTGGCATCCGTGTACATTTTGCATGCTAGTAGGGAGGCTAAATTGTACACTAGTCGACATCCATCCACTTCTAGGACTACTTGTGAAGTGCTCAATCAGTTATTCTCAATGCGTTGTCTTTTAGAAATGTTTGTTTTTAAACATTTTAATGAAGCTCCCACTAGTGTGTTGAATTGTCTCACTAGTGAAAAGAAAGAGGGCACTACTACATGGACCTCAAGATGGATATTGTTGCTGGAGAAGAATTGCTGTTTTCCCACAGGTGTGCACCTTTGACGGGTCCAAGTGGGAGCACTACCGGACTAGAGACTTCTGGGTGGCGGTGGTTGAACGCGTGGGGGAAACTCCCGAGCTGTGGCTGCAGGTTCTGGTGTCGGTGCTTCTGCTGGCCTTGTCGGCGCTCTTCAGTGGGCTCAACCTGAGCCTACTAGCGCTGGACCCTGTGGAGCTACAAGTCCTGCAGAACAGCGGCACCGACAGGGAACAACGCTACGCCCGTAAGATCAAATCGGTGCGCCGCCACGGTAAGTACGGAAAAATACCTTTAAACTACTAGTACCGGGTCTACCTGAAGGTCTGTGTACTAGAAGTGGGCTCTTTATCCTCTCTATTTTGACAGAAAATTACAATAGAACGACTCTAGACTCAGATATTTTGCTGGTAATATTTTTATACTAGTAATACTTATTACAGGTACACAGTTGAAACTTGCTAATAAATGAATTTGCAGCACTAGTAACACTGCATTTATCATGCACTAATAGCCTCTTTATCAACGATAACAAAATACTTTTTTTTTTTTTTTGCTTCACCTGTCACATGTCGTTGTCCTTTTAATTTGCCAAAGTTGTAGTAGTAATCTGTGGAAATGTCATAGAGTAACGTGAAAAAAAAAACGTTTCAGGTTAGATAATTGTTTTTCGAGTACACTGTGTACATCCTGTTTGTTCCACTAGGGAAATGGTTCGTCAACTTTTTACACCAAGCACCGCCTCAAAAAATTCTTGGCTGTGCAAGTACCACCATAGCGACCACCATTAAAATACGAGCAGTGATCCCCGTTGATCATCAAAAGTGGGGAGGAACTACGGGCGAAATGATGAATTTAAATGATGACTCAATTTAAATGTTGTTCATGAAACTTCAATAAAAATTGTACCAACATAAGATGATTTTAAAAAGTCAATGCAAATGTATTGTCCCTAAACGTTAACCTCAAGTGACCCGTACTTTAATGGATTAAACAATAAATAAAGCCACTGATGCACCGTTTGAACTTCTAATTCAGCAATTCTGTCTTATACCGCTAGAGGAAGCCCGCATACCACGAGTGCTCCTCATACGACACTTTGAGAAAGAACTTGGAGAAAAAAAAAAGTGTGTGCTAGTACATGTACCCTTATCTGAAGGATATGGAATAAAGGTTTCATGTTTCTCCAAAGGTAACTACGTTTTGTGTACACTGCTGCTGGGTACGGCACTCATCAACGCCTCCTTGGCCGTGTGGACGTGTCGCATCCTGGGCATGACGTGGGTGTCCACCGCCATCTGCGCGCTGGGCATCTTCTTCGTGGGCGAGATCCTGCCGCACTCGGCGGCATCTCGCCACGGCCTGGCCATCGCAGCGCGCAGCATCTGGCTGACGCGCCTGCTCATGGTGCTCTCCTTCCCCGTGTCCTACCCGCTCAGCAAGCTTCTGGATCTCATCCTGCACCAGGAGATCTCCAACTTCTACACCAGAGAGAAGCTGCTGGAGATGTTGCGCGTCACTGACCCGTACCACGACCTGCTCAAGGTACCTTTTGAAGTTTGCGGGAGTGAAGCGCACTGCATGACAGATTGACTCATGTTATGATTTCAAGCCTGGGTCAGGGTTTCAAACAAAGATTATGGTTTGAACCCAGAGATAGGGTTCCAAATTCAGGTGTGAAGCCTGAAATCATTCAACCAAGCTAATGCTAACACATAAAGGGAAACATTTAAAACCCTTTATATAACTTTTTATTTGAACACAAACGGTGCAGCAACACATTTAGCCATTCAAAATGAAAGCATTCGCAGTCGTATAATCTTAATCCTCTGTGAGGATTTGAGACATCTGTACAGATGTCCATATAGAGAATAAACATCTATCTCTCTTCGTTCTGGTCGCCAGGCTGCCCAGAACCGCAATGGCGTGTGACAAAAACTGTACTGTGCTATGTTTTTATGAAGTACAATACCCTTATTTTTATCTTTAAAAAAATAGTTATGAGCGTGATCACAGAATGAAACTCAACTTTAAAACGCAAAGTACTGTCATTTACTTCGTCAAGGAGGAGTTGAACATCATCCAGGGGGCGCTAGAGCTGCGCAGTAAGACAGTGGAGGACGTTCTGACCCCGCTGGGCGACTGCTTCATGTTGGCGGCCGACACCCTCCTGGACTTCAACACCATGACGGAGGTCCTGCAGAGCGGCTACACGCGCATCCCCGTGTACCAGGACACGCGCGCCAACATCGTGGACGTGCTGTTCGTCAAGGACCTGGCCTTCGTGGACCCGGACGACTGCACGCCTCTGCAGACCGTCACACACTTCTACAGACGCCCGCTACACTGTGTCTTCAGTGACACTACCCTCGACGCCATGCTCGAGGACTTCAAGAAAGGTAGGCTTTTAAACTCTGGTTTTGATCCTTGGTTAGGGTTTCAAATTAGGGCTTCAAGCCTTGGTTGAGGTTTTAAAGAAGGGTTAGTATTTAAAAACCAGGTTAGGGAGTTTCCAGTTGTGGTTTGACGGCTCCGCCCTGTCCGTAACCCACGTGAGGATAAGCGGTGCAGAAAATAGATGGATGGATGGGTTGAAGTCCTGGGATTTGAATTCAAGTTTAAGGTTTCGAGGTAAGGATAGGATTGGGTGTACCTAAGGAAGTGTTCTAAGATGTGTCATAGTTGGAGGAGTAAAAAGAAGATGGCAAGATTTTGCTGGGTACTGCAGTCAGGGGGTGGGGGTGGGGGTCTGCCGGCCAACCAATCAGAGGCTTTGCTGCTGCTCCCTCCTCTGTCAGCATTTTTTTTGTTTTATGTACACAGTAAAGTTTGTGATTAGCAGGGGAGATGAGCGAGCTTGCTGGCCACCAGCCGGGAGAGTGCACGGTTGTCACGGCAGCAGCTTTTAGCAACCACTCAAACAAGAGCACTCAAGATGATACTGTAATGAACACCAGGACGAGCGTGGAATTGCCTCACAATAAATGCACTTTCGGCGAAGACAGTCCTTGTCCACGCAATGACGAACACAATTTGAATCGATTGGAGATTGGTTTGAGTGATGACTTTTGGAATCAAGTGGGAACATAAATTTGAAGGCAAGTCACAAATAAAAGGCCCGACTGCAGCTCCAGTATTCCTCGTGTACTCTTGTGCAGAGAAGGCCAGCCAGCAATTTCCCATTACAGTGAAAAAAAAGAAGTATTTGAACAGCCTGCTATAATGCAAGTTCTCCCACTTTGAAACCATGGAGCGGTCTGAAATTTTCATGGTAGGTGCATGTCCACTGTGAGAGTTAATCGAAAAAGAAAAATACAGAAATCACAATGCATGATTTTAAAAAAAAAAAATATTTGTGTGATACAGCTGCAAATAAGTATTTGAACACCTGTCTCTCACTAAAATTCTGACCCGCAAAGACCTGTTAGTCCGCCTTTAAAAGTCCACCTCCACTCCATGAATCATCCTGAATCAGATGCACCTGTGTGAGGTTGTTAGCTGCATAAAGACACCTGTCCACCCCATACAATGAGTAAGACTCAAACTTGTGACATGGCCAAGACCAAAGAGCTGTCCAAAGACACCGGAGACAAAAGTTGTACAACTCCACGCAGCTGAAAAGGGCAACGGAGAAATTGCCAAGCGGCTTGGTGAAAAAAGGTCCCCTGCTGGAGCAATCATGAGAAAATTGAAGAACCTAAACATGACAATGATCAATGATCCTTGGAAAGGTGAAGAATCAGCCCAAGACTTCACAACAGGACTTGTTTGATGACCTGAAAAGAGCTGGGACTACCGTTTCCAAGGTGACTGTTGGTAATACACTAAAACGTCATGGTTTGAAATCATGCGTGGCACGGAAGGTTCCCCTGCTTAAACCAGCACATGTCAAGGCCCGTCTTAAGTTTGGCAATGACCATTTGGATGATACAGACACTCCTGTGTGAGGTCGTTAGCTGCATAAAGACATCTGTCCACCCCATACAATCACTAAGACTCAACCTTGTAACATGGCCAAGACCAAAGAGCTGTCCAAAGAAACCAGAGACAAAATTGTATAACTCCACACGGCTGGACCATTTGGATGATACAGAGGAGTCATGGGAGAAAGTTTTGTGGTCAGATGAGACCAAAATGGAACTTTTTGGTCATGATTCCACTAACAATGTTTGGAGAAAGACAAATGATGAGTCCCATCCCAAGAACACCATCCCTACTGTGAAGCATGGGGGTGGTAGCATCACACTTTGGGGGTGTTTTTCTGCACATGGGACAGGACGACTGCACTGTATTAAGGAAAGGATGACTGCGGCCATGTATTGTGAGATTTTGGGGAACAACCTCTTTCCCACAGTCAGAGCATTGAAGATGGGTCATGGCTGGGTGTCCTTCAACATGACAATGACCCGAAGAACACAGCCAGGAAAACCAAGGAGTGGCTCCGTAAGAAGCATATCAAGGTTCTGGGGTGGGCTAGCCAGTATCCAGACCTAAATCCAATAGAAAATCTTTGGAGGGAGCTGGAACTCCGTGTTTCTCAGCGACAGCCCTGAACCTGCCTGATGTAGAGAATATCTGTGTGGAGGAGTGGGCCAAAATCCCTCCTGCAGTGTGTGCAAACCTGGTGAACAACTAGAGGAAACGTTTGACTTCTGTAATTGCAAACCAATGTTAATATTTGGTACAGTAACATTGGTTTTCTCAAATGTTCAAATACTTAGTTGCAGCTGTATCACACAAATAAATTGTTGAAAAAAAATTATACATTGTGATGTCTGGATTTTTCTTTTTGGATTATCTCTCTCACAGTGGACATGCACCTACCATGAAAATTTCAGACCCCACCATGATTTCTACGTGGGAGAACTTGCAATATAGCAGGGTGTTCAAATACTTATTTTCTTCACTGTAGCTGGAGTGCTGAGTGGCCAAAGCTGCATCAGTTACAAATCTTAAAGATGCATGGTACACTGGATCCGAGATTTTGAGGGATTTTTATCCATGTATGTCACCACAGTCCGATACCAATCGGAAGACACTAAACAGCACTCTTCAAAATCACCAATGACCCCCTCCTGGCAGCTGACTCTGGACTACTCGCTATCCTCATCCTCCTTGATCTGCAAGCAGGTTTTGCCATCCCATGTCCGAGTCAATCCTACTGAACAAACTCCACCACAATGGCACCCCCTCACCCCACCCACTCCAATGGTTGAATTCTGAAATGAAATCTTTCAAATCCCATCCATTCCCTGATTTGTCTGGTGTCCCCCAGGGCTCTGTACTGTTAGTGCAGATTAGCATTAGCATCTCATGACAAAATGACAATCATGTTCGACATTGGGAATGCTAATTTTTTGTATTTGGCCATGTCAACACAGCAAACCAATCACCAATTTGGTGGATTGGTGATGAAATGCTGCATCCACCAGTGAAAATGTAACGGAGGGCATCATTTACACACTTTGCACTGACCCACTTAGATGAATGTGTGTGTGAGTTAATGAGAAAGTTGAACAGAATCCAGACAAGTGAGTCTCACTGAAAGGATTCACTGTTGCTGTGTTTCTGTGTGTGCGTGTTGGTTTGAGACCAACACACGCACACACTGGAACCTCAACTCAACCGTAGACACAAAGTCCTCTTTACACTTTTTGGGGCGTTTTCAGTGGAAAAGAAGGCACACACATATGCGCTCAACCACAATTGTGTTCCTTTGCTTTGCTTTTTAACTGGAGAGTGGAATTAGTTTTGCGTGATTGCGTTTTGCATCTAAAGACATCAGCTGTTACACAAAAAGGAAAAGGAAGGAGGAAGGAAGGATTAGCAGAAAGCTCGTCCTCCATTTTAAAATGTCTTTGCGTCGAAGCTATTAGCTGAAAGGTCCACTAGCATGAAATGCACCAGTTTGAGTGTGTTATTAATGAAAAAACAACAGCTGGTATGGACCCATCTGTTTTTTTTTTAACCACACAACATGATTTTGACGTATATGGCTTTTTGAATCTTACGCCATGAAAAGTGTCTCGAGGGATTTGTTTCCGAGAAGAAGCAGGAAGTGACGTACAGGGCAGTCGTGCACTCAAGCGCTCTCGTATGTTTCTATTAGTTTTACCTGCTGGAAGGTAGCTCGTTGTTCTTTCGTGTTAGCCAAAATGTCGGCTCGTTGCATTGCTGGATATTGCTTGAACACTCGGGAGGATGGATTCGCTCTTCATACTTTTCAAAAAGACCCGGTTTGTTGTGAAAAATGGATTGCAAAGGATGAGAGCTTCGTGGGTTCCAAATGACAGATGGGTGTGTATACAGCTACTAAAAAAACAATAATTGGGGGTGGGGGCGTTATCAGTCAGGGCTGCTTAATATGTTGATGTGCACATCGGAAGGCTTCCGTGCAACAGCCACTGAAGGACGGCCTCCACAGGCATTGTGGATCGCCGCCGCCTTTGTCGACACGGCTTTTTGCCGGGGAGGCTTGTCGGGGTGCCAGGGCACGGTGGCTCATCTCCGACACTGAGGTGGATTGGACGGGGAGGCGGTTTGGCCGCGGCGTCGTCATCGCTCGCGGGCGGTGTCGTTTGTCAAATCCGCGGCGGTGGATCGGGCGGGTTGGTGGTTTTGCCGCATGCGGTTTGGCCGTGATCCGCATATCATCTAAATATGGCTTGAAACGATATAATTTTGCCCCGGTCACTTCACTCGGTTGTGAGACGTTGTCTTCTTCGAAAAGAATTTCCGTCCCAGAAGGGGCGTGTTCGTCTCCCATAGTAGGGGCCACAGCGTGTTTTCAATGGCAAATGTCCCAGTGTGACGTCACAGACACAAGATGCAGCCAATATGGCGACCGCTTGGATGGCGAATGAGACTTCCGCAACTATGCTCATGTTTATTTGAAGTGAATAATGTTATATGTATTTTTCATTACAATATCTATTTTAGAATGTTTATAGGCATGACACTTGACCTTTAAGCAAGCTCCACATAGAGTGCTTTTCGGCAGGTAAATCTCACCTGGCCATTGTTCAGCGCGTGAACAACGAGGGCGAAGGCGACCCGTTCTACGAGGTCATGGGCATCGTCACGCTGGAGGACGTTATCGAGGAAATCATCAAGTCTGAAATCCTGGACGAGACGGACCTCTACAGTACGGGCACGACAGTAGCAGCATTGTTGTGATGAGAGCAAATGGATTTTTATGATCAATACATTTAATACTTTTCTTAAAAATGTCCAATTCTCATAATTGCCTTAATTCTACATCATTTCTGTTCATTATCAACTATTTAGCATCCACATACAATTTCTACAGAAACCGCACTTTGCAGTTTTGATTTGATTAAAATAATTATGTTTGTTCCGCACGTTGCCGCGTCGATAGCCGACAACCGCAGCAAGCGTCGCGTGTCGCACCACGACAGGAGGCACCAGGACTTCTCTATCTTCAAAATGGCCGACCACGAGATGAAGGTCAAAATTTCCCCGCAGCTCCTGCTGGCCACACACCGCTTCCTGTTCACAGGTTAGCGACAAACCGCAGCTCTTTGTATATATACCAAAGCCATGGGGAAAACAAATGATGCTAAATGCTAAGCTAACCATCCCTGGGTTTTGTCTCCCATCAGAGGTGGAGCCTTTCAAGCCGGTCTACATCTCTGAGAAGATCCTGCTGAGGCTCATCAAGCATCCCAGCGTCGTCCAGGATCTGAACTTTGACGACAAAAACAAGCACGCACCAAAGCACTTCCTGTTCCAGAGAAACAAGCCTGCAGATTACTTCGTCCTGATACTGCAGGTACTCCACTTCTGTCATACTTTTATTGTGAAAACCAGCAGCTCAAAATTGACCACTGGCTTTGCTGGTCTGTTGCTTTTCATCTGAAATCTTGTCTCATGTTTACTTGATCTGGTCTTTCAGCTCATTTATGTTTTTATTCTGAAATATATCAGCTCCTGGTTCCGGTTCTTGTGTTTTTTGTTTTTTTTTTCATACTTTGACTAAAATGGCTGGCTCACACCCCCTGGTTGTGGTTCATCTGGTCTTTTACGGTATTATTCTGAAATCCCGTGGCTCCTCTCAACACACTTGACTGCATGAAATTTTCTCCGACTGAAAATTGTAAAAGTGCTGTCTGAAAATTGGAAACCAGCAGGGGAATTTAAAAAAATGTCACGATGCGCCCACCAATTTGAAAACCACTGGATTAGGGTTAGGGATTGGGATGTCCTATATATTTTGTCCTAGTGTTGTTGCCATCGCTAGTTACGAATATGCACTGCAGATTGTGCAGTTCCTACAAAAAGTGCCTTGACAGCGCCTGATTAAGGTTCTACAAGTCTGTAACGCTTTTATTCTGAAATACTGGCTCACATTGTTTCCTGTTTGTGGTCCCTCTGGTCTTGATGCTTCTACTCTACTAAGCTTGTCTCCTAGTTCTGGTACTTCAAGTGTTTAAATATTTTATTTTGAACTCCTGTTGCACATCGTCTCATTTTTTTATGCCTTTAAAGCTTTTATTGTGAAAGTCGCTTTCTGGTCCTTCAGGGTAGAGTGGAGGTGGAGTTTGGCAAAGAGTGCCTCAAGTTTGAAAATGGAGCTTTTTCCTATTTTGGCATTCCCGCCATCATGCCAGCAGGTAAACACAAACAAACCACGAAGGCCAAACGGTTCTAAAATATGACATTTGCTTGTCTGTATACAAAATGTACATAATTTTTCCTTGACCATACACTGTGTGTGTATGTATTGTGTAAAGCTTTTTTTGGGTGCTCAGACCCGAGGTCCCCGTCTCGCTCAGAGTCAGACGGGTGGTCCCCAGGCCAGCTCAACGGGGGGTCCAATGTCTACGTGCCCGACTATTCTGTGCGACAGCTCACGCCTGTACAGATCCTCAAGGTGACCAATCACGGGATGCCTCACGGCCCCACTGCGCCCCAGTTTACCCACAACCCTCCTTTGTCCCAGATCACCAGGAGCCATTACCACAATGCGGTTGGGGCCTCCAGGATGGACACCTCGCCGCAGACGCCCGACCCTGACGCCCAGGTAGCGGAGCCTCTGGCGCCCGAGAACGGCACCCCCGCTGCCGGCACAGCGGGCGCCACACTGATGCCGCCGCCTTGGGACCTGGGTCGACACCCTACGGCCAGGACCAGAGAACAACAGCAGTCTGGCATCCCCCACACCACCTCCGTGCTCAATCGCAGGAATCGCATTGTCAGTAAGTTCTTATAAAGAGCAACCGCATGTTGGCTCTTGGCAGGGATAAGTTACGACAGCCGCCATATTGAATGTGTCAGTTGCATTTGTACCAAACAGCACCCACCCCCCAACAATGCACCAAATTTCCGAATGTTCCGGGGTGCAGTGCGCCCAGAGTGAATTTCCCAACGTATCTGCTGTTGATATTTTGTTGGTGTGATTGAGTGGAACGCATCTTATATGTAACGAGAGGGATCAAACTACGTGATTACAAAACCCTTTTAGGGCCATTTTTTTCCTTAATAAATCTGGTACCAATGTTGCAGGAAGTAAGTCCGACGGACAGAGGAGTCCGAGGGATTCCATCTTCCTGCGGCTGGACGAGATCCCGTACAGCCGAGACGACCAGCCGGACGACGCTGGTAACCATCAAAACATTCACATTGTGAAGATGTCCTTAGTTTTGAACGGTAAACCATGTCAGGACCGTGGCGACGAACTTGACACTCATTTACGTCCTTTGTGTGCGCTCGTGTCAGACCTGGCCAACGTTCCCACGGTAACAGACACGTCTCCGTTCATCAGCAGCTTGTCTGTCAACGCCTCGGAGGACACGCTGGGAAACAAACTCCGACTCAAGCTCAGTCAGTCTGCATGCGCACGCATGGACATACACGACTCATTCATCAGTTTTTTCAATGCCTTCCTTTCTCCAGTTTTGATTCACATGCAAACAGCCCCCACCCGCCCCCCTGCTCACCACCACCAGCATACAAATACAAAAAAGGGAGGAGGGGAACCTCACACCTACTCATACAAATCCATTCCCTTAATAGAAACAACACACACACACACACAGTAATTTTGTTAAATGCCACAATAATAAGGGATAATTTCTTACAGAATTTCATATTATTTCCCCCGGATGTCAAAAGTTGACTGTAATTTCCGGCCTACAACACGCACCTGGTTATAAGCCTCACCCAGTACATTTGTAAAGGAAATACCATTTGGTGCATACGTAAGCCGCAGCTGTGTAAAAGCCGCCAGTGCCCACATTGAAACACGAGATAGTTACAAAGAAAGATGGTACACAAAGAGTTTTCAGTTTGAATACCTGAGCTTATCAGAGCAACAACATGGTAGAACGAACAGGGCTGTTAAAAAAAAGAAAACATACCGGTAAAAAAAAAAGAAAACTGCCGTGGCAGCTACACAGTAGCAACACGCTCGCACAGCACTAACAGGGCCGGTTAAAAAAAAAAAAAAAACATACCCAAATCACTGATGCGTCAGTAACAGCAGCAACACGCTGGCGCGGCGCTAACACTGGGATGGCGCTAACAGGGCCCGGTTAAAAAAAAAAAAAAAAAAAAAACCATACCAGTAAAAAATAAATAAATCACTGAGACACAGCTATAACGCAGCAGCAACACGCTAGCGCGGCTCTCACAGGGCCGATTAAAAAAAAAAAAAACAAAAAAAAAACTTGTAAAAGTCACTTCCTCGGCACATATATTCCACCGATCTCACTCTTACCTTTTCCGTTTGAGTGCCCCCTTGCAGTCGTTAGAAAAAATGCACAAATTAGCCGCATCACCGCATAAGCTGCAGGGTTGAAAGCGTGTGAAAAAAGTCGCGGCTTATAGGCCGGAAATTACGGAACATACATTTCCTTAGTGTCGAGTAGCATTTTTTTTGTGTGTCCTCAGGCCACAAGAAGAGACAAAAGTTACAAGAAGATGATAAAACAGAGGAGCCAGAAGACAATTGGATAAATAAACACGATGAAACGGAAGAAGACTCATCTGAACACACGCTCGCTAAAAGCTAACTTGGGAACCGAGACGACCGCACAACCTTAACGACATTGTTTACGGAAAAGACCAAGACGTCTGGTTTTATTTAGCGACCTCCTCCAGGGGGCGCTGCTTCGACAGCAACGCGGATGCTGGCATACGTGAAGAAGACGTCCAACGAATGTCATATCTATTTTGTAGATGTCAACAGGTCACGTTTTCTTGTGATGACGCAACGCCAAAGATGTCACCATGCCGCAAGAAGTTAATTTGAACTTTGAAACGATTTTTGCTCGTGAGTGTTGCTGGCTTATATGACACTTTGAATCATAAAACACATTTTTTGATACTTAATGCATTTTATGCTCAAGTGTATGAGGATGAGTAAATATGAAAAAATGAAATCTTGTTCAATTAATCGCTATTATAATAAAACTAAAATATTTTTATAATGTATTTTATTTTAATTTTGAAAATGATTATTTTGAATGTAAATTATAAATTTATTTTGAATTATTTTGATATACTCCACACATTTGCAATTTTGTTTTCCTGTATTCCGGCGGCGTGGTGGACCAGCTGTAAAGTGTTGGCCTCACAGTTCTGATGACCGTGGTTCAAATCTCAGTCCTGCCTGTGTGGAGTTTGCGTGTTCTCCCCGCGCCTGCGTGGGTGCTCTCCATCCACGTCCCAAAAACGTGCAACATGAATTGGACGCTCTAAATTGCCCCCAAGTGTGATTGTGAGTGCGACTGTTGTCTGGCTCCGTGTGCCCTGTGATTGGCTGGCAACCAGTTCAGGGTGTCCCCCGCCTCCTGCCCGTAGACACCTGGGATAGGCTGCGGCACTCCTGTGACCCTTGTGAGGATAAGCGGCTAAGAAAATGGATGGTTTGATGTAGTTATTCCAAAATTAACTTTACATGCTATAAAGATGTCTTTTTTTTTTATAACTACTTTAATATGTGTTTTCAATTTTACTTTTTAATATTATAATTGGTTCCTCCCACATCCCAAAAACATGCAACATGAATTGGACAGTCTAAATTGCTGGTGTGCTGGCTTTGGGCAAGAGGACCAACCCTACCATCCTAAACTGGTCCCCAGCTAGCTGCAGGGCGCACATAACCATTTGGAGTCACATTCACGGCTCAAGGTAAATTTTTTTTTCCTGGTGCTTGGGGTTGTGGGGGTACCGAGAGAAAACCCCCACGTATGCAGGGAGAGCTTGGAAACTCCACCCCAGCTGACTTTTGACAAAAGGTGTGGAATATCCTGAACTGGTCCCCAGTCAATCACAGGGCACATTTACACCACTGAACAATTGAAAATCTTCAATGAACCTACCTTGCATTTTTGAGGGATGTGGGTTGAAACACACGCAGGCACAAGGAGAACATGCAAACTCCACACAGCTGAGGCGCGACCTTTCAGATTTGAACCCACAACTTCTGAACTGTGAGGCAGATATTTCAATCAGTCAGCCACCAATAAATAAACATTCTGGAAAATAATAAAGAAAAAAAAACAACACTGTGTCCAACACAATTTTTTTTTTCCCAATACTCACCTTCATCGGGCTCATTTCTGATTCCCTTCTGCCATCATAAAAGCAAATTGTATGTACATAATTTTCATCATGAAATCAAAATATACAGAAAATAAAATGTGATAAAAACATGTATACAAAATTTAAAACAAAATAATTAGAAAGTAATAAGTAATTTTATATTCAATTCCAAAAACAGCATGGTCTATAAAGTAAAACAAGTGATGTATGAAATGAAAAATAACTACTACTATAAAAAAAACATTCTCAAAAAGCAAAGTAAAAATTGTCTCGAGTATGTATTATATTATTTCCAAAGTAAAATTATACAAAATTACATTATAAAAACTGGTAGAAATTATATGTATCTTAAATGTAAAATATACAAATTAAAATATGCACGATACCTTATATATTAATATACCTTAACTACACAAATTAAAAAAGTGTCATTTGTAAGTAGTGCCTTTATTTGATTTCTCCATGTAACACGTAAAATACAGTATTTTGAGTTTGTACATATGGTAAAAGGAACAAGGAAAAAAAATCCTGCACTTTTAAAAGGCAACGTCAAATCCTTTGGATCGGAGAACCCTGCAAACACATGCGGTGTGTACTGTGCCTTTAAGAAGGCTCGATGTGACTAAATCAAGTGCTAACAATTATGAACAACAATTAAGTGCTGTAACGACCCGTTTTATTGGGGGAGAATCAGCAGGAGGAGGAATTTTTTTCTCCCCCCCATTACATTTGTTTTAATTGACTGTTTCAGTGTACTTTGTGTGAAGTGTGTGAAGCAGGAGAGCGTTTACATGAGAACACACACCTGACCTATGATGAAGTCCCGCCTGCACTTGACAGCAGCAGATGGCTAACGTAGACTAGCACAGTGTAGTTTACCAGTAATTCCCAACCAAATATGTTGATCTATTGACTACAAATATGCATCTTGTTCATTTAGCTCTGCCAGTGACAGGAAGAACAATGAAACGTTCTTACACCAGCGAACGGTACAATTAACATTACTTATACAACAAGAATAACACCTTTTTGTTCGTTTTTTTAACATATTTCAGACTGTAAATTTGTAAATTGAAAAAAAACGAGATCAGTAGTCCCCTGAATATCTGTCATTCACTATCAACGCATTTTTGTGCTCTGTTATGCCCAAAGATGCTACACAGTGGTGCCATAGGCTAACAAATATAATCAGTGAATTTTCTGGGAGATCAATTTATTTGAAATCCATTTTTTAGGGGTGCTCTATTAAAAAAAAAAAACAAGATTTCTACTTTTGAGTCTGATGATCCAAGATAAATTTGTAATGATGAAGTGTTTTGAGATTTTAATTTCTGTTACACAGTCATCGGGCCAGAACATGAATAGAGTTGACATTAAAATTTCTTGACAAAATAAATATTGTATTTATATATTTTACCTTAATCCACAGATGGTGAACCATAAGTATACAAATGAGCACTGTATTTACTGTTTAAACCACTTTTTTTTTCCCAAAAGAGTCACTCCCTAAATTCAGAACTTTTGTAAAAGTACGATTTTTTTTTGTAGTTGTAATTCAATTCCATTACATTTAATTTTTAAGAAAGATTTGTACAAATTTCACGAGTTATTAATTTCACAATTACGTGCGATCAATTTTATTTGAATAATTAGCAAATATTTTCCAATATTTAAGCGTAGTGTTAATGTTGATTACAGGAGCTAATAATACTTTTGTGGAATTCTTTCAATGTAAAATGTGTGTGTGTTGGCTCCATAGAGGTTGGGAAACACTGGGGCACGAGTGAGGATGCACAACGTGGACAAAGCGTTTTGTTTGCGACATCACGGGCACGACGGGACAAAAATGAAGCGAGCGCGACAAAGGGAGTGTTCCTTCTCACTGGACCTGGGTGACGGCGTCGTGGATGGACTGCGCCACGTAGTCCAGGTTCTTGGAGGTGAGGCCGCACATGTTGATGCGGCCGCTCGCCATCAGGTACACGTGCTTCTCTTTGATCATGAACGCCACCTGATTGGCTGCGGTGTCAAAACACAAGCAAAACATGAGTTAAGGATCGAGATGGCTAGAGAAAAGGGAAGTAGTGAGCAAGAATTGAACCAGACCAGAATATTCACAATGCCCGAGACTTGTTATGCTGTTGGTTGTCACGGCAGACAAGACAGATATTCAAAGAGGTCATTCCAACAAATACCAGCTGAAAAGACCAGAAAAGATGGATGGATTTCGACAATTAAACATGATGGATGGTGCCCAACCAAATACACACTCCTGTGTAGCGATCACTTCATTTCAAGTCGGAATTATTCTTCTCAATCTCAAAGTCCTAAGAAGTATTGATAATGCCAATTTGGCTCATTTGAGAACAATACGTTTATTTTAAAAAAAAAAACAGAGTTGTCTCCAATGTACACGAAGCGTGTTGCAGCCACGTGTTAATCTTCGGTAAACCTCTCCCCAACAGACTTTTTTTTTTTCTAATAGGCACTGTTCTCAAATGAGTACAATGCGTATTTAAAAAAAGAAAAGAAACCGTCGGTCACACAGAGGTTTACCGAAGTTTGTGTGGCTGCAACACGCTTCTGTGTACCAGGGCTGAAGCCTATCCCAGCAATTTTTTTTATTTTTTTAAAATACCCATTGGACTCATTTGAGAACAATGTATATAAAAAAAAAACAAAAAAAAAAAAAAAAAACTGTCACCGAGACGTTACCGAAGCTTAACGTGTGGCCGCAACACGCTTCGTGTACGGAGGACCCGACTCGCAGTTTTTTTTTTTTTTTATTCCCAATCATAGTTAATGAATACGAGTTTGTGTAAAACCACGGGTCACTTATGAAAATATTGGTATTTGTATTGAAAAAAATCTGAGTGACTCCATCGCTATGTGGGATTTATTCTTGATTGAGAACAGATCCAGCAACGACGTATTTGTGTGCGTCCAGACTTTTCTACGCTTTCAAACTTTTCCGTGTAAATCTGGACGACTTACTCACCTGATACATGTGTGGATCCAGTTGTCCATGACAAATGGAAGCTGGTTAATAGTCCAATTTCTTATCGGCGAAAACATCGACTTCGGCATGAAATATGGGTCCTCTATGCCAAGTGTCTCTCATTTTTCCATGTACCATCGTTTATTATCATCTTCTGAATGATTCATGTTATCGGACAAATCTCTGGGTGTCGTGTTATAAGACGTATTGTCACGTCGTCTCCAACCGACTTAGCATTGAAGAATGCTTTGTTTGCCTGACACTTCCGGCCAGTGATGTGATTTGATGACAATGACAATATGAGCTCGATATAGAGTGAAATAGCAAGAGATCAAGGATAGTGACGCGAGCGCGACAGAAGGATGCAGATATTGCAGAAGTAGAGAGGGCTAAATCTGTTTTTAGTTATCAAGCGATCGTTATTGAGAGACAGATGGACGATAGATAGATAGATAGATATAGATAGATAGATAGATGATAGATAGATAGATAGATAGAGATAGATAGATAGATAGATAGATAGATAGATAGATAGATAGATAGATAGATAGATAGATAGATAGATAGTAGATAGATAGATAGTAGATAGATAGATAGATAGATAGATAGATAGATAGATAGATAGATAGATAGATAGATAGATAGATGATAGATAGATAGATATAGATAGATAGATAGCTAGATAGATAGATAGATAGCTAGATAGATAGATAGATAGATAGATAGATAGATAGATAGATAGATAGATAGATAGATAGATAGATAGATAGATAGATAGATAGATAGATGATAGATAGATAGATAGATAGATAGATAGATAGATAGATAGATATAGATAATAGATAGATAGATAGATAGATAGATAGATAGATAGATAGATAGATAGATAGATAGATGACATGTTTCCATGCTTTCCGTTTGATGTGGTGAGTATGCACGTACGGTTGAGGCCCGTGAAGCTGAACATGCCGATCTGCTGGGTGATGTGCTCCCATGTTCCGGGGGTTCCCAGGGCCTGCAGCTTGGACTTGAGCTGATCCCGCATGAGGAGCACACGGTCAGCCATAGTCTTCACGTTATCTTGCCTGCACAAAAAAAAAAAAATTAAAAAAAATTAAAAAGCCGACACAAGACACTCACGTGGCCTACAAGAACTTCAACTTTCCCATGAATAAGCTTTACGATGACATCAATTATTTAAAAAAAGGATAAAGATAAACTATGGTGACTTTTTCCACCCATTGGCCAAGCTGCGTCAGCCAGACGTGTTTTTGTTGGGAAAAAGAGCCACGGCTTCGAGGCCACTAGCGCGTCGTCTACAATGAATAGTTATTCACTCATGTACAAATTTTTGATTAGGTATGAATGCCCAAAGACTGCAAAGCACTTTAAAATGGAGATTAGAAAACAGCAACACCACTACATCAAAATTATTCAACACAAACCCATCTACTTGACGTGAAGCTAATCAACAGTATTAAAGTGTACTCGTGTTAATAGGTGTGCACAAACTAACGCGACATCAATCATGAGGCAATTTTTTTCATTTATTAATGCTCAGACTAAAATATGCATGGTGACGTTTGGTATTTATCAAATCAAGCACGTTTGACAAACTTAAAAGTTGCGCTGCAGTCCTTCAGGTATTAGTAAAACAAAGTTTGAGCCTAGCCATTTTTAAGGATCATGAAGCCCTTTGACAACTAATGGGAACGTACCACTCTTGAAAGAGCTGGGGGCAGTTGAGGGTTTTGCTGACGATGCGAGCCCCCTGCGAGGGCGGGTTGGACCAGGTGGTCCTCACGATCTTCTCCATCTGAGAGAGGATGCGGCCCAGGTTGTCGCCGTCTCGTGCCACCACCGTCAGGTTGCCCACCCTCTCGTCTAAGAACAGGGAGGGGACTGAGTGAACACGTGTAGTCGTTTTGTTCTTCACCAGGACCGGAGCGCGAGGACTGCAGTCACGTGACTTGCCTCGGATAGGACTCAAGTCACCAATTTCAAGACTTGCTTGGCTGAAACTATTTGTGAACCTCTTCGTGTAACTGCCCGAGTAATTATGACCAAGGACTTGCTTACCCAACACGTGACTTGACTCGTTGATTTTTTTTTTGAAATGGTAACTTTGGACTTGCTTGAAATCGGAAGGTTATGATTTGAGCAAATATCGGACTTATTTCCTCAGTAGCGATGGAGTGTACTCACTGTAGAGGCCAAAGTTCTTGGAGAAGGACTGAGCCACAAAGAGTTCAAAGCCCAGAGCCACAAAGAAGCGAATGGCCCACGCGTCTTTCTCCAGAGAGCCTGAGGCGAAGCCTTGGTAGGCCGAGTCAAAGAACACAAAGAGATTCCTCCTCTGGAGACCAAGAGAAGAAGAAGAAGGTCAGGAAAGACGAACTCAATCATGTGACTCGTAATAAAACATAAGGAGACCTGCATAATATCTGCTATCTGCTTCCATTCGTTTTGACTGGGATCCGTGCCTGTGGGGTTGTGGGCGCACGCGTGAAGCACGAAGATGGAACCTTCCGGAGCTTTCTGCACAAACACAACATACTCGGCGATTCATACGCACAATAAAATATGGTGGATGGTCTCAGCACAAAACAAGTGGATCTTTAACTTGCTGTCAATTTTTGTGTACTTTGATTGCGGAGTATCAGAGAGAATCGAGGACCATCATGAAAATGAGAAAATTACCCCAAAATTTGCTAGCTTAGGGCATACGATTTTAAAAACATTGTCACCTCAAGGTCATCCAGCAGGCCGCTAAGGTCCAGGCCTCTTTTGGTAGCGTCCCAGTAGCGGTACGGACGGATGTCCTTGAACCCAGCATCGGCAAACACAGCATTGTGATTCTCTGAAAAAATAAAATAAAATAAAATTGCAATAAAAGTAACACGCTATACGTTTACTGTGTGTGTGTAAGTGTCTACAGACCCCAGGTGGGCGCAGACACATAAACGGGCGTGGCCGTGTTGTTGACGCCGTTGTACCAGCGCCGCAAGAACTCGGCACCGATCCTCAGGGCGCCTGTGCCACCCAGAGCTTGAACGCCACCTACCTGAGACGGAAACAGAACCATGCAAACCAACCCATCTTCTACTGCTTATTACAAACGTTTTTTTTTTTCTGGTGTCTAATCCTTCTTTTGGTAGGTTTGGTGCCTGTATTGTCACAGAACACAAATGTTCTATGGGTTTTGAGAAGAGTTGTCAAACGGCTCGAAACCATCTGCCAAAATTGGGAACGCTTTGAAAGTAGCTGACAGTGAATGCGCGAATCGATTCTAACATGCTAACTGGTAGCCCTACAAACTTACCCTCCCCTCGTTGATGGCGGGACTGTCCTCGCCCAGGGCGACCTTGGAGGCGGCCGAACGGAAGTCCGGCAGGCCGAGGATGGGCAGGTATTCATGGTTAAGGGTGGCGTCCTCCACGATTAGACGCTCCACCTTCTTCACCACCGGTAGGACCCACGGCTGAGAGTCATCTGTGCGGTAGGCTGGACACACACACACCAAATCACCCTCAGTTCCCTGTCACATAACATTGTGATTGGCAAAATGGCCACCGAGCAGCTTCCTGGAAGGCACTCCGTTTGATTTCAGAGGTCGTAATGAGGTGGCCAAGGGGTGAAAAATTTACAGGATTTTTCCGGTAAATTTCCATGGCACTTTAAAATGGGAACCTAACATGAAAACAAACGAATGGGACAAATTGACAGCTACTTCATTCAAGCAAACAAACGGCAGCGGCCACTGGATAAACTCACATTGCTATGACTATTCCATGTCACGTTAATAAACAATAAGAATGTGTAACCCTGCCCTCACCCCTCATAAACATGTCCACAAGCACTCCAATGTTGGAATTGGAAAACACCCTCAACGTTTTCACAATTATACTTTTCCTTGTAACAAAATATTTTTGTAAATTATGCACTTGGAACACAATTTTTTTCTTTTTTGCATTGAAATGAATTGAAATACAGTCTTTCATACAGTAAGCACTAAAATCAGTGGTCTCAAACTCAATTCACTTCAGGGGCCGCTGTTGGCACATTCTAGCTGAGGCAATTGAAATGAGGGAAAAAAAAAAAAGCTGCTGTACACAAATTGTGTGCAAAACTACTGATGAAACTCTCCATGGCAACGCCACTGTAACATTCACTTGTTGAAAAATGTTTCTCTGTTTGCATCAACCCTGGTCGCCGTCACGGCCCCGAGAGCCAAAACCCCACCGTGATTGGTTGGTAGGTTCGTCTGGTCCGCACATAACATTGTAAAAGTGCCATTCATATTGAACTTCAGGGCCGCGCTGTCATCTAACTTTCCTAGTAAGGTGGGGGACACAAAATATCATCTTGGGGACCGCAAAAGGCCCGCCAATTTAAAACCCCTGACTTACAGTAAATGAATCATTGATATCCACCAGATGTCACCATAAAGCGACACACAAACACACAGTGTTGACACAATTGGGCACGTGTGCCACAAGCTTCACGGGGTCTCATTTACCCATCACTACAACCAAATAAGAGCTCGTAATTTGAAAATCTTATCAATTCAGGTACAGTAATAATTTGCTTGCATTAATCTGAAGGATGATGCCAAAATAATATTTTATTGAGGGATAGGCAAGACCCCTGAGAAGGGCCACCGTTCATTTTTGGAAATTAATGAAATTTTACAGTTTGTCTGTACTTTTTGACAACTACTACTTAAAATGTGCAAGCAAGCAAGTTGATACACCAGTTACTCGACTAAAGAGAGCATCTGCATGCGTGTTTGACCTCCGAGGAACTCATGGCGTGCACACGTGTGTAGTATCACGTATCAGCCCCACTATATCCTGAAAAGAACACCATAGACAAATGGAATAAAAGCACTTGCCTGTAAGTGCGACATCTATTTATACGCTCCTTAATGTTTTATAATGGCACTGTGAAGGCATCACACTTTACAATGCAACTGCAAGCCACAGAAAATGACAGCGCCAGGATGTGTCAGTGATATAATAAGGTGTGGTCTTCGTAAACAAAAAGCTGCTGATCTTGCCTGTGCATGCATTAATAGGGGCCTTTACTGCAAATATTTCTAAAACTCTAAAAAAATAATAATAAACAAATGGTTCTAAGAAGCGGATTTTAAAAGATGCTGGCTTATTTGAATGATCGGTGAGAGCCATAAACAAAACTTTGGCCATTTTTAAATCTACAGGTACATTATAAATATAGTATTGTTTTCCCTGCTAAAAATGTTCTATACAACATTTCTAAAGAATTTCTAAAGCACTATAGAACTTTAGGACCCGAATCCTATAGAATTTCTGTAGAAATTCTATTGTTCTGTAGAATTTCTATAGAAAATCACTGCCAAAGTCTATAGAACAAGTTGTTTTGTACAAATTCTATAGAATTCTATAGAATTTTTTTTTTTAGCAGGGGTATAAGAATAATGTGTTTACTTTTTCATGGACATTATTTGAATTGTTTAGGAGAAATCAAGAAATGTACGCCTGTATGTATTGGAACACCACAGTGGTTAGAGAACGTATTTGTACGCTAGCTATTTCTAGCTTTCATAGCTAGCTTGTTTCTCTGACCAGTTTAATTTACCTCATAGGTTTCGACAACGCTATTATACACTACGTTTATATATATTTATTATACATACACACACACAGGTATGTAATTCTAAGGCACGCAGGAATAGTTTACTAGACTGAGTTTAATTGTTCAATTACACCATATAACATTTGTTTAATTCTTTACACTCTTTGGTATTGTATTCTGCTTTCATATTTATATGTGACAACAGTACAACTTTTTTTTAATGGTTGTTATTTTTGAGAAGCGGTGACGGATCAATGACTTCATTTGAAAGGAAAAAAATGTATATTTTACGCGAGTAAAGGGGGATTAGTGAAAGAAAGAATTTAACTCGTAAATCAAGGTATAACTGAACCAAAAAAAAAAGGGACACTCGTGAAAACATATGTAACATAACAATAATATGCAATATGTAATATAACATCTGCTCTGCGTGGATGGGAAATGATGCGTTTGTAGTCCGCTGCCGAAAAAGAGACACACAATGATGCTCGGCGAGCTGCGTTGCGTGACAGAAGTCACGAGATGAGTTTACAAAATTCTAATGGAAATACATACCAGGGTATGAATGGGCCATATAAGGGTAAGCGTGATTGGAATTGTGATTACAGCAATTTGTTATCCCAAATGACGGACTTTATGGGTTTTTCCAAATGACCCTTGAATGCAGCTCGGCCAGGATCTTTAAATGGGACCAGTTAGCTTTTAGCATTGTTAGCTCCACTCACCTCCGACGCCGAGGTTCACCTTCTGCGGGTGGCTGTCCTCACGGAAGTCGGCGGACAGCTTGAAGACAGCCACCGGGGGCGCCTGCGGGACGTCACCGAAGACGGACATGGGTGCGGAGAGGGAACAGGACAACGTCTGTGGAGTTTCCGGAAAGAAGACTGGGCGGTGGGGAGAAAGTTAGCCGGGCACCAGATTCACCTTCACGGCTGCTCCAGTAGGGCACGTTTGAGGAAGAGGCGTCAGCCAATGAGACGACTCCTAACAATGTGACCTGTTGTCCTCTAACCAATGGAACTCTAACCAGGAAGTTTTCCATTGATTTGTGTTGTTCAATTCAAATTGGGAGTTTTGCATTCAAATGTGACCCGTCGATCATTGATGAATAGTTAAATGTTACATCGACGCATTTTTAACACGCGTAATTAAGAATTTGTGTATGTGTGTGAATATTTCTACTCTTTCATAAGAAGCGCAGTAACCATGTATGACCACAACATGTCAGTGTCAGCCCGCAAGCGACCACATTCACGTTGCGTTTACTCATTATTAAATACAATCAAATATATTCTGTTTTTCGTGTGTGTATGTAAGTGTAGTTTTATTGACACTGCCAGAGAGTTATTAATAAAACAATACTGAATGTTTATTAATGTTTTTGTAAAACATGCCAAGATCACACCGAGAGCATTTTCTAGTATTTTGCCCCTTTCCGGTAGGGAAGTAAGGTTGGGCGGTATCGCCTTAAAATTAAATCTCGGCGTTTTTCACAAACATCTGATTGACGATTTTTAGCGACTTTCTCTCTCTTTCGTATGTAGAAAAGACGACTTCAAAATGATTTTTTTCCCCTTTTGCACCCCCCCCAGCCTTCATTGATATACTTTCTTTCTCCAGATACTAAATAATAATAATAAAAAAGCTCTGAAAATGTTTTCGACTACCACAGAAATAATGGAAATACATACAGTATTTCTCTCTAAACATAAGTACTTCCTCTCGCGGGAAAGTGGCCCTTTTGCCAAAACAGCACATGACAATAACGACAGCAAACATGTTAACAAACGGTATAAAATGTCATTAGATTTTCTTTCTATTGGAATTGTCATTGGGGTGTTTATAATTCTGATGCAACGGGGAAACAAATGAAGGAAACTTAACTATGAGAGGAGAGAGGCGGGGTGCACCCTGAACCGGTCACCAGCCAAACGCAGGGGATGTTAGTGGTTACATGGAGTCGTCCATTGTCATCCAGTGGAAGAGCATTGAATGGTTCTGCCTGTACTCCCCACTTATCTAAGATAAAATTAAAAAAAGACGAGATAGCGCATACACGTCGATTGGTCGAAGCCAGTTGACCGCCATCTTGGTACTCTCAAAACGTGTGGAGGTCATGGTTTACAGGTTGGATTATGGTGGGGGTTTTCCTCAAATTTTGGCATGTAGGATTATAACTGGTCGTGTGAGCTTGACATTTTTTCAATTCTGGTAATATGAAGGATTTTTAATTTGACTTGGTAAGCCAAAAAAGGCTAATTGCAAAGGGAAGACCTATAAGACCGTGACTACTAAGAAATCTTGCATATTACCTAGGGCCCGATTTCCGTGACATGTTAACGTTTGCCAAAATACGCCGTGAAGCAATATCCTCATAACATAGCAAAATACTCAGCATTTTTTGTCATTAAAAAAATGACATTTTAAGTAATTCAGTTAGTTCTGTCATTCCCTTTGGCAAAAACAGAGGCCATTAGAGGAAGTGAAATAAAAGATAATGTATCAGTCTAAAAAAAAAAAAGTTTTTTTGAATTGACACCCAACAGAAAATGTTTGTGAATGCTTTTCGATGCCACATCACAGCGGCAAAGTACTTTTTAATACTTGTCGACAATGAAACTCTTCCCTTCTCGTGAACAACCTTGAACGCTAAACATCGTTTAGACGTGGCAAGAAGACATTTGCTACATTTTGTGAGAAATAATTTTTTGGTGCATCCATAAGTCAGAGTATCACACAGTGCTCAAGGGCGGAGTTTTAAGTTGAACGTTTTGTCAGCAGTCTGGCAAGGTATTGCTAAGAATATATTTTGTCAAGTTGCGAAGGGGCCAACTTTTTCCAAGCCGTGGTAAAGAGAAGCTACACAAGAGGACATTTTCTTAAATGAAGTGTACTGGCTGGGGAGGAGATCTGTTCTTTGTCATCCTGCAGAGCTTCCTCCTATCACCAGTCAGCACACAACAACACGTCAACACACAAGCGTGTGCGTACGTGGGACCTGTGGCCGAAAGCGATCCGTGTTGCCGTTCATACACATCAACGGAATGCAACCCAAGGCTGTGAAAACGGCACTGTGAGGTTGTGAGGCACAAGGGCTGCAATCGTCTGTCCATCCATCTTCTTAGTTGCTTATCCTCACAAGGGTCACGAGCGGAGCTGGAGCCTATCCTATCTGTCAACGGGCAAGAGGCGGGGTACAGCCTGAAACCGGTTGCCAGCCAATCGTAGGGCACATGGAGACAGACAACAGTCGCACTCACAATCACCCCTTGGGGCAATTTAGAGTGTATTACGTAATGTTGCATGTTTTTGGGATGTGGGAGGAAACCGGAGTGCCCGGCGGAAATTCACGCAGGCACGGAGAGAACAGGCAAACTCCACACAGGGAGGGCTGGGATTGAACCCGGGTCCTCAGAACAGTGAGGCCAAAGCTTTTCCAGCTGATCACACTGTACTGCCAAATTAGAACTAATAAATCACAAATATAGTTCATGAAATGAAAAAAAGAAATCCCTAAAAGCAGTCGAGAATTGATCAAACCGACAGAGGAGCAGGAGCCCAACCGAGCTGACGTTTGTTGGGTGAGAGGCGGCCTCCGCCCAAATCACACACCTGAGACCCAAAGCACCGGATAACCAAACTCGTCATGCTCAAATCTGTGGGGCCTTTTTTCCTTGATTAACAGGAGGCGTCCAGAAACGGGTTGCCACACTGCCAAAGGAGCCCGGGACACGCAAATTGAGTCCGCTAACACGAAAGCGTCAACTTTTTAACAAAGAAATTCGGTTTGAAAAGTATTTAAGGATCCAGGCGGGACTCTTGAGATCATTGCGTGTGCGTCTTCTCGCTAGGTCGTGAGCATCTTCCTTCTGGCACAGACGGTTCAGGGTCAAGCCTTTCTGGAAAGTACGCCAGGATGATGAACAAAAGCTAACAGCCATTAAAGACAGTCATTTCGATCCGCGCATCCTTGCACAGACACATCATCTACCGACCTTCGTGCTCCGCAAACTTGGGGTTGGACAGGATTTGTTTGCAGAACTCGAGTCCATTTCTGTGATGCTCGTGCTCATAACATCGCTGTTCAAGAGGCGAGAAGTCAAAACAAATATTGAGCTCACATGAGCACAGAAAACTCAGTAAAAGCTCAACAAGCACAGACTGACTTACTGCAAAATTAAAAAAAAAAAAAAAAAATTGAGAACCATATTGGTAAAATAGATTAGGCTTTACATGATCGGGATTTTTTGGGAGCTGACCGCAGATCAGTGACCTCGTGACCACGCCTTGGCGGGGCTTCGTCCTCAGCTTTATTTTGAGATGTGAATAATATTAACCTTACTATAAATACTTGTAACATTACAACTATTATGTTCCTACCCCCACTACCACTATGATTACTTTCAAGAACATGACTCATACTGCATCTGCAATACTTTCAAGAGTACTACTGAAAAGTTACTCAACTCCACCATGGCAACTCTTAGCACTGAAAGGAACGCTCGACTACTGTAACAGTGATGGTTCCTCCTCGCGCTCCAGGGACTGCTGCTAACGCTATTACTGCTTCTACAACAGCCACCGCCACTAGTACTAGGACTACGATGACTACTGCAACCTCAACTATGATTAAAATGTTACTACTAGACCACATAGCTCAGTGGTTAGAGCACTGGTTTGATAAACCAGGGGTCGTGAGTTCGTATCTCACTGTTGCGTCAGGAAGGGCATCCGGAGTAAAAACTGTGACAAACAAATATGTGCGTTCATCTGAGATGTTACGCTGTGGCGACCCCAAACGGGACAAGCCAAAAGAAACTTACTTACTTACTAGGTGAGCACGGTGGTACTAGCTGGTAACGCGTTGGCCTCACAGTTCCGAGGTCCTGGATTCAATCCCGGCCCTGCCTGTGTGGAGTTTGCATGTTCTCCCCGTGCCTGCGAGGGTTTTCTCCGGGCACTCCGGTTTCCTCCCACATCCCAAAAACATGCAACATTAATTGGACACTCTAAATTGCCCCTAGGTGGGATTGCGAGTGCAGCTGTTTGTCTCCATGTGCCCTGCGATTGGCTGGCGACCAGTTCAGGGTGTAACCCCGCCTCCTGCCCGTTGACAGCTGGGATAGGCTCCAGCACTCCCTGCGACCCTTGTGAGGATAAGCGGCTAAGAAGATTCAATGGATGTTACTACTACTACTATGAATCCTCCCAATTTCTACGACAATAACTAGTAAAACTAGTACAAGCACTGATTTTTTTCCATGACGACTACTGCTATTGACAACAGCACTAAAAATGAAAAAGTAATTAAAATAATATGAATACAAGTAAAAAAAAAAAGTAAAGGATTTTTTTTTTTTTTTCCCACAGCACTTGTACTGACTTCATTGGATTTACATGTGGAAATGCTGAGTATCAATCTTCTGTGCGGTTGTTTTACTTTTAGATTTCAAGGAGTGCTGTTAGGTCCGGAATGCAATACAAAACACCTTCGGCGGTGGACCCCCCCCCCCCCCCAACGCCCACCCCCACCGCTGTCCTTCAGCATCCCTCCGCATCGCGTTTTTCTCTGTCCAAGGTAGTGTGGCTGTTGAGCATGAGTAATGTCGTTGTCATCGCCGCGGATACACGAGTGAAAGAAGGGGGGACCAATGAGAGGAGGCGGTTGAGGAGAAGAGAGACGGACGTACAAGAGCAACGATTTGAGGAGTGAAGGTAGAGGAGGATGAGCGCAGTGAAGAGAGCCGACTTTGGAAGAGATGAATCACGGCAACGAGGTTGTGGGCCTTTACCAGCGACAGACTCGCAGCTTTGTTGGCACCATTAACTTTGCTGCAAGACAGAATTATTCAGGCTCCTCTATACTGACCAATGGATTTCAGATACATTTTGGGGAAAAAATGACTTCATTAATCAATTTGAAGTATCTGCTCGTTGAAAGGATGCCTGGTTGTAGATGTACTTCAATCTTCCAGATGGGGAGTCCCTGAGGCTGCATAGACAGAACGGAACATGTAAACGTCACAGTGGAGGATGGAAAAAGAGTGTGAAACTGGATTTAAGAGCTGCTTGTGGCTCTTTCGGTAGCAAGAACCTCAACCAAATCTTTGGTGTAGTTTCAGGTCAGACACGCAACAAAGATCAGCAGAACTTTTGAACCTTTGCTAACCTCTTTCAGTTCTGCAAAGGGGGGATCAGGACTCTAACTGGGTCACTCCAAAAGGCATTGCTTTGTTTTTTCTTCCATAACTCCTATTAATGTTCAATTGACCTACAGATGGTGTGAAGTTCCACGACAAAATGTTCAGATGAAGTTAGGAATTCCTTTCTCCGCCCAGCCTGCCAGTATCACTGTTGAACGTCCCGACACTCTTTTGCTAACGTCAATGTATATTTTATGGGGGGTGGGGGGGGGGCAGACCCATTTTTCCCTATTATCCTTGATACGACAACATAGGTGTTAGCGCGTGCCCAACGTTTCTGCAAATCTTTACCCAACACAAACATTCTTCTTTACCTCGTTGAGCATTCCGTGCCGTCACCTTTACTGTGCAGCTGCTCCTAGGAAGAGTAATAATACTGCAGAACTTTCTAAATTTTCGACAATCTGTCTGACCACGGAGTGATGAACATCACGCCGTTTAGAAATGTATCACGAACCAACGGTGCAAGGGCGGACCCAAATGCAGGACTCCAAGACGAGGACAACAAGTTTGACGTGGTTTTATTTCAGAAGCGGGTTGATACCAAAAAGCAGTCCAAAACAAGGCTGAGGCACAAAAACGCGAGGCTAGGCAGGATAGAAAAAGACATTCAACAAGGTCCGACGACTGTGGGGCAAACTAACAAACTTAACCGACGGGCACAGAATCGCCGTGATGAGGATAGCTCAACACTACACTTACTCTCAGTGGTGGAGAATCCAACTCGCAGTGAATGCAACGCACTGACACAAGGCAACGAACTAGCAAGGGCAGCGACAAATCTCCCGAATTAAATACATGGTATAATTAAGAGTCCACACGGAAAAAAGCTGCGGCCGGTGACAGGTGTCAGAGGTGACACCGGGCAGAGCGGTGGCCAGGCCACGCCCCTCTTGGCCGTGGTCCAGCCTTGCTCATGAATGACACGCTTTTATCGTTTCCACTTCAGCTCCATGCAAGTCAGCAATTCGCTCTTGGACGTCTCCTGAGGACTCTTTTTGTGAGGCATGTTTGTAAACATGTTCACAAATAGAAAATGGACAGAAAACTAACTGGTGCCATTTAAAGGGCAAGGCAACTTTAAAGAACAGGTCCTCGTCTTGTCACTTTTGTTGGACTCAACTGGGTTGGCTGACTCTTGACTGCAGTTAGCTCTTGAAGAGGACTTCACATATTTGTTCCCATCTGTATTGAAAATGTTTACGTTGGTGCATCGAGTCAAAACAGTTTCAGCGATTAGTTTTTAAGCAGAGTGTGCTTCTCTATAGTTGTGACAGAGGAATATCACATCAACTTTTATGACCATTTTAACCAGGCATTTCCTAAATATGTACCGGTAAGTTCATTCAAATCTCATGAACTAGTAACTAACTTCGCTAACTATTTCTGGAGACTGCAAAGGCCCACATAAATCCATAAACAACAAACCAGTGACTATGATCAGCGAGAACATTCTCTTTATTATGTTTGAAAAACAAAAAGTTTGTCGTAATTCTCTTTTGTTACAGTTTCAGAGTTCTGTACAGAATAAAAAGAAATAATCACTGCTTAAGAACAGTCAACTCTCAAACTAGAAATAAAAAGGAAAGCAGGTTTACAATAGAAATTAGTAGTAAGACATTGTCTGAAGTGCAATGGCATAGCTCAGATGAGTTAAACATGAAACCAAAACATTCTAAATAAAAGTACTTCTCTATTTTTCCCAACAAACAGAAATTCTTTACAGAGTAGAGACTGTATTATCTGATGTATTTAAACCTGTAAAAACATATTTACAAATAGCCATTATCTTTTATATATATTTTCTTCTTATAATCACATACTGTATATCATCAGCACCAGTAAAAAAAAAAAGTCCAACATAAAACAATAAACATTAATAATATCATTTTTTTTCATTAAAATTTTGTCTACAGATTTGGTCCCAGAACACAATGATATTTGCAAGAAGTTTGTCTTCCTGAAGAGATAAAACAATGTCTGGATGAACCTTCACTTTAAAGAGGACGAGACTAACCCTAACACCGACCGCGTCCGACCTTACCGTTACCGCGTTTGTTCATTTTTCATTCACGTTTGGACGCAAACACTCGAGTTGGAACTGCTTCCGCAACTAAAGGGTTTGTTTTCATTTCCTGATGAGACCGCTACAAAATAAAACGGAGGGATGGAGGACTTCAACTCCCCAAACGTGAGGAAATTAAAACCTCATTTGTGGGTGCCAAAAACAAACAAAAAAAAACCCCAAACAAACAAACAAAAAAATCAAATAAATAAAAAGTCACCAGGTCTTGTAGGGCAATGGCGCTTACTTGTGTTTGTATTTAAAGGGTTGGCCTATACAATACCAACAACCATTAAAACGCGTGTTGATGGCATGGATCTACTTTACAGGGAAGAAGGCTTTTTGGTTTGTTAACTACAGCGTCACCCTCCAAACGTTCACACCGACGAGGTGACAAACACGATAATGCACAGGCAGCCTTGAGCAAATGATACAATTATGGGAAGAAGAGGTGCCATCATCAAAAGTGTTGAAACTTTTTTGACATGCGAGGATGGAAGGTTGATGATTTTCAAAGCCTTATCGAAATGCAAACTTAAGGCGTCTCACCTCTTTACCTCGTAATATATATGATGTTTTTTTTTTTGTTTTTTTTTTAAACAAGCAAACACACTATCGAATAAATCCCAAAGGCTTAGCAGTGGTTCATTTTCATTGTAAAGCGCGAGAGAGGGGGACAACTTGCATTTTTTTTTTCTTCACAGTAGTTTTACAGTAAAACACAACTCAGATGAAGTTGGAGTGAGAACATTTGTTTCGCTGCTGCGGTACAGAAGGAAAAACCACGATGTAGCAAGCAGATGTGCCACGCTGGAAAAGACGGCTGCGCTGCCACGGGAGGATAATCAAAATAAAATAAGGCCAACTGAAACTTTGCTTCTTTTAATCGACAAAGACACAACCAGCGTCATTCCAAGAGGTAAAACACAGCAACTAAGAAAACAACAGGCGTGGGCTTAATGAGAGTATTGTTTTTGTTTTTTTGTTTTTTTTTTAAATAAAATAAGTCACTTGTGGTGCTTGTATACATTCAGTGCCCAGTGATCATTTCAACTTCAATCAACCCGATGAGTGTGACGTGGTTTGTGCCACATAGGCTGAGGGCTTCATGTCAACCACCTCTTGCACATTCACCCAGGTTACTATTTTTTCTTGGTGTGGATGCCATTTATAGAAATGCACGTGGATGTACTTGCTTTAGCGCCCTTCTTTCTCTCTGTGTTCTTCTACTGTACACTTACTTTATGTGCTCGTCACTCACAGAAACAAGCCCCGCCTCCTCCCAAAAAAAGCAGGCAAGGGCCGAGACTCTCAATGAAAGAGACGAACATCATTTGCTCTGTTGTGATGTTCAAAATTTCAACAGTGAAGGGAGTGTTGAGAGAAAGAGAGAGGGGGGGGGGGAATGGAATGATTCTCAGGAGATGGTAGGAAAGGTGGGATGGGGGAGAAGGATGACAGAAACAGATGAAATGAAGACAAAGAGAAAGAGATGGAGGAAGAACGATTTGTGTGAGTTGGAGGGCAGGGTGGCGGGGCACATTTCAAAGTCACAAAATGGGAGAATTGAGAGTACTTCTGACTCCCTCACGGAGTGGAGAGATGTGAAGCACTGAGCCGGGTGGCACAAACAGATAGAAACTGCTGTCTTGAGGGCAACTTTTTCTTCTCCTCCATCAGTCTGCTGTGTTCAATCAGCCCCCGCTGAAGCTGCGCCTCGAAACGCACTGTAAACGGGCTTTGCTTGAAAATACTGGAAAATAATCACTCTTTCCGCAGGGTAAAAAAAAAAAAAAAAAGGGAACTTGCCAGAACGCATTTCTTAATCTCGATATGAGTTTCCATTAATATGCACAAGACAATAATGATTTCTCAGTGGTCATCCACGCACAGAACACATGAACTCGATTTGTGAACTCGCCTAAAGAACATGCCATCAACATTGCGCAGCAAGTGGACTTTTCTTGCTTGCTGAAGATGTTTTCAGAGTTAATTAAAAAGGGTTCTGAAGTTCTAAATCCAAGTTGCTTCAGTCCCATATTCATGTCTCTGGTCTGGTGGGTGTGTCCCCTGGGAAGAGGCTTATTACTGCAGTTGAAATATTGTTTATGAAGTGCGGTACTATGAGCTCTGTTTCGGAGAGACCAAGCAACCGCCACCACACACACACACACACACACACACACACACACACACACACACACACACACACACACACCACACACACACACACACACACACACACACACACACACACACACACAACACACACCACACACACACACACACACACACACACACCACACACTACACACACACACAACACACACACAACACACACACACACACACACACACCACACACACACACACACACATCACAACACACACAACACACACACACACACACACACACACACACACACCACACACACACACACACACCACCACACACACACACACACACACACACACACACACATTACACACACAACACACAACCACACACACATCACACACACACACACACACACACACACACACACACACACACACCACACACACACACACACACACACACCACACACACACACACACACACACCACACACACACACACACACACACACACACACACACACACACACACACACACACAACACACACACACACACACACACACACACACACAACACACACACACTACACACACACACACAACACACACACACACACACACACACACACCACACACACACACACACACACACACACACACACACACACACACACACACACACACACACACACACACACACACACACGTATGGTATAATTTCGAAGTGCAGCCTCTTTTGAGTCCAGTCTGAAGTTCAAAGAGAAGGGAGACCTCACTGAGGAAAACAAAGTCAAAGTCTTGAAGAAAACCGTGTACAACCCCAATGGGACTTTGTGTTAAACACATAAAACAGAACACAAAGACTTGCAAATCACGCTTAGCATATATTTAATTGAATACACTTGGGAGACAACATATTTCATGTTCAAACTGATAAACTATGGTTTTTAGTAAAGGTGGGTGCCACGATTTTGTATAAAAGCAACTTCTCTTAATTGCTGTCGTTCAAAAAGATGGGACGAGGTTCACCTTTTTATGAACAAATGCGTGACCAAATAGTCGGGAATTTGGGGGATTTCATTATCTATGGCCCGTGATATCATCAAAAGGTTCAGAGAGGCTGCCGCATGTAAGCGGCAAGGCCGAAAACCAGCATTGAATGCTCATGAACTTCCATCCCTCAGGCTGCATCAAAAACCAACAAGTTGTCAAGGATGTCACCACACGGGCACAGGAACACTACAGAAAAACAATGTCAGTGAAAAGAGTTGGGCGCTACATCCGAAAGTGTAACTTAAAACACTACTATGCAAAGCAAAAGCCATTTATCAACAACACTCAGGAAGTCTGCCAGCTTCTCTGGCCCCAGGCTCATCTAAGATGAACTGATGCAAAGGGGAAATGTTTTCTGTGGTCCGACGAGTGCACATTTCAAATTGTTTTGGGAAATGTTGGCTTTTGTGTCCGCTGGGCCAAAGAGGTAAAGAACCATTCACACTGTTATGGGAGCAAAGTTCAAAAGCCAGCATCTGTGATTTTATGGAGTTGTGTTAGTGCCAATGGGATGGGTAACTTACAGATCTGTGACATAGCCATTAATGCTGTAAGGTACACGGAGGTTTTGGAGAAACAGATGCTGCCAACCAAGCAATGTCTTTTTCCTAGATGCGCCTGCTTATTTCAGCAAGACAATGCCAAACCACATTCTGCACGTGTTACAAAATTGTGGCTTTGTAGTAACAGGTATTACCTGTCTCCCATTGAAAATGTGTGGTGCATTATGAAGCGTAAAATCCAACAACAGAGACCCCAGTCTGTTGAACAAGTGTAGCAGTACATCAAGCAAGAATGAGAAAGAATTCCACCCACAAAGCTTAAACAATTAGTGTCCTATTCTGCACGTGTTACAAAATTGTGGCTTTGTAGTAACAGGTATTACCTGTCTCCCATTGAAAATGTGTGGTGCATTATGAAGCGTAAAATCCAACAACAGAGACCCCAGTCTGTTGAACAAGTGTAGCAGTACATCAAGCAAGAATGAGAAAGAATTCCACCCACAAAGCTTAAACAATTAGTGTCCTCAGTTCCCGGATGTTGGATGTTTTTAAAAGAAAAGGTCATGTAACAAAGTGGCAAACATAAACCCGTCCCAGTTTTTAGTTAGTTCCGTTAATGGCTATTGACCCAAAAAAGTTGATCAGTTTGAACATTTATTATCTTGTCTTTGTCGTGTCTTCAATTCAATCTAAGTTGAACATGGTTTGCAAATCATTGTATTCTGTTTTTATCTATGTTTAACACAACGTCCCAACTTTACTGGCATTGGGGTTGTATGTCAAACCAGAAAGACGTCTTGTTACCAGCTCCTAACAATATCCTGACATATCTTGGCCAAAGATTGCCTGACACGCTGAGTAAAGTGGCCACAAATAAGACATTGAACAGCAGGTAGATGACTGACGGGTCGCTACGCAAAACGGTTATTCACCAGTCACACTTGGGAACAACAACCCTCATCTGACAACCTCCAAGGGAAACATCCACCAGACGTATGAATTTCGAGAATTCGGCACCCGAGATTTAGAAGTGAAGAAGCCTTTAGGAAATCAAATTTCTGACAACCAAGACAGTCGCGTTGCCAAAATCCACTTCTGCAGATTACCATGACCTGGATGACTGAAACGCTACATAGACACCAATTAACATTGGAGTGTGTCCTTTTGTGTCTTGAAATGTTTACTTCATCCAGTAAAAACTCATCTCTAGTTTTCATTTAGGCTATTGGCTAGGGAAAAACTCCTCCATCCAACCCTCGCTTGAGTCCAGCTCCGCTCCTGATCCATCCCCCAATCCGAAGGCTCCTCCACTGGAGGGCCCGCCCCCATAACCATAGGATGACATGTCTTGATTGGCTGTCCTTTGGTAGGCCTGCGTCTGATTACCAACGCCCAGTCCCCCGGGTCCGTAAGGTCCACTTCCTCCGGCGGCCCCTAAACCCGGGCCCCCAGGGCCTGGCCCGAACGACCCCATTCCAGTCGCCCCTGGACCCATAACCCCTTGGTTTAACCCCTGGTTCATGACCATGGGCCGAGACTGGTTGGTCCTGGGCTGACCGCCCATGTGTGTGCCCATCGGGCCACCCATGCCCGCTGCTGGGTTTCCCACCCTGGGGTCCATCCCTTGGGCCATCCCCTGGCCTGGCCCCTGAAAGTGTTGCTTGGCCACGCGTGGGGGATGACCTGGCTGCATCCCGTAGCCCTGGGCGGAACTGAATCCAACCCTGTCCCCTCCTGTTCCTGTAGTCCTTACGACACTCGGCCCCATGCCTTGTAGACTCTGTCCTTGTTGCTGCGGCCAGCCTCCTCCGGCCATTGGCCCGCCACCCCCTCCAGCTCCCAGCATGCTTTGCAGTCTTTGTGCTTGGGCTTTGGCATTAGTTGGACCTTTGAGGGGTTGCTGGGCCATGGGGTTCATTAACATCCCTTGTCCTCCATAGCCTCCAGCGGCACTACCGCCAGGGCCTCCAGGAATACCCCCAACCCCGGGACCGCCGCTTGCTTGCCTGGGTTGCCCTCCAGCCGGGTTGTGCTGCTGTGGAAGACCGAGGGAGGCTTGGACACTTTGGCTCTGGTGCTGCTGCTGGTGGATTATTTGGCTCATGGAAGGACTGAGCCCATAGAGAGAACCCTGGTTAGAGCCTTGGGTGCTGTAGGGTAGGCCCATGTCACCTTGGGGTCCTGCGGTGCTCCCCTGGCTCTGGACAGAGCTCATCTGGACCATCTGCTGCTGGTTCTGCTGTTGCTGTTGTAGAAGACGTGCAGCCCGAATGCTCTGGAGAGCTTGGCTCCTGGATGCCAGATCTTGAGGAGAACCTGAGAATAAAGTACATGGTAGTAGTCAAGATTGGAGTAACACATGGAAAGGCATACTGTATATATAGCAAGAATAAAAAAAAAAATAGGACTCAAATGCGTCAGGAAGGAGCCATATTTAGTTTAAAGGGGAAATCCACTGGTTTGCATGAACAACGTTACCAATAGGTCATGTAATATGCACCCTATTTTGACAATGTGATGTTAAATCCTCTCTCATTTAATAGTCTTTTGAGAAGATTTTTATCAACAATTACGAATTTGGAGGGACGCTGCCATTTTCGCGAGTCACATGATGTACGTGGGCGTATGTGACGTGTACCTTGCCGTTCCAAACGCTGGATGGTTCTTTAGACGACACGGACTCCAACTACTTGGAGGCCTACGCACGACATAAGTGCGTAAACAAAGGCCCCCGGGAGCTCCGGGTCGGCAGCCCCGGATGCTTCTTCGGATGGGAATGACGCGGAGTCTGACGAGCGAGCTTCGGCGGCGGCCGCAGGCCAAGATTCCAGGAGGCGGAAACCGTTAGCCCCGGACGCCGAAGCTAGGCTAAAGGCCTACAGTGCCACAGAAGACGGGCCACGAGCCGAGCTTCAATGTCTGGGGAGGCCTTTAGCCGTGGACGCCAAAGCTAGGCTAAAGGCCTCCGCCACCACCGAAGCTCGGCTAAAGGCCTCCGCCGCCTGAAAGCTTGCTCGTCAGACTCCGTGTCATTCAAGTCTGAAGAACCATCCGCCCTGCCATCCTGGAGCTCCCGGGGGTGCTTCTTTACATGCACTTATGTCGAGCGTAGGCCTTCGAGTAGTTAGACTCCGCGTCATTCCACCCAAAAAACGATCCATCAACATTAATTACAGCCACAGGTTCAAATGTGTATGGAGGTATTCCTCCGTCTTCCTGATGAACCGATACTGCTATTTCTTCATCAGGTGAGGATAAATGTGAGAAATCAGTGCTGGGCGTAATGGTGTCCCATGTAATAGAGCGTTTGGAACGGAACAGTACACGTCACATACGCCCACGTACATCATGTGACTCGCAAAAATGGCAGCACCCCTGAAAATTCGTGATTGTCGACAAAAATATTCTCAAAAGACTATTAAATGAGAGAGGATTTAACATCACATTGTCAAAATAGGGTACATATTACATGACCTATTGGATACACTGTTCATGCAAACCAGTGGATTTCTCCGCCTCATGTTTTCTGCGCATTGCATGTACATAAGAGGTTGCATTTGTATTTGTAATGTCAGAGACAACATAAAAAGGTGGGGATTGACAAAAAAAAAATTTAATCGGGGATCATCTCCTGCAGTATGGGACTATTGGAGACATATTGACTTCAAACACTGAACCTGCACTCCAGAACTAAAAAGTACTGCAAATGATGAGTGACTGTCAGCCGAAAATTTAACATTAACTAAACATACAGTGTTTGATATAATAAAAACTATAATAAAAACAAATAATTTATGTACGGGATAATACTCTTGTAAAGCTTGAGCTTTACAGAGTGAAAAAGTATAAACAGCAGTAGATAATATTCCAGAACAAAATATTTACTGTTAAAAAAGACCAAATTAAATTCAAATCCCGGCGTGCCAGAAGGGTTGGAGTTAGTCACAGTTTCCTTTCAAAAAGATGCTCAGTAGTGGCACAACTGTCAAGGTCTTCCAGTGTGGAAATTGCTCTAAATCCGGTAATGAACCCACTCCTGACATCATTCCACTAATCCCTCACCTCGCAGCTTGGCGTGCAACAGTAACAGTACGAGAACAAAGAGGATCACACGCCACACTCTCGGGATTTGTGCGGCGAGTAGACTTACGGAACTAATAACTGGAGACATACGGAAAGTGAGCATGATTAGGAAATTTCAGACGAGACGAGAGAGTCACCGTTTTGACCCCTTTTGTAGATAAATGCCAGGAAAACAACACAACACCTCTTGTCCTCCTCCATATCTTTTGGACTTTCAGCTACATATTTTTTCATACTATGAACGCCTTTCAACTTGAATTTCAACCTTCCTGGGCTGAATAGTCTTCATTCCCCCATCATCCTCACACCCACTCTCTGTCACTTTCTGTCGTTCATCCCAGCCTCCCCACGTTCCAGATCATGCACCTATTCTTCTTGTTGACACCCCCCCACCCCACCCCTCCATCCTCTCTCCCACTTCACTCCTCTCATCCATCTCTCTGACTTCACCGGAACTCTGGGGGATCCAGGACAGACAAGTTGCCTTGGTAACAGGCAGAGCAGGAAAATCTCTCGTTTTTTTTTTTTTTTTTTTTTTAAAGACACAAAACGAGAGGCACAAAAAAAAATCTAATCTCAATGCCAAAGGGTGTATTTGACAGGAACAGATTGACGGGATGGGGTTTGGTTTCGCTGCCATAGACATTCAGAAAGTCACGCATAGTCTATGTTTATAAAAAATAAAAAAAAAAACTTTCAGTTTATAACAACTTTGGTATTATTTTAAATACTTTTCTTTTATTACAAACATTTACTTTGCATTGCTTTGCATGATGTGTACTGTATAGTTAAAATGTTGATGTTGCTCATTCACCTTGATACTGACTGACTTGAGGGAAGGGATTCCGCTGACCTTGGCCCATCTGTCTTGGGAGATGCTGATGTTGGAGCTAAGAAAACACGCATACGCACACAAATGCAAAATCATACAAATATTGTTGAAAACGCGCAGTAGCGCAGACTTAAAGCAGCAATTAGGTGGAGTAAATAAAAAAACAATGTTGACATTCATGCAGTTACAATGTGTGCAGTTTCATGTGCATATGTACAGTGAAGAAAATGACCATTTGAACACCCTGCTATATTGCAAGTTCTCCCACTTAGAAATCATGGAGGGCTCTGAAATTTTTATAGTAGGCGCATGTCCACTTTGAGAGAGATAATCTAAAAAGAAAAATCCAGAAATCACAATGTATAATTTTTTAATGATTCATTTGTGTGATAGAGCTGCAAGTAAGTATTTGAACACCTGTCCATCAGCTAGAATACTGACCCTCAAAGACCTGTTATACCACCTTTAAAAGTCCACCTCCACTACATGTATTATCCTGAATCAGATGCACCTGTGTTAGGTCATCAGCTGCATAAAGATACATGTCCACCCCATACAAATCAGTAACATGGCCAAGACCAAAGAGCTGTCCAAAGAAACCAGAGACAAAATTGTATAACTCCACACGGCTGGACCATTTGTATGATACAGAGGAGTCATGGGAGAAAGTTTTGTGGTCAGATGAGACCAAAATTGAACTTTTTGGTCATGATTCCGCTAACAATGTTTGGAGGAAGACAAATGATGAGTTCCATCCCAAGAACACCATCCCTACTGTGAAGTATGGGGGTGGTAACATCATGCTTTGGGGGTGCTTTCAGCACATGGGACAGGACGACTGCACTATATTAAGGAGAGGATGACCGCGGCCATGTATTGTGAGATTTTGGGGAACAACCTCTTTCCCACAGTCAGAGCATTGAAGATGGGTCATGGCTGGGTCTCTTTCAACATGACAATGACCCGAAGAACACAGCCAGGAAAACCAAGGAGTGGCTCTGTAAGAAGCATATCAAGGTTCTGGCATGGCCTAGCCAGTCTCCAGACCTAAACCCAATAGAAAATCTTTGGAGGGAGCTGAAACTCCATGTTTCTCAGCGACAGCCCAGAAACCTGTCTGATCGAGAGAAGGTCTGTGTGGAGGAGAGGGCCAAAATCTCTCCTGCAGTGTGTGCAAACCTGGTGAAAAACTAAAGGAAATGTTGAACCTCTGTAATTGCAAATAAAGGTTACTGTACCAAATATTAACATTGGTTTTCTCAGGTGTTCAAATACTTATTTATAGCTGTATCGCACAAATCATAAAAAAAAAAAAAAAAAATCATACATTGTGATTTCTGGATTTTTTTTTTTAGATTATCTCTCTCACAGTGGACATACACCTACCATGAAAATTTCAGACCCCTCCATGATTTCTGAGTGGGAGAACTTGCAATATTGCAGGGTGTTCAAATACTTATTTTCTTCACTACACATTGTAAAGAAATGAATGCAGGCATTAAATTGGGATTGAGCACTTAGACTGCAGTGTAAACGAGTTTTGGATTGATCAGCGCACGCTGAGGAAACAAAACGTCGCAGCCCATTCCATTTGTGTGCGCCGTGAAAGTTACTGCAGTTCACAGGCGACACGACACCGCAGTGTTCCTTCCAGACGGCGATTGAAGTAGAGATGCATATGTTTTTTGCAGATCAAACGAAAAACCAACATGGTGGGCTGAGGACTTCAGAGTCCAAGACTGTTTAACACTTGATTCAATCGTAGAGAGAGAAGTAAAAAGAAAACAGGACATTATCGCAGCAGGTGGCATGTGGAAAAATAACACGAACATAAGCGTGCACACATGCTGGAGAGATGAAAAGACGTCGTGGAGAGGGGGCAGCGGAGGGTAATTAGACGTGCGAACAGACAATGGTAGGGAACATCAGGGGAGGAGCTCCTCTTTTCATGCACACAAATACAGTATGTATTTTCAAATTGATAAACAACGTAGGCAAAAATAATGATTCCACACACTCTGCACGGCCCCGGATGAAATGTTCACCTGCTCGGCCAGAAGCTGCTGCTGCTGCTGCTGCCGCTGCTCCCTGAAGAGTTGCTGCTTCTGCTGCTCCATCATGTGCATCTGCACCCTCTTCTCTTGCTCCATCACCATCATATGTTTCATCATGGCCGCCTGCTGCTGGTTACCCACGTAGCCCGGAGGCGGACCCGACCCCTGGTTAGGCCCCACTCCTGAAGCCACACCGCCGGCGGGGTGCGGAGGTGGGATGGCGCCAGGTGGTCGGGACAGTCCCACAACACCTTGCTCCTAGACAAACACACAGTAAAGAGGAAGTCACAGCTAAACAGTTTGATGAACGGATGCGGCCGCCGACTGGCAACCGGTGAATTTTGCAAGCCCCGGTGGCCCATCATTTAGGATCGTTAATCTGTTTGCCTCTTGTATTTTGCCATGTAATGTGCTCGTGACAGCTTTCGTTTTGAGCCTATTTCAATCTGATATTTTGCAAACGAAAACACCTTTTCCACATTGATTAAATTTGCTGGAATTGTTGCTTGTGCAGATGAGACTGTTTAGTGTAGAAAACTAAATGTACCTTTTGTGTCAGTTTTGTTGCATTTCATCCATCCATCCATCCATCCATCCATCCATCCATATTTTTAGTTGCTTATCCTCAAGTGGGTCGTGGGAGTGCTGGAGCCTATCCCAGCTGTCAATGGGCAGGGGGCGGGGTACACCTAGAACTGGTCGCCAGCCAAATGCAGGGCACATCGAGACAAACAACTGCACGCACAGTCACACCTAGGGGCAATTTAGAGTGTCCAATTAAAGTTGCATGTTTTTGGGATGTGGGAGTCAAGTAAAAGCTATGTCAGCTGCAAAAAAAGCTACACTTTTATTTCTTTTTGTCCACTAATCAAAACAGAATACTTGGCGAATCAACATTTGTACTGAAATGCTACGATCACAATTGTAATGATTTTTCTCATTTGTTTTGTGACATGGGATATATTCTCTTCATCTTGTAATGGCAAGTTGTTACCCCAAAAAGTGATACATTTGAGTGAAACCTATGGCATTTTTGAAAAATATTTGGTTGAAATAAAAAGAATCGGTAGCCGGTATTGGTGAGTTCTCAAAAGAGAGGATTCATATTTTATGTGAAAGAAGTGGTATTGTTGCATCCACAAATATTTGAGCGTATGTGCATTTTTGTGTGTACAAAACAGAGATGCAGCCAAGTAAGCCATCCAAAATTCTCCCAAGACTGCCTAAATTGAGCCTCTATGTTCTATAAAAGCATAAAAAAAGTGTTCCGGTATATTTAGCAGCATTATCCTGAGCCCTCGCAAAATGGTTTGTCCTTACTGCATATATTAAAAACTCATTAGCATATAAAGAGCACTTCCTTCTCCACTTAGCCATATGCTAATCTGCAATAGGACTAAATACCTCGGCTCGCGCACAGAGGGAGCATTTATGGCACGTTTTTAAACCCCAACAGCTGAAATGGAAGAGGATGTTGTTTAGACCTACTGGCAGGAAGAGTAGTCTGGTACGGAGAGCAAAAGGTGATTCGTACACGTAAAAATGCATCAACGCAGTCCCTGACATGACAAAGCACATGTGTGCATGTGTACGAAGAGAGCAGATGCAGGAATGGGCTTCAGCCTTTGCAGCCGGAGGGGTTGCGTCCGTGCATTGCCTCTTATAACACAAAAACTGGTGGAGGAATCAGCACCGTGTTTTTCAGATTGTACACAGCAGACAGCTACATACGCACACACAAACATGCACACACACACACACACGCGCGCGCACAGGAGACTGGTCGATGCTCTCAGCTACGTGTCTTCGTGTTTTTCAGATTGTACACAGCAGACAGCTACATACGCACACACAAACATGCACACACACACACACGCGCGCGCACAGGAGACTGGTCGATGCTCTCAGCTACGTGTCTTCTCATCTGCTGCTGCTCCTTTCCTTGGGTTGCACCACAACAGAGATGGCGGGGAAGGAGTAATTCTCACAAGTGACCAACAGGAGGCAATGGTGACCTTTAAACATCTGTGTGGGTGCGTGTTTGTGTCATTGGTCTCCTCTGAGCAGATGGCTCAATCATGACTGCTCTGATCTACGATTCCCCCCCCCCCCTTTTTTTTTTCCACATCTCTCCAAACGCCCAACCATTAAAAACTCTTTCTTGGCTCCTCTTCAATCTTTTGAAAAACACAGGGCACCTGGGCGTCTCCTTTGTTGGGAGTACAAGTGGGTCTAAAGCCCACATACACTAACGCACGCCGTAGGGAAACGATTCACTGCAAACATGCCGTGGATTGGATGTCAAAAGGCTGCCAAATGATAGGAGGAAGGTGACATTTGAGAAGGGATGAGAGGAGGAGAGCTGTTATTGTGCAAGGAGGAGTGAGGGAGAAGATCAAGGAGGAGTAAACGGTGGCTCGGGGAGAAGAAAGCAACAGTTGCTGCGGCCAGGACCAGATGGCTCTTGGATCAGAAACTACGCTTGGCGTGCCCGGTCGCCCTCCACAACACTTCGCAGACACGCACGATCCCACACCAAATCTGTTACATGTAAATATTCTGCTTGGACGACACGTTTTGTCTCTGAAGTCGCAAGTGCATCCTAACTCAGAAATGCGCACATTGTGAAGCAGGTTGACATTCCACTTATCGCAACTGTCTCTTCACCTCCGGTCGTCTGTCCCCGCGAGACACTTTTTGTTCTGGTGCCCCAGCGCTGCTCAACACAAATGGGTCAGTGGCGACCGAGGCCGCCGTGTACGCAAGTCGAGTTGCCAGTTTGTTGCAGGAAAGGAAGAGAGGATGTGGTGAAAAAAGACGCATTACAGCTTGCCTGTGGAGGATGTGTGTGCTTGCATAATGTGGCTTTGTGTGTAGTGGAGGCTGTCAATTTGATCGGGTTAGGAGGCGTCCAGAGCCCAGGCAATTACATTACATGTGAAGCAAGCTGGGATATAGGTGTATGTATTTGTGTGCGTGTGTGGCCTCGCGTCTGCTAAAACAAGTTTTCATTCCTGCCTCAGCAAAGCAGAAAAGCCGCCGTTTTGGTTTTATGTGGAAAAGGCCAAGAAAGTGCAAAGACGCAAGAAGTATGTCACATTTTTCTTTTATCAGTTTTTTTTAACAAAAATTATAAAAAAGTTATGGTTTGAGTTAATGTCATATTCTTTCAAGACAAAAACAATTCCATTTTATGGGGCTTTTTTTTTTTTTTATAGCCATACAGTATCGTTAGGATGAATCCACATACTGCAAGTGGTACCTGTACCACACTTCGAGAATCACTAGTTTAATATCCATCCATGTTCTTTGCCGCTTATCCTCACGAGGGTCACGGGGAGTGCTGGAGCCTATCCCACCTTTCAACGGGCAGGAAGCAGGGTACACTCTGAACTGGTTGGCAGCCAATCGCAGACTAGTTTAATATATTAATAATTATCCAAGATAAACATTTTACTTGACTATTTCAATTTCACTATTTCAAGAATAAGTCACTGATGGTGTAGGAGTACACTCGCCTGACTTTGCTGTGGGGAGCGTGGGTTCAGTTTCCACTCAATGAGGGTCTGAATGGTTGCCCGTCTCTATATGTGCCTTGCGATGGACTGGTGACTAGTTCAGGGTGTTAGTCCGTCTTTCACCCGGAGTCAGCTGGTGTAGGTTCCAGCGCCCCGTGACTCTAACCAAGTTATGCGGTGTTGAAAATGGGCGAGTATTTCAAGAATTAAATGCACATGCAATGGTGGTGTAAAACCAATTGACTGGCAGCGGGAACAACAACCCGAAAGTCGAAAAAGTACCAGACAGACTTAACAATATCCAAATAGCCCTGTTGACACACACCCATACAAAAACAAGGACATGAGGATGGAAGCAGCCAGAGCCACCGTTTCCTCAAGTGAAGAACAGACCCACCCTCAGTCCCGAAGACCACCTCCTCATTCTCACATGGTCACTTTCTCCTCAAAGTACATTTAAACCGTTGCTCCCCACAGTGGGTTCATTTAATCTCTCGCATCTCTGGCCTCTAAACCCGAATTGGCCTATTTCTGAACTCCACGCATAGCGCACATGCCGAGGAAAACACTACATTTACTGTGCAGCTTGTAAATAACTACAGACTCTCACTGATTCGAGAACAGCAGACGGGATTCAAACCTGTGACAATCACGTGAATAAACCTGCAGCTATCCGGCAGTACTGTGAAACCCCTGATTTTAAAACCTGCAACATAAAAAATGATTCCAATTCTTCAACAAATAACGTGTTTCTAACTAACATGAGTGTAGCGTACTTTACACCCCATTTTTGTAGTTTTGCTGAAATGAACCTGTTTTGAGGGGCCACTCTGGTCTCATGCAAACGACTGAAGCAATGCTGAGTAGTTGCTCTCAAGCATCACAGAGTTTTAGAGAAATAAAAGGCTGGCCCTAGCAAAAGGCATTTGCATTTTCCCTTATGGAGGCAGCACTTCATTCCCCTGAGCTTTCAAATCATACTTATCTTTGTGTAGTGGACCTGCACATGTGGCGCATGCAGATGACAATGAACCAAACACAACCCCACCACTCTCATCCCACTCTCGCAATTTCTCCTAACAGTTGAATATGTGCTGTTTGTCGAAAACTAATGATATCGCTGATGTCAGCTAATGCTAACCTGTGCTAACACCAGAGCTGCGCTTTGACATGAAAGTAATTTTGTGTGGTTAGCTTCAAAATGAGACCCTTGTCCAGTCTGGTTTCCAAGTAAAGGTAGAGAACCTCAGCAAGAGGAGTATTATATAAGTTTTAAATGTTAAATAAAGGCGGCACGGTGGCGTAGCTGTATAGCGTAGGCCTCACAGTTTTGACGACCCAGGTTTGAAACCCGGCCCTGCCTGTGTGGAGTTTGCATGTTCTCCTCATACCTGCGTGGGTTTCCTCCCACATATCGAAAACATACAACATTAATTGGACACTCTAAATTGTCCCTTGGTGTGATTGTGAGTGCGGCTGTTTGTTTCGATGTGCCCTGCGACTGGCTGGCCATTGATGGGTGTGGAGTGCAGCCATTCCAGAGAACTATTTGTATAATTTTTCGACACAGGCTGCCTTTGTTTATTGTTTTTGTTTGTTACAGTGCATTCTGGGTAGTGACGTCAAATGGGATGTCCCAGACGCCTCGAGTAGTTTTTAGCTGAGGCCGCAGTCGCAGCCACTGGGAGCGCTCAACCCTGCTCAGTCATTCTAGTTCGAGGCAGAGTGTGACCAGGAAAAAGAGGGGAGAGAGGAAGAAAGAAGAAAGGAGGACGAAGAAAGTCGAGTTGGTCATTTTGAGTGCTGTATTTGTATCTACTGCTTGCCAATGCCTACTGACAAAGCGAGTATCTGTTTCCTTTCATTTCAGCCGCTGCCAACAGTACTTGTTGGTTTTGCCTAATGCTATAAATGCATTCAGTAGTAACAGAATAATGTTCTATGCAGACCTTTTTCAGGTAAGATTGTGAGTGCGATTCTCACTGTTTGATTCTATGTGCCATCCCATTGACTGGCAACCAGTTCAGGATGTACCCTGCGCCTCCGTACCGAAGATAGCTGCGATCGGCTCCAGCACTCCTGCGACCCTTGTGAGGATAAGCGGCTCACAAGATGGATGGATGGAAGTCAGTTTCTAGTACAAAAGGATTGTTTCCAACAGCTGCTGCATCTTGAAAGGGCTGGTCAAGGAACGCGGTCAGTGCCTCCTGCCCTTTGTGTCTTTTGCTGGACTTTTGCATGTCCCACGCAGCCATTTAGGCTCCTTGTGAGGAAAGCTAGTTGGCACTGCATTGGATTTAAGCCGTCGTTTATACCCAGACACACCGGTAAGCTCTCCCGTGAGCCGGGGGCGATCAAAGGCTTCGCGCAAGCGCATATCTTCCCCTTTCCTCAACTTCATCTTTTTGGAAAAGCTATGAATGCTTACATACTTTTTTTTCTCTATTCCATCCTGATTGGAAATTCCATCCCGAAGCGGCCGCAGCACGGCATTTTTTACTTTTTTTGGTGACGATAATTTGTTCCCAAGTAGTTAGCTTAGCTTCGCAGAGAGCAGTGACATAATAGTTTCACAACACATATTCCCAGGATTCTTTGCGATTCTAAACGTATCATTAGACCGTATCAAATTACGTTCTAAACAAAATTGTTTCATGAACTTTTAGCCATAATTTGCTATTTATTTGTTTCTTATATTCCAAAACATGATTGGATGGTACAGTACGTGTCACATTCTGGGTGGAGATTAGCCAATTTTGAAGACCAAATATCTGGCAAATTATTACACGTTGACAGAAGAAACCTCCCCCCCCTTTTTTTTTTACGTTTACAATGCTGGACAACTGTACAAAGAGTCACAACTGGAAACAAATTACTACATAATAATACATCTTTACAACATAACCTGTATTAGTCCCACAAAGAGGTAATTTGCATAATTTCAACAGTAGTAGTGTATATGAGAAATACAAAAATGAAAAGTAAGAGAAGATATTTGGCTGAAAATGTGCCTGACATTACAAAGTTGATGCAATGAACGTATTACAACAACAAAGATTGAAGCCATAATTCATTCAAGATGCCAAAGCTAATAGAAATCCAAATAAATGAAATTCAATGAAATAATAGATAAATAAATAATGCGACAACTGTCGCGTGGTAATGCTCTTGATATTATTTTAAAAACTATTATATACTACTATAACTAAAACGATATTCAGACAAATTGTTCTGAAAGGGAAAATTCTATAGCTTGGCAGCTCTGCACTCAGCCACATAAGCAATTTTACTAATAACTGGAAGATTGGATTTGTTTCCATCTTTTAATTATTGTAAAGGGTTTTGCGTGGCTTTTTTTTTTTTTTGCATGAAAAGCGCTTGCAAATGAAGGCTGATTGATTGAGTGACACTTTCTTTTCTGTTTCTGCCTTATTCGATAAGTGCCAGGGGCCCAAACAGTCAATAATGCTCGTTATAACAACAATGTGGACGTGAACGAAGACAATCATTTAGGAAGTAGACAAAGTTTCAGGGCAGTATGAGGAAGTCAGCCAAATGTGCTGTCATGGTACTTCACGCTTTTCTATTTTTAATGCTTTGCGTTTAAGAGGGGAACAGTCATTTAAGGTAATTTCTCGAAAATAATCTGCACATTTTTCAAAAAATACTTTCAAAACGTTAATAGAGCGCATTTTATTTAGGATTGGATGAAAAATAAAAAATAAAATTTTCGGATTGAAGATGAGTCATAATGCTTCTTTTGAAGGCTTGGCCAAGGATGTGTAATGTAATGGATAAACTGCATAATGCACAAACGTTTTATGCACAAATATTTAATGCAGTGTTTGATAAACAATGTTAAAGATTTTATATTTTTATGACTGTAATATGTATGTATCAACAATATGAAAATATTGTGCCATCATTGAGCATTTATTTTAGTTGGTTGAGGGATTCTGTTCTGACGATTACAGGGATCAGGACAAGCTTGTCCCGTGGCCTGTCCCGAGATCACGACTACATCAGCACGCGCACAATGATTATTTTTAATGATTGTTGTACAGACAGTTTTTTGAAACACTATACAAGTAGAAACCTTACAAAATATAGATACAGATCATTCCAAATATTCTGAGGATATGTGTAGCGGCAAATTAGTGCTGTGCATTGTACATTGGTAGAAGGGCTTTCCTGATTTTTTTTAGGTCAACTTTGGGGGTGCGCATTATACTTCAGGACGCATTACACTCGAGAAATTATGGTACACTTGTGTGACCATTTTTAAGAATGATAAATGTTGAAACTGTGCAGTATATCAAAGTTCTATGATGCAACAGTTTCCCTGGAACAAATGACCTTTTGTCATTATTCCCTATATTCCTAATAAGTAAAATATAGAAAGACTGGAGGTCAATTGGCTCACGTTCCACATAGTGTTTGAAGATCCAGAATGATGCCTGATCAATAGTCGTTGTATTTTGAGTGTGACAGACAGGTAGGAGATAAGAGTGACGTATTATTTCTGGAAATTAACTGATCTTGAATAAGTCTATTAATATATCATTTAATTTTTCTGATGGAAGTGGTTTACTGGGGGTGGTTTGCTTTTGCCTGTTCCTATGAAGATGATTAGGGGGAATAAGGCATGACATTAGGAGGAATATGACACACTATAAGAGGATTGAAGTAAATCATCTTCATGATACAGGCAAGGAAAAGAAAAAGAGAACAGAGTGAGGAGATGAGATCATTGGTGACCGGCAAGTGTTTGTGGCGAGCGGATGAATGTACCAGCCTAAGAGGGACCAGGTGGTACAGTAAATCACCTTGGAAACGGTCACTATGGAAACGTTAAAGACACACCGAGAGTCTGAGTGTGCGTTTGAACGAGTGACTGAAATGTGCATGTATTTCCGCGATGTTACTGTGTGTGGTGGTCGTGGGGGTGAATTGGAGAAAGAAAGAGAGATTGATTTGTTTGAATGCAATCTAAAGATGGTGGCTGGGAAAGGTATGTCTTGAGCTCCGTCTCAGAGCCGCATCAGGTGGACTGCTGCTCCTTTCACCGCCTCTTCTCTTTTATCCCTCTTTCAACTCTATGTGTCGCCCTTAAGTGCAGGGTTGGCTTTTCTATCATCGCCTGCTTTATTGCGAGTGCAGACGTGCATCTATGTATATCGTGGGGAATGTACAGCGCGACTCGGGGCGACCTTGCACTTTCAGGTAGCAAGAAACAGCAGGGAAGAGGATAAACGCTGAGTGTTTGTGTGTGTGTGCTCTTGGCACATGGCAAGTATTTGAGTTCTTTCCGGAGAGAATTGCGGGATCAGTGTCATTAGACGGCTGCTAGTAGAGTTAGAAAAATACTCCGGAGTGTCTGTCCTCACAAGTCTGTTTACCTCTCGTCCTCAGTCTTGTTAGGAGAGGACACAACCCTCCTTTTCAATTTCCTCCTTGACTGTCTCACTAAATGTTGTGTTTTGACTTTCCTTTCATTCCCCCCACCTCCTTCCAATACTCTCCTCTTATCATTCTGATTGTCACCCATTTTTCAATCATTCATCTCCATTTTCTTTTACGGCTCTTCAGAGCCATCCATCCAGCTGCTTCCTCTGCATCATCATCCACCTTTCAGCTGTTTCTTCCGCATTTGTTAACCTAAAATGTCGTCCCGATGGCCTCGTTGACCAGCAGCGTGCATCTTTCACTCGCACGTTTTATCTGCCTGTTAGTTTTTCTACATTGAACATGACTGGTGCTAACGATGCTCATTCTGATTTCACAATTTGCACCTTCCTTCTTTATTGGGTGGCCATGCAAATTCCACCTCTCTTGTCTCTCCCTCCATCTCTTCTTCTCTAAATGTGTCTCTGCCTCTGTCATAGACCCCTCATTACACCTCCTCCCTCCCTCCCTCCTCTCCATTCCCGCCCTCTCCTCCTCTCTCCAGAGAAGCCATTAGGTGCTGCTGTGAGGCTATCACTCTTTTGCTCTCTCACACTCTTTTTCTTTCTCTCGCTGGGGTCTCAGGGCAATAGGCTCTCCCCTCCTCTCCTCCTGCAGCATTCCTCGCCACCCTCGCCATCTCTTGCTTCCTGTCTTTCTTTAGCCACTCCTTTTCTCTCCCTGCGTCTCACGTCTTCATCTCCCTGCTCTCTCTTCTGCATTTTTCCTCTGTGCCTCCTTCCATCTTGATTGCTCCACCCCCTTTTGTCTGCCCCATCTTTCCCTGCATTCCGCTGTAATCCAATGAGAGACATCTCTGTACCCTCTGCATGTAAATGAATAGAATCCACATGGAAAGTGGTGTTTGCATTCAAATGTGTTTGTCCTGCACCTATAATCACCTTAATAAATGAAACAATCAAGGGGAGAAGTGTTTTGGGTGAATGTCTTTCCATGATAACTCATGTCATTGTCATTATCCAAGCCGCTTATACTCACAAGGGTTCCAGGAAAGCTGGAGCCTATCCCAGGGAGCTTCGGGCGAACTGGTCGGCAGTCAGGCGCAGGGCAGATATCGACACAATCACTGAGTGGGAATCGATCCCACGCTGCCTGCACCAAAGGCAGGCGTGTGTACCACTACACTATCAGTGACTACCCATGATAGGTCATGCTCCTTAAAAATGATTTTGTTGTCCACAATATATACACTTACAATATTTTGAGCCACGGATACAGTGTTGAATGATTGTGTGCAGTCTTGGGAAAAAAAATGTTCCAGACCTTCAGTGAGAGATGTTGACTAAATCCCATTTTCTTGTCCATTTAGTGTATTAAAAGAAAAACCGTCCCAACAAGCCCTCCTGGCCTCGACAAAAAAAAAAAAAAAAGAAAAACATACTGAGCACAACCTCTAATTGCTTTTGTCTTCAAGGGTGAGCTGCTATTTTTTTTTTTTTGACAAGCTGCACCTTCAGCTATCTCCATCGCCCCTGACTCTCCCTATCTATGTATGCCATTAATCTTTCCTGCTCCTTACCAACAAGGGGGAGTGAGACAGAGAGAGTGAGACATATGGCAGGAGAATGACCATTAACTCCAAGCCAGGCATCTCCAATAATTCCACAGGAGCCTATTACCCACAAAGAGCCAAAATGGCCTTCGGTAATATGATGAAATCTTCTGTGAAAAGTAGAAATGGTACTAAAAGCGTAAGAGTGTAGAAATACTTCTACTCCTGAGCTGCATTATCACATTATTGCATTCTACTCATCTATCCGTCTGTCTCCCAACCTCCCACATTTTGTACATTAGTCTTTCTTTACAATTTCTGGATTTCATTTGGTTTTCTTTTCAGTTATACTTTTGTTTGTATCCCCCCCCATCAATAACACTAAAGATTATACAGTTTTTCCGGCAGGTATTTTCTTCTCTTCACAGGAGTCACTGGGTTGTAAAAAAGGATGGAAAAGGCTAATATTTCATCAAACCAGTTATTGGTGTGAGCCCATAATGTTACCAAAAATGAAATTTCAAGGACATGAGTGAGCATATGATGCGAGTGAAAGCGATGCCAAATTGGAACCACAAATAGGCCCGAGAACACAATTTGCTGTCATTGCTAACAGTTACTGGTGGTGTTAAGGGTGTGTGTGTATTTTTGAGAGTGAATGCATCAGAGTACTGCAATAAGCCCCATCTTTTCTCCCGTCCTCCACCGTGTTGGAGAGGTGATCAACAGACCCAGTAGAACTTATGGACAGCAAGAGAGAGAGAGTCATGCAGTGGGAGACGAAACAAAATGTTTCAGCAAGAAGCCAAATGGGACTTCTTCATTTTTTAAAGTGGCTGGTGTTGATCTTTTAAGTAGAATTGAAACACACTGATCAGTTTCTCAGGTCACATCTTCCTCGGTTCAGTTCTGTACGCTTTTGTCAGTGTGCTTTCATTGAAAAAGAAAAATCTGCAAATAATGGGCACGAACTGTACCCATTTCACCACACAAGAGGCTCCTCATTGTGTTGCCGGTTAGAGTGGCACGCATGTGAATGGTGGCGTTAGCATAAAGATAAAGTTAAAATGTCTTACAGAAAATACATTGTGGCGGATCAATGTTAAATCTTATTCTGTTTAGCGTGGCTGGGAGCTGGAGCCTAGCCCATATAACGATGACATCTTGAAAGGTCGCCAGTCAACCATAGGGCATTTAGAGTGTAGAAAGACAACCATTTATATTCACAATGTCACTCAGTGAGTCACTGAAGGTGTCGTGGTGCACTAGGCTGACTTTGGTGCGGGCAGTCAGGGTTCAGTTCCATCTCAGTGACTGTGTGAATTTGAGTGCGAATGGTTCTCCATGTCTATATGTGCCATGCAACTGACTGGTGACTAGTTCAGGGTGTAGCCCACCTTTTGCCTGAAGTCAGTTGGGATAGGTAACCTTAACGAGAATGAGAGATGTTGACAATGGACTCGAATCCTACTAGGAGGGAAGTAGACACACCCTGTTTAAAAAAAATCCGAGATGTGAACCACAACCTTTTTGCCCCAAGATCTACTTTTCAAACAGCCAACATCCCGTTATCTACCTTTTTTTTGGGGAGGGGGTGGGGTGTTCCGACCACATCTTCGGTTTGACAATACAGAGAAATACCAGTGATACACAGCTCAGCACCAATGTATGGGCACGATGCCGACATGGAGAAAATGTCTTTTGTGGAGCCGATCAATGACATCAATAATCAGATCGGCAAACTACGACGACAAAGCCGATCAACCGATCACTATAAAATGCTTATGATCGTCCAAGCTCACTTATCAAAATCGGCGAAAAGTGTAGTCACCATCGTAGCAAAGCTGTTGATCCGGAAGTAACTGTTTGTTTGGAAACAAGAGGTTTTCTACAAAAAACAAAAGAGTGAAGAACCAATTTACTTGATTGTGATGAGAATTCACTCATCCCAAAGCAACAATACCATTGAGCAAGAGATAAGAACAAGTGAGGATTGGGTGTAGGAATGAAATGAGAGGGTCGGACACAAAACTGTTTAGAAGAGAATGAAAAGAGTCACCTGGAAGAAAGAACGCAAAAGAGCAGGGGAAGGAGAAATATATTGTTGAAAGGTTTTTTCAAAGCGTGAATTGAGATTGAGGTGTAAACAAATATTTTGGGGGGGTGGAGGTAGAGGAGGAATGGGGACAGAGTGGGAGGAAAGGAAAGACTGAGACAGAGAAAACACGCTAAACCTCGTGTTTACGTCAACAACACAAGGAACACTGAAATAGAGGTGTGAGAAGAAAAAAATTACAATAAAAAAGGCAGATTCTTGAGGAACGATGACAAGAAATTTCAATGCATCTGCGACATGTCAACATTTGACAGCAAAGACGCTAAGGGGAGATGAGGAGGGGGTAATGGGGTGATGGGAATGAAAAGACGTGAGGAAAAACTAATGATTCTACGGGTTTGTTAATTAGCTCTTGCTCGACTGAAAACCTCGGCAAGGCAACGAGCATTCACTGAAGAATTGACACTAACCTGAGGGGCCTGCGTTGAAGGGGGGAGGAAAGATGGAGTGAGGGGTGGAAGGCAGGGAGGGATTGAGGGAGGGTTAGCGGGGGGATGCATGAGAGGGACAAATGGATGGTGATAGAGAGGAAGAGTGGGGGAGGGGGTGACAGTAGCAGTCTGAAGTTATCTGAAAGCACTCCATCAAGCCAAAGACAAAGACAAAGAGAAAGAAGAGCAAACCGCCCCAAGACACAAGATGGTGACGTTTGTTTGTCCATATTTGTCCACACTTTTTACATGAACTAGCAGCCTCATTAAGTCTCAAAGTCTGCAGCAGTTAATGTACACAGCAGCACAAAGTCACTGATAAGCGTCTATGTTGACACTCCCATGCAGGTGATGTGTATCAGGGATCAGAGTAGTCAATGGTGTTTATACTTCAAATGTTCTTGGGCAAAATTCACGGTGGTATTTTGAGGAAAGAAATGATAAATGCGGTATTCTGCGGTCGTTGCGCTGTGAGTTTCCTCACTTCTTAGAAACCAAAGACTAAACGTAAAAAGAAGGAACAACTGATCATTGACGTTTCTTCACGAGTGTTGAAGTACGCCACGTGTCAGGAACGTGGCACCTGACAAAATGCTACTTTACAGATCGCATACACATGCCGCGGCTAATGGTTACTGGCGGATTCGAGCACAAGCGAAGAGGGCGAAATGAAAGAGAGGGGTTAAGTCGTTGAGTATGAAGGGATTTAGACCTCAGAGGAAAAGAGGAGAGAGAAGGAAAGTAGAGCAATAAATGAGTCAGTGAGCGTGTAAGTGTTTAACTGTGCCATACTGGTGTTAGTGAGTGATAAGAAAATGGAGAGGGGCCACAGAGAAGCTAATGCTACCAGAGCTCCACCACTTTCTTGATTTTGTTCCTGCTTTTATGCATCCCCGTTAAGACTCAAGCGATGTGGGAAGCCATGACTGTGAGAAAAGAGACACCCTCTACATAATGTATGCGTCATTTCTCTTTTCTCTTGAGATTGTGGTGTCTCTCCACAGATGAGTTATCCAAAATGATTGACCCGCGATATCGACAAGCTCTACTTTGTCGGTGTATATGTATATCTGTCTTGTGAGACTAATGTTATGCCTCCAGGTTGTGCTCCGAAGAAATCAATGACTACAAAACCTTTATACCTGAGAAAACCAGGGCTTGGCAACACACACACTTGCACCAAATTTTTGAACATCCCCGTAACAATGTGATAAAATGTGCATACCTACTATTTCGGACATTGTCTTTCAAAGCTGGAGGTGATCATTAGCGATGGTTAACGGCAGCCGAGGTGGGCTAATGCGTCTGTCAGGGGCTCTCGAAGAGCAGAGTGGGCCATTTGTGATGTGGCTGCTGAGATTGATTGGGGGTGGGCGAGAGCAGGATATCCTAGCGTTGTTAGCCTTGCTCATTGACCAAATGGAGATCAATACTCAGAGTGGCCCGAGGACAGTCTAACACATGTGCGCATACACAAACCTACAGAGTACCACCCAAACATTATTGCATATACAGACATTGTTCTGTGGATCAACATGGAAGAAAATAAATCAACGCACACGCACATCCACCAATAACCAGTGGTCTAAATAATGTTAATGATTTGACTATTAGGAGGGAGGCACGAATCAGCGGTAATGGCGACCAGGGAGGGACTTTATTGATACATTACAACACATGCACAAGAATGTACACACATAAACAAAGCATGTCTGAAAATACAATTAGAGCAAAGGAACTACATAATGCCTGAAGGTGTATAAGAGTTGGATAGTCGCCGAAAAAACAAGAACGGAAATAAAAACACATCCTGCCAATTATGCTGAGAAGTATCCAGGACCAATTGATATCCGAACACCTTCATGAGAAACCTTACCACTGTACTTCATTCATCCAAGACTAATTCTTCTTGCTGGCGCAAAAAGAAATCCATACACTGTATGATAATGCTGAGAAAAATTGCAATCAGTTCCCAAATGCGGTGTAGGTCTGTCACTAACATATGCTCACACGTCTAGTTCATGGATATAAGACAATCAAGTGAAAAACAATAAGTACGGCACTTAATGAGTGTGCTTTGTGAAGATATTATAACGCCGCTGTGCAAACTAGCTCATTATGTGGCATTCGTAACCTTGAAATGCCATAATAACAGTAAATAGTTCTATAGGAAGCACTTCTCGACCATAAATGCAAAAGAATCTCGTGAAAAACACTATGTACGATGGTAAGCCAAAACTTCAGCAACAAGTGAGCTCAAGAGACTCCACAGCTCGAGTGTTTCAGAAGTTGAGTTTAAGGAAGATATATTTGTCAGATTGTTCTGACATGAAAGGAAACTATAAAATAATGTTACTTTTTTTACATTTTGTTTCAGAGGTTGAGAGAGAGCAAAGTTCATCTGACTGTGAATGTTTGAAGTTTTGGAATCTTCTGTATATTACAAGCCTTCTGCCAAGGAAGAGGTAACAGAGAGAGGTGAAGAGTTGAGAGAATGTAATTTTTAAATGAGAGGAATGTGGTAATAAAATGTGATTTGCTATGGTGGAAATAAAGAGGGATGGCAAATGGGTGGTGGGAGCAGTGCAAGTAGAAGAAAGCGAAGAGTGGAACAAGGTACCAGTTAGCCTGATGAACCAGCCTGGTGAACTACTTCAGGCTTGGGACAAGTACTGCGCAATGTATTGTTTTTCTCTTTTCATCACTTTGTGGTTTTGATGTAACTCTATACACATTAGTTAGACACAACCTCGTGCTGTCTCGGTCATGTTCTTCTTCTTCTACTTCTTTCGGCTTGTCCCGTTAGGGGTCGCCACAGCGTGTGATCTCAGGTGAACGCACATTTGTTAGGCACAGTTTTACGCCGGATGCCCTTCCTGACGCAACCCCTTTGCATTTTAGCCAGAGAGAGAAGCTTACAGCACCTGGTAGTCCCAGGCGGTCTCCCATCCAAGTACTAACCAGAGCCAAACTCGCTTAGCTTCTGAGATCTGACGAGATCGGGCGTTCTCAGTGTAGCATGGACGTCTCTGTCATGTTATGTCTTTAATTAGAAAATATTCAACATCTTTGAGTGGCAAGTAACAAATTGTCTGTATCATGTTTTGCATACTACAATTTTCAAGATGGTTTGACTAAAGCCGATACATCCATCCATCCATCCTCAAAAATTCCCTAACTCCGACTCTCTAAGACAGCATGCACACTGCACAGACTTTGTTTCTTGAGCTTCATCTCATAAGTGACCAGAGGATCACACCAGCCCCCCTTTAGCAAGTCATCCCTCCGGGCAGTACCAATCAACCCACGCTGAATCCAACTGTTAAATGAATCTAAATTGTGAATCGATTGGGAGAGTAAGGCACAGGATGATGTCATAATAATGCGACTGCTATTGCGTTACCATATTTGTACACAGTCTGCATGCGTGCCAAAAGAGTATGAAACAACGTCAGTTTTCGTCTGAACACCAGTGACCTTTTTACACGCCTACACCTTAGATGCTACACTCGTATAGCAACAAAGGTAAACTTATGCAATACGCATGAAAATAAATCACTGTTTTAGAATCGCACAGGAATATATTTCATAATATCGCACACCTTTCAATGATACAATATCTGTAGTTCAGAAATGATGGAGTGAGAGAGCCGCGAATCCATGCATTCTCCAGACAACAATTGTGGTTAACTTTCTGTGCTTGGCCCTGAAGGCACCAGGCTTAAATGTGGAGGTTGACGTGGAAGTTTAGAGCCCAAATTCCAAGGTGAGCCACAACCTCACATTGAAGGTTATTTCATCTGAAAAGAGTGAGGAAAGCAACAAAGTAGGTGGAATGAGAGAGGAGCAGAAGGAGGTACGGAAAATAAGCTTCTATATTTAGCCTGATGTGACATTCCAGAGGAGAATAATGCCGTTTCCTCCTGCCGCTAATGCTGCTGGAGGAGGACAGTAATGGATAGACATGGGATCCAACAGATACAGTAAGTATGACAATGAGAATTCCACACTTTTTGCAGACTGAACTACATACGCAAATATAATAAAGTGACACAATGGGGTTTCACTTTTGAGTGATTTTTTTTTCCTTTATAGTTAAATAGAAGCAAAGTTCATTTCAACTTGTTTGTGAATGTGTTCAGTTTGAGAATGTTCTAACTGTACACAAGAGGAGACAGAGTGTACATTTTTTAATGAGAGGAATGTTGTAATAAAATATGATTTGATTTGGCGGAAACAAAAAGGTATGGCAAATGGAGTGGTGGGAGCAGCGGGACTACAAGAAAGAGAAGAGTGGTGCAAGAAAAACCTGAGTGCCAAGTAGCCTGCTACACTTTATTGTGGATGAGCGAATGTGAGTATTTATAAAAACTATATGACACACTTGCATGTGAGTCATGACTGAAATTAATTGCAACCAAATAATATACTGCTAACTCATTTCAATTCTTTAAGGTAAAAACAAACAGAAACAAGAAAAAAAAAAACCTAAGGTTAAAGTGAACAAATTTGACATCTGAGGAGTGAGTAAAAATGTAAACAGGAATGACGGCTCGAGGGATAATGACACAACAGAACAAGGGAAAGGCAGGGTAAGTTTGTGCAATTTTTCAGCAAGAACTGTTTGTGCTGTTCCAGACGGGAAGTAATGAATGATCGGCACGAGTACTAGTACATCACGTTAAAGTCATCACGCAATTCAAGTGATTTCTCGATACACCCAAGGAGCATTCTTCGAGATGTTTTAAGGCAGAGTGTGTCATGAAGTCCATTATTTTTAAGGTCTACGTGGACTAAGTCATGCACAGTGTTGATGTCCATGCACAAGTACCTTCTGGCAGGTAACTTTTTTCAAGCTTTTGCCAGAATAACAGCGTCGTGACAACTCTTATTGGTGGTCACATGATGTTCAAAAAAATTTTCTTCCAATAGTGAAGCCATATTTAAAAGATGAAAATCTTTTCTTTTTAAGCCCTTATTCGCTTCACAAACAAGCCAACATTTCAACATGGAAAAGCAACTGTTGCTACAGAGGAAAAAAAAAAACACCAGAAAGCGAGGAACTCCGAATGGAAGTGAGCTCATGTAAGTGAATCAGTTTTCCGACATAACTAAGGCTGCACATTCCTTCAGCATCACTCTCCAACATGTTGTTGGGAAAGGTTCAGTCTGTGGACAGCCTGCTGTGCAAGCTGCGGGAGTGAAATCGGGTTTGGATGCACGTCCGGAGTTGTAACTGTGACTTGGCTTTTGGCTGAGGAATGTCCTCGTGCATCATCATTATCAACATCCAGGTTTTACCATTCATTGTGCTGATGTTAAGGGTCATCCAAATAAAACGTACCGTGTAACCCAGCAACACCTAATCTGGCTTTAAAATGGTAGAAAAACACAGTAAAAACTATTAAAACCTGTCGTTATGGCCACTTGCTTACATGACAATAGCCTTTTGAATGAAAACATTTGTAGACGGGTCGAGTAGTGGAAGTTAAAAAATTTTGTATCAATGTTAAAAACGACCTGCAACTGAGGGCAGGCGCACGCTAAGTGTCAATAAGAGTCAAAACGGGCGATGGTAGACAGTGCAGCAGGTCTGCATGGTTCTGTCTGACGGGAAAAAAAATCATGGTGTATTGCTTTCTTTACGAATTAACGATACTACCACTTACTGACCTGACGTACATGATACATTTTCACTTATTTGATCAGATTCCAAATGGAAAAACCCTCCAGGGTCTATTGACATGATACCGTAGCTTCTGATCAAAGACTAACGCTGTTGTTGACATAATGAAAAGAAAAAAAAGAGAAATGAGGAAGGTTTGGCTCGGAGGATGTAAGAAGAAATGTCAAAAAATGGGTGTAAGCCATGGAAGGTGGGTAACAATACATAGACAAACAACCGCATCATACGACTTCTTATCTCCTCTCTCTAGTGTTCTCTTTGGGGCAAGGTGTTAGCATTACCTGCCTACACAGAGGCAAGAGAGACAGAGATTTACCTCCTCCACACGGCTTGTCAGAAGAAAGTGGGACAGAGAGAAGGATATATGGAAGACAGGGACATGAATGTCGTGTATGCCGGTGATGGGCAAGGTCGTGTAACTATGGAGATTTTATAGGGACATGACGTCCAAGGTGACTGTTGTGACTAAGTGTGACGTACACACCAAGGTCTCAAGTTCAGAGTGTAAAAAACGGGATAGAGGGCCGGACTGAAGAAATAAAAAGAGTGATAGATGGAAAATGAGACGGATTTGGTTTTTGCTCGAGTCGTTTTGGAGAGTGAAGAGCTCAGTGTGTGTGCTGCAGCAACCCCCACTGGCAGATTACAGAGTGACGTAGTGTTATCATTTCTCCGATAGGCGGTCTTCCATGGGAGGGGGGGACATGGAGTGGGAGGGAAGGGTGGTGAGGGCAGGGGGGGAAGACAGAAATGGGGAGGGGTGACAAGTCTCATTGCTGGAAAAATGGTCTAATAGCAAAGAAAAGGGGAGGGAGAGAAGGAGGCAGGGAAAAGAGAAAAAGTGAGCCAGAGATAGAGACATAGTGCCACACAAAGGAAAAGAGCAGACACAAAGGGATACAGGCAGAGGAACAGAGGGGCAAGGAAGGGAGAAAAATGGCGGCCACTTCTTGCCTCTATGCATGATCAGAGACCACAAAAGCTAGGCAAAAAGTGACGGTTTAGGAATGGGAGAGAGGAGGGGAACGACGAAAGACGGGTGACAAAACCCCGAGAAAAGGAAAGACACAAAACAAATTAAAGGTTGAAGTCCAAAACGGGTGGTTCACACAGCATGTGCGTTTGTGGCCACATGGCAGCATGGCAGCATCAAGAAACATTTACAATGAGGCAGCTGTTCCATTAGCTACTGCCATTGTGTCTAATTACATCCTGGTCTCTTTAGACACACACACACACACACACACACCACACACACACACACACACACCACACACACACACACACACCACACACACACACACACACACACACACACACACACACACACACACACAGAGCATATGCGCACGTAAACACACAATTGTTGTCTCTCCAGCCAACCAGAAAATCCCATGCACGCTAACAAGGAAAGGAACTTGGAGCAGCAGACCCACAATGTGTGTGTTAATCACAGCGCACTCCCTTACACCCTTGCAAGCCCCCTATACAAGAACAATCGGCAGAGAAATGACACTTTACACACGTGTACAAACGCGCACGCACACACACACACGCATACCTCCCCCATCTTTTGAGGAGAGGATCTGAGGCATTGTGAAATACCAGAAATACCAGAGAAGCCACATGAGAGAGAAAAAGGCAGCATTTGAGGAGCCTCAAATGGCACACTCACAACTCTGAGATGCGCTGCTTACAGTTTTACAAGAATGAGGCTTTTCACACACACAAACACAAACACGCACAGAGCAAGATAACATGATTCAAAACCCAATAGACAAATACGCATTGATGGCAACGGTGCACAAAGACAAACAGACGCGTACATACAGGCATAGACTTCTTGCTTAATCAGCTGAGTGTTGTAGTATTTGGATAAGAAGCACTCCTAAGACTACATGACAATGGTGAGACAGGAGAGCTTACATTATAAACCAGACGAACAGTACAGAGCCATTTTATAAGGTGTGCGAAGGAGCTAACAGTAGCGCTCAAAATCACACCTAAGGGCAATTTAGAGCCTCCAATTAATTCCTGTTTTTGGGACCGCAAAACTGTGAGGCCATCGCTCCAACCAGTTGCCCCACCATGATGCCCATTATTATATAACACATATCAGCACACTAATAATTTCACTGTGCCATTTACAGTGAAGAAAACACCCTGTTATATTGCAAGTTCTCCCACTTAGAAATCATGGAGGGGTCTAAAATTTTCGTCGTAGGTGCAAGTCCACTGTGAGAGAGATAATCTAAAAAGAAAAATCCAGAAATCACAATGTATGTTTTTTTAATGATTTATTTGTGTGATACAGCTGCAAATAAGTATTTGAACACCTGAGAAAACCAATGTTAATATTTGGTACAGTAGCCTTTGTTTGCAATTACGGAGGTCAAACGTTTCCTGTAGTTGGTCACCAGGTTTGCACACACAGGAGGAGGAATTTTGGCCCACTCCTCCACACAGATCTTCTCTTGATCAAACAGGTTTCAGGGATGTCGCTGAGAAACATGGAGTTTCAGCTCCCTCCAAAGATGTTCGATTGGGTTTAGGTCTGGAGACTAACTAGGCCACGCCAGAACCTTTATATGCTTCTTACAGAGCCACTCCTTGGCTTCCTGACTGGTTGCATGGGGCTCCACTCCAATTGAGATTGACCGTCATGTCATGTCATTCTTCCATTTTCTAATGATTTCTCCAACAGTGGACCTTTTTTCACCAAGCTGCTAGGCAATTTCTCCATAGCCCTTTCCAGCCGTGTGGAGTTGTACAATTTTGTTTCTGGTGTTTTTGGACAGCTCTTTGGTCTGGGCCATGTTACAAGTTTGAGTCTTACTGATTGTATGGGGTGGACAAGTGTCTTTATGACCTCACACAGGTGCATCTGATTTAGGATAATACATGGAGTGGAGGTGGACTTTTAAAGGCGGAATAGTTAAAAAAAATAAAATCAGATATTGTGATTTCTGGATTTTTTTTTTAGATGATCTCTCTCACAGTGGACATGCACCGACGATGAAAATTTCAGACCCCCTCCATGATTTCTAAGTGGGAGAACTTGAAATATAGCAGGGTGTTCAAATACTTATTTTCTTCACTGTATCTGAACAATGGAAACTTAAAGCTCACATGATCATAGCCTCCTCAGTTAGAGAACAAGAAACAACAGCATCTACCGTAGACAATGGATTCTAATTCAAACATCATGAGTGACCAAAAGAACTCCTCAATAGTAGACTCGGCTCAGTAAAACTTGTGGTTGTATGATAGCCGAGATATATGCATCATGACCAAGGTTAAAGCATTTTATTTACTGTACTGCTATCTCCTGAATTAATTAGCCATTACCGCAATGATCATTTTAACTGTCTGAATTTCCGCCCCTTGTATTTCTAATTAACACTCTGTAGTTACCTGGTGAAATGTGACTTATTGACGGCAATGGGTCTCCCTTTTCAAGCATTTTAGGATGTGCTGCATCTTGTTTGTCTGACACGTCACACAGTTGAAAACAACAGCTGAGAAGAAGACTTCCCGTATCACCCTCAAAGAACAAAATAACTCATTCAAGTCATTTCCCCTTTCTCTCCCTTTGCCTTTGTTTACTCGTGGTGCTATCGGACAAAGCTTCGCCTTTTTCCACCCAGACGAACGTATGACATCATGGTGAATTGGCCAGTTATCGGGACGTGTTCTAAAGAGGTCTCACTGGTGCATTCAATAGCTTCTTTGATTTGTTGACCTGTGCACCAGATGAAAATGTTTGTTTGACCTTCACGACAGTTAAAAAAAAAAAAAACATCCAGGGATGGGAGAAAAGATGAAGGAAGCAGTCGCCTCACCAGATATGCCATCAGCACAAGCAGACATAAAGTAATTGTACCAAACACGCATGCAGCACAGGTTTCACTCATTTTATTCTCAGATTTAAGATGGGAGGAGTCCACTTTATGAGTAACTGCATTACTGTTGCTCTGAGGGCGCATTGTCTATTACACTTGGTTAGTTTCCTAAATCACGATTCATTTTCAATGGGGGCGCCCTGGAGTCTAATTCCACAGAGAAGAGCAAACGGGATATTGCGGACATGACGCCAAGCTAAACAAATAGATCTGAAATGTGCATCCCCGCTCAGGACACGCATGAGATGTTTCTCTTTCTCACACACACAGATGCAAACGCGCACGCACACAGTCTTATTTTTCCACCCCCAACGTTGATTTATGAACTCAAAATGAGATTGCTTTCCACAAGAGAGAGAAACACATACCAGCCAGTCATAAGAACAAATATAACACACACACACACACACACACACACACACACACCACACACACACACACACACACACACACACACACACACACCACACACACACACACACACAAAATATCAGAAAGTCATGCCTACTGTCCAAGCCAAGGAGAAACGGGGATGGAAAACAAATAGATGCGTTCCTGGTAAACCAGTGGTCTGTTCAGGAATGATTGCGGAACACCTGACTTCCATATTTTCAAAATTCAGCACCACACCAACAATGAGGGTGAGACAGATGCACCCATATGTATATATATGTATATATATATATATATATATATATCTCAGGCATGACCAAATCAACTATAGTGAAGAAAATACAGTGAGATCCGAGGAACTGGACATGCGACTTTCGTCACCATATGAACCATCGGTTGGATGATATGTAGAAATATATGTTTTTATTTTTTTTTATTTGACTTGAGAGGAAGAATTTGAGATACACGTGCAGTATGGTGACAGTGAACTTCACTCATTTCTCAACAAACAGCATCTTGGCAGAGATAGCTGGGGCATACAAGAACAGTCACGGAGTTGTTCCGAAGCCACTCCTTCATTATTTTTGCTGTGTGTTTAGGGTCATTGTATTGTTGGGAGGTGAACCTTCAGCTGAGGGCTGAGGTCCTGAGAACTCAGGAGCAGGTTTTCATCCAGGCTATCCCTGAATGGGCCACATCCATCTTTTCTTCAACTCCAACCAGTCGTCCCACCCGGACATCTTAAAAATACCCCCACAGCCAGATGCTACCACCACTGTGCTTCATCGTAAGGACTGTCTTGGACATGTGATGAAGACTGCCCATCACAAGGCAACACACACTGCTTAGAATTGAGGCTAAAAAGTTCTATCTTTGTCTCACTGACCAGAAAATCTTAATTCTAACCATGTTGGAGTCTTTTAGGGTTTTTTTCCCCTTAGCAAACGCCATGTGGGCTTTCATGTTTCTTTCACTGAGAAGAGCCATCCATCAGGACATTTTGCCATAAAGCCCCAGAATGGCGGAAGGCTGCAGTGACGGTTGACTTTCTATATCTTTCTCCCATCTCACGACTGCATCTCTGAAGCTAAGCCACAGTGAGCTTTGGGTTCTCCTTTACCTCTATCACCTAATGCTTCTGGTGTCTTGATTAATAGATTTGCTGAAATGGCCCATCAAGTGTTGCAGCCACAAATATAGTTAAGGTTTTATTGTACATTAGGGCTGCTGAAGCACGGACATTTCGAGAGATGAGAGGTTAAATCATGTGAAATCACCTTGTAGGTTCACTTATGTATCTATGAGTGTGTTCAACATCACACTTGTGAGCAGTTGCTCCTGCTACGTTTCTATTCCGGTCCTTAACCTTGTGAACTTGTCTTTGTCTGTGTGCCTATTTTTAATCACGCAACCGTCCCCAAAACCAGTCAGGAGAGACCAAATGCCCTTGTGTGTGTGAGACACAAAATGGTTGTCAGCCAAGAGTCCCGGTGCCAAACGCTTACTAACGACCGATGTTTGCTCATTTGTACTTCTTTCTGTGAGGGTGTGACTGTTTGAAAACAAAACCTCCTAACCTCTAATGGCTTGTAAAGGCGTCCTTTGAATTATTCTCTCAGCAGGTTTTGTAATCAAGAACCAAGCTTGCTTTCAGTAGACAGTGATGTTGTATTGTTTATTTGCATACTGTCAATTTATTGGCCAATGCATGAGGTACAGCGTGCAGTCTAATGTTGTTCCCTTTCGGAAAACATCTCAGTATGATACAGTGGAGTTGTAAATTTCCCACAATATAAATTTTACAACAGCTACAATAACAAACAATGCCAACAAAACAAAATTTACATAGAAAATGACAAAATATAAAATTTCAATTCCAAGATGGTCACCTTGCTGAATGCAACATGTTTTTACACCTGTTCCCCATTGAGTATCCTACCGTTTTAGTTGTGGAGTCACTAAGAAGTGGATGAACCTAAAATAACAGGATATTTGTCTTTAATAGAAGGTTCCTGAGTGAGAAAATGCTAAACACTTTAAGCTGAAATGAAACATTCAATTATGTTTGGAGTTCTGAGTGTGGTCAATAAGCTTAAAAAGAGGAATCCCAATGCAAACAATAAATGTAAATCTGTACAGTTGAGAGGATTTGTTGAGCTCAATACTGTTTAAAACCTCAATTCTGCACGTGCTTGGTTATACAGCTTTTAGCATTTGTTCAGCAATGAATCCATTTATCACAGAGATATTCCATCTTTAAATAATTACAAACTTTTCAAATCAATGTCCTGAGCTATCCTTGTAGTTCCTGTTTTGGAGCGTGGGTGGCGCTGTGCCCCCCCAATCCTCACCCCTTTATTTAGTCAGCACCACCTTGGCCGTGCACCTTTTCAATCAGGTGTCATCATCTTTGCATGCATAATGGCCTGCTAGATCCTGGAAACCCTCGCCAGAGTATTTACATTCCCCCGCGGTACACTGGCCTAGGACTTTTACATAAGCTAAACCTGATTCACATTGTTATGATTTCCACGTTCTTGCTCGTCTTCAGTACTCCTTCCGTGTTCCCTGCCTTTCTGATCTCTTCCACCACGCCACCAAGCCATCCATCTGCTCATGCCATTGCCTGCCGCACATTCCCTGTCTTGAAGACCCCCCTTTACGCCTCAGAGGTCCAGTTCCCAATTCCTTTTCCATAAACTATTCACCATAAACCTTTCACTCTCTGCTTGTTTGTGGGTCCAGTTATGATGGATAGCTTCATATTGTGAAAGAATGCCCCAAAGGGAGACTCAAAAATCAGGAAGAATACACCCATATTTCCAGAAAATGTCAGAATTTGAAAAACCACCAAGCTACGTCACAAAAAGAGGGGTCAGCAAATTGTGCGAGACCGCAGAGCAGCAAAGGCATACTATGAGGACCATTTTGCTTTTATTTTAGCATCTATATCTTTTTTGACACGCATGGCGACGGCACGCTGGTTGACTGGTTAGCACATCTGCCTCACAGTTTTGAGGCCCCGTAATCAAATCCAGCCTCCCTGTGTGGCGTATGGGTTGTTTGTTTATATGTGCCCTGTAATTGGATGGCGAACGGTTCCAGATGTACCCCCGCTCCCACCCAAAGTCAGCAAAGATCGGCACCAGCACACCCATGACCCCAGTGAGAGTTAAAGCGGTTCAGAAAATGGATGGATGGATAATGTCAGCAGATACATCCTTTTATTTTCATCGTTATTGTGTGCATTTTGAAAAAATCTCGAGTCAGTGACATTTGCAATGTGTGTTCTGTGAAATTGGAAACGGTGTAACAATAAATTTTGGTGTCACATTAAGAATTTGGAATATTACAAATCATTTTTAATCACTCGGAGAGGTGAATATGTAGTGTATTACTATATGCAAGCATTGACTCACACAGTGTCAAGAAAGAATTGATTTACACACACACACACACACACACACACACACACACACACACACGGGTTTGCTGTTGATGGTGCAGGTAAGGTTGTGCTTTCCCAAGCAATTTCAACTTTGTGTGAGACTGGCAGACAGTCCTGTATGTATGGTAAGCAGATTTTCTGCCTTTTTTGCACAAAAACTACAGTATGGAAGCATGTGACAAGGTAAAAGAGGGCAAAGGGAGTAAAAGAGTATGAAGGAGAAATACGTTGTTTCACTCAAAATGACAATAGAAGAGGAGAATAGATACAGTAAATCTCATGTCACCTATAGTGCATCGCGTGCGTGTCCACATAAGTGCATGCGCATGAAAGATGTCTGCATGAATTGACATGAAACACCTGACACTGATGAGGAGTGCTGTGAAATTGTAACTGGTTGGAAAGTGAATTATCTTTGCTTCACTGGGAATGTCTCACTGCTGTTTGACAAACTTGGGAAATGGAATTACAGCGAGAGCGCATCTTAATCGGTGGCGCTTTGTGTTCGATTGAGTCCGCGTTCATTGTGTGTCGGCTGAATTGCCCCAGCCCCCTTCAATAATAGAATTTTGATTTTGACTTAAGACTTTCAAAGTTTAACGTTAATCGTTGACAATTACAATGCAGTTTGGAAAGCACAACAAGTCACCTGATGTGACATGAGCCTCGAGAGATACGTCTTTGTGTTGCCCGTTCATTCAAGGGTGTAGCTAGCGGGTGAAGAGGATCTGTTGGGGTCACAGGGGCGCCTGAATCACTGACAGACGGTTTAGCACTAAGGAAGGGTTAGGATTAATGATTATTTGCCTTGTAATTGGATGTAAGGGAAACCTAAAGTAATAGTGCCAATCAAGCTGATTACTGATCCAGTGCACCATTAAGGTTTGTGACTGTGGTCACTATGATGGGTTGCATGCAGAAGACAGACAGGAAATACTGTAAATGTAGCCTGGCAATAAAAGTATTTATATGTAATGTGACTGGAAGACTTGATTACATAGCTATCAAGATTTTGCCTGCTCTCTTTTTTAGTGTATTCTGAACATTATGCTGTCTTCATTTTATTTATTGATATTATGCAGAAGTACTTGATGGCTACTGGGTGTGTAAACTGCATTTAACGGTCCTCAACATCACACTGCAACAAACCTGCGACTCCTCCACATGTCTCTATTTCTTAAATTTTACACCGATCTAACTAGATTGATTGGTATCTGACAATAATTAGCATTTTTATGCAGACCGGATGATTGGCTTCAGTGTCATAATTCGTTGATCCGATTTTTTTTTTTTTTTAAACTGGCAGTGAAAAAACATGTTGGCAGTGTGGGACACTGTTGTGTCTGAGACGTTTCCATTTGCAATCTCTGCAAAACTAAACTATCTTGTGGGGGAACATCATCTAAATCAGGGGTCTCAAACTCAATTTACCTTGAGGCCGCTGGAGGCAGAGTCTGGCTGAGGCCCGACCACAGCCTCGGTCAACATGCACGTGCGTGTAATTTAAATTAGAAATTGAAAAAGAATCCAATATTCTCAAACATCTTCCTCATTTTACACTGACAAACTTTTGTGTTAAGATGGGGGCCACAAAATATTGTCTCTAGGGCTGCAAATGGCCAGCAGGTTGCCAGTTTGAGACCAATGATCGAAATACTTCAACGCAGCACATTTGATCAAGCACCTGAGAAATGTATACAAGGAGGAATATGCCACGTTTAAGCAAAGCAGCATGGAAAAGGAAAAGCTAACAACCAAGCAAACATGTACGCAAACAACGTTTTACAATAACAAACAATATGGCTGAGACAGTGAGTAAGTTAGAGTTGGTCTGCTGAAGCTGATGTCGTTCAGTGTGCTGGCCAACCTCCCTTTGACTGTTGTGGAGAACATTTTCAAAGGTTGCAAGCACATTTTGATCCATGCTACATCTTCCCGGGGCACACATATTGTAGCAAAACCGGTCTACAAGGAGTGCACGGCCCAATGGAGTTCTTCTAGACCGTCGCAAGCCTTGTGAAAGAAGATCGTCCTTCGCTTAGCTTCACATTGACATTTGATCATCAGTAAAGTAAGTAATTGAATTACATTAAAGTTTTATTGCAGTAAATTCGCACCCATTATTTGTCTCATGTAAAGTCGCTTTGACCTGACTGAACTTTGAACTTATGTCAGTGGCCAATTCTTGAGGGTCCCTAAAGGTCATTGATGCTTTACCTTTTGTCCAAAACAGGGGTCCCCAGACTTTTTTACCCCAAGATTTACTTTTCAAGCAGCCAGCCTCTTGTGAGCTACCGAGGGGGGGATGATGATGATGCGCCCAAATCGTTTTAAGGTTAATGTTAGGTTAATGTTGCCTCCTATATTTAAAATACAGAATTAGCTTTTTGTGCACTGTATTGTCTGTGCTTTCATCCTGAATCAAGCTGTGCCAAGGTGGAATTTAAAAATTACACACCATCTCATCCTGCACTTTCTACTTTGGCTTCAGACCAGACCTTTTTTTACTCAAAAAAAAGAGAACATCTCGTCCAGTTTAACCACTTTTTCTTCGATTATTCACATACTCCGACAGTCATTGCATCTTAAAACAACAGCATTTCTTTTTTTAACTTTCTCCATTAATATCGAAAGTAAACATTAGCAGCATGTCTAGCTCGTTTTTATTCTGCGTTGCCCAGACTGTGTTGCTAACTAAAGCAGCGGTGGTGGACGCTGTCATTATAAAACACATTGATGAACTCCGTAAGTATTGTAACATTTGTAATTATGAGTGTACGTCTTTAAGAGTGTGTGGGCGTGGGGTGGTGGAAGGTAAATTGGGAAAAACATAGTGTGGCGTAGCAGTGATCGTGGTTAGAGAAAGTTCCTTGTGTTGCCTAAAAGAAACCAGTGGATTCTTTTCATTTTTTACAATATGTGAATTGTGCCATTGGCTGTAACAACCAGTCATCCCTCACTCATTAAATCACATTGCAAAATGCCACAAACTGAATAGTTGTATATTATACTTTCAATTCGCATTGGATTATTTTTTTTGCGCGCAATGCAGGATATCTGCGAAGAGACTGCATTGGGGGTGCACAACTGCGGACGCGCGCATTTTAGATGAAACAATGGTTGACGTCTTTTTTTTTTTTTTTCTTTTGGCACGCCGTCCTGCGATCGACCGAGACTCCCTCGCGATCAATCGACGCATTCAGCACCCCTGGTCTAAAACAATGAGAGAATACATTTGAAGATACTCATTTTACAGCACAAAAGCACATAGAGTAAAAGAACGAGTCATTTAAATAATCTATTGAGTTTTCGCTGAGAACGTCATCACGGCATGTGACTAAAATGGGCCAATCAAGAGAGAAGAGCTCCACGCTGTTCCCCGTGCAGGTTTTTTGATGTGTGTGTGTAGCATCCTATGAACAAGCTACGCAAATGTTCTGCGGGGGTCAATGAGTAGGCCACATGTGGGCGTTGTTGAGCGGGCGACCGTGTGAGTATAAACTGAGCAAGGTGGGTCACAGGTTTATTGAGCCTTCATTTAATTGTTCTATTGGTCATTGCTGGCATAGAGGAAACAAACATCTATAATTATTAAATAATCATTGTCAAAAAATTAAGTGAAATCGGATCATTTCCTGCAGTACCCTTTTTTACAAAAAAATTAATTTTTCAGAAACGCCCCCCCCCCCCAAAAAAAAAACACCTTCAGACATGTCAGTGAGCAGGTGACTCCAGTTTGCCTCACAGTCAAAGATTCCGAATTCAAATCAGCTGTCCCACTTTTCTGTGTGGAGTTAGGATGCTTTGCCAAAGTAGGAGTGTGTGTGTGTGTGTGGTGTGTGTGTGTGGTGTGTGTGTGTGTGTGTGTGTGTGTGTGTGTGTGAGGGGGAAATATCTTAAGTACAGACAAGAGGCGAGAACACTGCAAAATGAAAAATTAACCTTTTTTGCTTTGAGCAAGCTTGAGTCAGATGCAATGCGTTCAGTTATTCCTACTTGTCCATCGACATCTAATGTCCTTTTTTCAAAGGACAATATGAACAAAACACACTTCTACTCTTTCCATGAATGTTCTCAGTCTTTCCTCCATTCTTTCACTTTTGTCAGTATCAGGTTTAAGAATGTTGGATTAGGGTCCTTTAAGGGTGTATTAGCTTTGTCAAATCAATTTGGGCTAAATTGTGTTCATTTTTCCTCTCTGCCTGCACCACCACGCTCATTGCAAATCCCCTCTTCTCTATCCCCTTTCCCTTGAGCATTATATCGGTGGTCGTGGTGGATGAGAGGTGGGCAGGCGGCGGGGGGTGCTGCCAATGGAATGCATAGACAGTGACACCGAGACACAGGTGGGAGAACAGTACAATTTTACTGTCTGCTCTTATGCGTGTGCACATTACGTGCTAGGCCATCTTACTAACCAGTTGTGTGTGTGTGTGTAAGCATCTGAGTGAGCAGATGGAGAGAATGGGGTGAATTTAAGGAACAAGGGCAGGGTCACATCTGTGTCGTCTCTCATGTATGTGTGTGTGTGTGTGTTCCCCACATTCGGAGCCATTAACACAAAGAAGCTGATTACTGATTAGCAACATGGCACACTATTACATAAAAGTAAAATGTCTGACAACACGTATTTCCTCAACAGCCATCAGTTTTTTTTCATGGAATTTACAATCGACATCGCTTGGTTTGGTTAACTCTCAACCAAAATTTGGTGTGTAAAAAGAACAGTATTACTATTAGTATTAGTGATACAGTATATTGCGTCACTCCATCCGATACCAAAGTGCTCAAAGACTGGCGCGTTTAAACAGAAACAAGCTGTCACATGTATGCACGCACACACATAAGCAACTCCTGTCTACCCTCATCTTGGCGCTGCCATTGATTTGGGCTGTAAGGTCCCTCGGGCAATGGTTTCCACAGCAACCGGCAGCTGAGGAAGGCAGCCAAAGTTTGAGCTGGCGTGAGGGAAGTGTCTGCATGTTGTTTGTGTGTGCGGGCTATTTGTAAGTATGTGCACCAGTAACCAAACGTGAATATTTGTGCGTGCGCATGTGTGTGAGGTGCTGGCGGGGTGACAGCGCTCTGTTTAGTATGCAGCCTTCTGACTGCATCTCTGTTCCTTCCTTCCTTTCTTTGGCTCACAGAGAGCAAAAGAAAAAAAAAATCTATCTATCTATCTATCTATCTATCTATCTATCTATCTATCTATCTATCTGTCTGTCTGTCTGTCTGTCTGTCTGTCTGTCTGTCTGTCTGTCTGTCTATCTATCTATCTATCTATCTATCTATCTATAAATGCTGTGCTTAGTGTACTTTATCATTTACACACTCTATACACTGATTCATAAAGATTGTCCTACAGGTCAATATTACATTAGTTTCAGTTTAAAGCAGTTTGAGAAACACTGAAATGAATACTGAACTAATATAGTGACACTCCTCTGGACAGGAAAAAAATAAAATAAATAACACTGTAGAGGTGATATTTCCTCTCCAGCTCTGTATTCCCTCCCCAAGGGCAAGTCAAATGGGTGGAGTTGGTCTGCGTCCGAGTGCTTTCTTTAAAAGTAAAAACAGCTTTGGTGGCGGGGTTGAGCATTGTGTGGTAGGTGTTGCTCAAATAGACCGACACATTACAGCATACTGTAAATATCAAGGATGCTTACGCTGCTATATGGAGGAAAAAAACTGTGCAGTAATTCTCTACACTTTGGATGACACAACCAACCAGCCTCTAATCTCGGAAATAAACCCACTGTTGCAGATAAGCATTCTGTCTCAATAAATCACGTTTTATAAGAACATATAGAAGGAAAACCCACACACGCACACTAATGATTTGTAGTGATGTAGCCAAGAGCTCCCTCTAAGCAGAGGGGAGGCAGACTGTTTAAGGAGGCAAGGAGGGAAGGGTGGAGGGAAAATGGATGGGAGCGGAGATAAAAAGAAAAAAGTAGACGGCAAAAGCACAGGGAAAGTCATTTGTCGTGTTTGTCTTCACAGGAAGCATCTCACAAGAGTGCGAAAGAGCAAATACACGCCAGAACATTGCTCGCTCCCCCTTTCCACAAGTAACCCCACCCCCCCACCACAACCTGCCCTCATCTTCAGAGCCTCTCAACAGGATCTGAGAGCAGCTCAGCTCAAGCCCTGACACGTGTGCCTGAGCGAGGGGAGGAGTTAAGAGAGTGAGACTGAGCACTATTCAGTGATGTGTGCGCATGTGTGTGCTTGAGCTTGGAGAGAGAGAGAGAGAGAGAGAGAAGAGAGAGAGAGAGAGAGAGAGAGAGAGAGAGAGAGAGAGAGAGAGAGAGAGAGAGAGAGGAGAGAGAGAGAGAGAGAGAGAGAGAGAGCACGCAAGCTGTGAACGTACCTCTCTTTCTCTCTTAGGTGGAAATGCACACAACGCTGTGGTTATACCTCTTTTTTGTCCACCTTTTCTTCTTTCTGCACTTGACTTCTGAGGTCAATATTATCTAATGCAACTATGTCTGATAAAAAAAAAAACGGTTGCAAAAAAAAAGCAGTTAAAATCCATCTATCCATTTTCTTAGCCGCTTACCCTCACAAGGGTCGCGGGGAGTGCGAGAGCCGAGCCAATCCAAGCTGTCAACGGGAAGGAGGCGGGGTACACCCTGAACGGGTTGCCAGCCAATCGCAGGGCACATAGAGACGAACAGCCGCATTCACAATCACACCTAGGGGCAATTTCGAGTGTCCAGTTAATGTTGCATGTTTTTGGGATTGTGGGAGGAAACCGGAGTGCCCGGAGAAAAGCCACGCAGGCACGGGGAGAACATGCAAACTCCACACAGGCGGGGCCAGGATTGAACCCGGGACCTCAGAACTGTAAGAAAAACGTGAAACGTTTAAGAAAAAAAAATGGAATGTGTGCATCTACAGTTCATCATGTTAAATAGCAACTGCTGCGATAGCGATAGCCAAGAGTGCTTAAAATGCGTTCCATGGACCCAAACACTCAAATTACACATGACACAAATGTAGGACACAGACAAACGTGCATCTGTATTGACTTGAATTTACAAGTTAGCGCCACACCAGCAGATCTCTATAGGTTTCCCCATTTTTTTCTCAACTCAGTCTTTAAGCCCCACGCAAAGCTCACTTGAAATAAGCAATAAACAAAAAATAAACCAAAAAAAAAACTAAAATGCAAGTTAATCAACTATGACAAAACTACTCATACTAAGCAGTAACTGGGAGACAACTTGGTGGCTTAACCTGTACATTTGGGTTATTGCCTACAGTAAGTCCTGGAGACGTCATAAGTAGCACACATTTACAGACTGTCCAAAAAAAAAAAAAAAAAAAAAAAAAAAAATCAAGAAAAAAAAATACATTTGTAGCGTCTGTGGACTCCAAATACTGTAATAACAATTACTACTCTAATGACTTTTGCCCAACGTTAGCTGGGACAGGCTCCAGCACTCCTGCCACCCTTATGAGGATAAGTGGCTTGGAAAATGGATGAACACAATATTTTATCCCAGACAAACTGTCGTCGTTGTGGTGAGCCAACAGAGTCATTAGTTGCTAATGGGTTCGTGCAACGCCAGCGGACCAGTGCACTCTTGCCAATGTTTGCTCCGTCTGATACTTCACCCTTCACAGCCTTTAACCACAGGTGCAGTGCGTAGGTTCACAAAACAGAGAACCTTAAGAGAATGTTAACTGATTATTGTGTTCGCTAGCCGTTCAAAATAGCGCTGTTCGCCGAGTCGTTCTTGTGTTTTAGTCTCTATTTAATACACACGGGAAAATTAACTGTTTATAGTGTTCACTAGCACAAGAGCTAATGAGCTAGCTAGCTAAGAGTTGAACAAACAGCTTGCTCCAGTGTAGCAAAGTTGTTTAAAATGTCAGCACCTCTCCCCGAGTTTTTATGTTTGTCACCAATGAACAGAAACACAAGAACGTTGACTTTTTTTTTTTTTTAGCATTATCTCTGTAGCTCAATTCATTCAGCCACGAGTTAACTACCGCGAACGTCAATGTACATTTCATTGACAGGTGTAGGACTTGTCTTCAGCCCATCAACCACACACTCTTGCACCTCTCTGTTTGTTTCAGACCCAGGGGGAGCCGTATCACACAGTATCCAACCATCCATTTTCTGAGCCTCTTATCCTCACAAGGGTCGCAGGAGCGCTAGAGCCCATCCCAGCTATCTTCGGGCAGGAGGCAGAGCACACCCTGAACTGTTTGCTAGCCAATCGCAGGGCACATGGAAACAAACAACCATTTACACTCACAATCAAACCACAGGGGCAATTTACAGTCTCCAATTGATGCAGAGTGCCTGGAGAAAACCCACGCAGGCACGAGGAGAACATGCAAACTCCATACAGGCGGGGCTGGGATTTAGACCCCAGTCCTCAGAACTGTGAGGCCAACGATCTAACCAGATGCTCCACTGTGCTGTTTATCCCAGATTAAAGAAAAACAATGTCATGAATCATGAAAGAAATGAAACAAAATCACAACAATACCAATTTGAAAGCAAAACAAAATAATTTAAAAAAGGGTGGGCCTTATTTTTCATGATTTCAAAGGCACTTCAAAAAAAGAACAATATCATTTATAATAATAGTTTTGGGGAAAATAAATTAAGATTAATAATGCAAAAAAGAGAACAACTAACGAGAAAGCAATATACTTCTTTTAGCCAGCTGTGCCTTTTTTTTCCCCTGAGACACGGGCCCATGTACAGTACGGACACAACTCCCTTTGTGACGACAGTTTGGCTGTTCACCAACTTTGCACAGTCACGGATGAGGGATGAAGGCACACAGATGGGCAAATCCAGTCATATCTCTGTTTCAATTCCACAAAATCATGACCAGGAAGGAACAACCACAATTCTAACATGCCAAAGATTATCTGTGCAAGGGGCAAAATTACAGCAGTCCCTAGATTGATACTCAAAGCAGCCTGTGCCTGTGGGTGTGACTGGCAGATCCCTTTTTCATTCACCAATGCCTTTGTTGTGACTTAGCCCAATGAATTATGCCTAGTCAAAAGTAGACAGATAAATGTGACATGGAGAACTATGAAAAAGATCCTACTGTGTCTGCTGGAAAGTCAAATTTTACCTTCAATTGTGAAAATTAAAATTAATCTAAAATAATTTATTATCTGTCTGATTTCTAATGTTGCAATTATATGGGAAATTCGAATTCATAAAAGCACTGGCAGTGAGCGCTAATGATTAGATTTGCTTGCAATGCATTGACAGAACAAATCACAATCAAACGGCTAGCCCTTGCATTATTCTGAAATAAAGACAAGTCATTATCCAAGAAATGAAAAATTACATTTGATTATTTGAAAACCATCTATAGCCCCCTGGTTAATACCTGGCAGCAGGTTTATTTTGGGTCACAAAATTTATCACACCACCAGAAAAGATACATGATGCATTTTGGCTGGCACGCTTTAGCAACCGCTTTTTCCTATAGAACAAGCTGCTGCCAAAATGCTTCATTTTATTAAATTCAACTTTACATGATCAGGATTTTTGGGGTCGATGACCAATCTGAGAGTTAAAAAAAACAATAACTGATCACCGATCCGATCACAATATGTAGCAATGAGTCTATTTAAATGACCTGTTCATGTACTGTATGTACAACAATTTTATTGCAGTAACCTGACATAGTGCAATTGTGAAAGAGCAAATTTGTCTTGTAGTGTGATCCGCACATTCTGTGTCTCTCAGCCGTCTCATCTCCCCGATGCAGCCGTTGATTATTTGAAATTTTTAATAACTTTATTGGGCATTGGCCTCACAGTTCTGAGGTCCCGGGTTCAATCCCAGACCCACCTGTGTGGAGTTTGCATGTTCTACCTGTGCCTGTGTGGGTTTTCTCCGGGCCCTCCGGTTTCCTCCCACATCCCAAAAACATGAAACATTAATAGACACTCCAAATTGGCCGTAGGTGTGATTGTGAGTGCAGCTGTTTGTCTCGATGAGCCCTGCAATTGGCTGGTAACCAGTTTAGGGTGTACCCTGCCTCCTACCAGTTGACAGCTGGGATAGGCCCCAGCACTCCCCGCAACCCTTGAGAGGATAAGCGGCTAAGAAAATGGATGGATAACTTTATTATTATTATATCCTGGGCAAGATGGGTGTAAATGTCTTTTGTGGAGCCAATCAAAGACGTCATTGATCGGATCGGCGCATTATGACAATAAAGCCGATCAACCTATCAGCATAAAATGCTCATGATAGGCCGAAGACTTGTGGGTGAATTTGAATCACCACCCTTTCGTTCGTAGGCTATCGAATGCAGTAGTTGTCATACATAACACCTGTCACACTGAAATAAAAGGTCCTGAAATTGTACGTTATACTTTCAATTCAGGTTGGATTTTTTTTTTCCTTGCATGCACGTGCAGCTTAGAGGGAACATTGGTCATGGTGACAGAGAGGAAGGCGACTGCTTATTTGAAATTGCTTCAAAACCTTATTTGACTATGTCTAGACCCGTAGTTTTGTTACGTTACTGATAATTCATATATGTTGAAATCTTATTGATCCATGTGTTGGCTAGGTCTTGCCATTTGAGTCCCTCTGTGGGTAACGCTAATTGTTTATGTGTTTCAGGGATCGAGGATCTTTGAGCGCTTGTGCATGTCACGCTTTGGCAGGGAAAAAAAAAAAGGCCAGACAATGATCAGAGTGGAATTACCTAAGGATAGCTCAAGGGGTGGAGAGAGAGTATGTAGCAGGAAGGACTTCAGCAGTGCCTGCATGCGTGTGGGCGTTTTCAGAGCCTGTTTATTGTTGATAGTGCATGCGCATGGGTGGGGGCTGGTGTCGTGACTCACAGGGTTATTAACACTGGCACCACCTTCTTCATGTCCTGTAGTCAGTGTGTGACACCATCATTTCCTACATGCATGAGAATACGCATGAACTCATTAACCCATACAAAAGATCGAAGCTGCTTCAGTTGATCACAACGGTTCCGGAAGGCCTTCATAAGGGCCAGCAGCTGTCATTCCACCTTGCATCCGGCTGTAATCGTGACTTTGACAACCCAAGTGACCGGCTTGATGCTGTACCACACCACTGTATACAATGTACTGGATGCCAACCCATTGTTGCAAACCGAAAGCACCACATCATCCGTCAAATACAGACCACCATGCCAACATATACTCCAGACACATGCCTGTGTCTTTTTTTCCGCCGAGACATCGACTGCCGTGGCGATGGTAGCCTCGGTAACGGCCATAAATTAGCATCACGGCATTATGTGAGGAAGCAACAATTAAAGCTTGACTAACAAGCTTTTGAGGAGCACAGCTGATGTTTCCCTGTCCAGCTGCTAACAGAATTAGCCAACACAGTGGGAAAGTCGGGGGGGGGGGGGGGGGGTGGTGTGTGAAACTGATAGTTTGAGTATCACTTGTCAGATACATGTGTGCGCACATGCAGATAGACATTGATAAACTGGAAAGCAAAACTGAAGCAAGCCAGTTCATGGTAGTTTAAAATCCACAACACAGAAAACATTCAAATCACACACACCTCAAGTGATATCATGCAAAATTCATTCTAAACCAACACCATACAGACAAATACATTCTTGACCATCTTATATAGTCAAAAAGTGACTTAGCACACAATTCAATTGGCCAGCTGTTTTTAACTTAGAGTATTTGCTGAAGGCCAAAAAGGAAATGAGCAATATTTTTTTTTGCTACTTGTTGAATGCGGTTTGACCATAAACTTGTAATATGAAAATGACTTTTGCCAAACCTCTTTGATACCACCAGCAATTATTTGCCCTTGGGACTGGAAAAGAAAGTCAACAGATCTCAATCTCCCTCTAGTGGCTAGTTTTAGGAAAAGTCATCCCTCCTGCCCATCCGATGTACGTGCTTGTTGCATTAATGAAGTGTCATATTAAGTGGTTAAATGTTTAAATATTTGATGTATTATTAATTGTTCAGCAATAATACTGAATTTTCTAACTGCACAAGAACCTGCAGACATCTTACAAAAATAAGATGAATGTTGAATGATGAGTTGAATTAATCAATTGCAATTGAGTTTTGAGAGACTATTAAATGGCTATCTAACAATCAAATTTTGTAACAAATGGCCGTAAATGGGGCATTTTGCCCTCATTTTGGAAATCGGAAAAGGATGCAAGCCAAAATAGTCCTGACACAGTCACGAGAACACTGTAAGATGGAAGAAGAATATAAAGATATTTTGCATTCATGAAGTGCCACTTTGCATTGCACACTTATTTTTCCCTTTGGAGCCGCTTGCTCCTTTTTCATATTCACAGTATTCACACAACAATAAATCTCTTGCTTCTTGTGCTTGCTTGTATGCACATTGCTCTCTTCTTGTGCTTTTCCAGTCTCCAGTTCTCCTCTGCTCACTCAAATAAATCTCTCAAACCCCGCCCCGCCCCGCCACCCATCGAAATCTAAGAAACACACACACACCTATACTTGTGCACACAAACACACAACCCTCTAGGCAACAGCCACAAAGGCCCCATATTAATAAATCTGCTCCTTTATTGGTGCTGAGTGTCTCTGGCAGGAGGGTAAAGGGGGTGGGGCGGGTGACAGGGAAGAGGAGGAGGAGCAGGAGACTCAGAGATCAGCAGAGGGGGTGAATGACTAAAGTCATATCATAAACATAACAGAAAACGGGGTTGGAGGAGGGAAAGATGAGTTATCACATTAGTGCATTCTAAACAAGCGTGCGCAACAATACATGCTCTCATGCGATTCATAATACAATAGAACTGATATATTTACCATTAAACACACCGTGAAAAGAGCCACTTGGGCCTTCACCCGGTGTGGGTGTTTGTTAAGAATGTAGCTCTCCCTACACTTCCTTAATATCGCTTCTGTAATGGATTATTCAAGACACCTGACATCTGGCTGAACCACCGAAGCATTCTGAATATGGTTACGTTGGTCACCAAGCTCTGGAAGCCAACAGCCTGAGGTGGGCTTGTGGTAATGACATCGGCGAGCTTGGCTTAGTGGTCAATCTCAGCCATCAGTCAGCTGTGACAGATTGGGGATATGAGCTAAGGAGCTGTTTGGCTCGGTGTTTGTGTGTGAGCGCACGCGTTTGTGTGTACGGGAGGAGGAGGCGAGAGGGCTATCAGTGGTGTTCGTGTTGCAGAGGCATCAATACGCTCTCGACAGGCCATTTTCCTATTACCCAGCTCCGGGTTGTTGCTGAGGCAACTGCCGCCATTTTACCTTGGTTGGCTTCACCGCTGTAAGACTCTAAAGCGATCTGAACTCTGCCCGTTTAAATGACTTTTACCTTCCGAGCATCATCTGTATTTGTCGAGAAACGGTTGTTTATATAAACCTTTGGCTGACAGCCATCATCCTGCACATGGACCCGCTAAGACTTTGTTCTCATTCGAAGGTCAAATGAAAGAAGAAAACATTCCAAGTGGACTACGTACTATTATGTGGTCATATTTGCTGACGAGACTCCGGCACTAAATTCAACCACACCACTAATGATCGTGGAGAGTATTATACACTTAACTTACCTGTCCGTGTGGCTGCATGTTGCTGTAGGGGATGTTCTGGTTCAAGACTTTTTGCTTCATAAGCAACATTCTCTTCTGCTCCTCACTCAGATGGGCTGTTTGGCCAGGGATTGGACCCTGGGTTTGCCCCGGACCGGCCCCTTGGCCTCCTCCAGCCATGTACGGCGGCATCATGGGGTTCTTGACCTGGCTGCTTCCTCCCATGGGTGGGGTCATCCTGTGATCCACCCCACTGCCGCTGAAGTGACTCAGTGGCTTGGTGTTGTTATATGACAAAATGGCTGCCGTTTGCTGCTGTTGTTGTTTGGTCAGAGTGTTCTGCCCAATACTGTTCTGCTGTTGTTGGCCAATCAAACTCATGTGATTGTGAGGGAGGTAGTTGTTCATAGGAGCTTTGGGTCCGTTGTTGGGGGGCAACCCAGCCACTAGCGGGGTCTGCGGTGTGTTAAAGGCTTGCGGTGGATACATCATGGGGCTGTTGGGTTTATCTTGGTTAAAGGGACCAGCATTGTACGGACTGGTGGGAGGGCCTGCCGGTGACCAGTTTGCTGCTTGCTGCTGCTGTTGCTTCTGCTGCAACAGTTTAGCACGTTGCTGTGCAGCCATTGCTTTTAGCTGCTCCGCATGGGAAAGTTCAGGGGTTACTGGTCCGACCGGCTGACCTGGGGCGACCCCAGGTCCTGCTTGTCCAGTGCCTGCCTGACTAACAACCGGGCCTGGGTTCATCATGTATCCATTGCCAGGCCGTGAAGCTGCTTGCGTCTGAGCCTGGGTCGGGGTCTGAGGAGACCGAGCCACGCAGTTGTGTAATGGGGACCCTGATGCCATAGCAACGGCGGGGGACTGCTGCAAAGGTTGCTGAGGAGGTGTCCCATTGGCAGTGGTTGCAAACTGTGGGCCCGATGATGATGGCCGAACCTGAGGAGAGTCCACAAAGAAAAATAACGTGCAACGTTGACATAATGTTGATTTAAATTCTAAATAGCGGTTACCGATATTGGTCACAATTCATAAAATGTACGTGGATTTTTTGTTTCAATGTATTCCTTCTCTCATTACAATAAAGCACATGGGAATTCATCAATTCCCGGCAGTTTTAGCTGAGAGGGTGTATTTAGTTTAGAATGGTGTTGTTTACATTTGCCATAGTCAAAATTTGTGAAAGGTACCAAAATAACACAGCAATCTCATAACCCTTTTGCCACAATTCAGCTAGAGTATCAACTTAAAGGGGAAATCCAATGCTTTCCATGAACAGTAAATCTAATAGGTCATGTAATATGTACCCTATTTTGACAATGTAATGTTAAATCCTCTCTCATTTAATAGTGTTTTGAGAAGATTTTTATCGACAATTACGAATTTTCAGGGGCTCTGCCATTTTCGCGAGTCGTGGGTGTATGTGACGTGTACCGTGCCGTTCCAAACACTGGATTACATGGGACACCATTCATGCCGAGCGCCGATTTCTCGTATTTATCCTCATCTGATGAAGAAATAGCAGTATCGGGAAGACGGAGAAATACTTCCATACAGATTTGAACCTGTGGCTGTAATTAATGTTGGATATTCGGATGGTTCTTCAGGCAGAATGATGCGGAGTCTAACTACTCGGAGGCCTGCGCGTGACATAAATGCGTAAACAAAGGCCCCCGGGAGCCATGGGCCGGCTGCCGCGGATGGTTCTTCGGACAGGAATGACGCGGAGACTGACGAGCGAGTTACGGCAGCCAGCCGCGAGCCGAGCTTCCTGGCGGTGGAGGCCGTTAACCCCGGATGCCAACGCTAGGCTAAAAGCCTCCGCCACCACCGAAGCTCGGCTAAACGCCACCGCTGCCTGGAAGCTGCAGCTGCCCTGTTTCCAAACACTTTACCTATATAGTATTAGGTTTCCCATAAATTCAGTGCCTTTCGATGACAAAATGGGACTGCTTCTGTCATCCCAATCACAGTGCACATATACAGTGGACAAACAACCGTTCACATTCACACCTATGGATTTTTTGAGTGGCGGCACGGTGGGTCGGCTGGGAAAGCGTTGGCCTCACAGTTCTGAGGTCCCGTGTTCAATCCCGGACTCGCCTGTGTGGAGTTTGCATGTTCTCCCCGTGCCCGCGTGGGTTTTCTCCGGGCATTCCGGTTTCCTTCCACATCCCAAAAACATTGGGCACTCTAAATTGGCCTCCGGTGTGATTGTGAGTGCGACAGTTAGTCTGTCTCCATGTGCCCTGCGATTGGCTGGCGACCAGTTCAGGGTGTACCCAGCCTCCTGCCCGTTGACAGCTGGGATAGGTTCCAGCACTCCCCGCGACCCTCGTGAGGATGAGCGGCAAAGAAAATAGATGGATGGATCTTTTGAGTATTCATTTAGCCTAACATCCAGGTTTGGGATCAAGTCTCGGCTCTGGTCTTCCTTCATTTTCTCTCTGTGCGTGCATGGCTTTTCTGGGGGTAGTCTGGCATACGCCCACATTCTACAGACATGCCATCCGAGCCACTACCTGGAGAAGACCCAAGCAAGCACAGAGACAACATGAAAATTGTACACAGTGAGCTTCCAAGACAGAGTCAAAGCTTGATCTCCTGAGGGTGGCGTAATAAAGTATTGTCCTCCAAGCAGTTTTTCTCTATCTCTCTCTCGATCTTTTTTTTTTTTAAACAATACAGTGTTTATTGAATTATTATTGTCACTGAATTCATCTATGAAATTTTCGTCACAGTGGCTGAACACAGCGCCGTACTGGCTGGTAATGTCAGACACTGGATTCCCCCACTCACACCCCCAATATCCTGAACAACCAGTGTTACAGCTGTAACGAACAAAATGATCTTTGTAATAAACAACCGCGGCACGTTGAATTCATGGAAAATTATACTGGGCCAAACTTTTTTTATGGAAATGTTGCTGCTTTTTCAAGTCACAGAGGGCCTGATTTACTAAGATCCCAAATAGCGAGTGCCAGAAAAATTGCTCTGGGACAGGCAAGCGCTAATTGTCACCGTCCATTGAAATGACCCAGATGCACAGAAATGTGGAGTTGCAAGGTTTGCCATTGCTGATCATGGCATGACTCCATTTTGTGACTGGCTCCAAGTCAGTCCATAGATAATTCACAAGCTTCAAAGCTGTATTGCTGAATAGATGATATGTTGTGATGAATTTTGTTCCCATTTCAAAAATGTTTCTATGAGCAGAAGTATTCCCCACTGACCTTCATTTTACCTGTGCTGGGGCCGGTTTACACCCGCCTTTTGGAGTTGCTATTTAAAGGCCCCAAATTAGCCAGCACATTTTGTCTTGGGTTCGATTGAATCACATTCCTCTGCCGAGTTCATCTTTTTGTGCAAACTCCTCCCACAACATGTAAAATTAACTGTGCAGCAATTTAGTGTGTTTTGCAGATACAACAGATACATCTGTTTGTGTTCACATTCAAGTTCTTGCCTGTTTTTGCAGGTACAAAACATTGGTAAATCGGAACCCAAGTGGCTTAATCGCAAGTCTAGTGCTGGTTTACCGACTTGAACGGAACTTTGTGGAAATATTAATGACGCATCCTCTTTTTATAGTCAGGACTCTGCGGTACATACCTGCGGTGAGCCCATGGGCACCTGTGGACCGCCCTGTGGAGGCTGAGCAGGGGGAAGAAGGGATGTTTGTGGCATGGCCCCCCCTGCAGGTACTGTTGTATTTCCAACAGCTTCCTGTGGTCCTGGAGTCTGATTGTTTACTGGCTTACCAAAATCGGCCTCTTTCTTGTCTTCAAAGTCCTCATTGAAAAGGTCGTGCATATCGTCCTCTGGCACTGTGTTGGCCAACTCATCGATTAGCTCCTGCCACTCTTGATCATTGAGGTTGATGTCAGAGAAGAGCTTGTTCTGATTGGACAGAGACTGGGGATCTGAAGACTCTATTCCACCTGCATCATCTAGCGGTTCCTGTTTCAGTTCTTTGAGGAGGCTGAAGCTGTCCTCCAAGTCGAGTGAACCGTTCATCTTCACGTCTGAAAGATGACTACCACCATTTTTCCCCAACTCATCCGCCGGCCGCCCTACATGCTTTCCATTGCTGTTTGTGCTGTTTCCAGAGGAAGTGTTGGGACCACTCAGTAGGGGCTTAATGTCTATTTGGTGGTGCAGTGGAGAGATGGGTGGAAGGTTGTTGTTATTGTTGTTGGGAAGACCTGTTAGTGATTCTAAACCACCAGAACCATCCTTCCGTAATCGTTTGCTCGTTGGTGAGTAGCTGCCTCCATCGCAGATGCCATTCTGCTCACCATTGAGTGGGGATCTTGCACTGTCCAGTTTCCTTTTTACTGTCTCTTGGAGCTGAAAAAGAAGGAGAAATGATAAGCAACAAGCTGACTATGTATACCACCAAACAGCCTACCTATAACACAACATAGGAAATATAACATCTTCAATTATCCTAATAAGAATTATTTTTTTTTGTCGTGTGAAGAAGCGCGAGTTCCTAGAAAAATCTTACGTGAGCAAAGGGAAAGCTTGCAAATACAGAGGCAAATAATAAAACCACACACAGGTGTTCTGATGGAGATTCAAACTGCGGCAGACATTTGAACCACTATTTCATCATCCTGTCAGTTACACATCTACGGTAAACTTAAATTTCGGTTTTATGTATAATAGCTAATGTTTGAAACTACCTGTACTTAGTGTCATTAATGACGTTATCATTTCTTTCATATTCAACAAGCGAGTGCTAGTATTTGAAGAGGTGGTGAAGAGTGCTGTATGGGTCTTTTACTGCTGATAGTACACTTAATTATTTTCATGGGTTACATACACACAATGTATTGATATCTCAGCCTAAAAAGGAGATGAAGCTTGATCTCCTCTCTGTGTTTTAGTTAGAGGAACACCCCAGGTAAACACATATGCCAGTGAACAGCCAACAGTGTGTGTGTGTGTGTGTGTGTGTGTGTGTGTGTGTGTCTGTGTGTGTGAACGCATGCATGTTTAAAATCCTTCGTACAATGGGTTTAAATAATTTAAGTCTCCCCCATGCGGGCCCTGATTCTGAGAGCCAATACGGGTGTTTGACTGTGTGTGAAACTATGCAATTGCGAGGGGTGTGTTACGAGATTTCCTCAAATGCCTGCGACTGATGTTGATAATAACAGACTTGATTTTCAAAGCCCACCTATAAAAAAAATCCCATAATTATTTAGTTGGTGGAAGTGATGGCACCCACCCACACAGAAAAATGCAGGCAAGCACACACAGGGCTTCTGGATATGCACCCATCTATAAAAAGCTAACGCATAGAGTGTTGAACTTGGGCTCTTCTTCGTACTTTTCAGTGCTATTGCCTGCACAAACGTGCAGAATGAGTGTTAAATAATGTAAGCATGTGCAATCTGGAAACGTTATTGGGCCTGAGGCTGTATAATTTGAATATGCGGTAGATTAGTCAAAAAGAAATATGCCTCTAAAGTTGCACACAGTTTTAAAGGTCCCATATTTTGGCTGCTTAGACCGCCATAGAGTGACTCTCTAACACAGACTTTGTATAAAAGTCAAACTTTTGCACCCTTCCATATGGTTGGTCCCAACCCAACTGTCGCCCCCAGCTTGTGCTCAGAGAGGTAGGTGGGAAATCTTCAATTGCGACGTAGAGAAGAAGAAATTCAAATGACCTGATTTCAAACCTCTGGGCACAAAAGCGTCAGGAACTCAGCAATGCGTGGACATCTCTAATTCATATTTCACATTTTCTGTGGCAACCCAGAGACTAATCCATCTAAAGTACTAGAAAAGGTGAGTTTTCTAAAATATGAGACGTGTAATTAGTCATCATTCATGACATGGTGAGACGTTAGCATATGCTGGGAGAGAGGAGGGGTCTAATTGAGAAGATGTCGTTGAAGAGAGACTAGGACAGGGCTCAGCAACCTTTTTCAGGCTTAGGGCTACTTGGTAAGCACTGATCGTATGAAGGGCTACGTGACCTGTTTGCAGCAAATTTCAGACTCAGTTCATTACACGTACATAAAATATATATTTTTTAATTTATTGTAGTAAATGACATTACAGGTATTTTAAAATTTTAATTCACCTATGCAAGTCAGATTCAGAATTTAAAGCACAAATAATAGTGACAATTTGTAGCCTATGGTATTTTTAGAACATACCTCGCGGGTGCCTTACAGTATATGGTCCTCGCGGGCGACCATTCACCCACAAGCACCGCGTTGGTGACCCATGGAATAGGACTTGGGTCAAATAAAGTGACGTAAATTCAAAGCACCAAGAGTTCAGTGTTACCCTACACTTCCTTACTTGTTAAATTTGAGTGTTTTGTTTCATATTTTCAAGGATTTTTTTTTCTAAACCTTGGTGACAATTAAGAATGTAAATTAGTTTAAGATGTATGAGGCTGATTTATTTTTCAACTTTTATGACACCAAATATTTGAAAATGTTACCTCAAAATTGCTTGAAAAAATAACTTGAACGTTGACTAGCAAGCCAGAGTCTACCATTTAACTTTAGAAGTTTGAACGTTTTTGTTTTTTTTTTTTAAATCACAATTATAAGCCTAATCACATCTGTGAAATAAGCCTCTTTCATTAACACCAAATTAGCTTAACAATATTTTCATTACTATCCATTGGACAACCAATGGCATGAAAAAGAAAATGAGCATTCAAATGTGAGGGACAGGCGAAGAAAAGATACTAATGGAAGCAGAGACTATTAGAAGTAGTTTAATCCAGTCGAATACTTAGCTGGAGCAGAGCAAAAAAAAGACCAGAAGAATAAAATGGCGAGGATGTAAAACACAATGGCAGAGAGAAAAAGGAGCAGAGTGCCTCTTGTGTCTGTTTCTTTGACATAATCACCTGGTGACTACTCTTTTGTCTGCTGCCAGAGAGAGCATGACAAAGAATCTGAGACAGAGGTGTAAGTGTTTACATACACAAGGAAGAAGGGATTTATTTGTCAGGCTGATGGTCTTATTTCTTTCAAGTGGACATGCTAAAAGAACGTGAAGATGAGGGAAGAGAGGGGAAGGGGGAAGGTGGTAGAAAAGAACAGTGAGCCAAATGACAGCAGGGAGCAGACGAAGAGAGGGTGATCAGAGACTGAGAGAGGAGAGACAGCGATGGAACCAGTAAGGTGCTGTTGTTATAGCAACTGCTGCTGCTCCCTTTGTGTGCTACATCCTACTTCCTCCTCCTCCTCCTCTAGCCACCCGGCCTCTTCCTTCTTCATCTCCCCTACTTCATTTGCGCTGCTCCTTCTTGCCATATTGCAGCTACTGTCTTCACCAATAATGTAATACTTCAAATTTTTTAAATTGATCTGTTGCATAAAGGCGACACAGTGGAACAGCTGTAGAGCGTTGTCCTCACAGTTCTGAGGACTGGGGTTCAAATCCCGAATCCCCCGATGTGGGGTTTGCATGACCTCCCCGTACCTGTAGGGGTTTTCTCCGGGCACTCCGGTTTCGTCCCACATCCCAAAGACATGCAACATTAATCTGAGGCTCTACATTTTCCCTAGGTGTGATTGTGAGCTCGGCCGTTGTCTGTCTCCATGTGCCCTGCGATTGGCTGTTCGATGACAGCTGTGACTGGCTCCAGGACTCCTGCGACACCAAATTCCGGGTGGGTGACGAGTGGCTTCGATTAATCCATACAAAAAGCAAATAACTACTGAAACTAGATGACTGTCTTCGAAAGAAAGTGTCTCCAGTCACAGTTCTGCTCTATTGTTCACCTGTTTGCTCTCCCAGTGTTTTTTCCACTCACTCCGCCACTCCCACCTCATTAGGGCACACAGGTGCCCCAGCTCACCAATCAAGTCACTACAGTATTTAAGTACATACCTACCGCTCAAACTCTCATTTATAGATTGTTCTTTATGGTCTCACGCGAGACTCTCCAGCAGACTTCCTCGGATTGATATGCCATTGGCGACCTTGCCCGCCTCCTTCTTTATCACCTCGCCATCCTCCTGGCAACCACCTCAGGCTTCTGTCCCCAACTATGAGTTGTGCCTGACCAATTCCTGTCTTGTCTGTCTCTGTGCCTGCTGTTTGGCTGCAATGACATCGCAGCGTGAGTTTTCCCCGTGTTGCTACCTGTGGATTCCTGAGCGTTGAGACTCTTACCTATTCAGTCCCCCGAATCTGCAGGGACTCTTTATTTGAACTACTGTATGAATACAGACCTGTCGAATCTGATATTTCTGAAACATTGCAGTGGTCTGGTATACTACATTTAGGTGTTACACACACCCAATACAACTAAATTATTTATTTTTAAATGTAGCTAATGAGCGATGGGCATTTGAATAAATAAAAAATAAAATAATAAGCACAAATAAAATCCTTACAACTGACTTGATCATATTGAGTAATATGAGCATGTCAACAGTCAGTCCAGGAAATATTAATCCAGTTGAAGTCCAGAAAAATCACAGCTCAATTAAAAACCCTGTGAAGTACAACACCTTCAGAAAACATTTTCCTATGCTTGGAAGTGGGTCACCATGGACCCTCTTTGGCTTGGTGGTGAGCATCTGGTGGCTGGGCCTGCACCCATGGGGCATAGCCTGAAGAGATAATGTGGGATGCCATACCCACGGGTTCACCACTTCTGGGTACAGCAAAAGGGGATGGCTGCTAAGTAAGCTTAATACTGGTTGTCCAATCCCTGGTTACAAATGTTCACTCTCAAGATAATCAGTGTCACCTCTCCGCCAGGAAAGAAATCTGAGCTGATGTGCGAGCTCAGAGTTTTGAGGAGGCTTGCTTTAACAAAATGCTTGGGCTCTGGTACCAGTCCTCTTGAGATGGTTTGGAATATTTTCCACTCTCGAGATCCCAGGGAGGGGCACCTAGCAAGTGTGGGAATATTTATTGCACCCTTGGTTGTGTCTGTACATTGGGGTTTACCCCGGTAGATGAGATTGCAGCCCCCTTCCACCTTCAGGTGGTGGAATAGTAGAAGTAAACCAATCAAACATCTAAATAGCGTTGCAACTATTTTCATAATCAACTAAGTGTTTAGAGCCATTGTTTAACTTGTACTTGTACAAATGCTCAGATTTCAGTCACTCAATAGTAAATAGTAAAAGCATTCCTGTATTTGCAGCAGAGAGGCTCTTGCTTCATGAAGAATGTGAGGTACTGAACTGCTGCTGCATGGTGCTGAGAGGTAGTTTCTGGCAACCTAGGCCGGAGACTTTATTTTTCTCTTTCTCCAGCCCAGTAGAGGAGTGGATTGGCAACACTCATGTAAATTTTCTCCAAAGTATGTGCACTGAAAAACACAGAAAGAGCCATGCTTTTGGGTTTGCTGATGATTTGCCATGTTGTCAAACCACAGTTGGGTAGCACCAAGTGCAAGTGTGGACAACTTACTCAATATCAGTCTGTCTTGTCAAATGTTTTCAGACAAGTATTCAATACTGGAAAATATGATGGGTATCTGTCTGATACCCCCATTTGTAGTAATTTTATCTTTCATCTTCCTAGGTAGTTTTTGTCCCTACCAGGGACCCTTGAGGGAGGGGGCAGGGTTAGGCTGTGCTGACAAATGCTGATTGGTTGAGCCAGACGTCTGTCATTAGCATCACATCTTGTTTGTGTTCCACATGCTGCCATTACTGTTATGCCTGTGTTACGTCGTTACAAAAAGTTATTTTGAGAATATGAGGGAAAGGGGATTGGTAGATGAACAGACAACGAGGTCCAGGCACTTTTCAGTATTTTGGACGACTAAGGCATTCGGCATGATTTTGAATCCGAGACAAGAAATGTCAAAGCACAAGGGACTAGTCCAGCCATGCTACCGGAGAAAAGTATTTTACATGTCAAAAAAAGTTGAAACAAGACTTTGAAAAGCAAACCCATAAAAGCTGCAGAGGGAATGACTCGGCAAGGGAAATTGGCCAACGGTTGGAACAAAGTCATCTGTGACAGCCCCTGCTCAAACCCAACCTAATAACTATACGTATGTTTGTACCATGCATATTCTGATAAACTGGCTGGTTGATGAGAGGCTAAACTTAGAAGTGCATTAAGCATGTGCGTGTGTGTGTGTGTGTGTGTGTGTGTGTGTGTGCACGTGCTTATGTTTCCAGCCAAATGCATGCCACAGCCAGTCCGCCGCCACCTTGCTGATGTGGCAGCCTTGTTTTTCTTTTCATCGAATTATCTCTAAAAAACGCAGAATCGGCCCAAGGTAGCATGACTTCAGACAGAGTATGGGTTTCTTTATCCTTTGCGCTACCATGAATTAAAAAATAATCTCACCATGCTGAGTAATTAAATCTTGCTCGTTATGAGTACTTTGGGAGAAAATTGGTGATTTGATTTTCATGCAACGGTGCTCCTCCACATTTTGCTTTTGTTGTTGGTGAAAAGCTGAATGTCCAATTCACTGAGAGATGGATGGGTCATCATAGTCCGTGTAACCAGCCATCATTTGGGACTCAACACCCTGTGATTTTTTTCTCGTCTCTACTACCAAATTGACCACTTTAGAAGAACTTGAAGGGGCAGATATAAGAAATTGTGTTCCATCCCACAAGAATTTGTTCTGAAATCAGTTAATCAGATTCGTAGGAGGCTTGAGAAATGTGTGGCGAATGCTGGCGCCCATAAGGAATTTTAAATAAAACTACATGCTATTCACTCTTATCATATTCATTAAAGTTCAGAAATTGATTAAAAGAAACTAAAAATAGGAAGTTACTCTTCAATCACCTTGTATATGACAACAAAAATAAAATGGAAATAAGAATACACCTCGTTGCATAGAATCCAACTCTTATAGTACATGTCCATCTTTAATGTGTGACCTTTAATACAGTATGTTACAATATTTCAAAACTATTTCTCTGAGAAGTGATGGAAAGATATATGGACAAATCAGAGAGGAAAGGAGAGGACGATTTGAAACGAGCTCTCCTTCCACACAAGGACAGTGGTTCAAGAACACGTCAGCAAACATTCATCCTGATGAAGTGTCCTTGGGCAACTCACTGAAACCCTTGCCTTGCCGTGCCTGTGCGTGAAAAACCTTGACATTATGAGGCTGGTTGTTGTCAGATTTTTTTTCATTTTTTTTTATTTCATAAGATTTACAAGTCCCTCCAAAAAAGGTAGACACTCAAAGCACTTGGCCTTTGTCACTCTTTCAAATCAAATGCAAATATTTTAATTTTATTTACCCTTTATTTTCATTTGTCGCATGACTTGCTGCGTTATGTACTGTATAATTCCTGCTGCATCCTATCTTTTGAAAGATTTTTATTTCTCCAGTTTTACCTGGTTAAATAAAGGAAAAATAAAACGTAAAGTAAGGCCTGCTCTCGAGCTCCTGGACTGGGCTGTGAGACTATTATCTGTAAACCCAATAATGCTCAAAATGAGTTTGCTGAGGTCATCTACCGTCAGAATATTCATTCATGTGCTGCTGTGGTTATGGTTTATAAACACTTTTGGACAAGCTTGTGTGTGTGTGTGTGTGTGTGTTGGGGGACGTTTTAACAATGTTGCTGCGGTTGAGTGAGCTTTTTAGCCCCAGCCCTTAGTGAACGGAATAAACGGTTAAATATGTCTAAGTTGTGTTCATCTGCAGCGTGAAGGCCATTGTTGCATTATGAGTAACGTGGCTGGTGTTACGTACCACGACAATGAAAATGTAGCAATTCCAGAAAAAAACTTTAGATAACCTGGACTACTCTACCTCCGATGGGCTAGCACCAAGAAAGGATTTGTACTTATGATTCATTGTGTGGAGAAGCTCTTCATCAACAAACACACGTGTAGGGTCGTGTCTAGAAATGCAGAGTGAATATGCTTCACTGCTAATTTTTGTGCGTCTCGGACGCACATCAAATGACATCTGTATGTATATTATTACTATAATTACTATATTATTATTAGGACACCAAACACAGTACAGTATAAGCATTTTAAAGTAAAAAATATATTAATTGAAAACAGTTCCCAAGGGTCTTGATAAAAAGTATCTAATATTCATCCATCCATCTTCTGAGCCACTTATCCTCACACGGGTTGCAGGGAGTGGCGGAGCCTATCCCAGCTGTCAACGGGCAGGAGGGAGGCTACACCTCGAACTGGTTGCCAGCCAATTGCAGGGCACATTAAGACAAACAGCCACGCTCACAATCACACCTAGGGGCAATTTAGAGTGTCCAATTAATGTTGCATGTTTTTGGGATGTGGGAGGAAACCGGGGTGCCTGGAGAAAACCCACGCAGGCAGGGGGAGAACATGCAAACTCCATACAGGCAAATCCGGGATTGAATCCAGGACCTCAGAACTGTGAGGCCAACGCTTACCAGCAGAGCCACCTTGCCACCCATGTCTGATATTCTTTGGTAAAAATACACATAGGATAAAGATCTACAGGGAACCCAACATTCACTAGTATGAGCCACTAATGATCCTATTTGCTTGTACTGGTTTCCCTTTTGACAACTGTCACAAGCCCGAGTCTTGTGAATGAAGGACGTGTTCTCAAAGAGCCAGTATGTAGAGACAAGCCTCCATCAAGACAGCAAAAGCATCATTTGGACATTCACTTGTGGGGCCAGCACCCAGATCGCCAAGTCCCGAATTCCACTGGACAATTGGATAAGCGGTGGACAATATGGATATAAATTTGCATGGTGTATCCGTGCATGCCGCAATTGCTTTGACAAACACAAATACCCCCAGTCTCTATGTCAACACAAGCCTCCATCAAGACAGCAAAAGCATCATTTGGACATTCACTTGTGGGGCCAGCACCCACATCGTCAGGTCCCGAATTCCACTGGACGATTGGATAAGCGGTGGACAATATGGATGTAAATTTGCATGGTGTATCCGTGCATGCCGCAATTGCTTTGACAAACACAAATACCCTCAGTCTCTATGTCAACACTTGGTTTTAGTCATGGCTGAAAAAAAACTTGGTATGGGAGGGTATGACTTAAATCCCCAATATTGTGATGTAACAATTCATTGAAGAAAAATTCAGACTGTTTCACAGACTTAATCGGTCCATCCATTTTCCGTACCGCTTATCCTCACGAGGGTCGCGGGGAGTGTTGGAGCCTATCCCAGCTGTCAATGGGTGGGAGGCATTGTACACCCTGAGCCGGTAGTCACTCAATCGCAATGCATATAGACACAACCATATGCACTCACATTCACACCTATGGGCAATTTAGAGTCTTCAATTAACCTACAATGCATGGTTTTAGGATGCCAGAGGAAACCAGAGAACCCAGAGAAAACCCACGCAGGTATGGGTAGAATATGCACACTCCACACACGGGTGGCCAGATTCGAACCCAGGCCCTCAGAACCGACGGGCAGATGTTAATCAGTCATACACTGTGCCGCCTTCCAATCTCAAATCAAACTTTGTTTGACACATTTCATACATAAAAATGCAACAGAAAGTCCTTCACAAAAAAATGAAAAAAATAAATCTTAACAATACAACAGTAAGGAAAATACACACACGCATACATATTAACTGTGAGTAGTTACATGGCCCGGCACCGAGGAACCTGGCACCCAGAGGCCAGCTAAGGGGAGCAAAACCACCAAGAAGTGCCTCACAGAGGCTAACCATTGACACCTGCCGGTTTGGAAGCCCCCTTGAGAAAATCTCTGGAGCTAAAAAGAAAAGGTATTACAACAATATAATACAGGCTGTTCTCTAACTTTTGCCCATCATGGCTGAATGCAAGCTCCATGTGGGTTTTTATTCTAGCTCTGTGACTGATCAAAAAAAGACTGGTTCCAGAGGACCTCACAAAAGGTGAGGGCTGATATGATAGGCAGGTCAGATAAACAAGATGACATATGACCATAAAAACATTTAAAAACTAATAAAAGACCTTAAAAATGAATCTTGAAACACACGGAGGTGCTACTGAGGCGATTTTAAAGTCATGTGCACTCAGAGTCTGATCCTCGTCACGAAACGTGCATCAGAGTTTTGCAGTAACTGCAGATAAGCAATACACTTTTGGCGAAGACAAGAGAATTACAATAATCTAGTTGACAAGAAATAAAAGTGTATCAGCACCTCTGAGTTAGTTTCAGCGAGAAACGGCCAAACGCTGGTTATGTTCTTAAAATGATGAGAAACTGCTCAACGTTCTTAACCTGTGGAATAAAATGACACCCAGTGTCAAAAATGCCACACAGGTTCTTTGCATATTGTGAGGGATTAATCAATCAAAACCAAATGAACATTTAAGCAGCTCTCCAAATCATGGTGTGCATTCCGGAGTGCTATCGAGCAGCTTTCTAGCCAGACTTTAACAAGAAGCGTGCTGTTTTCCTCTCCGCTATGAGAGGGCCGTAAAAGTGATACTTGGATGTGACAAAGTCGTGAAGCAACTTCGAGCTTCTCATATAATTTTCTGGGCCCTCACTCACAAACTATTCAGTCCACATTACTGGATGGCTCCTCTATAAGAGATAGTCAGTTAACTGGATGTGAAAGAACGGAGTGTGGGTGGGGAGTATTTAAAAAAAAAAAAAAAATGACATTTTGGGCTGCAGTCCCATCAATCTAAAAAAAGTACGTGTGTGTGTATACGAGAGAGAGAGATACTGTAAACTGCCTACTAGTCTGCCTCCTGTTACACACCCCTGATTGGAATATTTGCAATCTTGTCTTGTAATATGCACAATTTCAAACAATTAACATGTTTAAATTATAGGTCTATGCCATTTTCAGTCAAAATACACAAATGACAACGAATTACAGCACTTTATTACCACTGGTTATAGTTTGGTTGAAATTGGTCATTTTGGGGGCCCAGTCTATCTCATGAAAATGTTGAGGAGGTCATTCATTACCATAGCAACTAAGGAGGGATGGAACTACAGTGTTGTGACAAAGCGAGGGCTACTCAGTGTTGACAACTTAGTGACCTGGTCTGACCCCTCTCGTGACTCTCTTTTCACCCGTCAGTTTTATCCTCACTCGGGTCTCAGGTGCGTTGGTGTCTATCCCAGTTGAATTTGGGCGAGAGGTTGGGTACACCCTGAACTGGTCGCCACCCAATCACGGGGCACGTACAGAGTGAGTCACACTCACATTCACTCCTATTGGTAATTTACGGTCTTCAACTAACATACCAGGCAAGGTTTTGGAATGTGTGAGGAAACCGGAAAACCCAAAAAGGAAAGAACATGAAAACTGCACAAAGGCGAGCTCGGATTTGAACTCAGGTCGTCGTAACTGTTATGCAGACGTGCTAATCAGTTGTCCGCTGTGCTAACTATTCCGTCCTCCCAACTAAAAAGCAACAACCAACAAATCAAGCAACATTTTGTTGGAGACAACTGCAGATACTGAGATTCTCTCCAGAGCTGGACACAGTTACTTCGATACAGAGACTGCAAATGAATCAAGCTTGTGCAAATCCACTGATGGGTAAAATTAGCGCGTCTCCCGTGAAGCTAGTGCCCTTAAAGACTTAATTGTATTTTCCTTTGTCCAGGCAGCACTTCTTCAATAAGCGACTCAATTACATTCGTCAATTAATAGAGAGGATCTATGCACACATCACCAAGCACAAACAGCCACCAAAGACCCCCACATGGACAACTTAGCCAAACATCCCAGTAGGTGCCGGTAATTAGAACCTGACAATAGTGCAGCTGTATTCGACTCAAATTTTAAAAGGTCCAGATGAAGAGTATGTCTTCAAGCAAAAGTCCGGAAGATTATATCGAGTCTATTTTGATTTACCGTATTTTCCGCACTATAAGGCCCACTGGATTATAAAGCGCACCTTCAATGAATGGCCTATTTTAAAACATTTTTCATATATAATGCGCACCGTATTATAAGGCACATAGGATAGACGCTACAGTAGAGGCTGGTGTTACATTATGCATCCATTAGATGAAGCTGCGCTGTAGGAAAGTCAACAAAGTGTCAGATAAGTCAGTCAAAGTTTATTAATAGATTACAAACCGCCGTTCTGACAACTTCGTTCACTCCCAAAATGAATGATTCTGCTTTTCTGAAAGGACTGCCACTTTAATTTAAATCCTGTTAAAAATAAAATTGTTTCACCTGATCCTTTATGTTTTCTTGAAGCGTTTGTAGACATTACAAGTTACTGGTAATCAAAAATGAGCACGGCTGTGTCATTTTTCAATCATTTAATAAATAAAAGTATACTTGCATTTTAAAATAAGAGCAAGTACATAAAAAAAGTTAGTTTCCCTTTTCATGTTTGACATCAGTGACGTCTTGATGATAATTGGACAAATCTTAACAACTGAACTGTTTTGGAGGCTATGTTTGTTCAAAACCTGAATGTTTTATAATGGCGACATCTACATTCTATATCTTTAACTCAACTTCCACACCTTGTATCTTTCCTGTACGTTTCTCCTCATCGCTCTCTGAGCAGTCAGTCTTAATCACTTGAGATGCTGATTTGATTGGCTGAAGGAGGTGGCTGAACTTCCATGTGATTAGTCGGTATGGTTCGTCACTACTGTAAAGCTCGTAATGCTGTCCCACTTGAAATAGAATCCCCCTGTAGGTCTTGAATAATCACCTTTCTTTTTTGCTCTGGTGGGGGTCAGTATGGGACTGCTTCTGGGTCCTGACCTGGACCGTGGTCCGATAATTAGTGAACTCAGCAATCGTGCTTCATTTTAGTGTCGTGGTTGGACTCTGGTTTGTCGAATGAAAATGGCATATCTACAGCTATTCTAGCTGCTACATAATGGCCACAGAAAATGCGTAATGGGGCAGTGATTTTGGAATCAACTTCGCCTAATATGCGCATAAATTATTTAATTTCAAACGATGGAAGGGAGCCCACTTAAAAAACTCAATAATATGTATATCAGCAATTAAGTGTTTTTTTTTTTCAATAATATGTACCCTTTAAATGAAAATACTCTATTTCGATTTTGATACAATTAAAATGAAAGTCCTTGTCATTTTAGATTTTAGAAACCTCGAATACTTAATAATTGAGGGAGCAGCGTGTACTACTTCTTTGGGGGGGAAAAAAAGGAGGCAGAGGACAAATCTATGCAAATTGGGGATGCATACCAAAACAAGAGACGTTAATATCCTTTGTATTGCAGCAATTTATTTGATGTGGATTGTGTGTTTATGTCTGTGTGCATCTTTAAGATATAAAGAGTGAGAACAAGGTGGGTAAACCTGTTGACCTGACAGAGACCTAGTGGCAAAAAAAAAAGAAAAACGATCCACAATCCCTCACTCAGTAACTATTGGTGAGCCAGAAAGCGCGGTTCCAAGATTATTTTAAAGAAGCTGTGTGACATTGATGGTAATTAATGTTTTCAAATGTGCAAATCAAAGGATAAAGCCAGTAAGAAGGGAAGCAGTGGTATGAAGAAAGAGAAGGAAAATGAACGAATGACAGAGGGGAAATTGTGTTTGTGTATGTGTGGTTCCTGGCTGAGCAGTTGGCTATTTATAGAGCTGCGGCTCCTTCCTGTTTCTGGAGCTGTACCATCATGTCAAGAGAGGGTGGGGGTGTTAGGGAAGGAGGTAGGGGCTGGAATACAGTAAGGAAGGCAGATGAGGAGAGGGAGGATGTGTGGGAGGGGAGACTGGATGAGTCTTTGGTAAATCAACAGATCCACCCTCTCTTTTTTCCTCTCCCTCAATCACTTCTCCAACCCATCCCTTCCTCCACCCGCATCCTTAACTCAAGAAGATGGGCTCAACCAGCTGCGACAGATAATGCACATAAAAGGGGGGGTGGTGCCAAAACACAAATTGTTCATGTGCGAGTGAATGAGACAGCCAACCACTGATGACTTTTAATAAAAGATTGTGGACATTCTACCAGTACTAACCTCTCAGCGCATTCAAATCATTGGTGATTATCATTTTCAAATAATCAAAAGAACCTATAATGTCTGAGATCAGTTGCTGAGTGGGAGCAATAGGCAGCAACTGCCAGCAATTACAGGCTTTAGAGAAAAATGTGCCGCATGAATGGGCACCTGACATAATGAAATACAGTGGATCCTCTAACGCAGAAAGAACGCAGTCCATTACAAGACACTAGTCGACCCTTCAATAGGTTTGTATTTTGGAAACAAATCCACCAGGGGCTACTGAAGAAAAAAAATATGAATTCCATAAAGTCACATTTTACTTATAATAACTTTTTCCAGGGAATGGTTTAAGGGATACAATTGTATCAATCACTTTTCTGAGCCGCTTGTCCACACAAGGGTCGCGGGAGCACTGGATCCTACCCCAGCTTTGTTCGGGCAGGAGGTGAGGTACACCCTTAATTGCTTGCTAGCAGAGTGCAGGGCAGAGTCAGGAGTTTTTGCCTGTACTGGTTGCTACCAAATTACAGTACTGTTAGTCTTAATACAAAGATCATGTCTTGACTAAATGTTAAATGATGCAAAGATGATGCGGATGTGTTTCATGCATGTCAATTGTTCACTTTCTTGATTTACACGTACAAAATGAACAAAGTCCTCTGCCTGACTTTGTCAGAAAGTGACGCACATGACCAGATTTACGTCACCTAATTCGCAGTGCATATACTATTCTCCACAATTTTTCCAACTGCACTTGCTCAATCTGCTTGCTTTTTTAATGTTACCCCCGCCCGCAAAAAAAAAGATAAACTTACACACAGAATTAATCAAGTGATTCTTTGCTAAGCAGAGATCATGCAACATTTGATTCTCATACAGATTTGACATGGCTGTGGTTTTAAGATTTACAGGTAGCGCAAATTCCATCAATTTTTTGTACCACAGAGCCTCACTAAGGTTGCGGGTGTGCTGGAGGCTACCTGAGCTATCTTCGAGCGAGAAGTAGTGTATCTCCTGAAATGGTCGCCAGCCAATCGCGGGGCACATACAGATAAACAACCATTCGTACTCACATTCAGACCTATAGACAATAAGGAGTTGTCAATCTGCTATCCACGCATGTTTTTGGGATGTGGGAGGAAATCGGAGTACCTGGAGAAAACCTATGCAGGCACGGGGAAAGCATGATCTAAACCTCAGTCCACAGAACTCAAATTGGTAAAATTCCAAATTATACAACTACAAGGGCATTTTACTTCTGAGGCTCAACTCTTTATTCTTCTTTTTCTTTGGGCTTATCCTCTTAGGGGTCGCCAACGACTACACTCATGTCTTCCCTCACTCCATCTATCAACCTTCTCTTTGGACTTTCTCTAGCTCTCTTGCCTGGCAGCTTGATCCTTATCATCCTTCTACAATACTCTCTGTCTCACCTCTGGATGTGCCCAAACCATCAAAGTCTGCTCTCTGTAACTTTCTCTCCAAAAGGTTTAACCTTTGCTGTCCCTCTGATGAACTCATTTGTGATCCTATGCAATCTGGTCACTCCTAGAGAGCACCTCAACATCTTCGATTCCGTAACCTCCAGATCTACTTCCTGTAGTCTCTTCAGGGCTCGTTAAGTCAATGCAACAAATACGCACAGCGAATTGTTGCCTTTCTGAGTGAAAATGGTTATATTGTCTTTTACGGGCACTCACTTACCCCCCACCCCACCCCACCCACACAGACACACACACACAGACACACACACACACACACACACACACACACACACACACACACACACACGCAAGCTTTCTCTCTTTCTCTCTGGCCTTTTCTTTTGCAAGCAGGCAACCAGACCTTCTTGCTGGAAGATGCAGAAGAGACGGCCGCCCAAACCATGCTTAAAAATGTACACACCTACTATCAAGATCCAGCCCAGTGTTACACATGATGACGGCGACAAGAGACAACCCACGTAGACTCTTTAGTCACGATGATAATAATAAAAACCGGACTCACCATTTGCTCAGCCGTATATGGGCCTGTGTGAGTGCTGTCTCACTTGAGTGAGAGGTCTGATTTCAGCAAAACAAGAAATACGTTGCAAAAAGCATCCCAAGATTCTTGATATTTTGAGTATTGGTTCTCTGGGCTTATTGCAAATATTTTAAAGGGTCAGGGGTTTCTCCTCACGATTTTTGGCATCACAGCTTCTTTCTAGCTACTTTCACAAGTGAGAGCAATATCAATAGCTGAAATGATAAACTAAGAGTATGAAATTGATTGATTGATTCATTGAGCTATGATGGTGACAGGGTCACTAGATAGTTTTCCATTAAAAATTTAATACACATTTTAAGCTGTTTACTGTCATTAATGTGCTTCTCGTAAATTTGTGTTTGCTCCTTGAGATGAGATAACTCAGAATGACTTTAACCTCTTTCAGTAATTTGAAAAGAAACCTATGTATGCACATTTCATAGCGACAAACCATGCCCCTTTTTAATTTCATTTCAAAATTTTACTCAAGCGCTTCTCGTGTATTACTTTCATTAGGAAGCACTTGTAGACTCCCATTCAAATAAAGGAAACTGCTTAAGGGAGATGAAAAAACTGTTTATAACCACCTTTTCAAAGGTGACACTCCAAAGTAAATGTTAATGGAAAAATGTATTGCATTGAAAAGTATAGCAATTTAACGGTTCATTTATAGGAATAACTTGTACTAATGGCCATCTCCACTGATATAAAATAATTGTGCAGGTTGTATTGTGATCCTAAATAATGTGAATTCTCCTGGAAGGCAGAAAATCAGCTGACTTGAGGCCGAGTGTGCAGCTGTAACTGCATCGTTTGTATGGGTTAATTAAATATATACGAGGACTCTCAATTACCACAATAAGCTGTTTTCCCTGGCTGGTTGATTATTTATTTATTTTTGGGGGATAGTCATTGTCATTTTCAAGAAATGTATAATTTACAGTGACTACAAACAAGAAGAGGAAGAAAGAGTGATAGGGCGACTTTGGCTTCGTGACCAGATGGTCAACAGGAAGAACTCAACAGCTGCGTGTGTGCGCGTGTGTGTGTTGCGTGTGTGTGTCCAACACTTGTACTCCAAGTCAACCAAGTTTGGTTAAACTAAACATGTAAGTAAAACATTTTACCCACAGAGGAGGTATTACAAGAACAGGGAGAGTGAGTAAAGAGAAAAGATCAGTGAAAAAAAAAAATTAAAGACAGCTAATTAGTGGGAGGATTTTCACCCATAGAGAAGCAATTTTACTATAACACATACATGCTGAGCTCAACTTCTGTAACAAAGTGTCCTTGTGTTTAATGTGTGTGCGTAGTTCATGCTGATTTCACTGATTGGCTGAGTCCAGGAAAGTGCCACAGAAGGCAAGCATATGATTGGCTACATGAAACCCAGTCAGTGAGGGCAGAACAGTCCACACGGAGAAACACGCAGTTTTCTAGAGACTATAAAACCACCCCCCCCTTTTCCACCAGTTCTCCCTTCTTTGCACTGTTGCCCCTTAGCAAAGAGAACAGGAGAACAAGAGAAACAGCGAGGGAGAGAGGCTGCTATGGTAACGGATGGGGGCGAAGAGGGAGGTCCACTTGGGAAGAACACTAGACACGCACGCCACTGTGAATGAATGTGTGCTGATGTGAGCACTAGTTGAATGAGGAAGAGTGCTGCTCTAGAAATGAAGTTGAGTTGACTGCCTCAGTATTTGGGGAGGGGCTGAAGCCACTCGGTTGTTGTGTTGTTATACTCAAGATGTCTTAAGTCAAGCAGATCGAGGACCACATGAGATCAAAATACCAATAATACGAATAACAACACCTGTCTCGTTATTCCTTCTCTCGTCGCTAGTACTTCCTGGCAGCAACAATCTTTATATACTGTAAGTTGTTTTCTGGTGATGTTAAAAGAACGTCATCAAGTGAGCACCACTAAGCCAGTTCAAGACACACCTGAAATGTTTGAAAATCTATAATGTATTTGTATTATTTTTTTTATTTTAATTCTCTCCTCCTTTTTCTGGATCTGTAATCTATCAGAAGAGTGTTGCCAGCCACCTTTCCAATGTGCCCTTCTTTGAATGTGTGCAGATGTGTTTACACAGCTAAAGCACACAGTTCAAAGCAACATCACTGTCTTCTGCAGCCGAGCAGCTGCTGTGCCACACAGCGATGCTGTTGCTGAGGGCGCTCTTCACTCCACATCTTGAAAAATTCCGGAGGGAGCAGAGACATAGGTGTGACTTTTTGAGCAGCCAGGAGTTGTTACTGATCCGGGTAGGGTCCTCAAAAAGGTCATATTTGGAGGTGGAGACCAATTTTGCAATGGTAGCATTGGAAAACTGAAAAAGCATGCTGCACATGATTTGGTCACACCATTGGGGGAGCTATATTGTATGTATAAATATATATACACACACACACACACCACACACACACACCACACACACACACACACACACAAACAGTTACAGTATACAGTGTATACATGGGTGCACAGATATGTTGGAAGAGGAAGAGACCATCTTCAAACCGTTCCTATAAAGTTGGAAATGTCCAAAATATTAGACACTGAGCTCCAGTAAATGGAACTCTGCTTAAAGCATACCAAGAAATTGTTCATGTTGTTCCTTTCGCCAACGTTTCATTCAGAAGAGCCAATCTTTTTAGTGAACAAACTGAACTAAATCAGTTTATGAAATGATTCGTTCATTTGCCTTGGCTGCTGCCTACCGCCGCTTCCAGCCATGGGGCGTGCGAGTCCGCTGGTAGCAGAAATGGAAGCGTTCTGTCATTCACTTCTCAATCTTCAGTTTCCACAAATCAGACCTGGGCATTCTACGGCCCATGGGCCACATCGGCCCCGATGGTTGATCCTGTCCGCCCAGGGTCAGGATAATCATAAATTGGAAAATACATTTAAAAATATGCATCCTGTGCATGCATACAACGGTGTCGCTTTTATTATTTGAAAAGCGTAACATTTGTATTTACTTCTGTGGGGACGTGAGTGCGAGCGTGAGCTGTGTGTAGGTAAACAACAACAACTGATGCTAGCTAGGTTACCCTCAAGCTGTCAGCTCTCAGCAAGGAAAGAAAAGTTGATAACAAATGGTGTGTTATCAACAAGTACTCCTTTGCAGAATTCAAAGGTAAAACCGTGATCTTAATTTGTGGTACACAGGTCGCTGTGTTAAAAGACTACAAATTGAATCGCCACCACTTGACTAAACATGAAGATAAAGAGAGAAATCTGTTTGAGGAAGGGAGTCTGACGACTTGCTTACAAAACTGTGAATCCAACAAACATTTCTTTTACAAAACGTTGCACACCCAAGAAATGCAGCTGTCAGGACAACTTTTGTAATTTCTCACAAAGACAGCAAAAAAGTAGGCCATTTTTTCATGGAGATATCAATGAGCACTTATTGGATTCTGTTGCGCTGATATGTCTGAAGAAAAGGGCAACATTTAGGATCATGCCACTTTCGCGGTGCACTGTAAAGAGGCAAGTTGAGGACATCGCTGGAAATTAGGAGCTTCAACTGAAGAACAGAGCAGCCAACTTTGACTGTTTCTATCTGCCGTTGGATGACAGCTGCGATGTACGTGACACTGCCCAGCTGCTCATCTTCTAATGTGGGATAACTGCAGACTTTCAAAATCACAGAGGCAGCTGACAATCAATGAACGAGACCACCACTGGGAGTAACTTGCTCAGGTAACTGCATGTTTCGACAAGTCAGGAGTGAAATTGGACAAGCTGGCAGGTGTGACAACCAACGGTTGTCCAAAATGTTGGACTTTTCAAGAGAATGAAGTACAAGGTGACAGAAAGGAACCCTATGCAGAAATTCATATTCTTACATTGTATTATAACATCAGGAAGTGTTGAGTAATTCTGTGTTAAAAATTAACCGCGTTGCTGTTGCTGTAACTAGAATAGTTAATTTAATCAGGGGGAGAGCATTAAATCACAGAGTTTGTTGCACTTTTGGAGGAAAATGAGACAGAACATGGTGACATAAGCTATCACTGTGCCATCATGTGGCTCACCCTAGGCAAAGTACTGAAAATTGTCTGGGACCTAAGAGACCAGATTCAGGATTTCTGTGTGAAGAAAGGACATGAACATCCCACAGCTTTCAGATGAAGACTTGGCGGCAGACCCTAGATTTCTTGTGGATGTGAGTGCACAGTTGAATGAACTAAATGTCAAACTGCAATGCAAGGGCCTTTTTGTACCTGAAATGCACACTGCACTGACGGCTGTCATGAGAAAGTTGCAGCTTTTTCAAGCCAAGTCGAGAACAACATTCTCACCCACTCGCCAACACTAAAGGAAGCAATAAGATCAGCTGATCACCTCCACAAGTACTCATTCATGTTAGAAGCATTGCATGGAGTGTTTTCAAGGGGATTTCAAAACAGCTGAGACTGAAATGCACATGGTTTCTTCTGCCTTCAACTACAGTGTGAATAATGCACCAGGTGATGGTTAGAGGGAACTCATGAACCTGCAGTTTGACACACTTCTGGCAGATCGCTTCAGGTCATTCTGACTGCTCGATTTTTACTCTTCCTTCAAAGAGGACAACTTTCCACACCTGAGAAGCCATGTTCAGATGATTGTAGTCCTCTTTGGATCAACTTACTTACCAGAACAGACATGTTCAGTGATAAAGTTCAATAAATCCAAACACAGATCCTCTATCACCGATAACCACCTCTCCGATGTCCTTCGCATCGCCACCCACCTCAGACATTCAGCAAGATTTCAACGGCCTTGTTAAAGCCCAAAAAAGACTGAATTATTGTCACTGAAGATGTAAAACGAAGTGAAAACAAGTCGCAGCTTTCAGTGTTTATGGAGATTAACAATTAAAAAATTTCATGTAGCCTATATATAGTGTGTCCCCCAAAAAATGTATAGACACTTTAAATAATTGCAAACTTGAGGTTTATTATAATTTGAATATTTTTTAACATGTAAAAGAATCTACAAATATTATTTAAAGTGTGTATACATTTTTGGGGACACTGTCAATATGATTATTTACAGAACATTTTTATTCCAATTACTATTACCAGCTATTCAAAATGTACAATGTAATGCATTCTACAATGGGACAACGTTGAGAGTTAAGTTCGCGTTATTAATGGTGCAACGCAATGACACAATTCTGGTTTCTCATGTGGCCCCCTGTAAAAATTAATTGCACACCCCTACACTGTATGAATAGGAATCATGTCCTACCCATCATACCTGTATAGAATGAGAATGTTGACGTTGCCGTATATTCTATAGATAGTTTTTGACCACATGACCTCCTCCGAACACGCGGCCATGTTGGATGGGTTAACTACTGACGCGCCATTCACTCTATCGCTTTTGCACACAGACCGGAGTTATACGAATGTTCGTGCGACTCTTAAAAGTGACGCATGATGGCTAAAAAGACTTTGGAAAGTTATCAAGGCTCATTAGATATTGTTTCAAGAAACCATTATGACAAGAAGTGTGCTTCGATCGACAATATCGACCCATATGCCTGGGAGAAACACAAATGGAGCAAGAATTTCGAACTGTGGGCGTCGGTAACCTATCCAGACATCATCAACTATCTCCTCTTCTCAACAACCGCCTATACCATGGACCAACTAAAGAATTACAATGGACTTGAGGCCTAAAACCAACTCATCAATGGCTGGGTTCATCATGCGGCGGTATCCATTCATTCATTTTTGCAAACATGCACATAACGATCACTTTGTACGGATGAGAAAAGCAAGTGCAAACCGAATATGTGAAACATTGAAAGATTAAGACGTATTCATATTAGAGCACTGGGGGGTTCAGTTCAGTTTTAGTTGGTTTCATGGGCTGACAGAAAATACAGATTTTGAGAGACATGCATTGCATTCACACACAAGTATTATGTAGGCCCTTGGCCCTACAGAATACTTCTCCTTTACAGAACTTAGTTATTGCTAAGTAGGTGTGAAATTCTAAAAGGTATCCAATACCTACCAAGAACAAAATGGTCCGAGCAAACTAAGGGAATGATTTGGCTGTTAGATCGGCTCTGCTGATACGAGACAGCCACAGTTGTCGCCGTTTGGTTGATAACTGCTCATTTTTCTCACACTGGTTCTTGATCACAGCTGGCAGTTGAAAGAAAGACGCTTTACAATCCCCACTTTCATTTGAGCAACCGATAACATAGCAGTGCACCCCCATTCAACACCTTTCTGAACTGATTTCTGCTTAGTTACAGTTTGTTGACTCAAATCCACCCATCCAAAATGGCGCCCGTTCTCTAAACCATGAGGTGTGTGATATCAGTCGAAAACTATCTATACTGGGCAACTATGCAAAGAGAAGGGTGAGGTTTCTTTTGGGAGGGTTTTAGACAATACACAAAAGAGGCGTTTGAAGTGCACATTACTTTTTTTTTTGAAGAAAACTCTACAAAGATGGCAGCCAATTTATGACTTAGCTAGTTACACTTAGCAACTATTTGTTACATACCTCTTACCTGGCATTTAAGGTCATCTAAACAGATGATCAGCTCTGAGTTCCCCATTTTCCCCAATAAGAAATATTAGGTGTCCTAGTAAGGCTATTTGCATTAATCAAATACTGACTGGACAGCTTTCGTATACTTCCATGAACACAAAGAAGTTAATATTTCTGCTTAGTTGTGTTCAGATCAGACAAGACAAGCACCAACAGCGAAGAGCTCCATCAGATCCAGGAGCTTTAACCTCTGCCTGCATCTACACTGTCGTGCAATAGTGCACTGGCCCCCCTGTCTCTTCTGTGGAGACCAGCCAGATCCGTTATTACCCCAGCACGTAAGTATTGATCCACTTCCCTGGTGTGTGTGTGTTATTTCAAGATCCTTAGACCTGCAATCAGCATGTTAATGATAGTTATCACCAAAGAAACAGCCTTGTATGGTTATTCAAGGATCACAGGATAGCATCGAAGGGGCTGTCGGCCTGACCGACTAAAACACACTCACATTCAAATAAAAACACACAAAGATACGCACACAGACAAGGGTGGATGGATGGGTGATTGTGTTCTAATTAGGGTGAGTACTTGTTTTGGTGCTTAGCCACTCTGCTGAGAACGTTGCTTCTCATTGCTAATACATAAACTGGATTAGCCATGGACTGGGTACCGGTTTCAAGGTACACCACGGTTTGAAAGTTTTGGTTTAGAAAAACCACAAAGATTTTTGATGCCAGCGTTTTAGAACTGCCATGAACATTTCCAACAAGCTACGAGAGTTACCGTGTCCGGCATTTGCGAAATATAAACTGTAGGCTAGCTACTGAGGTAGATAACATGGTTAACTATGACATCATCAAAGAAAGTTAACAATTTAATGGACATAGCGAAAAACAAGTTCCAGCTGTGTGTGGCAGTGATTCGCAAAGAGCCAAAGGCAGCCAGGCATGTATGTGACTGACAGCTAAAGGGGAGCATTCAGCAGACAGTTTTGCAGGTGGAGGGCGGGCTTCACTCGTTATGATTTGGTAGCCTTATTCTATATACTTTCAGATTTTTTTATTCACTCAAATTAGCACACTTCTCTGTGGTAAGTCAAAATTTTTATTGGGTTTCCAGGGACTTTGAGGTACTGCCCTTCTTTTGATTTGCTTTGTTTTATCTTAACATGGGACTTAGAAAACAATGCAACAATCTATCGTGATTATAAATTAAACAGATTGTGCTCAATGGAAAAAAATAATTACCCAGCTATTCAAAATTAATACATCTTAGATATATGATTGCTTCATTTTTGCTCAAGGTTATGATATCCTCAGAATATGATACAAGCGAACACCCACAAATGACCATTACATATGGATCTTTATACCCGAATATGTAGTAGATTTGGAGTGCTCCATGTCTGAAAACACAATGTATTATATGCACATATTAAAATATCTCTTCTAAATATGGGCAAATTCTAACAACATAAGGTTAGTTAATTGTGCTTTGCGCGCGCACACACACCCAGTCACACACACATACTCCCCATTGATATATTTATTGCAAGATACAGATGCTTAACCAAAACAGTATTTGTTCAAAATGAACACACCCTCTCATTGCTTTGCAAGTGTGGATAAGCTGCATTTGGCACTACTGGAGAAGATGCATCTCAGAGGTAAATGACCTATTACCATATAAATGACTTCCAGCCAAACACATCTGCTAATGTAGCCACGCACACACACAGAAAAACACAAGCACACACACAAGTAGATATACATATTCCACAGTTTTTCAGCAGCCGAGACATTGCGTGTCAACTAAACAGAAGAGCTCAAGCTATCTGTACAAATCCCTTTTTATCAATGTGTTATGAACACAATGGTGACAAATACCAGTGCTTGTATACATAGAGTGCAACAAAACGCTGAAGGATTGAGACGTAAAATACCATAAGTAACATTCCCTGACCACTTCTGGTAAGTTGTTGAGCAGATTCAGAGCTGCATTCTGATCTTGAGAGTCAAAAGGCTGAGGGCTCCTGAAACATTTTTCTTTTTACTGATGTCTACAATGATGTGGACTTCACTCTTCAACCTGAAGGCTTATTACTAGGTTTTAACTAACTCACTTCACTCACAAGATGTAAGGGTTAAATAGTTGGAACTAATCAATTTAAAATGACAATGCATATTCTGCTTTATAAATGCGCATGCACAAACACACACACACACACACACACAAATCCTACGAGCATGTTCAAATTAACACAGGGGGAGGATCGCTCGTAAGTGGCTTATGCACAACCGACCCTATAATACTGCTTTCAAATTCGTGAACTGACTTGTCCAAACACTACATTTTCCAGAAATCTTAGACAGCCACCTGATGTGTTAATTATGCATAATTTAACTTAGCTCTGCGTTAAGTTGGATAACAGCCGCCTTGATTTCAGCACAGAACAGTCTCTCTCTTATATTTTATGTATATTTAAAGGGGAAATCCAGTGCTTTGCATGAACAGTGTATCCAATAGGTCATGTAATATCTACTCTATTTCGACAATGTGATGTTAAATCCTCTCTCATTTAACAGTGTTTTGAGAAGATTTTTATCGTCAATTACGAATTTTCAGGGGCGCTGCAATTTTTGCGAATCACATGACCTACGTGCGCGGATGTGACGTGTCCCATGCCGCAACAAAGACTTGATTACATGGGACACCATTTATGCCTCGTGCCGATTTCTCGTATTCATCCTCATGTGATGAAGAAATAGCAGTATTGGTTGATTGGGACGACGGAGGAATACGTCCATACAGATTTGAACCTGTGGCTGTAATTAATGTTGAATATTCGGATGGTTCTTCGGACGGGAATGACACATAGTCTGAGGCGCGAACTCCGGCGGCGGGCCTTTCGCCAGGCTTCGGCGGCGGTGGAAACCGTTAGCCCCGGACGCTTAAGCTAGGCGAAAGACTTCCGAGCTTTGACGTCCGGGGAGGCTGTTAGCCAAGCTGCGGCGGCGGAGGGCTTTAGCTTTGGCAGCGGTGGAAGCCGTTAGCTCCGGACGCTGAAGCTAGGCTAAAGGCTTCCGAGCTTTGACGTCCGGGGAGGCCATTAGCCCAGCTGCGGCGGCGGAGGCCTTTAGCCGAGCTACGGTTGCGGCGGAACCCTTCAACCGAGCTTCGGTGTACGGGGAGGCCATTAGCTGAGCTTCGGCGGCGGCCTTTATCAGAGCTTCAGTGGCGGAGGCCTTTAGTAGCGCTTCGGTGGCAGCGGAGGCCTTTAGCCTAGCTTTGGCATCCGGGGCTAATGGCCTCCACCACCCGGAAGCTCGGCTCGCGGTCCGCTGCCGGAGCTCGCGTCGTTCCCATCCAGAGAACCATCCGCGGCTGCCCAAAGAACCATCGGAATCTTCAGCATTTACAGCCACAGATTCAAATCTGTATGGAAGTATTCCTTAGTCTTCCCGATCAACCGATACTGCTATTTCTTCATTAGATGAGGATAAATCCGAGAAATCAGCGCTGGGCATAATGTAATTGGGCCTTTGGTGTGGCACCTCACACGTCACATCCGCGTACATAGGTCATGTGACTCGCAAAAATAGCACGCCCCTGAAAATTCATAATTGTCGATAAAAATCTTCTCAAAACACTATTATGTCGATAAAAATCTTCTCAAAACACTATTAAACGAGAGAGGATTTAACATCACATTGCCAAAATAGGGTACATATTACATGACCTATTGGATACACTGTTCATGCAAAGCACTGGATTTCCCCTTTAAGTTACAAAAATGCCAAACAATCATGGGAACAGGAGAAATGCAGGTTTGAAAATTACAGGTGTTACAGTAGCTCATGACATTAGTGCAAAAGGAGCAGAACTGTGTGGACAACTGAAAACAGACAAACTGATTGGTTACGTATTGAGCGAGTCTAACATCCCTTGCTCGTGATACCAGTAGGAGGAAGCTCGGCAGCATGATGGCCATTATTGTCCTCAAGACCAGAATGGCTTTTTATCTGTACTCTAGGCTCCCAATAAAGTGGTGGCGGTAGTGGTGGTTGGTGGGGGTTAAAATGAGTGAGCATACAGACAGCCTGCGGCTTGCTTTCAACATCTCACTCTTTATCCCTGTTCCCCTTTTTCGTCCTCCCTCCCCGTCTGTAGTCCGCCTATCCTCTCTCCCCTCGTGGCCCCAGGCCATAAACATCCGCATGTCACACACATGCCATGAAACACAATGAGCATGCACTCACACGCGCTGCGGCAAGCACACATGTACGCAGACACCACCAAGACGGCGGACACCAGTGGTAGGCTTTGTTCCAGAGCATTGGTTCTGGGGTCCTGAGGAATCATTCATGCAAAAAATAAATACGTGTGGCTGTGTGCATGCCCTGTGTAGGCGTGCGCATGTGAGTGTGTGCCTGCCTATAAACCCCCCACTGCCATGCCCTCCCTCCCGCCAAGACTGTCGCTTCTTAACACCATCACTTATTCATGTGAGTGAACATTAGAACAGGACTCTTCTTTCCCGTCTCATGAAAGTGTATGTCTTGCTCAGATGGATGTTAAGGGGACAGGCATTACCTACATGAGAATCTACCTATACTGTACCATTCACTCTCTCATCAGCACATACTGTGCGTGAGCAAATGAGAAAACTAAGTGTGGAAAAAAGCAGCAGAGGAAGTTATTAATTATTTTAGCTCCTATTAGGAGGAAGCTGTCAAGTCAGTACCCCTGGAGACATGTCAGGAATGCTATTTATTGTTCTCCAGCTGATGTACTCCTTTCTGCTCCTTATGCCTCTCTTGCAGCCATCATTTTCCTCCTTCCCCCTTCCTTAATCACAACCTTTACATTCACATTTCTCATCAACGTTGTGATCCTTTCCACCCCCAGTCTCTCCACCAGTACTCAGTGCATCATTTTTGATTCCTCCGAAGATGCCCATGTCAAACCTGCAATCACGCCCTTCCATCCATTTCTAATCCGCATCGTCTTTCTGTTTGTTCATCCATATGTCACGACCATGTCTGATGGACTGCTACATTTGTGTTTATCTTTGCGTGTCTGCTTTTGAGATATCATTAAGAAACACACAGGCTGCCGTGTCCGTGGGTGTCAAACTCATTTTAGTTGGTGGGCCACATTCACCCCAATTTGATCTCAAGTAAGCGGGACCACTATATCTGTGGCCTTGTCAGCTATTAATAAAGACAATTCAATTAGTTATTTGATCGGAATAATCCATCCGTTTGCCATACCACTTATCCTTACTAGTGTCATGGGCGTGTTGGGGCCTCCCCCAGTTGACTCTGGTTGAGAGGCATGTTACACCCTGAAGTGGTCGCCAGCCAAACGCAGGGCAGATAAAAAAAACGATCATTTACACTCATTTTCAAACTAATGGACAATTTTAGTCTTCGAATAACCTACGGATCTTTTTGGGATGTGGGAGGAAACCAGAGTACCTGGAGAAAACCCACGCAGGCATGGGGGGAACGTGCAAACAACACACATGCAAGGTTTGGATTTGAACTCGGGATCTCAAAACTGTGAGGCGGATGTGCTAAGCTAACCACTCACCCAACGTGCTATGCTAAATAACCCAAGTCGATAAATCCGAGTTGAACACTAACAGAAACCATCAGTGTTTTAACAAGCCAAAATAAGATGACTGAGGTTATCCAAGGATTCGGCAAAACAGGGTCAAAGCACTTCCTTCCAGCTCGGGTAAACGGCAGAGCGCTACAGCAGAACAAGACAAAGCACCTGTAGGAATGTCGACAATCAATTTTGTTCTACACAAGATGTCTTCAAGAGTTACTACATTTTCACAATACTGTTTAGGCTTTGTTTGTGTTTATTAAATTTAGATCATTTATATACTTGTATTTAAATTTTGTTCAAATTCACCAGTAGTTAGGACAACATATAACATACCAAATGGACAATATACTATAATTATATATATATATATATATATATATATATATATATATATATATATATATATATATATATAATATCGTCAGAGCGTGTGCGTGTGTACATGCAAGTGCTTGTGTGCAATAGCAGGGTCCTGGGCATGTTCAGTATAACAGTGACTCTTTTAAGGAATAGTTTCTTATTAATTGAATGTCTATTGGTCTTCGTTCTTGTTAGTTTGTTTGTTCATCTTCTCAGTCCTCAACATGAATGTCATACCAGGGCAGCACCGACTGCCGAAGACAAATTCCTTGTGCGTTGTTACATACTTGGCCATTAAATCTGATTCTGATTGATATGTAGTCAATCAACTGTAATATTAATAAGTGACCAACAGAGAGACCTGGTTGGACATGCTAATAAAATTAGCACTGAGGTTACTGTAGATTATATCCCATCAAACAACACACACAGAGCAGCTCGAGTGATTTATATACTTATTTTCAGGTGAAACTATTAATGAGGACATGGGAAACAATTACATGCCTATAACTACTGTATCTTTCTTCAGAATGCGCTGAACAAATGGATGTCACAACAGATTATACTTGGGGGGTGGCTACGGCATTAGTGAAGGAACAAACCTCAGGTGTAAAAAAATGTGTTTTGCGTAAACTATCCATCCATTTTCTGAGCCGCTTATCCTCACGGGGGTCGCGGAAGTGCTGGAGCCAATCCCAGCTGTCATCAGGTAGAAGGCGGGGTACACTCTGAAGTGGTTGCCAACCAATCACAGGGCACATGAAGACAGACAAATTCAGTCAAATATAGAAATACTAAAGCCTTTCTGGTGACGAGCTCAGAGTATATGCCACCTCTCACCCCAAGATAGCTGGGATAGGCTCCAACACAGCCATGATCCTAGTGAGGATAAGCGGTATGGAAGATGAATGAATTGGTGAATGAATGTTAAAACAGCTGTAAAATAACAGATTGATTAAGAACCAATGAAATTATTTTAACTTCATATCTTGCCGGACTATTGCTCAATATTACAGTGTATTTAAATACAGGTAGAATTCATTTGAATGACTGTATACTTTTGCGCTGTACTGTACGGTGGCTATAACAACCACTATATAGTACTGAGCATATTTCTTTTCAGGAGGAGAAAAATTAGAAATTGCGCTTGTTTTTGCATGTTACATGTAAGTTATCCTGTATTTTCAAGTAGGTTTTTTCAAGGTTTGGGTTCAAATCATCATGTAATCAATCCATAGTTATCCTAGTTATCGCGGCATACCTGTTTACCAAGTTTGATCACATGACATTTTGCATACACATGATATGCATATGTTAAAGTTTGCACAAGCAATTCCCACAACCCTGAACAATAAAATGAGTGAGTACTGTAGTAACAGGCAACAGAAACACTTTGACTTCATGATACAAAGGAGCAATTTGAAGGTAAAATCAGTTCATGGTTCAGTGAATGTTCATGGAAACGAAGGTTATTACAGAAAATCCAAAGTCTCAAGGAAAACGAATCCAGGAGAATTAATGCCGTTTGGAATGTGTATATTCTTGCTTGGGTAGGTGAAGGAATCAGCACTGAGGTTCAAATTTAAAAGTGCTGCTGTGTGTAATAAGTTTATGATGATTATAATAACAATAATATCCATTCATTTTCCATGCCATTTATCCTCACAAGCGTCCCAGGAGTACTGGAGCCGATCCCAGCTATTTTCAGGGAGAAGGTGAGGTACACCCTGAATTGGTTGTCAGCCAATCGCAGAATAATAACAACAATAATAATCTTAATAATAATAATAATAGTAATAATAACATTGGCGGCACGGTGGATCAGCTGGAAAAGTGTTGGCCTCACAATTCTGAGGTCCCGGGTTCAATCCCGGACCCGCTTGAGTTTGCATGTTCTTCCCGTGCCTGCGTGGGTTTTCTTCAGGTACTCCGGTTTCCTCCCACATCCCAAAAACATGCAACATTAATTGGACATTCTAAATTGCTTTTAGGTGTGATCGTGAGTGCGGCTGTCTGTCTCGATCTGCCCAGCGATTGGCTGGCAACCAGTTCAGGGTGTACCCTGCCTCCTGCCCGTTGACAGCTGGGATAGGCTCCAGTGCTCCCTGCGACCCTTGTGAGGATAAGCGGTTAAGAAAATGGATGGATGGATAATAATAATGAGAATTTATTGGCAGGCAGCATTCATAGCAGTCATGGTCACTTTACAGCACTAATGTAATTCCCAATTATTATTAATAAAATAAAATCTACATGTATAAAAGGCAGCGAGTATGCAAATTGAAATCTGAGAATTTGGACAGCCTCAAAATTGTGGAGAGAGTACATTTTTGTCTGATATTGGAAGTGAGTTCCGTAGATGAGAGGCATATAATTTTTTGCACCCTAGTTTGGTTGAGACACAAAGTACTGAATCCCGAGTCATATCTCACTATATTTAAACCTGTATTAATTAAATCACAAGTCATATATTGCGGCTGGCTGTACTCTTCTACGAACTTCTCGAGGATTAAGTAGTTGTTCCTCTGATAAATTTAGATTCCAGTAATTACAAATACAACCTTTTTTTTTTTTTTGAACGAGTAACAAACGTTATCATATGATTAGTATATCATAGTGCTTCTAACAAGCAGTCAGAAGTGATCAAGTCAAGGCAGGTAGATCCTTGACCTTGGAATCTGGAGGCGTCACCATTCTCATTTGCAAATAGGCACTTATTATGTGTGGGGCTACACACATTTAATTTGTCAATGTGAGATATACATACTCGTTCAGTGGTTCTCAAATGTTGTCATGCTGGGACTTGCATTTTCCCATTGTTGTCATGACCCACTTTCATAGAAGTTAGGACTTTTTGTTAATGGTTTAAAATAGCATCTGAAAACACTTGTACAGTACAGTACATTATAATTCCTGATGAGTTTTCTCTACCACCAAATGCATCTTGCTTACAATGATATCGGCCAGCCAAAGACTGAATGAACTGTATTCGTCTACAGAGTAGAGCGCAAGGAAGTAACATTTCTTTTGACTTACTGCCTATGTTCCATTTAGGAATGTGGTACAGCTCTGTAATGTACAGAATTTTTTTTTTGAAGAGGAGTAACTGTAATTTTTCTAATAGTTCTCCACGGCCCACCCAAAATGTGTCCACAACTCACGGTAGGGACTAGACCCACCAGTCAAGAACGACTGGTCTATCTAGAGCACCCAAATGAGTGTAAAACAATGCCGATGTGTTTATATGTGAACATATACGTACACTCACACACAATCCTCCATTGTCTCCCTGCACCCACCCCTTAAATCCAACATGAATGTGGAGACAAACACAGATATGAACACACCCCTATGCTTAACAGCCTCTTTTTTAAAATAAACATGATTGCAGAATGAAGTGGTGGTGGTGCAAAGGGGTCCCACAATGGTAACAAGGGTATTATAAGCCAATTAGGAGTCCCGCCTGAGTGACACAGGGTGGAGAGAGCGACACGGCTCACTGTCTGATGTTTGTCTGTCTCAAATTGCAACCCTTTCCTTGCTAAAGGGCGATTATGTGCACATAAAGAAATGCACAGCGAACACGTATCTATTGCGGAGACATCCAAACCCTCGCCTCGTTTGAGGTCTACCTCCTACACGCAAAGGCATTCAAAAGATTTCTTTGTGTCGACCATGATTGAGAGACGTGGGAGAAAAAGGAGAAACACAAGGAAGAGAGGGAAAACGGCAGCAAAAGGGAAATATTTTGTAGGAAACGAGGAAACTAAAGGGGGTGGGGGACAAGGGGCATGGAGAAAAAACATGGGAGTGAGGGAGAGGGCGTGTGCGAGAGAGAGCCACGAATGGGAGGGGGGGTGCAAAGGAAGACTAGGAGGGAGTGGGCAAAAGGATGAAAGTGAGGAGAGAGCAAGAGACAGCCGGGCTCCAGCACTGCTCTAAACTCGTTTGATCCAGTTGGTCTCGCCAGGCGTTCCTCAAGATACATTCCTGTGGCTGGATGGTTGCAGAGTGAGCGAGAGTGATAATGAGCGAGAAAAAGATACTGATGGGGAGAGCAAGAGAGGTTGACAAATGAAACACAAGAGAAGCGGGAGGTGGCGAAGGGGGGGTTAAATATATTTAAGAGAAGCGTAGTAGAAGTTCACAGACAAAACAAACGGAGGAGCAACTTAGATTGAGAAATCAAGAGTAAACGTTTTCAAAGTCGAAATGGCACCATTAAGTTATTGGACAAGCATTACTTGCTACTGAAGATCAACCCTCATTCTCACTTGCAGCTTCCTTATAAATGACTTTAACAATGTCATGATAATGCGTGTACATACAGTTCTCTACGTGTGAAACTCGGGAAAAATGTGAGAATTAAAGAGATTCACAGAGTGGACAAAACAAAACACAATGAAGAACCAAAAATATGTACAAGTCCTCTCAATTGAAAGAAAACATGCAGGTCTAGCTCTTGATGGCTTCTTCCTGAGGGGCCACCCTTCATAAGCCAAGAAAACTGATATATTCACTTACAAATACCACAACATGCGATTTAAATAGAATTCTGATCGACAAACACAATTAATTCAAGGGTAAAGAAGTCTCTATGCAATGAAAACAGAACCTAACGTAATGCCTTTATGTAAATCTAGCTGGTAAAGCGTTGGCCTCACAGTTCTGAGGTTCCGGGTTCAATCCCGGACCCGCCTGTGTGGAGTTTGCATGTTCTCCCCGTGCCTGCGTGGCTTTCCTCTGGGCACTCCGGTTTCCCCCCACGTCCTAAAAACATGCAACATTAATTGGACACTCTAAATTGCCCCGAGGTGTGATTATGAGTGCGATTGTTGCGTGTCTCAATGTCCCCTGCGATTGGCTGGCAACCAGTTCCGAGTGTACCCCGCCTCCTGCCCATTGACAGCTGGGATAGGCTCCAGCACTCCCCGGGACCCTCGTGAGGATAACCGGCAAAGAAAATGGATGAATGGGCTACAATCTGAAGACTAAAATCTGTAGACACATAGATAAGGACAAATTTGAACAACATTCCCCACTTTCCAACAAAGCACCACTACTTCATTCTACATTACTGAAAAAAAACAATCAAACCATGCCACCTATATTATTTTCTTTTAGGATAAAATCCAGTTGGCAAATCATATCCCATTGAGACATGGTGTCACTGGTGGCCTATTCCTTTCCACACTGTGTCCTGCACTATTGACTCTAGCAGACTCTTTTTATAAGAGCTGTATCGCTTATTCAGCATGATGATCCGGCATCACAGCACCAGTCCATTCCACCCCACCTCCCACTACTATCCTTACAGTGATGAGCGTCTGCCTTCAGTCTACCAACACTTTTGCATGCATGACTTTGAAGCGGTGAACCTTTCATAAACTTGAACATGTACGAACACATTTGTGGGTTTACAGTGTCAGGTAAATCTTTTACAACTTCAGTGCACCATGAATCTCTAACCCCCGATTAGCACAAATTATTTATATACAGATTTGATCGGCCTGATCGGATCGGCCAATAATTGGCATTTTTTGCTGATCGGTTTTCATGTCATAATTGTTGATCCGATCTATGACGTCATTGTTAATGTGTGACGCAAAATAAAGTTATTTTTAAAAAATGTCAGCGCAATTCGAGAGACAAAATGGCTGAGACAAGACGGCACGTAATGCCTAGATCAGACTACAATACAAATTTGCTCTTTCACGACTGGACTATGTCAATAAAATCTTCTAATCCGATACATCTGCATTCCAGTTTTTTACGATCATTAGGTTTTATCTTATCAACCCAAATGCGACTGAATACGTTTGTTACCATGGAGATGACAACACGGGTTGATCACACTAACTGTTTTCTAAGAAGAATGTGTAAACATGCTGCTGTTGTGTTGAACACATGATCTGACCAGAGCAGCAAATTCCAACCTTTATTTATGGAGCCAAGGAACATATTATCTCACAGAACACCAACAAACAAAAATATCACAAAAAGTAGCTACATTAATTGCTGTATGTACTTACTGCCATCTAATAAAACATCATTCATTTGTTCTGCCTGTCACTATGCCTCAGGGCATAACTAGATGAATAAAGATACATTATTTATTGTAAATATATAGTTTGAGAACAATTAAGTACGTGCTCCAAGGCCCCACTCAATGCTTCTTCCTGGTCTTTCTTAAAGGGGAAATCAAGTGCTTTGCATGAACAACGTATCCAATAGGTCATGTGATATGTACTCCATTTTGACAATGTGATGTTAAATCCTCTCTCATTTAATAGTGTTTTGATGAGATTTTTATCGAAAATTACGAATTTTCAGGGGCGCTGCCATTTTCACGAGTCACATGACTTACGTGCGTGGATGTGACGTGTAAGGTGCCGCACCAAAGGCTCAATTACATTATGCCCAGCGCTGATTTCTCGGATTTATCCTCATCTGATGAAGAAATAGCAGTATCAGTTGATCGGGAAGACGGAGGAATACTTCCAAACAGATAATAATGTTGAATATTCGGATGGTTCTTTGGGCGGAATGACGCCGGAATCTGACTACTTGGAGGCCTACGTGCGGGACGTAAGTGCGTAAACAAAGGCCTCTGGTGCTCCGGGCCAGCAGTTGCGGATGGTTCTTCGGACGGGAATGACGCGGAGTCTGACGAGCGAGCTCTGGGGGTGGGCCGCGAGCTGAGCATTGAAGAATAACTGACCTTCTTGAACTAGCATTTTATGGCCTCATTTACTGTAAACTCACTTTGGTCAAGATCAAAAATATGAAAGTGATCTGTTATTTTTGGAAAAACAACACATTATAGTTTGACACTTTCGAAAGAACCATTGAGAAGTTCACAGTTACATAACACCAATGACAGAAATTCCGTCTACTTGCTTCTGCAAGAGGTGTGTGTGTGTTCACCTAGACAAATGACTCAGTGCGTGTGTGTGTATCTGTGTTTATGTGTGTGTAAATATGTGGATATGTGCATCTTTGTAAAAGAGAATGGGTTGTCGTCTTTTGCTGTCTGGCCTGATGCAATGTTGGATTAGAGGGTTACATAATGTGCCCTGAGCTTCAAGCAGCATATGCTAAGAGGATTACCACAAGTCTACTAAAGACACTGGTCCATAGCCACACACACAGACCCACACTGTGCTACTTTGCAATATAATGTACACACATATACACACACAAGCACCTAGAGTCCCGAAGACAGACAGCAGTGTCCATGATATCTTTGAAAAATGATCAACAGCTCTTAATAGGTGACAGCCAGCATACAAACAGATTTCATGGCTGTGGGTTTTGACACTAATCATATCTCTGTGCCTTCCTCTCATATTCTCTTATCTCCCTAATAACCTCAATAGCCAATCAAAAAGATCTTATTTTTTTTCCCTGTTTCCACGGCAACAGCAGCCATCTTGCCATTCCCCATTGGTTTTGGGCAAATCACAGTCCAATCACAAGAACACCACGGATACAGGATGACAGAAAGAGAAATTTCATTCTCTATATCATATTTTGAGGAATTTAGGTAATCTATTTATTCTGCTTGGGCTAATACAGGGGAACCGCTGAGTTCAAACAATTCACTCTGGGACAGATAGACCTCGGGATTGTTTTGGCTTTTTAAGCAATGTTCTCTGGGGGAAATAATGGAATCAGAAATAATCCTTTCCAGAGTCAAACTGTCAACCATCATAAACCCCTTGTTAACATTAACAGTCACACAATAGTAGGTTTATCTTATTTACATGAAGATGTAGACAGTCAACTTTTTTAATGAAGACTTAGTGCACCTTGTGTGTGTGTGTGTGTGTGTGTGTGTGTGTGTGTGTGTGTGTGTGTGTGCGTGCGTGCGTGCGCACATATGTTCAGAGTTTCAAAAAGAACCACCAACACTTGAATTGGAGATAACTTTGAAGATCCTGGAACTGTCCAGAACGTCCGCACGAAATGGTCCAGAAGACCACGAACATCGACAAGCCCCACAGAGGAAGAAAGCATACTGGAAAAGTTCCAGTAAATTCTGAGAAAGTCTGTGCAGGAAGCTTATTTGTGAGGTAGGCATTTCAAAATGATCTGTCTTTCATTGTTACATAGCAAGATTAGTCCATGCCCTTCATGAGGACAATCCAGACCGAAGAGTACAGTACAGTATTGTGAGTGGTGCTTGGAACGATGTCACAAAAACACAAACTTTCCTCCAAAGATTCAATTGAGTGATGACCATTCAAATTAAATGGTTTGATTGACCCCCACAGTTGCACTGACCGGGGACCTTTGAATCCACGTTAACCATGTTAATTCAGCAGGAATTGTAGTGTGGTATGGTGTGGTTTATCATCAAGAGGACTAATTGGATCGATCTTTTTTTGACACTACTGCGACTGGTCCTGTTTACTTGAACTTGCTGCACCAGTCTGTCAAGCCAAGAATTAGAGACGACTTTGAAGAAAAGTTTTATTTTCAGCAAGATGCAGTACCCCCACACTACCATCATGACGTTACATCCTTCCTTGATGAGATCTTGCTAAACAGGTGGATTCAACAGTGTTTTTTTTTTTAATACCCTCCAACTTCATCAGCCCGCACACCACTCGACTTCTTTTTATGGGGATACCTAAAAGACAAATTCTATGCAAAGGGACCAGCAACAGTCACTGAATTGAGAGCAGCAATTAAATGTGAAATGCAGGTAAATACCAAGGGAATGGTTTCATGATGTGTGCTAGTCCATCGTTTCGCACTGTCTGGAAGAGATATCAGTTTGAGAACAGGCAGTGACAAAATAATAGAATGATGTTAGTAAATGCCTTTACTTTGAAAATTAAACAAATTAGAATAAACACCTAGTTTACAATTATTCAAAGTGTGTATACGGTTTTTTGGGACATCATCTGTGTGGATGTGTGTGTGTGTGTGTGTGTATATATATATATATATTATATATATATATATATATACACAGTATGCACACATCAGGATCTTTGTCATAAACTGGATATAAAAAGTCTAATCACCCTTTCCTGTTTTAATGTCATTTTTTTGTGATTTTAAAAAATTAGAATAAGATAAATGGTTTCCCAAAATTATCCGTGATTAATGTGACCGATTACCTGCACAACTCAATTGGGAAACATAAATAGGTTAATTGAATAATAATTGAAATTGAAAGAATAATTGAAAATAAACACCGGAGATAAAATAGTAATGTTGAACAGCTGAACCTACTTGACTCAACTTGAAAAAAAATGAAGAACTTTAAATGGTAGGAGTTGTCTTATTCTCATTGAACATGAGTTTCAATAAAATTTGGTCCTAAACAAAATTGAATCCCGCTAATAAGAGGTTCTACAGACCTGTGTGACCATATTTCATTTTTATTTAACTTCCTCTCTAACAGACTTCAAAATGAACAACAGAAAGGGATAGCTACTCACTGCTAAATAAGAGGATGTCCTCACTTCTTGTCGATGAAATATTTCTCAACTAACATTTTACACTTGACATTCATAATTAAGATTCTTATAGATGTGAATTTTTTTTACAGTTAATCACTCGCGCATTTTATTCACTTTGAAAGGTAATAAAAATGGGAATACATTTATGGTTGCATTAATTATGTTCATGGCTCTAAGACAATTGACGAATACTAGTGAAGTACACTAAGATGCACAGAAAGAAAGGGGAAAGACAGGTAATGTCACACTACTAGAGCAGAGACTTCAGAAAACTCAATAGATTCAAGTTAATGTATCTTTGGATCTGACACACAAACAATATGATCAAAGCTACCAAAAAAAAAAGCTGTGAAAATGAGGTATTTCTGGTCTATACAGTAATATCCAGCCATTCATGTTGTTCTTACATGTTTGACGAACTTCCAGACGCTTTCAATGTGACATCACATCAATCGAAAGCAGTTGCGTAAAAGTAACTTGACAAGAGGACCCCTGATTTGTACAGAATGTAGCTTATTACAACAGCTGGCACCACCATTGTAGTGGATCAGTGTGTGGCTAAAATCACTGGTTTTGCAGAGTGAAAAACACCACCATGTCTTACATAATCATGTTGTGATCATCTCTGCAATTGCCTTCCGTGACCAGGCTTCTCGTCATCCGTAAAACAATGTGAAACAACTCAGTTCATGTTGTCTTTTACTTAGCGGGAGTTTTGTTTTTCCATTTCATGCTTCACACTTTGGTTATAAGAGTGCTTCAACATACCATGTACCAAATTGTTTGTTGCTCATTGTCTAACACTGCAAACCAACATTAACACAAAATGATGACTCTCCAGTCAACTAGTTTTCACTTGCCCAGATGCGAGTCACTGGGGCCCCCCTCTTTATTCAGGCCTGGGGGTGGGGCTCGAAGCCAAGCACCTGGTGGCCGAGCCTGCAAAGAGTAACATGGATTCCCCTTCCCATGGGCTTACAAATTTGAGAAAGGTGAGTCTGGATAAAGTTATAAAGCTATTTCCAATGCTTTGGGGCTCCAGCAAACCCCCGTCTGAGCCATCATCCACAAATGGAGATAACAGTGGTCAACCTTCCCAGTCCTGGATGACCAACTGAAATTACTCCAAGAGTGCAACGACCACTAATCCAGGAGGTCACAAAGGAACATCAAAAAACATCTAAAGACTTGCAGGCCTTCCTGACCTCAGCTAAGTTCAATGTTCATGACTGAATCATAAGAAAGCAAAAATGGCATCTATGGGAGAGTTGCCAGGGGAATTCTCAGCAAAGAATACAAAGACTTGTCTCACATTTGCCAAAATCTTGATGACCCTCAAAACTTTTGGAGAAACATTCTGTGGATTGCTGACTCAAAAAGTGAATTTTTTGGAAGGTGTGCGACCCGTTACATCTGGCATAAAAATGGCACAGCATAAGAACATTATGCCAACAGTGAAGCATGGTGGTGGCAGTGTGATGGTGTGATGGTCCTGTTACCTCAGGACCAGGACAACTTGTTGTTACTGATGGAAAAATTAATTCTGCTGTGTACCAGAAAATCCTGAAGGAGAACGTCCAGCCGGCCTGGGAGTTCCCCGGGATTCCCCCAGATACCAGGAAGAAGTGCAAGAGAAAGGGAAGTCCGATCAACCCTGCTAAAGCTACTGCCCCCTGGGACCTGACCTCCGATGAGTGGTAGAAAATGGATGGATGGATGGATGGATGATTATTTGCTAAAAGCAATAAGGTTTATCAGTTTGAACCTTGAAAATCTGGTCTTTGTAGTATATTCAATTAAATATTGGTTGAACAAGATTTGCAAATCATTGTATTCTGTTTTATATGTTTAACATTGGGTTTGTATAAGTACTCTTCTATTTTTTCAGAAGTCAGTGTAAAACTGTTGCGTCTCATAAGTTCTGAGACTGTCATAAAAAAAAGGGGGACTAGTAAGTGGTACTTCCAAATGAAACATGGATCCCTGACCAAGTATCTTCACTCAACTTGGGGCAGAACTCACATGATAACCAAAGTGCTGACAACTCCACAAAGAGGAAGTGAATGTTTGCTCCGGATAACGTGGGTTTGGGGGCAACGTAAGTGAACCTTAAGCAATTTTTCAGTCGTGAAGGAATGTCCGCAGTGCACCTGCCAAGATGTTACTTGAAGGTAAAAAAAAAAAAAAAGGATTTAAAATTATTGTTGTAAGTTACTTGAAATTCAGGCTAAGTTTTTCAATCAGTTTTGATTGAAATTTAGGCTAAATTTACACGTGCCACTTTGCTTGAAATTTAGGCTTGAGATGAATGTGCTGTGTGACTTGCACTGTTTTTTGAGGCACAAGCATCAAAACATAATTTGTACCAGTAGTCAAATGTAGGCCAGACAAGTTTGTGACAATTTATTGGATATTTAAGTTAATGGAGTACTTTGTATTTAAATTTTAACATTATTACATCTTTACATCTGTTTAAAATGTTCTGTATTTCTGTCTTTGGAATACCTATATTTGTGTTCATGCATTATTGTGTTTTTGCAGGATCAAAATCATTTCATTTCACTCTATAAAAAAGGTTGTCAAAAACAAAAGGAATTGTGTAATTTTGATTTTGTTTCATAGGTCGGCCATGGAAATCGAAATATTTTGTGGTTTGGACCATTGCTCTAAGGAAACCTTTGCAACTGGGCTCCTCCTAATTTTAATTGAAGATCCCTGCTACAAAGCATGGAAGTTAGGTCATAAATCGGAGACTGAAGTCCCAAAACAACCACAACAGAAAAAGAGCTTTGGCGAAAACTCAGAAAAGCACTTCAAAAGAATGCAAATTTTAGGTAATGTCAAAGGGAGACATGCTTGATGCAGTTACTACAAGCAAAGGACTTGGAATTAAGCCTTATCAATTGTAATTTATTTTTTCCAATACTTCTATTCACCTAAATGTGGGGTTGGTAGACCACCAAAGCAAGGTTTTCCAAGGTCACATGGAAAAAAATAATCTTAAATGAAATTTGAAGGCGGCTAATTGAAGTTAGGCTCCAGCACTCCTGGGACTTTTGTGATGATAAGCGGCTCATAATATGGATGGATAAATTGGTGTTGGTGCTCAGATGGTAAAGCATTGGCCTCACAGTTCTGAGGAACCAGGTTCAATCCTGGCCCTGCCTGTGTGGAGCTTGCATGTTCTCCCTGTGCCTGCGTGGGTTTTCTCCGGGCACTCCGGTTTCCTCCCACATCCCAAAAACATGCAACATTAATTGGACACTCTAAATTGCCCCTAGGTGGGATTGCGAGTGCAGCTGTTTGTCTCGATGTGCCCTGCGATTGGCTGGCAACCAGTTCAGCGTGAACCACGCTTCCTGCCCGTTGACAGCTGGGGTATACTCCAGCACTCCCTGCGACCCTCGTGATGATAAGCGGCAAAGAAAATGGATGGATGAATATCGTGGTTTGAAGTAGGTAAGTTGTATGATAACCAAACGTGTATCTTTTCAAGCTGTATTGGATTCAGTACATAAACTTCATTTTGCCAGACTTTTCAAAATATTTTCTTTTCCACGTTCAATATTAAACTAATCCCACAATGTGTGTTGCCCCTTAACACTTCTTTTTGCATCGCTCCACCTCTATTTTTAGCCCTGTGTTTCGCAGATTAGGGGCCTATTTATAGTCCCCCTTATGTTGTCCAATAAGAGGACTCTGAAGGAGAATGGCAGCATCACAAGGGTTCACACACTGCCCACTTGGCAGCGGGCCTAACCTCCCTTTCCCTGTCTCACATCAGGCCCTCCCACACCCCACCCCAATTGAGCAGCTGCCGGCAAGGAGTCCAAACCTTCAGTGAAAACTTTAGCCACAGGAGAAAAGTTACCGTACACATAACTAGAGTGTGTTTCAAAAAGCCAACCAAGCTCCTGTCAATCAGTGTATTACACATAAACACAAAAGATAACCGATCAGGTAAGGGCCCTTCTGCCCTCGTAGTCCAACAAAAATGCAGACTTGCATGTATTTTTTTTTCTTCCCATTTTGAAAAAAAAAGAGAGGACATTACGTAATTCTGCACTCTGGCGTTTTATCACACACACACACACACACACACACACTTGACATACTCAACCAGACAAGCAGCCTGTTCGGGTTGTCTGCATCACAGTCGCTATGACAACTGCAGGCGAACAATCTACAAAACAGCAACTCAAGAGGGGGCAGCAAGAGGGAGAGAGGAGAAAGAGAGAGTAGTGTGTGAGAGAGAGTGCGAGAGAGAGAGAGAGAGGAGAGAGAGGAGAGAGAGAGTAGTGTGTGAGAGAGAGTGCGAGAGAGAGAGAGAGAGAGAGAGAGAGAGAGAGAGAGAGAGAGAGAGAGAGAGAGAGAGAGAGAGAGAAGGGGGGAGTAAAAGAGCGGGCGTGCTGAAGCTGACTCTGGGGAGAGGTGGGGTACACGCTGAACTGGTCCCCAGGCACTCACAGAGCACATATCAACAACCATCCATACTCAAATTCACATCTATGGGCAATTTAGAGTCTTCTATCAACCTACCATGCATGGTTCAGAAATGTGGGAGGACGTCGGCGTACCCAAAAAAAAACCACGAAGGTACAGGGTAAACATGCACACTCCATACAGGCGAGGCTGGATTTCAACCAGAACTGTGAAACAGATGTTCAAACCAGTCGTCCACTGTTCCACATGAATTCACAAATTGTAGAATAATTTAATTTCCTGCCATTACAGCTTGTTACACCCAAAACTCAAAATACAACATGCAGGTGCACTCAACCTTACTTGAACACATACAGTGTGTTCTTCTTCCTGCTCCCGTACAAAATTAAAAGGTACATAAAACCGCCCCAAATCACAACTTCTTGGACAATTTGTCTGTGCTCATTTGCTCCTACAGTGCAATGGAGTATTTCCATAACGCCACCGTGAAGTCCAGAAACCATTGTACGACTTTAACCATTACACAACTTAATTTAACATATCCAATGTGCAAACCAGTGATGATTTTCCAGCCTCCACAAATATGCAAGACTTACATCATGCATTAAATAGAATGGTGAAAGTTTATGTGTTGATACAGGAGCAATAAAAGGTCTAAACACCCCTGTGCATTTTGCCCCTGGGAGAAAGAGAGAGAGAGAGAGAGAGAGAGAGAGAGAGAGAGAGAGAGAGGAGAGAGAGAGAGAGAGAGAGAGAGAGAGAGAGAGAGATCTGCAACTTAATGAAAGATGTTTCTCATGTTAGAAGTGGGCTGAAACATCAACGTTTGGGCAGTCACAATTTAAGACCAAGATGCATGACAAAACTGTTATTTTTCAGAGTCTGTCAAGTAAACACTCGCATGGCTATCCCACCCCCACCCCCTACAATGAGTCACTTTGATGGGCTCAAACTTGTGCAAGGGAGTCAAATGATCCTATCACGTTGGATTGACGCAACGGCGCCCTCTGCGGAAGTCAATGATAAAGTCTAAAAACAGATCGCGCACGCAACAATGGATAAATACAAATGGTGAGCAGCATGATTCCCATTGGAATGGAATGAAAATATTCATTATTCTTCACATGAATGCAGTACTCAAGTAAAAAATATGTTGCGTTCAAACTATTCTGACACGTACAATTTATCCAAAATGTTACTTGAGTAAATGTAATTGAGTAAATTTACCGCGTTACAACCCACCACTGCTTGCTTGTGACTTCAAGGTAGTCACCCGAGACTTACTTGTGACTAGCACATGAGTGACTTGATCCCATCTCTGCCTCAAACTGCCTGATTTTAGTATGAAAAAACAGTACCACTGGGTTTTCACTGACGTCAGTTTTTGCTGAATTGCCCATACACCACTGCGTGCCGCCATTTAACCTCCCTACCTAACACGGACCTGTGTTGTAGCCTCCGGAATGCTCCCCATTACTGTGTGTTTTTGTGTTTCACGGGCGTCTTGGGACTCAAGTACACAAGAGAGGACTTGCTAACCATCAGAGAGCCTTCTTCTGACTTTTCTTCTGACTTTTTTTTTTGGACAACTCTCGCCAATTCGCCAAAGCTTTTTCCAGAGTTGCTAGTCTGCGATCTCTTCACAGCCTCGCGACGAAGAGGCTCGCGATCCGGGATACAAGTCCGCCTTTGAAAGCAGGGACATCGTCTAACGCTTGCGACGATCCATCTTGTGAACCTACACTCCCTAACCAATAAAATGGATGAACTTAAGCTTCTGATTAAAACCTGTAAAGACTTTGGAGATTCTGCGGCTCTGTACTTCACGGAAATTTGGCTTTGTGGACGAGTGCCCGACGCTGCTATCCCGTGCCCGGTCTCACCCTCCATCGTGCTGATGTGTCACCAAGATAAGCTAACAAGCTTAATCCATACTCTTTTCAGAAGGCCAATATTACAGTTAACATCCTTTTTTCTTAGTCACTTGAAAGATTCAAGAATTTTGTGAAATACTAGATTTGTTTATTCTTTTGTCTTTCTGCCATTGTCATCACATTTTAAACACATAATAAACATTTCGCTTTGCTTGTGGTGAACTAATATACAGATTTAACTGTTTGAAAAAAAATGGAATAAATGGAGTTTGCCTCGATATTAAAAAAAATATTCTACCACCTTTTGTTTTCCATCCTAGCAATCAGGTAAGTGCCCATATATATTTTTTAATACGGGCACATATCTGTATGCTAACACGGGAAACGAAAGGCAGTGGAATATGCTTTTATATCAACAAGTAATGGTGCACGGACATTACAGAGCTCAGTACACACTGCGGCAATTTTCGTTAGCTACAACAACCTAACTTTAAAAAATAAGACTGAACTATCTATTTACGAAGTGTCTTGAGCAGACAAGTGTCCCACTGCTCCTTGTCTGTCACATAGAGTAAAAGATCGAGGGCACAATATGCCTTTGTGATGCAGTCATGAATCCCATGATGTGTGTATACCAGGTAGCCTAGTAGTCAGTTTGGGCTTGATGAGCTGTCGGTCGTGTCGTCAATAAATGCAGTTAGAAACGTCATGTTGTCCACCTTGCGTATATATGAGTAAAGGACCTCAGGGATAAAAAAAAAATGGTCGCCGTTCGAGGCAGCACAACGGGTGACGTCACATGAAAACAACCCATTGTAAGCAATCAAGCTGTGCTGAACCAACACAAACTTGGCCAGAAAAACCTATTGAAGGAACTGGTGGTACTAGTTTTGCGATGCTGGTGTGGATAACTACAAAGACACTTCTGAACTACACACTGTTTGGACAAAGCTGTTGGCTAGGGATAAGAATCTTTCACTTAGAATTTGATTTCATTGAATTACTGATTATTAACACTAAAACTGATCCATTTTCATATGACTATATGTATAGTTGAAGCCAGAATTTTACATACACATTTCATTTAATAAATGTGTCAGTTTTTCCTCATACATTCAGACCAATATCAGATTTTGGTCAAAATTCAATGCCGCAATATTGGAATTGAAAGTGAAAAAGTTGGATCAGGACATCTCTAGCCAAGGACACGATTTTCAATAGCTTGGAAGCTGAATATCGGATATCCCTGCATAGAGTATATTTAAAGAAGAGGCTGACAATTTGATTAAAGGAGTGGAATTAATGAATGGTTCTTAGTTTATGTTGAGTGTGCCCATTTAAACAATCATTTTTATTTTTAGATCACGCTATTGTATTGCTTATGACAGAAAAAAAAACTAGTGAGGCACTGAAATTTCAGTGATCGTAACGTTTCCGCCGAAAATAATCAAGAATACATTCTCAGGTTGAATGACTTTTGTCACCGAAATAAAATGGTGCTCACTTATAGTTTTGCCGCACCCGACACTAGTTGTATTGACAGTTTTATGCACATCATACATTCATGGTTTGATAACGACACATTTTTGCACCATAAAATCAACCATAAATGTGAGAGTTAATAAAGAAAACATTAATATAAACAAAAAAACACACTGACAACAAAATTGAACATCTTGATTATGGTAAAATTTCAAATTTGATTGTCAAAATGAATTGTGGGAACAACGTGGCTTTGGTGTTATCATGGCAGGTGTAACACTTATTGAGAGTTACGTATTTATGCTGCCCCAGCTACCCCAAACTACGGTTTACGCGGCTAAATACATTGGTGAGCCACTGAGCCAAACACAGCTAATTAGAATGCTGAGCTGCGGAGGGAAAATAACGTGCACCCCACATTTGTTGTCAGCACAGCCCAAAGGCTTCTTTATACTCGATCAAAATAATTGACAATTAATTCATTTGCTAACGTCGTTGTTTATTGTTCTTTTTAGGCCGGTCTGTGTTTGTGTAAGACACTGCCTGTTGTCTGCCCGAGGTGTGACGAACATGCGCAGTAATGATTATCCGGGGTCTTTTGTGATGATGCACATGCACAGCAGTGATCTTCCAGCTCCCGGAAAAAACTACAATGACCTGAGTAAGCGACAGCGCTCAGAGATTTAAGCATTTAAGGTGAAATAGTGAAGAGGAATGTTATGTAAAACCTGCGAGACCTAACATGCCTTTCATGGCAACGTGACTGTGATAAAGGGCACCCAAAGAGGAAGAGCGTTCTGACAAAGCGACAATGTCATTTTGGTAAGATTTTACCTTGGCTCGTTCGCTGCTAATACAAGGCCCAGGGTTGTGAACTAATTGCTTATCTCTGCAAACGTTAACACTAGTTTAAGGCTAACGATGTCAATTTCTTTTGTGTTAATACACAAGTTATGGATTTGATATAACGTTACATTCCACTTACAGCCAAACCTTGATAGAACGAATAGAGGCAGAGACCAGGCTGATAAACCTAATTCTCTATTACATTGAAGCACTTTTTTAGTGGGGTGGGGCATATGTACACATATTACTGGACAGTAAAACACATTTGTTTTGGTGTTTTTTGTGACCTCAAACACCCAGTACAATACAGTTATTGTGAATAGCCTTACCTCCACTGCTCTTTCCCATACCTTCATTGTGTGGGTCATCAACTTTATTCCTCTATAGTTCCCACAGTTCTGCACATCACCCTTGTAGTACACATTTCCTCCATTCCTCAGGAATCTTCTCACCTGCTAGAATTCTGTTGAACAAGCTGGTCCAAAACTTCAGAACCACTTCTCCAAGATGCTTCCATATCTCCACAGGAATGTCAGTCGGACAATGGTCCTCATAGTGGGGCAGTCCCCTCTGGAGAGCGCAGTACAATCCCGGGGGGATGTGCACGTGACCCCGGGGGATGTTATTTTATTTTATTTATTTTTTTACTAGAGTAAAAAGTCCTACAGTAGGTGGCAAAAAATAAAAGATAATTGAGAAGTACTACATTCGGACCACCTACAGTATATTTCCATTTTTCTTCATCTTTAAAACCTAACTTTGCCCATACTAATCATTGCCACTTCCTGGTCCGCCACACTTGTGTCTTGTAATCTTCCTTCTCTCTCCTTCTCTAAATTCATCAACTCCTCAAAGTATTCTTTTCATCTGTCCAGCACACTACTGGCACTCGTCAACAGATTTTCATCTCTATCCTTAATCACCCTAACCTGCTACACATCCTTCCATCTAAGTATTCTTTTCATCTGTCCAGCACACTACTGGCACTCGTCAACAGATTTTCATCTCTATCCTTAATCACCCTAACCTGCTACACATCCTTCCATCTATGTCCCTATGTCTGGCCAAGTTGTCCAACCTGAAATACATGTCCTCTTATTCCTCGTTTGGCCTTTGCCACCTCTACCTTTACCCAATGTCACATCTCAATGTTTCCTTTTGCCTCTCCTTGGTCCTCTCAGGGCGGCACGGTGGAGCAGCAGTAGCACATTTGCCTCACAGTTCTATGGACTGGGGTTCAAATCCCAGCCCCGCCTGTGTGGAGTTTGCATGTTTTCCCCATGCCTCCATTTTTCCTCCCACATCCCAAAAACATGCATTCATTGGAGACTCTAAATTGCCCTTGGCTAGCAACCAGTTCAGGGATGGATGGATGGATGGATGATACTCTCAGTGTCCTACTTCTTCTTAGCTAACCTCTTTCCTTGTGTGATTTCCTGTACTGTGACATTCCACCACCAAGTTTCCTTCTACTCTTTCCTGCCAGAAGATACACCAAGTACTTTTCTGCCTGTCTCTTTGATCACTGATTACCTGTAGCAGTCTAGTGTTCTGAAAACTCTTCCTGTCCACGGCAACTCTGTCTCATCTCTTCCCAAAAAGCCAACTAGGTTCTCTGCTCTACCTTGTCTTCTTAATCTTCCTACCCACCACCAGAGTCATCCTACACACCACCATCCTATGCTGTCTAGCCACAGTCTCCCCTACCACCAATTTGCAGTGAGTAACCTCCTTCAGATTACAACGTGTGCACAAGATGTAATCCGCCTGTGTGCTTCTATCTCTACTCTTGTAGGGCACCCAATGTTCCTGCCTCTTCAACAAAAAAGTGTTCACTACAGCCTTTTCTTTTTTTCCAAAAGTCTCCCATCATATGTCGCTGCAAGCTGCTTTCTTGCATGCTGTACTGATCCATCACTTCTACATCACTCCTGTTTCCTTTACCAACATGTCCATTACAATCTGCACCAATCATGACTCTCACATCAACTCCAGAGAGTTTCTTGTCATAGTCCCAACATTCAATTCTAGACTCTGTGCTTTCCTCTTCTCTTTCTGCCTAAGAATCCACTTTCCACCTCTACTTCATCTTTGACCCACAGTAGCTAAATTTCCATTGGCATCCTGCAGCTTAAAAGATGGCGGTGGGAGACATTGTTAACCATTGCCACAACTGATCCAGTATGGAATTTAGATGAATGCTCATATTTGTTTGGGAAAATTTTCAGATAGATACTCTCCCTGACACAAACCCTGTGCATTTATCCGGTTTTGGGCCCAACCTACAGTTTGCACTGTATTATGCCCCCAACAGGCAGCATTATGACACCGATATAATTATTCAGGCAAAAATTATCCAAGCTGCTTATCCCCACAAGGGTCACGGGAGAGCCGGAGCCTAACCCAACTAACTAGCTTTGTGTGAAAGGTGGACTACACCTTCAATTGGTCGCCAGTCAGATGCAGGGCAGATATCGACACCAACACTGAGCGGGAATCGATCCAACGCTGCCCGCACCAAAGCCAGGCATGTGTACCACTACATTATCAGTGACTAGTACAGGCAAAAATAATTCAAGTAACAACTGAAGTGTGTCTTCTGCTCATATTTATGGAAGTGTGTCTTCTGCTCATATTTAGTCATGACTGTATAACTCATGTTTGAAGCATGCCAACTCATCAGTTAACCTTAAGTGAATCTTGCTGAAATGTTTACTCGAGACCAGGACGTAAGAATGAGCATTACCAGATAGATTTGGTTTAGTCATTATGATGCAGATATTTTGTGATGCTCTTCATTTTATGATGTGATTCTCTTGTGAGGCTCTTTATTTTCCTTTCATACTTTTGTGATGCGGATCCTTCTGATAGTATAAGAATGCTGTAAGTCCTCTGTATCTTTGCACTTGTGATCTGCTACAGCCATTATCTGCCACTTATTTGTGCCCAGAATATTCTGTAAGTAAAAGCTTCGAAGAAACTGTTCATCATCTGGAGCCTGTATTTGGATAACCAACATTCTCACTACCCGAAATTAAACGAACACGCGGGAGGAAAAAGTGTCCTCCAACACAACCTATGAAATAGTTTAAGATATCTATCAAAATATATAAATAAATCAGACTTAGCGTCTGTTCGCAAAAACTGCACTGAAACAAAAATAAAACTTTGGCACATAGGCAGAATTTTCGTTTGATGTGTGTTCTGCCTCTTGAGACAGAAATTAGCAGAGACAAATAAAATAAAATATACGTCTTAGGATGCAGAACTGACTTAGTACTTTAGGGAGAGGGGGTTGCATTTTCATTCATTTTGGGCATCTAACGCAATTCTAATCAAATATAAGACGATGTTCAAAAAAGGTTGTAGTTGCCACCGGTCTTTGAACTTATATATTATGTCATTTTATTATTTACTTTTGGTTCATTTGTCTGGTAATGTCAAAGAACAAGGGTCACAATTACTGTGTTTCTTTAATTACAAAAAATAGATTCAGTAATGCAACTAGAAATCTCCAAATAAAGAGTGTCCAGTAACTGTATAATAGCTTATCGGTAAACCCAATAATAGGAAAGGAGGGAAGAAAGTGAGTGGTGTTTTGAGAGGGGCAGCTGGTGTGTTTCCTTGGTTGTGATCGTTCTTGCTGCTATTTTAGGACACACTCAGGAAGTGATGTAGAAACAGGCTGCTGATGGAGAATGCACAAGCAAACACAGCTCAACCAAAACAAGTGTGACTGAATCTCCCAGGGTCCCCACTGGGTGGGTGGCAAAAACTTCATGAAAATGACAAACAGCAATGATACTTGTCTAAGACAAAATATTATTTTTAGAAGTTGGTACAGCTATTACAGTAAGCCACTACATACTCAATGTATTTTATCCCGAACGATGTCTATACAGTTAACTACGCCAGACCTCGGATCATGAATTTCTGCAAGTAGATGAAGCTCCTTTAAAAGTAGTAATAATCATTTAAATCATTTAAATCATAGAATGATCACAAACTATGATCCCAAAACATTGTTATAGCGTTCTAAACACATTTACAAACCTTAAAACATTCAGAGAGGGAGAGAGAGAGGAGAGGGAGAGGGAGAGAATGCAGGGTTTTCTCTACACCTCAATACTAGATACCTATGCAATACTGTGTTTATATTTGCTGGAATAACTGTGACTATATTGATTACATTGTTCACCCATCAATTTTCTGAAAGGCTTATCCTCACAAGGGTCGCAGGAATGCTGGAGCCCAGTACATCTAACATCGGGCAGGAGGCAGGGTACACCCTGGACTGGTTGCCAGCCAATAACAGGGCACATGGAGACAGACAACATTCGCACTCACAAGCACACTTGGGGGCAATTTAGAGTGTCCACTGAATGTTGCATGTTTTTGGGATGTGGGATGAAACCTGAGAGCCCGGAGTAAACCCACGCAGGCACGGTGAGAATATGCAAACTCTACGCAGGCGGGGCCGGGATTTTAACCCCGGTCCCCAGAACTGTGAGCCCAACGCTCTACAGCAGCGCCACCGTGAACCCGATTATATTGTATTAAGGCATTTTGTTAGAAACCACTTCAAGGGGTCGCTTGCATTTTTTTCAAATCAATTTTTTCTATATTTGTTAAAACTGCCCGCACTCTTGCACACTGGCAGAACTAACACAAGAGCATGCAAAATCCTCCTAGACCCCCCAAATCCTGGTCTCACTTCTTCGAGCTCCTACCCTGATGCTGACCCAGAAGACATTCCAACAGTGTCTTCCCTCTTGCCATGAAATTGCTAGAAACTATGTGACTCTCAGTAGTGTATGTTATTATGTCTCAAAAGTATTTATTTTCAATAAGACCGTCACATACATATTGGACATCAATGCCTTTTTGGCCAATTAGTTCAAAGTTGGCCCCAGAGCACAGTGCCAGAACTTAACGAAACGTACACCATACATTCAGCCACTGGTGGCTGGCTGACCAGGTCATTGGGATTGCTGCAAATAAAGTACTTTTCATATGCAACCGTGCCCAAATTTTAAATATTAAAAAAAAATTCACAGACGATCCCACTCATTTAATTTTGGCAGTGAACATTCCAGTGAGCACAGTTGGGGCCATAATACATAAGTGGGAACCCAATTATACGAGCACAGATTTGCCTTGATCAGGTGCTCCTCACAAAATCCCTGGCGGAGAATTGCAAAGAATAATCAGAAGGGCTGTCCAAGAGCTAAGGACCACCTCTGGGGAGCTTCAAAAAGACCCGGAATTAGCGGGTACATTTGTCACGAAGAAAACAGAGTAATGTACTCTGCCATGAGGAGGGAACAAAATTGTATGGGACGGCTTTTCAGCAAATGGACCTGGTAAACGTCACTTTATGGAAGGAAGGATGAATGGCAAATGTACTGAAACATTCCTGACAAAAATCTTTTGCCATCTACGAGGATGATGGAAATGAAACACGGGTGGACATTTCAGAAAGATAATGATGCAAAACATACTACCAAGGAAGCTGTTCGATCGGCCCAGCTAATCACCTTGAATCCAATCAAAAACATACGGAAAGAACTGAAACTCAAGGTCCATAAAAGAAGCGCCCAGAAGATTTTAAAGGGAATGGAAAGATCGCAATGCACCTTTTTGCTAATATTATACAGGTTTTGTGCAGAATACGAATCTTAAATTCGTTATGAAGGAAACATTTGAATTTTTTGATTATCTGCAACAAATGATCGCACATTGCTGTATTCGGCGGAAAAGGACAGAAACGTAGCGGAGAAAGCCAATCAAGGGGCGTGACGTAGGACGTTGTGACAACAACATGGATTGCGTAGGAATACACTAAGAACGCTGATGAAATTTCCGATAATTCGAGCAATGAACATTCTGAAGGGTCCCACGAAGATGGTGAAGAATACGAGCTTTATGAAGGCGTTAAAGGTTATCAATTTGAGTCAGTTAGACAGAACACACGTTCGAATTCAGACGAAGTAGCTGGCGATGAAGAAGCTGACACAGCAGTCAGACCCATCGTGGAGGATATGTTGGAAATATCGACTGGTACGATGAAGTTCTTGTTTGGTTTAGTTAGTCATAAATAGTAAGGCTTCAATATTCTGGATGTATATACGAAGTTTTCAGTCTTGTTTTGAACTTATACAAACGCCGTGTATTTAGTGATTTTAATACACGATAACCGCGACAAGTACTTTGCGTGTAAAATGCTTATTATTGCATCAAAACACACAGAAGCTCATAACGTAGTCTAAATTGGGATATTTTCACAAATAATATAATATAATAATAATAAAATAAAAATAATACATTATTTTTATGGATTGGTTTTAGCTTACAATCATTGAAGAATTCTCGAAATGAATGGGTTTTTCTCCAGCGTGAATACAAAAGACGCCCAGTTTATCGTCATTCCAAATTAGCCCATCCCACAATTTGTGACGTCAGATGTCCCCCCACGAAATGAGTTGTTTTGCAGGTAAGAGAAACTAGGTCAAAGTTTGCGGACTTTAATTCATAAACACTTGTATTTTTGGGTGAAAACATCGAAAAGGTTATTCATTTTATGGAACAGTTAAACATATATTTTTGTCTAGATAAGATAATTTGCGTTATAAATTACACCTTCCAAACACTTTAAGACTGCTTGTGTGGAGTAATGGGCCAAAATTACACCATGGCAAAGTAGGCGATTAGTTTTCTCCATACAGGAGGTATATTGAAGCTGTCATTGCAAACAAAGGTTTTTGTACAAAGTAATTAATACCAGTTGGCGTGATCAATACTTTTCCCCTGTCAATTCCCATTATTACACATATAATTTCTGATCTTTTTCATTCTACTTTCTTCGTATGTATGGATTACTTAGGTTGTTCCCAACTTGTGAAATGTTCATGTCAATAGCAACTTTAACAACTTTGTTTAATGAGAAAAATGGTGATGTGTTAAATTCTGATTTCACTCGCTAGTTTCTAATAAGAGAGGGCTGACCATTGCTCTTCTCTGGTGATAATAGTGCAAACTAGTTTTAGCACTCCCCCCCTCAAAAAAAAAAAGTTTTAAGCTAAACTGTATCTCAACAATGCAGTACAAAATTTTAGTCTTTCCACATTTTCGAAGCGTTTAAAAAAAAAACACAAAAACAACTTTCGTGCAACTTTAATTGGGGATAATGGTAAACTTTCCCCAAAGTCAGTCAAGGAAATGTTGTCACAAGCTCATCCCTACTTTGGAGTGGAGTTAATGGCAAGTTGTGAGCTTGTCGCCATCAAAAAGCCAATACAAAAATAACTGAAGGCTTTAGTGAGTATAGTCTCTATTTCTATTCCCATAATATGCATTCCATAAACTCCCTCACTGGAAGAAGGGGACAGCTAACAGAAACATTTGTGTAGAACTGTCACTCTGGCAAAAGGGGGCAGTATTTAGAGATTGTCTTCTTTCGGTCAGATTTTGACAGGTAGTGTAATTTAGGGCTGCGGTGCCCAACAGTAGAACCACGTTGCTTGCTGTTTTAACACACAGATCGTCTCAAAAACCACCCGTGTTCTCAATGCGCTTCACTGAATTGCACTCTGCAGTATTATCAGATAATGTGTTTTCTTTCCCTTTCACTGCAGCCACTGTGGCACAATTATCTGGCTACTGCACTAATGGCTATTGATGCAGCTGAGGGCCTCATACACACACACACACACACACACACACACTTGGAGATGCAAACATTTATAAAAAATTCATGACGCTGGCTCAATGGGAAGGGGTGGGAGTATATGTATATGTATCTGGGTGTGTGTGTTTGTGTGTGTGTGTGTGTGTGTGTGTGTGTGTGTGTGTGTGTGTGTGGTGTGTGTGTGTGTGTGTGTGTGTGTGTGCATGCGTGCAAGCCTGGGCGGTCAGCACTAGACCATACAAAAAATTTCATTAATCAAAGACGAGAAGAGGCAGATGATATCTCTTGGCATATCCCTCAGCATGACAAAGACAAACAACATTATATATGCAGCATTAAAAAGGAGATTCACTATGTACTGCCAGAGGTTGCGTGTGAATGTTTGTGGATATATTAGTATCACACACATACTAGAGCCGCTGCCCATGTGCAACATATGTGTCTGCGTCCATGCTGCTGGAGTCTATGCGGTAGGTAATTCCCTCTTAGCGAAGGATTTCTCTTTGCAATGAACCTGCGCTGAGAAAGCTTTAGAGCGCTAAGCCTCCTGGCTGAGACTGAACCTGGGATCAACCAAGACAAGAAGCAAGAGATGGAGGGAGGGATGAAGGGTGAGAGAGAAGCATGGGTGTGTCTGAGTGATCGGGCAGATTACAAAAGGGAAAATCAAAGGTCAAATAGAATGAAAGGAGGATGAGAACACAGAAATTGAAGCAAAAAGGTAAAGATGAATTCTGGGAGAAGTTCAAAGGGATTATGTTGAACAGAGGGGTGGTAATCGAGACTAGGGATGTATATAATAGATTACTTGATCATGAAATAGTCTTGTCAATTATGTGGTTTTGAGTGTTGATTTGAAAAAATACAACAGCAAGACTTTACTGAAACCTGAGGAGGTGCTGTTGATTTTTTTTTGTAGTCTAAAACAGAACAACTTCACATCAGCTGTGTCAGCTTGAGATCCACACAAATCGATTCTAAAGCACAACTCGTCAAAGCAACATCACAGCACTCGATGAAACACTGGCAACGGTGCATGCATTCAGAACATTCAAAATGATTGTGCCCAAAAAAGTAATGGAAGATACAATCTAAAACAAAGGACATAAGAAGTCATACTTGAGTTTGTTTGAATGTACAAATTCAAAAGAGATTTTATACTGTTTGGTCCTCATGAACAACAAAGCAAAAACATCTAAAGTATATTAAAAAAAAAAGTCAATTTGAAAGGCTGTTTTGGGGTAAATTCTTTTAACACGAAGGGCAGTTTGTCTCTGTTAAAAGTTTAACATTGGTTGCAGAAGGTTATGTTCCATCTCTGATACTAAAAGGGAAGAAGGCATGTTTGCTGGTTGACTTCAACCCCATAAAAAGGGCCCTAAAAATGGTATCTTAAAAGTTGTCGGTGTCCAAAAACATCTGGAACTATCTATTAGGTGAACTCTTACCCCCAGAAACAATATGTGACTAAATACCTGCAATTTTGTAATCCATTCCCATGGATTAACCCAGGTTGAGCCATGGACATGACTGTCTTTCCTGATTGAAGCTGTGCCATTCTGATCTGTGCTTTTTTTTCTTTATCACCATTTCAGATGTGCAGAGTCACGCTCCTCTGAAATATCGACCATCTCTGAAATATGCTTTGCTGCAGCTGCCTGTAAGCAGGTTGCAGTGATGTATTTCTTGGAGCAACCAACTTGTGACAAAACCAACCTCCCTCTCAATACAACACTGTGTATTAACACTCAACTCAAAGCAGCGCTGCAGACCAAAAGAGAAGACAGAAAAACATGAATAAAAAAATCTGGGTGTTTAGCCTTAAGCACCTCTGAAGCTTCTGAACGAAGCTCAGTGTTTTGAAGCGGTTTGTATGTTCCGATACATCCATTCCCACATTTATCCATTTCGTGCACAGTTACAGTTTGCTGCGTACTTGCAACTTTTAAATACATCAAATTGTGAAGTCACATACATAGTACACGAAAAAGGCTCGTCATAAGATGTTCTACACAAGCATTGAACATGCATCCTACCTCCTCATCTGGTATGCAGCGTTTTCAGTTTTTGCCAGTCATGTCAAAAATGAGAATGTTTTGTCATTGTTGTCTGTATGCAAAACATGTCAGAAAAAGGGAAAACACTGTAGTTCAATAACTATTTTCATTTAAAGATAGTGTTTGATGTTTTCAGACTTCATGCAAAATTTTAAAGTAGCCATGTTTACCTCCTCTCCCGTCCTCGCGTCTCTGACAGAAGTTGGGCCCTTCATAAATATGAACGTGCAAGATATGCAGTGTACAAACGTGAACAGTAAAAACACTGATCTTAGTAATTCCTGGTGTTTTTTGTTGTATTTCTTTGGAATGAGCATTAAATTAAAACATAACAAAGGTTAAAAACGCACTCAATGGTGGCTGGCTATGTTTATCCTTGTTTTATCTCTCTTGCTGTCCATGTCCTTCTTTTTAATTTTTGTTGCTCACTGGAGTTAAATACTTCTATCCAGTATCAATAATGGAAAATTGTAAATTGTAAAAAGTTAACTGCTTGCACAAATAGTATGGTAAATCGATTAATAATAATCTATTGGAATTAGGGTTGTACAGTATACTCTACCGGTACTGTGCTAGAAACGTATTGTGATATCGCGTAGTCAAAAATAAAATACCATGTCCAAGCCGCTTATCCTCAAAAGGATCGCAGCAGAGCTGGTGCCTATCCTAGCTAACATTGGGCGAAAGGCAGACAACACACTGAACTGGTTGCCAGTCAGTCGGAGGGCATACAGACACCATCACTGAGCAGGAATCGATCCCAAGCTGCCCACACCAAAGTCAGGCGTGTATACCACTACACCATCAGTAACAATAAAACAATAGATTAATTTAATAACGGCACTTTTGAGGGGAACTGTGACAGAGGCGTCTGCAGGAAGAAGTCAGTGCATCTCCAGATATGGTGTCTCTGTAGTGGGCAACCCCTTTCTCTCTCTCTCTAAAGCATGTGTTTGGAAAGGGAGAAAGAGAAAAATGGCCACAAGCTCCCGTGGCCCAGCGGACACTCTGCAGCTCATGAAAAAAAAAAAAAAAAAACGGACAATGGAATACACGTGCTAACACAACCGACAGTCAGGGCAAACAGAAGATAGCCCAAAGTGATCAAGTGAGGGAACGCATCCAAAAGCATAAACACCATATTGAACTGCAATGTTATTTATATAAAGATTTCAAAGAGCCAGAGGTAGGCAAGTGTGACATTTAATCAAATTATTACAAAGATAATCTATAATCTATATCTATAGCTATCATGGCCGCATGGTGAACAACTGATTAAGATATGATGAAGATATCCATCTCACAGTTCTGAGGACCTGGGTCCAAATTCGTCGTCGCCTGTGTGGCGTTTGCAATGTCCTCCCTGTGCCTGCACAGGTTTTCCCCAGGTAGTCCTGTGACTTCTGGGCTTCACACGGAGCTGATCACCAATCAGTGAGTTTTAAAACTGATGATTCAACACAACACCTGCATGTTCCCTTACAACCGTTAGTGCTAGCACTATCTTGCTAGACTACATAACATTTTGTTGCCTGCAGTACTGTATGAAAAGTACATGAACATACATCAAGCAAGCCTTAAACGAACCAGGCCTTATATGTTGTCTTTGCTGTCTAGGCACACAGAAATAGCATTATGGTATTTGATATTACTGTAGTGACGCATTTGTTATTGATGGATTATATTCAATTAACATAATGTAAAAAGGTGCTGCTCCAACATTCTCAAAGAAGGGATAACTGTAAAGGCCTACACTGTGTGTGTGTGTGTGTGTGTGTGTGTGTGTGTGTGTGTGTGTTCCTGTAGAACATGTGAACAAGCGTGGGAGGAGGGAATGTGGTTTGCAGCCACCCCAGATTAAAAACAACCACTATGTGTGCACAGGAACTTCAGGCCAAGGGTGAGAGGAAGCTAATGAAGACATAAGAGTGGAAAAAAAAACTTATACAAAAAGGGCACCACTCAAAAAAAAAACAAAGACAAATAGATGAAGAGTACAACTCTCAAAGAAAACAGTAGGGAGCAGTGAAATAGCGTTTAGTCCAAACCACATGCCAGTGATGTCACAAGTGTAAATTGACGTCACACACTGCGTGCATGCTTGTGCGTAGTTGTGTGTCAGCTTTATGTCAGCTCAGTAGTTTAAATTTAGCACTCATGCAACAGTCTCAGATGACATCAACTATGCTCTTGCCAGCAAGATCATCTATGCAACATTGGTGATTTACTAAAGCTGAAACCAGAGACGTGGTGAACACAGGGGGGAGTGGGAGAGGAGGGAGGGGGGGGAGAAGGAGGAAGGCCTCACTCAGATTCATGAAAACTCAGCCGCCCACACGCCAGCCTAGGCTGCCAGAAGTTGAAAAAGAGAGAAAGAACATGCGTGTGTGTGTAATAGAAAGACATTCCTTTGCGAGGTGGACGCCAAGGATTGAATACAACCAAAAACAGGTTGTCCTAGTCCACAATGGTTTTGAGACCAACGCGCCCCACATAGTCTACATCATCCTCACAGCTGGATTTTGGCTGGCATTTGGGTAATCAGATCAGTTTTGTTATGCTGAACAAAAAGTATGTTACGATTGTGCTTCTTAAAAAAAAAAAAAAAAAAAAAAAAAAAAAAAAACTGTGGCCTGTTAGTTGTGAAACATGTTCAAAAGGGATAGGTCACTTTTGATCTTCGTAAATGCTTTAGAGGAGACGCATTTTGCATGACTATTGTCTCTATGGTGCCTCAGTAAATGTGAGAAATATACAATAAAATCACCGACACATTTCTGAGTTCCAAATATTTTTCTGCCGAGATACCTGAAATCAGTGCCCTGCGACTGGCTGGCAACCAGGTCAGGGTGTACCCTGCCTCCTGCCCGTTGACAGCTGAGATAGGCTCCAGCACTCCCGCGACCCTTGTGAGGATAAGCAGCAAAGAAAATGGATGCACGGATACCTGAAATCAAGTCATTTGAATGTATCCTATCTACGTAGCTGGCAAAGTGCGTCTTCTATAAGGCGGCAACCAATCAGAAAAAAGGGGGCAGTCCAAATATAAACAAACCGGATCCGAAAACTGTACACTCTAAGAGTAGAGTTAAAGCATCACATTTGAATTTCCGAACACACCTTTTAGTGTTGTCACCACGCTTCCATATCTCTATTGACTTCTTTATCCATCACAGAATGGGGAAAATGGGAAAGTCATCGCTTCAGAAACTAATTTAGACAAACAATCGATAAATGAAGCAAAAGAGATTCAGAAAAATATGGAGACAACACCACGAACAGTGGCAAGGGACACCATTCTTTTATAGCAACGGGGCGGAGAGGGAAGAGCAGGAAGAGCTCTGACAAAGGCTGGAATGACAAATGAAATTGTCAAAAAGACAAGAGATTTGTTCTCAACCAGAAAAAAAATGTCTGGGGGGGGGGGAGGAGAAGAAATCTAATGTAATCTAATCGAGAACAGGTATAGTATCAAAGTCAGAGTTTTGGTATCATGACAAGATGAATGCTAGATGATATTTTCAGATCATCAAAACTTAATCTGAGTAGGTCTTCCCCAGGTCAATTACGTTTTTTGTGAGAGATGTTTCTACTTATACTTGAAGTTTCCTGCCACAACAAATTTACAGGCATAAAGTCAAAAGGAAAAAAATGGAATTTCACTATTTCATCTTTGATCTCTTTAGGATTTGACCTGTGATTTTGTTTCCATAATAAAATCATTTCAAATTTAAATTCAAAATTCTAAAATTTTAATTCTGTTTGTTGTGGTTCCCGTGCTACGTGATCTCTCTTGCCAAGGCCTCACACATTACCAGAGACACAAAAATAAGTTTCAGGAGAAAACGGACTTATATTGATACTAATAAAATATACAGAGCTCAGTGGTAGACACCGGGCATTAAGTTTCTTAAATATTTCCTGATCAGACCATCCATCCATTTTCTGGACTGCTCATCCTCACTAGATTTGCAGACGTGCTGGAGCCTATCCCAGCTATCTTCAGAGGCGGGGTACAGTCTGAACTGGTAGCAAACCAATCAAAAACCATAAAAACAAACAAAAAAAAAAAAAACATATGGACGTCGACTTGAATCTTCAATGAACCTACCATGCATGATTTGGGAATGTGGGAGGAAACCTGGAGAAAACCCCCGCAGGCATGGGGTGAACATGGTAACTGGGGCAAAACCATGGTTCTCAGAACTGTGAGCTAGATGTGCCCACCAGTTGTTCTTCGTGCTGCTTGGGTCTCACATAAAAATGAAATGAAAAGGTATGGCATTCAAATGGCGGAATATCGGACATTATTTAAACCATAAATTCCCATCGTAAGATGGAAAATTAAGTGCCATCACTCAATTAATGCTGTTTAACTTGATCTATTAACAGCTACTTATATTCTATTTATCTCAGCTTTCTTTAAACACATAAAAGACCAGTTGTGTGAAACACAACATTTATTTTGCAACAGTGACCTGAACAAGAAGGCAAACAAGCAAGAGCCACATCACAAATGAATACTGTCTACTGTTTTTTTTCTCCCCTAGATTTGAACATATTATGCATGTAACACCTTCTCCACACATTGTATTTTGAAGAGACTGTAACACAACCCTGTGGGCATTTGTGTCTGAATGTGTGCACACAATGGGTTTGGCTAGAGCAACAGCAAGCTTTTGCTTTCCTAGAATGCCTGCTTCTGCAGTGACTACATACAGCCATCTAGCTGCAGCTCTGCTCTTCAGAGCAAGGAAAATAGAAAAAAAAAGGATAGCACATGCGTCTCTCATTTCCCTTCCTCTTCTTAGCAATTCCCAACTTGCCACTCCAAAGCACGCGGGTGTTGAATTCAATGTTTGCATTTGAAGTGTCATTGTTTGTGACGGAGCTCCATTATCAGAGCTTTTGTAGCCGGCCATCTAACAGAGATTTAGTTAAAGGTCCACAAGAGCTGCTGGAAGGTCCCACATTGCACTCGAGCAATCCATACAGTTCTCGCTAGGCTCCTTAACAACTGGCTCAGAAATTAAAGACACTCTTCTTTTGCATCTCAAAAGGAGAGGACCTGAGCTCATTGCAGCAACAAAAGGAAAGACACTGTTGACATTCCAGACATGAGTCCTTTGGTCTTTTCTCAGGAAACCTGAGCCTGCCCACAGGAGATACAGTGCAAACAGGGATTCTACAGTCTCTGTTCTATCCCTCCCAATATCCACATGGAATTACACGTTTCAGTGTCATTTTTTTTTTTTAAATGATCAAAACCACTCTGACAATCACAAAGCCCCAAAGCACACAAGTAAAATAGTAATGACCATATTCATCTGTTGCCCCCAATTAGGAATCAGAGCAGACATTCAATCGGCTCCCAAAAGATTCAATTGCTCTTGCTAGTTATTAGTTATTTATTCTGTCAAAGGATAATTGAAAATATTGCAATTACTCTGCCAACAATGTCAATTCTGCTTAGTCCTTAACAAACAGGTGCCTGAGCATTGACTATTAATAGTGTCATTATCAGACAGAGGTGTTTATTTTAAATTTCACTACAGTTAAATATGATTTTGTGTTTGACGAAAAACAATGAGCATTCTAGAATATGTTAATTATAATATGGGCATTGAATCAGACATTTTCCTGCCATTCTAATCTTCTTACAGAACTTCATACTGTATCTCTATGAATAGCATTTACCTCTAAACCAGGTGTGTATTTATTTCTGCAGTGATCGATACTGCAATGCATCAGTAACAATCACTGTTTTACTGACTAGAGTGCCACTTAAATATGTCATCATAACAATACGTATAATATTCCATGTAAACATACAGTGGCAGTGGGGCGGGGGGGGGGGGCTGGCTGATGATTTAAAAAGCATGTCACAAATCTGTAGCCTAAACTGTCACTGCTGAGAGTGGGGAAGCAATTATTACAACACAGATGCCAACTTGCTGAATAACACACACTTAACGCAAGAAAGAAGAAGTTGCTTGCTTGGCTGTGCAAAAAAAGTTAGTTAGGGGGGCTCATAGCAAAACACTTGATAAGTGACTTTAAAACGTCCTGAACAAGACAAAAGATGCAACTGTTAAATATGTATAATAAAGCATTCGGTTCCCGTAGCACACAAAAACACTGAGTTTGGGAGATGTTGTAGAAGCGAGGCGAACAATTACTGCTGCTGAGTGACCGCTTTGTCAACTCTTACAACTGTGAGTGAACAAGTTAGTCGTGTAGCTAAGGTACTTGTTTGCGGTCCACGGATGTTGAGTGCGTGTCCTTACCGCTATCAGCGTGTTATTCCTCTGTTCCGTGGAAGAGGCCGAGTCCGGGTCCGGCTGTTTGATCTGCGGCTGCTTGCTGCCGCCGCTCCCGCTCGCCGATTTCTTGGCTCTTTGCTCCAGAGTCCGCTGATACAGGCTGACCGTCTCCCTGCGCTCGATCTCCAGCTGCTCGGCGTGCGCTTGCTGGTACCTGTTCTCGCAGTTGACGTGGTGTCTCCGGCAGCCCTCTATCCGCTGCCTCAGCCTCTCCACCACCGTGCTGTGCTTAGGTATGCCCACGGCCCCGGCGGGCACCGCGTTCCCGGCGACCGGGTTCATGCCGCTGTTGATGCACATACTGCCGTTGGGTCCGGCAGCGGGGGAGGCGAAGTCCCCCATCACTGGGCCGAGTGGCTGCTATTTTGAAGGAACTTTTCTCCAACGTCCAGCTTGCCTTCACCACCTCCCGCCGTCCCCTCTCTGTCCTCCGCGGGGGCCGGGCGGCTGAGGCTTCGGCCCGGAGGTCGGACCGGCGACAGCCCCGAAAGTGAGCGACAACCCGGAGCTTCAAAGGGCAACGGGTCTCCTTGCGGTCGCGGGGCTCAGAGCTCGCTTCGTCGCTCCTCAACACAGTTCCAAAACAAACACCTCCCGAGAACACAAATAAGAGCGAACATGAGCGGCTTTGACAATGAAGCGTCTCTCCGCTACAAACAACAACTCCGCCAGAAAGGCAACAATACGGCCGCGGTGTGAACGCGAGCACCCCGCGGTCAAAGAGACACCAACGGTGCCGCCGAGCGGCAACAGTCCACTGGCCGCTTTACGGTGTTGTCCTTAGAGAAAAAGTTTTGTTGCTTGAACCGAACGGGTTCCGGAGTTTCCAAGTGAACTTGCATGTCATATGGTGTTTGGTTTGAAAGGAATCCCGGTAAGGATGTCGCTTAGTTCTGTTGGGAGGCATCAAGAGTCCAGACGGCGCAAAACGTGAATATGGGAAGCGGTGGCGGAAGTGTGTAGTCACTGGCTGACGCCTGCCACCATCACAATAATCAAGTCAGCTTCTCCACCATGCCAGCGGAGTGATATCAGGACAGGAGTTGAGTAAAACCAGCTCGAGGCTGTGAGAAGCCCGCCGAGGGACACCCGGAAAACCAGGCGCGGAACTCGCCGAGGATCCCTGACAAAACTTGCGCCTGTACTGTAGTTCCGCCTCTGCACTTTGTATCAAAGCACGTACAGTACAAAAACAATTACAAAATACACAACATTATAAATTCCACCTTCACGGCGATCATACTCTACTTGAGTGACATTATCAGAGTTTTATGAATTGTGGTTAGGCCTATCATGAGGCCCGTTTACAATGCTGCCACTTTACATCTGTTTAATGTGGCCTCTCACATTTGAATTGTTCCAGAATAGGAACCAACATTTTTGAAAATCCGTTCATCCATTGATCATATTTTTAATAATAGTAACTGTAAATCGAATGATTTAATTCACCCAGCTCAACCATCAGCAGTGGAGTTTTTTTACAAGATATTTTACTATTGTGGCGGCACCTGGTAAAGCGTTAGCATCACAGTTCTGGGGTTCAATCCCGGACCCGCCTGTGTGGAGTTTGCATGTTCTACCCGTGCCTGCGTGGGTTTCCTCTGGGCACTCCGGTTTCCTCCCACATTCCATCTATCGCACTGTGACTTTCATCCATCCATCCTTAGCCACTTATCCTCACGAGGGTCGCGGGAGGGCTGGAGCCAATTCCAGCAGTCATCGGGCAGGAGGCGGAGTACCCCCTGGACTGGTTACCAGCCAATCGCAGGGCACCTTGAGACGGAAAACAGTTTCACTCACCATCACACCGAGGGGCAATTTAGAGTGTCCAATTAATGCATGTTTTAGGGATTTGAGAGGAAACCAGAGTGCCCGGAGAAAACCCACGCAGGCGGGGGCGGGATTTGAACCCCCGGTTCTCAGAACTGTGAGGCGAACGCTTTACAGCTGTTCCACCGTGTCGCAGGTATACTAATTAGTCAAGAAAAAAACGTCTGCGACCCTCATGAGGATAAGCGATGAAGAAAATGGATGGATGGATAATAATAATTATTTTTTGTATTTTGCATTATGGTTGAAGACATTGACAAAAAAGACCAGACTTAATTCACGATAGACAAAAAACCATTCATGATCAAATTCACACCTGTGGACAATTGACAGTATTTACAGTCAACCCATGATCAATTGACTATGCAAAGTGTCAGAAAGGGTCTCGGACCTGTGTCACAAAAGCTATATTTCAAACCAAACTACAAAGTACAAGATTTTCCACTCAGTGTGAGGCAGAAGATCAACCAGCACGTCTACATACAGATTCTGCCACGTCTGCTTCATTCAGGGGGGAAGAAGAGACTCGTGGCTGCTTCACCACGATCACGCTGTACCTGCTCACAATGAAGAAACTTTAATATTTGATGCATGTATTTCATGCATGTTCCTCAGGTTACTTTCCTGGGAAAGAACAGTCAGCCTATGTCTTTGTCAGAGGACACAAAACGATGAATGCCAAACCTTTGTTTCAATGTAGAGTTCTCAACATGCTCTCTCAGTGGGCAAATTTCCTCTCAGAGATTTGTTTTTGTCTAGTGCCAGGTTGACAAAAGCTGGGTCAGGATCAACAGCATAGTCGTGAACCATGAAGGCATTTTTGCCTGGCATGTCTGTGCTGTCTTTTGTCTCGGCCTCATGTGGCAGTCTTGTCTTAGTCTTGTCTCCCAAACATCCTAAAAGTTGCTAAATATGTCCTCTTTTTTTTTTTTTTAATTCCAGGTACAGACTTGGGTACCAGGTGTCATGCTAAACTTGTCCATGCAGGTGGAAATGATTCATTGATATCAAATCTTTTCATCTGCATAACATGTAAAAAAAACAAAAACACAACCAAGAACATTGTTGTACGCAAGCCTGACACCAAGGCCGAAGCAATGCCTGGCAGTAGTTCCTCTAATTCAATTAAATTTCGATCAAGACAATCTCCAACCCTCTTATCCTCACAAAGTGCTTCAGCCTATCCCAGCTAACTTTGGGCAAAAGGCAGACCACACCCTGAACTGGTCACCAGGCAGTCCCAGGTTTTTCGGGTTATGGTTCGCAACCTGCAACACAGTCAGGCGAGTGTACAACTACACCAGCGGTTTTCAAACTTTTTGGGGGTGACGCCCATTTGGAGATTCACTTTTTCCTTTCCATCTCACCGCTTGAAATTTTCTCTGATGGGGGGATTGAAAAATATCCCACCGCCCTTCAGTTTTAAAACCACTGCACTACACCATCAATGACTCATTCAATAAAAGTTCAACGTTTTTATTTTACTCCAGGACCATAGCATTACCTAACAGCCTTTTGAAAAATCCGGATGCTAAAAAGACGATGACAGCCAGAAATAATAGGTGGCGCGGCTGAGATTTTAGACGTCGGCATTTTAGGGGCTTTCCGAGAACCTTTTGCTATTTTCAATAATATACAACTGCTCCTATAAATAAATTTAATCTCAAATAGAAATTTCTTTGGGGAGGTGGCAGAAAACGTTGGTTGATGTCTTAATAATTGTATTTGATTAATGTATCAGTAAAGATCATCACAAGATACAATTTGTTGAATTTTAAACAATTTTATAACAAATGAAGTACAGTATGTGCCCTGCAATTGGCTAGTGACCAGAGTCACCTGGGATAGGCTCCACCACTCCCTCAACCTTTGTGAGGATAGGTGGTACAGAAAATGGATGAAATGAAAATGAAATTATTTGATGACTTGTTATGAATATCTATTTTCCCAGATTTTGTTGAATCATGTCAAGTAGATCAGTTCAGTTGGCTGGGATGATGGTGAAGGTTATCAAATTTTCTTTCACATGTTTATTCAACTTTGTTAAAAAGTCCTCTTCATGCTTTTTGCATACTTGAGTTTGATTTCTTTAAATATTTCTTGGATAGTTAAGACCGGTTAAGCCTTTTTCAAGGTTCAAGGTGCTTTTATTGTCAATTCTTTAATATCTGTAACACATATAGATAACTAACACAGTGCCACAAAAGACTACAAATAATACCACTGCATTCATTCAAGATTGGAACGAGTGCAGGGAAAACCTTTGCGGTAATCTACAAAACGAGTGCGACTGTGAAGGCAGGGGTGCTGCCAGGGATTTGGGGCCCTCTTAAAAAAATATATATATATATATATATATATATATTAAGTTTAGGTCCCTATCAGTCAAGGGTACTTAAAATCCGTTTGTGAAGGTTTGACAGATGTTTCACGCATGACATGTATTGCTACCTATTTTGAGGGTACAAATACATCATTATGATAGCTTAGTTTAGTTTGTAATCACTAACCAGATTTTTATTCGAATCAGTTTGTCATCTTTACTTCAGGCCTACTTCCTAAATTGTCATGATTACTTTTTTGAATATTTGACTTTTCCAACCACCCTCTGAGCCAGGACCGTATCATGATGGAGGAGTTTGTGTTTCCTAAAGATCCTACATCCTAAGCATTTGCGGCCAAGCTTGGAGGTGGGGCTCGATGGAGACACCCTTGGCTGAGTCTGAACCCAAGATCCCCAGCAGGGCACAGCCCGAGAAGACAATGCGGCTTTCCCATAGAAGGGCTCATCACTTGTGAGAGGGACCAAGGGGGGTTGGATGGATTGTCAAACCTACTGTTGGCCGAAGGCGGGGACCTTGGCGGTCTGATCCCCAGTTACAGAAGCTGCTTCATGGATGTGGAATGTCAATTGCCTTGCAAGGAAAGAACATCAAAAAGTTCCAACAGTTTACTACTAGATCTTACTAAATACTGGTCACTCAAGCGTGAGAAGGATCTGCAACATTTGCACAATTGACATTGTGACTATCGCACTGTGACTTTCATCCATCCATCCTTAGCCACTTATCCTCACAAGGGTCGCAGGAGTGCTGGAGCCTATTCCAGCTGTCAACGGGCAGGAGGCGGGGTCCACCCTGAACCGGTTGACAGTCAATCGCAGGGCACACGGAGACAGACAACAGTCGCGCTCACAATCACACCAAGGGGCAATTTAGTGTGTCCAATTAATGTTGCATGTTTTTGGGCTGTGGGAGGAAACTGGAGTGTCCAGATAAAACCCACGCAGGCATGGGGAGAACATGCAAACTCCACAAAGGCAGGGCTTGAACCCGGGTCCTCAGAACTGTGAGGCCAATGGTGACTGTACCCAACTATTGCCTTATTAGTCTTTTCAAATTGCTCAAAATTGCTAGGGGAGTCTTCATCATTTGCAAAATTGCAAAAAATACATAATTTTTCGGGATTATTTTATTACTTGGAACCTTTAATTCCTCAGTGACTCTCCGTACTGTGTTTTTATGTCTCAGAAGTATTTCCTGTCAAATGTCTGTCTGTTGTTGTACTAGAGCAGCTCAATACAACAAATACAACAAATCCTACTTTTAATACATAACAGTTTTGTACAAAGTTCAGTACAAAGGTCTTAGTTCACTACAAGCCATGTTTTTTTTCCAAACCTTTTTTTCTACAACAGTAATTCTGAATTGTAAAACATCAATAGGACACAGCCCCCCCCCCAAAAAAAATGTCCACAAAAATGAGAGGGACTGTGCATGAAGGAACAACAAATGACATTTTAACAAACATGTATATTTGAATCAATTTTAGTAATGATCTATACAGCCATCCATTTTCTTCACCGCTTATCCTCACTAAGGTCGTGGGGAGTGCTGGAGGCTATCCCAGCTGTCAACGGGCAGGAGGCGGGGTACACACAGATGATCTATACAAATGTGTAATTATGTTTTTTAACCATGTGAGTCAGTATGGTACCGTTTCAACTATTTCACCCCAGACTCATGATGGCACCTCCCATCTGTTCTTCAGCCTCCATTAACCACTAAGTAACCTGCTAACTAGACGGGCAATCAATTCAAAATGAAAAGCTCAATGAATTTTATGATTTCACTTGTATTGATATTTCAGCCAATGCACAGTACTACTACTGTATGTTGATCATAATGACATCGCTAGAACACATTTTATTGTGCTTTTATAGGCTTTTATGGTGTACTGTATAAAAATGTACATATAACAAAAGACATTAATGGTTAATTGCGTTCATAATTTAAAGAGAAAAACGGTAAATATAATGACAGAAAAATACAAAATTCATACACATACTCATTCATGCACAGTCACGTACTTGGCAACTTCAGACACCCAAAACTGGCATCCCATTTCACTCCCCATTATTCTATCCACACGCCCATTTTCTATAATACTTATAGCAATGATGATGTTTTTGGCTGGAATAAAAGGGAATGAGGGCGGCACGGTGGCTCGGCTGGTAAAGCGTTGGCCTCACAATTCTGAGGACCAATCATGTTCACCCCGTGCCTCCGTGGGTTTCCTCGGGGCACTCCGGTTTCCTCCCACATCCCAAAAACATGCAACATTAATCGGACACATTAAATTGCCCCTAGGTGTGATTGTAAGTGCGACTGTTGTCTTTCTCCATGTGCCCTACGATTGGCTGGCAAACAGTTCAGGGTGTGCCCTGCCTCCTGCCCATCGACAGCTGGGATATGCTCCAGCACTCCCCGCGACCCTCGTGAGGATAAGCGGCAAAGAAAATGGATGAATGGATAAAAGGGAATAAAACAGTAAGCTCCTTTACAGTACCTGAATATGTCAAAATGATCTCAGCAAAGAATAAGACTGTATATGAATATGTGCATCTAACTAACCATTTCCTGTCATGGTAATATGAGCCATACCTTCCGCAATAAAATAATTACCGTTTAAGACAAGCAACAGCCCCCCAAAATACAATGGAAGTTATAACTGCCATCGGCATGAAAGGAGGAAAAACTCATGGTGTAGCCACCAAGATCTCCTGACCTCATCCATATTGGAGAACGGCAGTATCGTGCATCCTTCAAATACAAGTCCATAAAAGTCCAAAGTCAAATAAAATACATGAACGTCACATTTCTATGGATAAATTCTATATTAAAGAATGTTAATCTAACTTAACTTTTATTTGGTGTAAATCACTTGATTGTGGATGAATAAAAAGAACAAGTGTCTAATAATTTGGTACAAAGTGTACATCAATAGTAAGCTATTACTGATTTGACAAGAGAAATTAATGCAAAGTGTTCTAAATTAGCTAATGTGCGCAGAGGTTTATATTGTGTCTTGCTGTTCAGTGTTTTAAAGGCCACTGCTTTAAAATATTAAGTATTTATTTGCGCACACAAATCACTGTTTTGCCGTACACTTATGGGTGTCATGAAGAGATTTGATAAAGAGACTCAGCTGTGTGCCAAGTCTGTTTGGTTGTGTGTTTGTTTTTGTTGAGCGCTAATGAGGCTGCGCAGTATGGCAATCTTAGCACTTAAAGAAGGAATGGAATGTTATTTTACACACACAGAGTTACGCACGTCTATTCCTCTTCGTCCCTCATCAACACATTTCGATTTCATTTGTTTTAGACAGAACACGCATTGCACTGCTGCAACGATGATATTATGGGTAATCCCATGTTTTCAAGGCTGTAAAACATGGGGATATCTCCAACTAGGAAAATTAGAATTATATCTGTGTACTGGATTTGATTCAGAAAGACGGCAATTATTGTCGAGTCAGCCAGTGAAGCCTGTTTACGAAGGCGCTTGTTTTGAGAAGCTAAGTGATTATCAAGAGATGTTCAAATTTGTTTACACAAGATTTGCTTTTCAAAAGCACAGCATGTTTGTTCTTGAACCGCAGAGGGACGCATTTCTTTTCTCTTCTCGCAGTCATGCCGGTTTGTCTACTCACAACTCAAGGTGTGGAAGTAAAGAATGAGTTTATACAAGAGGTGCGCACACATGCTGACGGCCCGCTGGAGGTATTAACGCTGTAAACATAAACAGGGATAACAATCGTGTTTCCGTGGCGCCCGTTTGAGACACAATGGTGTCAGGCTTATTTGAAGATTTCTTCATAAACCGACACCACATATCTTTTATACTCATTCTTTTCTTACTTTCCACGTGACCGAGCTATACAGTATCCCTCTGTGTTCGCTTCATTGATTCGTACTGCGTTCTGACATTCAGACTGCACTGCTCACCCTGTGATGACCCCAGACACACGCTCAGATACCCAAAGGGAGAAAACGGCGTAAAAGAGGTAGCAGATAAAACTTATTCTGCTGTTGCAAGGAGCTATGACACTAAATATTTGATATGAATTGACAAAAGGAGTAGAGCTGATATTTTGAGGACGGACGATGAGAAATTAAGGAATAAAAGGGCAACAGGGTCCTGGGGTGATGTCAGGTAAGATTTTGCTCAAGGGAACACTGATTGTTATTGTGAAAGAAAAGGTTTGTTCTGCCCACTCGAAATGATTCCACCAAGGTCATAGCACGGATGTGTAACGCAGTTTATGTGGAAAAATTGCGTCAAACGGGAACCTGCACGTGGACATACGCCATTCCCCGTAACACCCAGGGAAAAAAAATACTGCAAACCAGTCTGTAAATTTAAAATGTCGGTGTGTCTACTGGAAGGTCATGGGTTTAAAACAAACTGTCAGACAAACATTTACTGAAAAAAAAAAATGAAATCGGGACTGGTTTCCGTAGAGCTGGCATTTTGCTTCTGGTGTACTGCTCTATTCCAGTGGAACCTTTGATGATGTATGCCCCTGTGGCTGTACAAATTTAGGAATGTGACTGAAATTTTGGGGAAAAATTAGACCTTGGTTTCAACAAGTTTTGCAAGTCAAACAAGTCTTGCATGATGTCATCCAAGATAATAGCATATTTTGCCTTTGCAGACATCAGTGGAGCTCTAGAGGAAGTAACTGAACACAGAAGAAAGGTACCAGTGGTGTCAAAGAGGAAAAGAGTGATACTTCCCATCAAACTGAAAATCCAAAATGCTGGCTTAATACAATGTGGCAGAAGCGTCGGTATGAACCCTTGATTAGTTTTGTTTTGTTGCAGGATTTTGTTGCAGCAGCCCAACTAACTGACGTACAGTACCTACATGGCGGCCATGTTCGGAGCTTGATGTTTCAATAGAAGATAAGATGAAATTCAGTCATAAGGTGCTTATTTCCAATTTTCATCAGTTCACATTTTTTTTCCAATGACAAAGCATATGCTATAAACACGCAACGTTTGAAAAAAAAAAAAAAGCCCCCCCAAAAATAATTTTCATATAATTTTCCGTTCCTGTTCCCTTCTCATAATTGTCAAGCATTGTAGTCTACTTGTCTGCATACATATCTACCTACTTGTAGCACAGTCAACAAGTTGTTAGCACATCTGCCTCACCGTTCTGAGAGTTTGGATTCCTGCCTTCCTCCTGTATTCCAAAACATGCATATTAAACATTAATAAAATAGAAAAGACCATAAGACAGACAAGAGCTATTTTTATGAGAAAATGTAGCATTAGGCTACTCCAAAAGTTGTGTTGCAGTAAATGTCTCAGTACAGTAAAGCAAAGCAATTTCATTTGTATCGCGCATTTCATACACAAGGTAACTCAATGTGCTTTACATGATTAAGGGCATTTGAAAACAGCATAAAAACAATAAAAATGGCAAACAAAATATTTTGAAAAAGACCAAACCGCATAGAGTGCAAGCAATATGATCGAAAAGTGGATACATTCTAAAAAGGATGAGAAAAAGAAGAGTTTTCAACCTGGATTTAAAAACATTCAGACGTGGGGCAGACGTCACCTCTCTTGGCAACTTATTCCATTTGTGTGCAGCACAATAGCTCAATGCTGCTTCACCATGTTTGCTTTGGACTCTGCGCTCCACTGTTTGACCCAAGTCAGTCCATCTCAGAGCTCTACTGGGTTTGTATTCCGTAAGCATTTCTTTCATGTATTCAGGACCTAAATCATTTAGTGATATATAGACCACTAGTAGAACTTTAAAATCTATTCAAAAGCTGACTGGAAGCCAGTGCAAGGAATTTAGGATTGGCGTTATATGCTCTGACTGCTTTGTTTTGGTCAGAACGCGAGCTGCAGCATTCTGAATGAGCTGCAGCTGTTTAATACTCTTTTTGGGGAGTCTAGTCAGAAGACCATTACAGTAGTCAAGTCTACTTGAGATGAAAACATGGATGAGCTTTTCCTGCTCTGCTTGACACATACAAGACTTCACTCTAGATATGTTCTTCACATGATAGAAGGCAGTTTTTGTGATTGATTTGATATGATTGTTGAAAGTAAGGTCGGACTCAATCAGAACACCAAGGTTTCGGACTCGGTCTTTGGTTTTTAAAGAAAGACAGTCCAGGTGTTTAATAACAGCAATTCTCTTTTCTTAACTTCCAAAAACAATTGTCTCAATTTTGTTGTGATTTAGTTGAAGAAAATTTTGCCTCATCCAGTTATTTATCTGATTTAGACAGTGGCACAATACTGCAATTGAACTGGAGTCATCCAGAGACACTGCTAAATATAACTGTGAGTCATCTGCATAGCTATGGTAGTCAAAATTAAAGTATTGAGGAATTTGACCCAAGGGTAGCATATACAGGCTGAACAGGAGAGGTCCAAGAACTGAACCTTGAGTAGTGTGTATGCGTGCGTGTGTGTGTGTGCGTGTGTATAGGCCACTGATGAGAAACAACCTGCAATTCCATTTAATTTCTATTGGTTTATTTGGGAAATTGACTGTTGCAGAAGAAGCATAGGTTGAATTGTATCTTTTCTTCACAATAGACTAGAATAAAATTATTTAAAGGACAAATAAACCAAGGACAAAATTATTTAAAATATTTCTGGTCAATGAGTTTCTTGGCTTGATTTTACAATGACAGGAAAAAAAAATTATATTCCATCCATCCACTTTCTGAGCTGCTTATCCTCATGAGGGTCATGGGAGGGTTGGAGCAACCCTGACCTGGTTGCCAGCCAATCGCAGGGCACTTGGAGACAGACGACAGTCGCATGAACGTACAATCACACCCAAAGCCAATTTAGAGTGTCCAATGAATGCATGTTTTTTAGGAAGTGGGAGGAAAATGGAATACCCGGAGAAAACCCACACAGGCTCAGGGAGAACATGCAAAGTCCACACAGGTGGGGCCGGGATTTCAACCCCGGTCCTTAGAACTGTGCGGGCAATGCTCTACAACTGTGCAATCGTGCAGCCTTTTTTTTTTAACTTAAAAGACAAAAATTAAATAAAAAGTCCATTAACAAAAGTAATACATGATGTAATTGTGTACTTTTCTTCAGAATATACCTGAAAGTCAGATATTTGGGGAATTTCTTTTTCAGTTTTTGGTGTGTCTCCGTGGATCTTGAGATCCATTATCTCTGTCATCGTTCACACAGGTACATCTGGGAAAAGAATGTTACAAATATACAATCATTTTGGATCTAGTAACTTTACAGCATTTCAGAAAGTACTGCAATGTAGTTTGTTCTGTTCAACAAAGTGAAATGGACTTTTTTGCAGCAATGTGACTTTTGCACATGGCCCAAGTTTGTTACATTCACTTTTTCTTCAAAATGTTGACACACAACTTTATCACTAAAATAAGAGCAGGACTGATCGATGTACCTTAGCACCAACATCATCATCATAAATACAAGGCCCTGGTTGGTTGGCTCTCATACAACCTGTATTCTGCTGTTTTGTTTTGGTTTTTTTGTCTCATTTGTTTTTGTTTTTGTGCAGCTAGTTGCACTGGCTGCTATTCAAGAAATACTTTGAGCTGCTAGAGGGTTATTGTCATGCTAAATGAGCCCACCGGGCCTTTATTGTTGTTGTTGTTTTTAAAAAGTTCGTCATTCCGAATTTAAACTGTTGCGTTTATGGAGCGGGACGAATCTCCTGCGCTTCCACATGCTGCGATTAGAGCTGATTACAAAATTACAAGTCAGTCCGACATATGTCCTAAGGCTATCAGCTTGTCATAACGCTAGCTGCTCTATTGTTACCTTGCAACACGGTGATTTCTTAGGAATTGTAAAAGTGATCATTTGAAAATGTAAAAAACAAATCTTCATAGAAATAAATTGTTGCATGTCAGGTTTCTTACCTTGTTAAATCTTTGTTAATTAGTGTGAGAAATCAACATGATCAGTGTCTTCGTGTATTAAAAAATAAAAAAGTACATTGCGTTAACAGAACTTCAAACCCCAAAGTAGGGCAACACAAAATTAGGAGCAATTAAATAATTTTATACAATCAAGTGTGAGCAGCAATGTTAAGTCCAAAACAAATAAAATATAAAAATATAGTAAATATAAAAGATTCGATAGATAGATAGATAGATAGATAGATAGATAGATAGATAGATAGATAGATAGATAGATAGATAGATAGATAGATAGATAGATAGATAGATAGATAGATAGATAGATAGATAGATAGATAGATAGATAGATAGATAGATAGATAGATAGAGATAGATAGATAGATAGATAGATAGATAGATAGATATATAGATAGATAGATAGATAGATAGATAGATAGATAGACCATGGTGGGAGCGAGACACTGAAAGGACTAAAAGGGAAAAATGCAATGGATGGAGAAGCAACTGGCAGAAACATTTTTTGTTGATGAAGGGCTGTTGGGTGAATTTGGGGAGGCCACAGGGAGGGCCACTGCCGGTGGGGCACTGCCCTCCCCTCACGGAGTCACTAAAATAAGTTGTTTATGAATAGTGGATTAAATGGAGACTAACTGAACTGATCAAAAGCCTATCTTGTCATGTTGTAGTTTGATGAGAGATAATGTAGTATTACAGTAGATGTGCTGATAAATGTGGGAAAAAATGTAGAAAGGTTTGATATGTCTATTGTCCTCTGTACATCCCTTGTCAATGCTTGATAATGTTTGATATGTCAGTGTGTTTTTGGTCTAGATGCCACAGCAACTCGAGCCATATGTATTTTGAGTCCTGGCGGAGTCAAAAGTAATGATAATTGGGCTCATGTGAAACAACTAAGCACACTATTTTTCTTATAGGAATGAGTGTGGGCCCACTGGAACATTGTGTGTAAGTTGGATGAGATATGAGAGGAAGGAAAAACAGTGAGAGGTAGATACAGTAGTGGAGAGGGGGCGGAGGGAGGAGGGAGAAGGGGCATGTATGGTGAAGATCATAAACCAACACTGTAGCCTTTCCTGGTTGCCGGCAAAGCCTGGAACGTATTTTTACTGGAGCAGAACGCATTTAGCAGTGACACACGCACACACGCACGCAGTCAGTCTGAAAGAGAGAAATTTAAAAAAACATTGAGGGGAAAACAGCCCATTTGAAAATGGTAGGAAATAGTTTATATTTGATCAAGGGAAACAAAAAAAATTGATCCCAAAGCAAAATATAACTATACTTGGTGGATAAAACCTTATTAGCAAGCCAAAAGAGCTCCAGTTTACTTTGCGTAACTCAACAGCACAGCAGTGAATAAAAACATTGACGGAAGTGAGCCTTCATAATTTCAACACCAAAATGGCAACAACAAAAAAAAGGAAATGTTTTAAAAAGTCAAAACATAAAGGAGTTTAACATGTAAAACCCGTCTAAATAATATTTTCATCTATTTCTTAAGAGTCAGCTGTTTTCGGTAGCCGATGTTGCAGGTAGTGTATTCCATAAACGAGCAGGCACAGACTGAAAACAAAAATCATATCTGGTCTAATAACTTGTTTTTGTTGCTGCAAACAGATTTTCACTTCTGCACCCAAGAGTAGATAAGATGTATGGAGTTCAAAGATCACAGCTGGTTGGGCCATGCAGCAACAGTCCATCCATTTTCCACACCACCTATCCTCACCGTAGGATAACAGGAGAGCTGGAACCTATTCCACTTGATGCTGGGCAAGAGGCAGGCTACACCCTGGATTGGTCGCCAGCCAATTGCATGGTACATATTACAGACAAGCCATTCATCTTCACACGTAGTTACAATTTACTCTTCAATGAACCTAATAAACATGCTTTGGGGGGGCGCTGCCCCCACAGTTCTGAAGACCTGGATTCAAATCGTAACTCCGTAACTCACTTTTTATATACAAACAAGTACTTTTTGAATTGATATGAGATTGTAAAACGGGTGGCAAGGTGGATCAGCTGGTAAAGCATTAGCCTCACAGTTATGAGGACCCGGGTTCAATCCCGGACACGCCTGTGTGGAGTTTGCATGTTCTCCCCGTGTCTACGTGGGCTTTCTCCAGGCACTCCAGTTTCCTCCCACGTACCAAAAACATGCATTACAGCAATTCTAAATTGCCCCTAGGTGTGATTGTGAGTGCGACTGTCGTCTGTCTCCATGTGCCCTGCAATGGATAGGTTTCCAATTATTCCATCTTGTGTGTCAGAGAACACAAGTGATGGGTGAAGCGTGAAGTTTTATCGTTAATTTAAATGATTGCTCTAAGGACTGTGGTGACGTCATTGGAAACTTATCCATTGGTTGGCAAAAAGTTCACGGATGTACCCCGCTTCCTGCCCGAGGACAGCTGCACTTCCGTGACCCTGGTGAGGATAAGCGGCTCATAAAATGGATGGATTAATTAAATAATGTCTTTTTCTTCCTTGGAACCTTAAATTATTTTAAATAAGATTATTATTGTCTAGCTATGATTATGCATTCATAATAAAAAGAGAATAATGGCTACACGTGCCCAAGTCATTATTTGTTCTAATTAGTCACTTAATTACAGAATGAACGTTGACAAACGCAGCGGGGGTAGGGTGGGCGTCGCATTTCAAGAATCCCTAAATAGTTTGAAATTACGACTGGACACATTTATTTAGGTTGCAAAAAAAAAAAAAAAAAAAAAAGAGGGTAAAAGACATTGTCCGGCTAAAGGAGGACGTCCGGACTTTAGCGTGTTTAGCTAATTGATTACTTTAGTTCACGCTAGCTTGGTGTACACCAGGTTCTTGACATAAAACAATATTTTAAAAATATACTGACATCAGGTTACCTTTATATTTGGACTTTTTCTCCTCACCCGCTGTTCTTTTTGCGGAACTGTGCACATGAGTGCTGCGTTGTCGTTTTCATGAAGGAAAAAAAATCGTAAATAAAATCACCTGTCCTGTTTTCATCTCACTTGAGATCATGTGACGTCACTTGCCAAGTGACAAACATAATTAATTTTGTTTATTTTGTAATTGTATTTGTTATTTTCAAGACACAGACGAAAATGGGGCGCCAGTGGGCGTCACAAATTATTTTATGATTTTATTGTAAGATTTTTCACGGGAGGAGGGCGCTGGCAGTGCGCCACACCAGCAGGTGGCGCCCGAGGCTAGACCAAGGGCCTGTTCGGAAGAACATGCTAATATGGTCTTTAGAAGACTTAAATCAAACACTCATTCACCATACCAGCCTGCTCTAAAAATAAAAACTAAAAATGTAAAAATCAGTGCAAAATGTGACTAGACGCTCGTGACTCTGTAATCACGTGATCCCAATCCATCGTTTTGCAGTCCATCCATCCATTTTCTTTGCCGCTTATCCTCACGAGGGTTGCGGGGAGTGCTGGATCCTATCCCAGCTGTCAACGGGCAGGAGGCGGGGTACACCCTGAACCGGTTGCCAGCCAATCGCAGGGCCCATGGAGACAGACAAACAGCCACACTCACAATCATACCTGTGGGCAATTTAGAGTGTCCAATTAATGCTGCATGTTTTTGGGATGTGGGAGGAAAGCGGAGTGCTCAGAGAAAACTCACGCAGGCACGGGGAGAACCATGGGAGGCCATGGAGGCCATCTTGTGGGAGGAAGATGAGACTTTTACTCAGATTTACAAACATGCAAACTCCACACAGGCGTGTCCGAGATTTAACCCGGGTCCTCAGAAATGTGAGGCCAACGCTTTACCAGCTGATCCACCATGCCGCCCCTTTTACAGTCTCATATCCATTCAAAAAGTACTTGTTTGAATGTAAAAAAGGAGTTCCGGTCATCTAAATGAGCCGAAATAAAAATATGAACGACTACCTTTAGTTTCAACTTCCCTAGAATCTTCTTTAGTTTTGAAATGCTGCTTTCAGTTGTATTTTGGTCATGAAGGCTACATTTCATTATTTGTGTTAAATTACACTCATAGGTGTTGCCAAAATGTATACACTGCTAATCCAAAATAGTGGGAGATGTGTGTTCTCAAAGGTACAATAAGCGTACAATTTAGCTACACGAAACCAACAATGCATGAGAACTTAATGTGTTGTGGTCGGTTTCAAAGTTTTGCAGCCAGGATTGACAGTGTGACTTTTTCCTGCCCCTCAAATACAACAAACAACAGTCGCTACTGGAAGTACTTTATATCCACACTAATCTGCTCAATACACCAAAAGTAGGCATGAGATAGACAGATGGACGGGTGCTCTGTTCGTGTTTGGTCACACAAAAATGTTTGTAATATCTCACTATCGAATGGTATATGACAATTTGAAGTTTTGATACAGATTTTCACAAGAATCATGAAAGTTGACCCAATAGATTTGCCTTTGCCGTGTGGCGGGGCCAAATCTGGCCCCAGGCCTTGAGTTTGGCACCTGTGAATTAACGTGAGGCAACTTTTCAAACTTTTGCAGGGCTCCACAAAGTGAACGTGTGATGTGCGTAGAGGACATTTCCACTGGAAGCAACTCTCAACCGAAGCCACAGTACAGTAAGGCCTTTGTTGCCGTTTTTGCGGTGTTCATTGTGAACCACTAGAGTGCAGTCTAACTCCACAGATCGAACTCCAGCAACCCAAAACACGATTGACGTCCCAGTTAATCCAGTATCATAGTTGACATTATTAAACAGCAGCAAGTTATTGGTTTATGACGGGCTCTGCTAGAAAATGTGCGACTGATCCTTTTGTGGGTTTATAACTCCCTATATGTAGCGTTGCTGGTACTAAAACTTTGACCTGCGATGCTGTCCTCTTTTAAACCTGTCAGTGCGCTTGTTGCCATGGTGATGTCTTCCAACGAGGACTCTTGTAACTCGAGTCGCCAGTCAGGTAGGACAGGTAGCCATGACGTAAATGCTTCGCTGCAGGCAGCAGGTGAGAGTGGAGGAAGGGACGATTAGAGGTGGAAAGTCCGTGAACATAAAGCGACACCAAGGTCGTGGTGGCTCTTCTGGGACGAAAATAAGAAAGGAAAAACAAGCTGAAGGAGAAAAAGACAAGAAAGGCCATGGAGGCCATCTTGGGGGAGGAAGATGAGACTTTTACTAACATCTCGCTGGAAGACGATCCGGGTACGTCTCACAAAGCCCTCCTTTGTGCACGCGAACGCGAAAAGAGACTTTATATTCTCATTTTCAAGTTGACCGACAAATTTCATCAAAAGGGTTGATTAAATCCATTACGCTCAGCGGCAAATGTCGTCAGATTGTAAAATGAAAATAAGGCATATGCATTTTATTGTGCGACTTCAGCATGTGTATTAACTCTGATGTTGCCTGAAAATTGTTTTACAGAAATTATTTTCTGTACAAATTCGATAGAAATTTGAGATCAAGCACTGTGCCATTTTCTGTTCTTTAAAACTTTCTACAGAATTTCGAGAGAAAAAATGTTTTCTGTCGAAATTGTTTATAAAATCACAACCGAAGTTCTGTAGAGCAAGTTGTACTGTACAAATTCTATAGAAATTTGAGATCAAGTAATGTGCCACTTTCTGTTCTTCAAAACTTTCCATAGAGTTTCTACACAAACATTTTGTTCAGTAGAAATTTTATAGAAAGTCAAAGCCAAAGTTCTATAGAACAAGTTGTTCTATACAAATTCTATAGAATTCTATAGGTTTCCATAAAAATTCTATAGATTTTTTTTTTAGCAGGGGATGAAGTCAATGTCAAATAGGAAAACTCAGGATGACTGCTGGAGAAAGACACGACGATGGTATGCAACTCATTCCAAAGCCGTTTTGGTTAGTCACTGCATGAAGTAGCAAAAACTCGAATTCAATTCCATTTATTTGCATTTTTGACCACTATTTTTGGGGTGAAATATTCTCTTCTGCAGCGATTGACCTGCAAAGTTTGTCTTCTATTTCTCATTGAACAGTATTAAACATTGTACATTTAATACATTAGTGTTCAATAAATACAATAGTGTTCAGTGAGAAATACCACACAAACGATGCACTCGAGACTCAGAGTAAACCAATTTGTTAACCTTTGACCGCGATTTGACTCCGAGGTGATCAGGTTGGAAATCTAAAATTAGTCAACTCATTTCTGTATGTGGCAGAACGTTAACCAAGTGATTACCACGTCTGCCTCAAAGTTCCAGGTCCGAATCTCCGTTAAAGCCTTCCTGTGTGGAGTTTGTATGTTCCCCCTCTGCTTGTGTGGATTTTCTCCAGGTGCACGGACGGATGGATAGGATTAAAAATGAAAAGAGATTTTTTTGTTTTTACTTTACAAGGACTTCAAAAGATATGATGAAGGCTGGAGCCGAAATTCGAACTCCAAACCTCGAACTGTGAGCAAAGGAAATGAGATAGATAGATAGATAGATAGATAGATAGATAGATAGATAGATAGATAGATAGATAGATAGATAGATAGATAGATAGATAGATAGATAGATAGATAGATAGATAGATAGATAGATAGATAGATAGATAGATAGATAGATAGATAGATGCGGCGCCCCCTGTCGGTCGGTGTAGTCACACAAATACGGAGGTGTCCTCCTCATCAGATTTTCTCGTCGTTGTCGTCCTCGTTACTGAAGTACTGCGTGTGTGTCTGTGTTGACAACGATACTCCGTGTTTCGGAGAGTACACAGTCTTGATATCGGTGAGTGGGGACACGATAACTGCTTTTAATTTGGCGTTGTTTCATGCTTTTGAATACACAGCCTTTAGCTTCGTTAGGTTAACGTCTAATGTTAGCCGCATCCCAGTGGCCAAAAGCGATCGATAGGGCGACTTAATCGAAAAATGTTTGTATGGCACTTCGCGTTGAGGGGTTGAGTACTTCAACTTTTGAGTTTTTGTGCTTCTAGAGAGACCTTGAGCAGTTAAAGTTTCGTTAGCAGGCGTCGTGTTTTCGTAGTTTGCCGCAAAAGCTAGTTAGCTAGCCAAGCTAACTTGGACGCGTACGTGGTTTGGTTTTAAAAGCATTCGTCTCAGCCTTACTGTTGTTAAGTTGATGTAGCGCACAACTTTCCACTGTACACATGTGATACCAAGGTGTTAATTTCCCACGTGTCAAGCGTTCGTTTGGCTTCGTTGATTTACAGCGGCGTAAACAACCACTACAAGCTACATTGACGTCATTTGCCGGCGCTCGAGGTCGATTTTAGACGACTGTTTACCAAAGATGAGATGACCAAGAACTATAATATACAGTAGGTCCTCGGGCCTGATGTGTTGTCTAATCGATGTAGTTGCCCGAGTTTTAAAACGCTGCGCCACGCAAATCTATGTTTTTACGAAATTGTAATTTGCTTACATATCGATTACGAGTGAAGCTTATTGAAGAAACACAGTAGTAGTGCAGATGTATGGAAAAAAAGAACATGACCATAAGATTGCAAGGGTCGGATGAAGCAACTAACAGGGTGCGGCATCTGCTGTTCAAAGCCTCCATCCATCACATAACCGATGCAACCCACGCAACTGTTTGGACTGTGTATGGAGGTTTAGCCATGTTATACTATAGCAAAGTGCGCATTTACACTACAAGTCTAAGTGCCCAATTCTGAATTGATGCCTAAAATCATTTTAACAGTTTGTGTTGCATATCAGAGAGATCTATTGGAATACATACTGTGTAGTTCAACGCAAAAGGAAGACACCCCTAAGTGGAATACAGTACCACTTTTTTGCTCTTTTAAGTCATTGTTCCCACAGAGCAGATCACGTATGCTATATTGATATTTGGTGCAGCTCTGTGTGTTAAAAGTAGCAGTTGTTTTCAGGTTTATCATTGCCGTAATATCTAAGCGTATTTACATTCTTCCATTTGAGATGGCATTAGGCCAGGAGATGTTCGTTGGAGAAAATTACCTGGATATGGTTTATTTAAATATTGTGGTGTTCACATCTTTAATTCTCTTTAATTATACAGTAAACCCTGACAAACATATTGCTTCTTATCTGGGGAACCCAATGAGCGAGTCTCCCATGTTTTGTTTCCTTAGGTGTTACATTATAGCCGCCCATTTAAAATGTTTAAATAAGCTTACATGGTTAAAGTTTGTTGCGGGGGTATACTAATAGTATTTAAAAAAGTTTTATCAATTTTCACATGTTGTGGGAGGTCTGGTTGATGGTTTTTTTTATTACTATTGTTATTGGGCAGCTCTATCTCTGCATATGGTAGGCATATTCCCTTTTAATTGAATTTATTGTTCATGTAGCACTGGTATTTTTGCATGAAATATGGCCAAACTGTAGAGTGCTTCTGGTTTGATGTCCTGTTGGAAGAATTTGGAAACAAAATACCGTATACTGGTACTTCTTGGATGTGACAACGCTTGTTTGTGACATAAGAGGAATTGATAAGCGGAATCATCAGGGAAGCAAAAAAATGATTCCTAGGAATGAAATTACAGGAAACCAATTCTCAAGAATAACTGTATTTTGAATCCCTTCCCGAATTAACATTGTTTGTCATGCCTCTACAGTGGACAGCAAAGCTGCAACCCTGTATACTCAGCCGGAGAACGATCTCTTCATCATGAATTGCGATATAGATGGTATGTGTACTCCATTTTGATACAGTGTTCAAGAATAAATGATGTGTGAAAATGATTCTACTTGATTCTCTTTCAGGGGACATGGAGAACCAGGTGGAGATGGAGGAGAAGACAAGGCTGATAAATCAGGTGTTAGAACTTCAGCATACTTTGGAAGGTAAGATGTAAAAACTGTTCCAAGCACAGTATTTCCTCAGTTCTCGAATGTCCCCGTTCTCAAACAAATCGGTTTTCAAACAAAAATTTTTAGATTTTTTTTTTTTTTTGCTTCTGTTTGTTTCTGTCACGAACGAAAATCGGTACTTGAACGCCTCGAACAAAACTTGGAAATAAATAAAGTGCAGCCAGACCAGCTGACCCATGACGCGCTTTGTTGTGAATTCAAACGACCCACTCTAAAAAAATACTCCGGAAATAACGTAATGTGCGGCAGTTGATTCGTTTTTCGAACAAATCACTTCTCGAACTGCCTTCAAGAATGGATTGTGGTCGAGAACTGAGGCTATACTGTATTTACCAAGTAGCAATAATTTTGGTAATCCTAATTGACCTAATTGACCCCTGCGTACTGGGCACTTAACCACGCCTCCTGTAGTGACGTCACGCCACGTGCGCTGACGTCAGACAAACAATTAGGAAAAATATCGGCGCAGCAAGAAAGGAATAGAGCGAAACAGTCTGATTTACCGTCTGATTTCTCACTCGCATTCTTAGCTAACAGTGAAATATCGTTGAAAAGCAGACAGCAGGCTTCAAGTATTTCAGCGAGGGGTATTTCAATGGTATTTACATGCATATCGACGGAGAAACCATTGATATTACCGCAAGATCTTTCCAGAGTCAGAGGAAGACTGAGAAGCCACATAATATAATATATTATAACCCAAAGACGAATTTGTCATTGACAGTTTCCTATTTTCGTGTCACATATCACACTTGTGTGCAGAATCTGTATGTGTATCTGGATAGCCGTTTGTGAACCACCGTATGAAGGAAAAGAAGGCGAGGCTTGATTTACGAGTTGTTTCTCTCGTTTTCTTTGTGTAACGTCACGCGCTCCCCTCAATAATTATTCTTGAATTAGTGCCGAACCTACGCAAGTCCCGACCGAGTACGACAATCACTACTTTAGTGTCTTCAAACATCCTTCCTTCAGTCTTGGTGTCTCGGTGCACGTCGAAGGCTTTTAGGACTGCTAGTCCGGTGTAGCCTAGCTCACCGCCGAACAGAGACACGTTTGTGCAGTCAGATCATCGCAAAATATCGCTCAACACAGATCAAGTGTGACAATCATTCACACTTAGCTATATTATGCAAGCGAAGAACTGCTAATTCATTTATATGAGACATGCATTGAAAATCAAATATAGTGCATACCTTCGTATTAACACAGTCCAGTTTACCGTAGCCGCGAACAAAGCGACACGTTTGTGCAGCCAGATCATCGGAAAATATCGCTCAACACAGATCAAGTGTGACAATCATTCACACGTAGCTATATTATGCAAGCGAAGAACTGCTAATTCATTTAAATGAGACATGTATTGAAAATCAAATATAGGACTTACCTTCGTGCAAACATATCTGTTCCGGTTGATGGATTCAGTTGATCATGCGGTCTTCCTCAAAGTTTTATCCATCAGACATTTTTCGTACTGGGTCTTCGATTTTGGAAAGGGTACGAATTGAACTCCAGCAACTAGCCTTTCAGGATACCTGTCATCACTATTATAAAGTCCGTGACTACACCTCTTAACCATATCTATTGTTAAAGAACCCAAATCGCGATAAAACACCAACAGAAGCTATACTGGACCATCCACCCAGCGTTGTCTGAGATTTGAGTCCGAGATTATGCAGATCTCTGGCCTCTGATTGGTCAGTGACGCGGATTGCGCAACATCCACGGAGGGGTCAATTGAATAGTCTGTCATGTCAGAGAGTCAAGAAAAAATGCAAAATGTGTCTTTTAATATAAGTCAGGAGTGCTAATATTTTTGAGCATGACTGTATACCTCAAAGAGACAATTCAGTGCACAGTCGGACTGACAATCACATCTAGGCGCAATTTAGAGTTTCCTATGAATGCATGTTTTTGGGATCTGGGAGGAAACCGGAGTGCCCTTCTTCATGGGGGGGAAAAAAAAGCTGAACTTAACTTGTTTGCGGCAGACCTGTCAGCGCGAGTGGATGCGGTGAAAGAGGAGAACTTGAAGTTGAAGTCGGAGAACCAGGTACTCGGTCAGTACATTGAGAACCTCATGTCTGCGTCCAGCGTCTTTCAAACCACCGACACCAAGAGCAAACGCAAGTGAAAGGGGGGGTGCCCCTCCCGCCTCTCCACAGACCTGGGTCCAAATTCAAAACGTTTGTCACCTGTTCTGCTTACTCTGACAGCGCCGATCCACTTTTAATTTCTCATCTGGGACTTGTTCCGGGTTACTACTGCAGTGAAATTATTGGCAGACGAGTTGAGTTCTAATTTTTGTGTGCAAAGCATACATGTAAAAATATGTAGGTAATTCAATGGTTGCAAATAGCTGGAGTTAACCGTGGAGCTTAAACTGCCCAAGTAGATTTAATTAAATATTCACATATTTTACACACCACTCTCCACTCAAAATAATTTAGCTACACAAATACTTAACACTTTCAAGGTGTTAAGTATTTGTACTTGCTGCCCACACTACAGACAAGGAAGATGTGTCACATGACTGACTAAATAGCCCATAAAAGGGTCATGAGTCACTTGATACTTTACTGTAATGTCTGAAGTCAAACCCTTGGATCATTGTTACAACCTGGTTCTCAGATCCCAACTTCCTGTTTCATACTCCAACATCAGTGGGGTGATGAAAACCAGGCTTTTAATGAAAAATGTTGACTTTTAAATTTGTCCTGTTTTTGTTCTGATCATTATGATCGCACATTGCATGCCCTTTTTCCCCCACTGCCAAGCAGAAACCATCCCTGTAAAATTTACAAGCATGCATACCTCATCACACCCATTGTTAGTTCAGCATTTCTATAATTACAGCTTGAGTTTTGTCCATTGTGACAGTAAAATGACTTTTTGACGCTGGTTTGAATGAAAGTGTTTTTCCGGGTCCGGTAAGAGAGGAAGCTGGAGAACAGATGCGTTCTACTTAAAAGCAGTTAAGTGCTATTGATCCACTGAGGAATACCAGGACCGGAAATGTGAATGATAGATTGAATTACAAAATGAAGGGAGTGTCCATTTTTCAAAATTGAATTTGCAGCCAAATTTAATACTCTTGTGAAATACGGATCTGCTTGGAAAAAAAAAACTAAATCATGGCTTAACAGTGGGTGGAAATGCTTCTGTAAAAAAAAGGGAAAAAGTTGTAATTTATTAAATGTTTTATGTTTACATCGTATGAAAATGTTGAGTACAGTATGCAGTCAAGGATTCATCTTATGTGAAAGTACTGTGCACTGTTACTTAATTTTTTGTTTTTAATAAAAGCTTAAGATCTTTGCTCACTCTGTGGATTTATTGTGTGCAGCGTATCTTTAATGATTACACCTGACAATTTCATATTAAATATTTTAATTGTCAAAAGCAATGTGCAGTTTGCAAACAAATGTAAACAGGGATATGGTATTTGCCCGTCTGGCAAGAAAAAAAAAAACATTTCAAGGGCAACAATAGTGGGTCGGAACCTACTCGTGGAGTGTAGTTATTCTGCTGTAAATGTGAACCTTTTTGTTGTTGCAAAAACATTCTCCATAGACTTGTCAAGGCATTTGCTGTTGGTGTTAAAAATGCAACCCACCAAAGATCCATACGTGATAATATGTTAAAAGGAATAAACAATGTTCTAAGATAAAAGATTTAGTGCCTAATCCGATTAACAGTGGACAAATTGGCTGAAGTAGAGGTCTGTTCTTTATAGTGTGCCCTTCATGTTAACTAGCGTAACATTTGGAACTAAAGATAATAATAATAATCTCTAAATTGTTAAATAGAAACATAAAATACTCCCCCAAAAAAAGTACAATTTTAAGAGAAACCTACAAGGCTCTCTTTCTTCCACAAGTAGTCACATTTCAGTCACCTCTTCACACAGCACGGTGGCGTCTCCAACTCCCAACACTTTGAAGTAGAAAAACTCATGAAGTAACTGCGTCCTTATTATACATGTTCCTGAGAGCGAAGGACATGAGATCTGGATGTTCAGATGCTTTTACACTGCCCTTACTCTTAAGAAAACAGATGGGGAGATTGATGACTTGAGAGAACAGAGTCAAGGTGAAGAGGAACCGCAGTGGTACAAGGTAGGCTGACAGGGAAATGGGTTACGCAAGGGAAAGAATGAGATTTTGAATTTGAAGATTGAATGAGCGGAAGAAACCTAAAATGCACGTCAACGATGCATTTGAAAGACAAAGAGAGGAGATGATTTGTACTTTGATCCAGAGATGAAAGATGGGAATGGGGCTGCCAGGGAGACGGGGGGGCTACCGGGAGATATTGGAAAATGCACGCATGTTCTGTGCTGCAGGCTCAGGCAGGAGCCCTTCCATGTCAACCCTGGAAGGGAGACGAAGAGACAGTTGGTGCAAATGTCACCTCAGTCTTTCCGTACTCTCCTCTTCCTCACGGCGTGTTTGTTGCTCTCCGCAGTGTCACCGCCTCCGTCCACCTGGAATGCAGGCAGAATGCACAATGGAGTCTGTCACAGAGGCTGACTATTGTCTAATTATTCATCTGCACTCCGCTGGATTTTATCAGGTTGTTCACAATCTAGAACATGTAAAAAGTAGTACTGTGCAGTTTACATGCAATTGTCTACGCATGCGCTAGAACAATGTTTTCTGTGTTAAAGATGCTTCAGTTCCACTAACCTCCTCTTCCAATGTTCTCTCGGGAGCTTTGCTTTCTTCTTCCTCCTTCTCCTCCTCCTCCTCTTCTCCATCCTCCTCATTTTCACCATCACCCTCTGGTTGCCCCCCTTCTAGATCTATGCCATTCTTGTCCTCCTCAGGCTCTGCCATAGTTGCAAGTTACAGCGTTTATAAGTAAATGGGAACACCAAGATTGTAAGAGGTGTGTGCGTGTCTCTCATTCACACCTGCAACAGCTTCAGCGTTCACAGCCTCAACATCTTCGTCATCTTTGTCATCCTTGTCTGCTCCAGCTTCTGCCTCTTCCTCCTCCTCCTCCTCTTCTATGTCAGCCTTCGGCAAATCCACTTTCTTGTACACATAGTCATCTGGCTTCTGGAAAAAAAAAATATTTAATATTGTGCAGATAAAATTTAACAGCATCCATTAAAACAGCTCATGGTACCTTTGTCCAGCAGAAAAGCACAACAAGTCCAACGGGCAAAATGACCGTCAGTATGTAAACTACCCAGAGCCACGGGCGCTCCTCTGCTGCAATCATCAGCTGGGTAAAAATCCCAGGCTGGTGGGCAGACAATTTGGAACACAGTTAATTTGACAAAGGGTGTCAATGCAGATTTACTGTTCTAATGAAGCAGGCATCAACGCTGACCTCATTAGCACTGGCTACGAGCTTCTTCAGACCCCAGCTGTCGGAGGCCCAGCGGTCAGCGACGTCCTTATGGGAGGTAACGATGAAGTTGTCGAAGTAGATATTGGGAGTCATGGACCACAGTTCCAAGCCCACAGCTTTGAAAGGGGTCATTTTGAATGGCTGCAGGTCCTCAAAATATTCCGGGTTCATGATTTTGCGAGGCTTCCAGACCCCCTTTGAAGAAAATCAATAACATGTCAGATTGCATGCGACGTTAGCAACAGGTTGAAAAGTGGTGGAGACAGTGATGATCACTTGCTAGTAAATGTGTTCACAAAAAGACTGTGCCATGGATTAATAACAGTGTTATAATGTGTGCAACACAAGTGTTTGCAGCACATGTGATGGTAACGGCTGCCATGTGTGCAATTAATATTTGACCTTTTGGCAAAGATGAGTGAGTTGCATAAAGCCATAAGCATGATAGCAACAGCCGCATTTTAGAAGAGTTTTGCACTTTAAGTAGATCCGATTGATTTTTATCACGGAAAATTTGGGAGGGCACGCGAGTAAAGTCTGAAGTGATGGAGTTCGTAGTGGAGAAGCAAGCCAACATAGAGTTAAAGAAAAGACGTCTGTTGCTCTGATAATTCTGGGGAAGCCAGCAACGACTCAAAAGCCATATTTTATTTGATTTTGCTTTTCGTTTCTTGTATGGGAATTGGATGCATCAACATCACACCCTGCGCATACAGCAGTACGTTTAAATTGGGAGAAGTTTAAATATGGAGAGTACCCCTGAAAAAAAAAAAAAAACAAACACCCGGGAGAGGCCAGCACCTATTGTCACAATGCGCTGAAATGACCCACATAAAAGGAAATGTAGAGAGGAAAGGAGTCTTGTCATGAGTGATATGGCATGACTCCTCCTCATGACTGGTTCCATATCTGCCCTTAGATCATTCACGTTGCTGATGTGGTATGTCGCGATAATAGTTTCTGGCATTTCAAAATGTCTCCATAAGCGGAAAAGATCAGTTCTCCCCGTCACCTCTCATTCTCCTCGCCGCAATAAAGTCAGTCATCGTTACAGCCAAAAAAAGCCAAGTCAGGGAGCAGCGAGTTACCTGGAAATTGGGGTTGTCTATCAAGGGTGCTTTCCACTTGCCCTTATACTTCGGGTTGTTCATCATGGGTCGCTTCCACGGCCCACAGCCTGGAGCACTTTCACAGGCTGGGTTGGGGATCTGTTGAGGTTCCCATTCTCCATCCATTTCCTCATCCCTACACACACAGGAGAGCGGACTAAATTACAGGACTACTGCTCACCTCCCCTAGTTCCAAGGGAGAGGGACCGATACCTGTTTTAAATGGGAAAAATCTGCGCGACTAACCCTCCCAAAAGGGTTTATAATCGCCTTTAGATGGCAGCAAAGGACTACTTGGATCCAATTGACTTCAAATTATTTCTTGGCACCGGGATGCAACCAGATGGTGCAAAAGCAATACTGTTAATGTTTTGGCTCACAAACGTTGACTGGGTTAGTTTTTTGGCAACAAATGTGAAGATGTATTCCAAAAGAGAGTAGGTGAATTCCTGAATGGCAAACAGCAGATATGTGGGGCTTCCCGGTAAATACACTATATTCCCAAAAGTATTCGCTCAACCACCTTGACTCCATCGATCCATCCATTTTCTGAGCCACTTATCCTTACAAGGGCCGTGGGCGTGCTGGAGCCTGTCCCAGTTATCTTTGGGCTGGAGGCAGGGTACACCCTGAACTGGTTACTATCCAATCGCACTCACAATCACACCTAGGGTCAATTTAGAGTCTCCAATTAATGAATGTCTTGTTGTCTACAGTGCCTGTAGAAAACCCACACAGGCACAGGGAAAACATGCAAACTCCACAAAGGCGGGGCCGGTATTTGAACCACAGTCCCCAGAACTGTGAGGCAGACGCTCTAACCACGCCTTGCCTCAGATACCAATTGAAGTGACACCCAACAGGTAATCCATAGGGTTTAATATGAAAGTAGTGCCTCCTTTTCCAGCATGTAACAGCTTCAAATCATCTGAAAAGGCTTTCCACAAGGTTTAGAAGTGTGGTTACAGGACTTTATGACCATTTTTACAGAACTGCTTTGATATACAATTTGTTAGGTTCCACTGATGTTGGACGAGAAGGCTGTTTTATAGTGGTTGAGACTGTGTAGAGCAGTCACGTCCATGTACATAAAACTCTTTCATCCACGTCTTTATGAACCTTGATGTTAAATGCGAGAAAAACACAGCTCACCATAATGCATTACGAATAAAGAAGCACTTTTTCTTTGAACCAAACGTATTTAGAGTGGGATATCACAAAAACCTTTTCAGTCAAGGTAGGTGGGCTAATACTTTTAGCAATATAGTATATTGGTTGTTGTGGGTGTGTATTTGTGTCTATTGGAAATGTTTTCAATGTTTACTTACCAGTCTTGTGGTTTGTCGGCATTCGGATCTGGGATGTATTCAGGTTCCTCATCAAGCCAGCCCTCTGGCTGCATTGCATCTGGGTCTTCCACCTTTGCAGGTGCATCCTCATCCCTGCCACATAGTCGTTTTTACTACAAATCTACAGCAGTGTGTCAACATTGTACGCTAGCAATTTGCTGGCAAAGCTGGTTCTACTAGTGCGGTGGAGGTTACACTCACCAGTCATCAGGCTTGGTAGAGTCGGGGTCGGGAACCTTGGCCCTCTCGTCCCAGTCCTCCGGCTTGGAGTCGTTTGGATCGTCGATCTCTTTCGGTGGGTTGACTGGAGGGATCACGTCATTCAGCAGGTTGCCGCGGCTCACAGTGAACTGGTCGATGAACACCTCGTAGCTGTTGTCTGGGTTCAGGACTGGCAACAGAGGAAGAGACAGAAATAATTACTAAATTACTGTGTACTGTTTATGTTTGAAAGCTTACCTAGTTACATGTGTAAGTTTTAGTTTAGATTTTGAAGGGAAAAGCAACAATTCTTCAATTGCTCAAAGTGACAAAATGGAGGTCTCAATGCAAGTACCGTAATCTCCGGCCTATAAACTGCGAATTTTTTCCCCACACGCTTTCAACCCTGCGGTTTATACAATGATGCGGCTAATTTGTGCGTTTTTTCTAACTGCCGCAAAAAGGCACTCGAGCAGAAAAGGTAAGAGTGGGACCGGTGGAATATATGTGCCGAGGAAGTGCCTTTTACCAGTCCGGCCCTGTTGGTGCTGCGGTACTGCCGTGTCTCAGTGATTTTTACCGGTATGTTTTTTTTTTTAAACCATCCTTGTTAGCGCGGCGCTAGCATTAGCGTTAGCACAGCGGCGCTAGCGTTAAACTCTGTGTGTACCGTCTTTCTTTGTAAATATCTCACGTTTCAATGTGGGTTTCAATGTGGGCACTTGCGGCTTTTACACAGCTGCGGCGTGAGGATGTACCAAATGGTATATCGTTTACAAATGTACTGGGTGAGAAAGTAGGCCGGGAATTACGGTACACAGAGCAAAAGGACTGCATTTAATACAATTAGTCAGTAAGGGTCACCTGAGAGTCTCTTCAGGAAAGACAGTCAACCCAAGACATTTGGTCAAGCTCTGACCTTATAAAATTACTATTTTGCTGTTTAAAGGGAGGTCATCAAACAACGATTGACATGGTACAGCCACACATAATGCTAAAAAGGTTTTTCATAATTTAACATTGCTAATCTTTCTGATTTGGATTGAAATAACCCCTTAAAATGGCCAGAATTAAAATTGGTGCATTTTCGAGCATGGCTAATAATAACACCGTAACACAGTAATAACAACACCTTTGCCTCACAATTATAAGGTTCTGGGTTTTGAAGTTGGCCTTTCGTTAGAGGGTTTGCATGACCGCTCTGTAGTTGCGTGGGATTTTTAATCTGTTGTCTTCCCACACAAAAAAAATCACGTTAGGTTATTTGAAGACTCTAAATTACCCTCAGGCCTAAATGGTCATCTATACAGTGTGTGCTCTGTTATTTGCTGGCAGCCAGCCTCTTGCCCAAAGTCAGCTGGGATGCACCTGACCTGTGACCTTCATGAGGATGAGCGGTAGAGGCAATGATGGTCTTGCATACCAAATGTCAGTGATGTTAAACTACGTTCAATATAGAAGCACCCCCGACGGACGGAGAGACGGACGGACGGACGGACGGACGGACAGACAGACAGACAGACAGAGCTGCATGCTGAGGCCCAACATACCCAAAGTGTAGAGGTGAGTCTTTTTATCAGTGTAGAACTTCTTGAGGTCCACATCAGCACGCTTGGCATGCTTTTCCTCAAAGTCTTTGTTTAGGGGATTTTGATGGCGGAAGATGAAGTGCAGCTTGTAGTCCTCGCCGCACTTGTCAGGTCCAAACATAATAGAGTAAGGCGTGCGGTCGTGGAATTGCTCCTAAAAGCCAGGAAATCACAAGATTTTATTAACATTTCAAATGCACAAAAGTTGTTTGTACTTCTTCAAGTATCGTTAGAACAAAAGCTGTATTAAGGAGGTACGCAGGTCACGAACATGCGTTTTTACTATCAATAGCCACCAATTGGAAAACAGTGTCTCGCTCATAATTAGCATGACTACAAGTACGCACCAGATTGACATCCCCAGTGTCTGAAAGCAGTTTAATATAAGCGCCACCACAGTCAATTCCATCCTGGAAATTAACTTCATACCTTGAAAAAACAACAACAATAAAAAACAGACACATAGCCATTACTTTCCACACATTTTGACCTGTGGGATTAATATTCATGATGCTCATAAACAAACTACAATTCCTTTAGCAGACAGAAAAGAATGCCACCGGGAAAAAAAGGCAAAGACAAAATGTGTGGTGCATTTGTGTGCACTCACTGTACAACAAGGGGCTCATCTTGGAATATGAACGGCTTGTCCAGCAGGGCGGCGATGGCGTGATGTTTGGCGCGGGATTTGAGCACCAAGCCTTGGTCTCCTGGAACCTTGTTCTCCTTCAGCTGCTCCACAGACCACTTTCCTGCATTTACCACACACAGTCACAATGGCTGCGGCACAGAAAGCACAAACTTTTTCCTAGCTAGCACAGACAGACAAAAGTAACACATTTCCCATTTGTTAGCTGAAGAGGAGAAAGAAACAAACCGTCATATTTGCCAATGTCATCATCTGCATCTTCCTTCACCGTTTTGGACAACTGCCATCTAAGGGGAACATCACAAGAAAAACAGTACGTGATTCAAATGAATGCCTGTTTTAAGTGTATCTCCACTGCTTTTAATTGCATTCTTTTGTTTTTTTCTTGTGATAGCCACTTTATTAAACAATGAAAAGCCAACAACGTTAATGTTCCTGGCTACGCAGTAATCCCTCACTGCTAGGGAGGCACTACTTTTTCACAGTACTGTAGTATTAGTGGGTATTTGACTATAATGTGGCAGGAATGACTCCCATCAGGACAAATTGGCTCTTTTACTTTGCAGAAGCGAAGACCTTCCTGAGCAATTTCTACTCACACATGGTAAATTACAAAATTGCCGAGATTACAGCTAACATGTTAGAAATGCTACTGGCTAACACACAAGCCACAGTTCAGAGTTGAATGAAATAAATTCACAAACCTAGTCTGACATATAGGTAATGCACAAAGTTAGCACCATATGGAACTGGTTGGATCAACAACATGGAACAAAGGCAAGTAAAGAGCAAAGTCTAGCTTGATTTTCGACAAACTGTAGTTAAAAAGAGCACCAAAAGGAATTCTGGGAAATAGCACCTAACGCCATGATGCCTTGCACTTACTACAAGACCATCACTGTGCTGCTAATCACCCATTCTCTGTATATTTGCATGGGCTAACTTTCATGTCAATCAAGCAGCGCACACCTACCTTTTTCATGGCCTATGCTTGTCTAGACTCAAAGAGTGTGTTGATGGTAACCTCAAATGAACAAAAAAAAAAAACTGCAAGTGGACAAATGACTGCACCTCTCTACAAAGACTAATAATTGGCCGCTACTTCAGACTTCTTCTATTTCTCATTTTTTTTTTAAATAAACCCCACGATAAACGAAGAATTACTGTAACAATAATATACCATAATAATTTACATACAGGCAGCACGGTGGTTCAGCTGGTAAAGCGTTGGCTTCACAGTTCTGAGGTTCCGGGTTCAATCCCAGACCCACCTGTGTGGAGGTTGCGTGTTCTCCCCGTGCCTGCGTGGGTCTTCTCCAGGTACTCTTGTTTCCTCCCACATCCCCAAAACACGCAACATAAATTGGACACTCTAAATTGCCCCTACGTGTGATTGTAAGTGTAGCTGTTTGTCCCAATCTGCCCTGCGATTGGCTGGCAACCATTTCAGGGTGTACTTCGCCTCCTGCCCGTTGACAGCTGGGATAGGCTCCAGCACTACCCGTGACGCTTGTGAGGATAAGCGGCTAAGAAAATGGATGGATGGACAGATTTACATACAGTACATCGAAAGCAAATTTTCTGCAAAGCAAAATGGATTCTATGCACGGCAAGAGGGATGCCATCTGATGGTAAATTAGGTCAGATGTTTTTTTTCCCCTTTTAATAAGGTGATACCTCCTCCATTCAAAATTGTAGTAGCACACATATGTAATTCATATATAACAGTCAATATGTCACTCTGCGGATTAGAAGTTGAATTGCCACCTTTTACTAAAAGACGAGATTACCTGCCAAGTAAGCCATCATCAAATGTCTCAGCAAAGTGGACATCTCCAGTGGGCACAGGAGTCTCGTATGTTACCTGCAAAACCAAAATAACTAAATAAATTGGCCAAACAGGTATTTTATCATTTCTTCCCATCATATCGTAGCTCTTTGCTTACTTGGAAGGAGACCTTGTCACTAGCTACTGTACTACGGTCCGTTTGTTTCCCCTTATTTTCCTCCACTTCCTCCTCTTCCTCCTCAGTGACGAAAGACTCCATTTTGTCCTCGTCCAAGGCAATCTCTTCATCAACATCCGATTGGTCAACCTCAGATTGCTGTTGGGCCCTTACCACTGCCACAGTCACGGAAACGAGGAGCAGTATCAGCCACATCCAGCGCCTGTCCAGCTTCATCTTGAAAGACAAACGGGGCGGGAGTGATAACAAGAGAGGGAAGCAACGACGACAATGTAAAACAAAACATGAGTAAAAAGTTATAGAGGGCTGGATAATAGCTAATGACATAGGAGCACATAGAGCCGCAGATACAATGTAATTGTCCGTGATTTCTATTACTTTATTCAAATATAATTTCATCTGCCCATTTTGGAGTAAAAAAAAAAAAAAAAGGTGTTCAAATTCCAAAAAAATAGTCAAAATTCTTGAGTGCACTACACATTTTTATGCCAAACTGTTCTACAAAACCCTCAGATTGGCTGGTGTACCCATCCTCTCTCAGGATAGGCTTCGAAGTGACCCTTGACCTGTTGTGAAGAAAACAAGTACAGTATGGCAAATGGCTGAATGACTGTTTCACAAAATTGTATGTTGCTTGATTAACTTTTCATCTAATTTTTATGGCGCTTGTAGAAATACTGTGACATCATTACATCATTATTTACCTTCTGCCTATTTTGTAGAACAGAGTTCCTCCAAAATAAAACACAACTGCATTTTGCAATTTCCTTGACATAAAGACATGGAGGCGTGTTTTGTGCGTGTGTGTGTGTGTGTGTGTGTGTGTGTGTGTGTGTGTGTGTGTGTGTGTGTGTGTGTGTAATATGAAGGCACTGTTAACGGTAAATGGGCTAAATATCTTTGTTTAGTAAACGGTAAATGGGCTAAGTTTTATTTAGTGACCAAATTTGAATCTGACAAACGAGTGCAAGAATAGAAATAAAAAAGAGCTGTAGTTTATAAACACAAATGTGCAAGAGTGACCAGCAACGAATGATCCGAGTGCACCTCTTCACAGCCCAATAGGCACGCCATTTGATGTCCTGGGACAGGTCATTGCGCTAACATGGCTGCCGGTGCAAAACTGACTGCGACGTCCAAACTCTCCGGAGATGAACGCTGGCTGAAGCCGCAGCACCTGCTTCTGCAGCCACTGAGCGCAATTCAGACCCGCGCATGCAGGATTATCTTGTAAAAATCTCGCGCCTCAAAAGCCAGCCCAGCGAGACAACGTCCGAAGCCCAAATTCTTGCTTTTGGGCAACATATTAGGCCCGCACGAAAACAGTTAGCTTGTGACATTACTCAGCGATGTCAAAGGAGAGATGGAGAATGAATGAAAGCGCGCAAACCTTTGCCGTCTTGTTGTCGCCGAGAAAATTCAGAGCTTCAACTGCCGCTCTTCAAACAAAACAAACCAGGCGACTGTTTGGCAAGGCTTGCTAACAAAACTAGTGGACAATGCAGTCGAGAGCATCCACTTTAAAACGCCGCGATACTCAGCTCGGATGACAACACGGGCCCAATATAACGGCTGCAGTTGATACGCTTCTCACTCGACTAGGCTGCTCCGCTGTGAAGACGCGCATGCGCAATTTGTGCGGATGACGCGTCGCGCCATCCCCAAACGTCTTGTCTCCTTTCCTTTATAGAAATAAATATGTTGATAGTAATTTGAATCATGATAAAATTCAGAATGCATATTTTATACATATATATTCTCATATTTTGTTTTGCCTCATGTCAACCAATTTTAGAACAGCACGAGAAATTACGCTTTTTTTTTAAACTGTCACGTATTTTGTGTTTCCGGGTTAAAGTTCACCAAAATAAAAATGGCGGTGGCGCATTTCTAGGTTCATGCTGTCCGAGTTATAAACACAGCACAATGAAAGAGACACCTTTGTCAAATTGTGAGAGGGATTTCTTGCTTACGGCCATCCGAGAGAAAAAGGTAAACGTACGTTTTTTTCGGAAACGCAGTTTAGTTGTTATCAAAACATTGGCTATATTTTTCTGTCATTAAAGTAAACGAAATTTAAATATTGTTCGTTTTAAAATGCCCACTGTAATTGTATCGTACATGTACATACAGTCATGTGTACAAAAAGTACTGCAAATAATGCCTTGACATTTGCTTCAACAGCGCCTGGATGGACGACAGACTTATGACTACAGGAAAATCAAGGTCATGTTTGGGACTGACTTTGGATGCTGCTTCGTGGAACTGGGCAAGACCAGGTGAACGAGTGGCCACAAAAAGAAAACTATTAACGCTTTGAGTCAGCACTCTGTCGCGGAAAACATTTTAGTTGTATGGTGTCAAAAAATGAAAAACATTCCTTGGTCCATCAGAAGCCTTCAAGTGTTCCGTAGAGGAAATGAAATTTGTTTCTCACATTAAGATGCACGCACCAAACCTAGATTATCATTTAAATTTGGCCTTTTTGTTGTATTACAGGTGTCAGTCAGCATTGAAATAATCACTCAAATAATGCCATCATAATTTGATCTTTGATCTTTGACCTAATTCATTGAATATGTTCATGATCAATGTGTAGTAAGGATATGGAATAGAATGAATAAATTCAATTGGGCAAATGTTTTTGCTGAAAATAACCTTAATGTGCATTTTTAGATTTGGACCAGATGACTTTTTTCACCTAAATAAAATTATCCAAATAACAGGTCACATGCATAACATGTAACATGTTGAACACTAATGCCGGCGCATGCAAGTGTGAACACTTTAGCAAAGAATAAATAATTTATTAACAAGTAATCCCCTAGATATCTTTGTTGAATATCCATTTGAACTGACAGGGACGTCCGTTTATTACAGCCACGGTTTGATATGATGTAATACCACGATGATATAAATCAACCATAATTTTGAAATAAGGATGATAGATAACAAATTCAACAAACTACTGGTGTCATAAACACATTAATAACAAAGATAAACATATTTTTCACTGCAATCATTCAAGTGTGCATGTTGCTATGGATTATGGAAACTGCATGTTTTTTCTGTTTTTACACTTCTCGATACCAGCCCAGAACACAGCGTTCTTATTATTACTCAACCTTGGTGTTTTCCACTGTTCTATTAAGGGTAATGCTTGTTGCACCTCCTTTTTTTGAGCTTCCCAAGCTACCTGTGTGGTACTGCTAACGCACGGGTGCCCAATGCATCGATCGCGATCTCCAAGGCAGTTATGGTTGATTTGGCTAAAAATGCATCCACTATTCCAGGGTCTATGCAATAAATACTTAAAAATAACAAATATTGAAGACATTTTATTAATAATTCTGATTACAATAATGATTATGTTCTATGTAATCTAACACTACGTGTTTATTTTTTTCCTCCCCTTTTATATAATCCAATAACTATCTCACGGTATTGTTCTTGACATAATTGTAGAAGTATGGAATTCACACAAGTATTTTGTGATAAAGCCTTTTCATTATACAGGGTAATGGCCCAGGTATCCTGTGAGTTGGTGGCTCCTAAAGAGAACAGACCAAATGAGGGAATGATGTTCTTCAATATTGAGCTGTCGCCCATGGCGTCACCAGCATTTGAACAGGGAAGGTGAAGAAAATTGCATCTTCATCTCTTTTACATAATCATGCAATGGATCCAGTGAAAAGAAAAATGCCTCATGATTTTCTTTCTTTGAAGGCAGTCAGAGTTGTCGGTGAAGCTAAACCGACAGCTGGAGCGATGCTTAAGGAATTCCAAGTGCATCGATACGGAGTCCTTGTGTGTGGTATCCGGAGAAAAGGTCAAACCAAACAGTTGAAAAGTAAAAAGGACTTTCTCTGCGGTAATTGTGAATCACGGTGCTCCATTTGCACCACCAGGTGTGGCAAATTCGGGTGGATGTACACACGCTGAATCATGAAGGGAACCTAATGGATGCCGCCAGTATCGCCGCGATCGCTGCCCTTTGCCACTTCAGACGGCCTGATGTCGGCATCCATGGGGATGAAGTCACTGTGGTGAGGCAGTAATGGCCGTCACACTTTATATTCCCTTTTACTGAACAAGTTGATAAATGCGTGGCCTGTGTCTCGTCATATGGACTTTTACACTTTCCCACGAGTTCTGTGATTAATCATTTATCATGCGTGTGAATGTGTTAAGAATGCCTTGTCTGTTTCTGCGTATACGCTGCAAGCATATTTTTTTCCCGCTCCCTCAGTATAGTGCAGAAGAACGAGATCCCATCCCTCTTAGTGTCTACCACATGCCCATCAGTGTCAGCTTTGCCTTTTTCCAGCAAGGGTAAGGATGCAGGATTTCAGACACAAATGCAATGAACACAAGTGACACACTCTGTTAGACAAGCAGATTAACGTATTTTAAAGGTCAAGTGTCATCCATATAAACATTCTAAAATAGATATTGTAATGGAAAATACATATAACATTATTCACTTCAATGTCCATACGAAAAAATAAATATGAGCGGGGAGCGCGTCATCCATGGGCAAAGTTGCGGAAGTGTCATTCGACATCCAAGTGGTCGCCATATTGGCTGCATTTCCTGCCCGTGACGTCACCCCGGACATTCACCATTGTAAACACGCTGTGGCCCCTACTGTGGGACACGCCCCTTCAGACACGGAAGCTCTTTTCGAAGAAGAGAACGTCTCACAATTGAGTCAAGTGTCCGGGGCAATATTACCCTATTGTTTCAAGCCATATTTTGATTATATGCGATCGCGGTCAAACCGCCTCCCCGTCCGATCCACTTCTGCAGCGGAGATGAGCCACAAGGGTCATTTTCAGCGCCAGGTGGGTTATCACAGCCTTACGGCATTGTATTGTCATCGCACGCGGTTGATTTGTTCATAGCGGCCGCCGTCAGCGATGAACAACACTGCCAAGCCGGGCCGCTTTACGGCGTTGTCATCGCACGCGGCTGAGTGTACCATTGCCAGCAGCGTTGTTCATAGCTCGACGCAGCAGCCTTCGCCGGAGAGCCAACGTGGCAGTCGTCCGACAAGCACATCGACATGTTTCGCACATCTGTCGTACTTATGCGGTTCTTTTGATACGTTATGAGAGTACGTGGTCCGCCCCAAACTCTAATTTTTTTTTTTTTGGTAGCTGTATACACACCTACCTGTCGTTTGGAACCCACGAAGCTCTCATCCTTTGCACCCGTGCAATCCGTTTTTCACAACAAAGCAGGTCTCTTGGAAACTTATGAAGAGTAAATCCATCCTCCCGAGTGTTCGAGCAATATCCAGTACTGCAACAAGCCGGCATTTTGGCTAACACGAAGGAACAACGAGCTACCTTCCCGCACTTCATGACACTTGACCTTTAAGGAAGAAAGATATGATGAGTTTTACAATATCCTTAATGTACCAAAGCAGTCTGAATACCTATTCCAGTATTTGCTTGTGAAGGATTTTCTTTGTTTTGTTTTTTTTTTTTTTTTGTGTGTGTGTCATGTGCAGCACAATCTGTATATACAAACTTCATGGTGATTTCTGAGGGGCTAGAAAGCCCCACTCGTAAACATTAGTTACTACACAGTAAGCGATAAAGTCACCTCTCTAAAAATAATCATGTAATCAGTTTAACAGCTATGTTAGTTGTGAATTATGCATTGCAAACAATCAGAAACAGATTGAATGGCCAAGTGTGTAAAAACACACAAGTAATTTTTCTCTAGCAGTCGGTGCTGCTCTGGTACGACATACAGAACAAGGAACGACATAGCAACAAGAACAAGAGACATTTCTGTTTCTAGGGACTATTACTTATAAGATGTGCAAGATGTAAAATCTATACAAATAAGTGTATTAACAATGTCAATTGTGCAAAGAGAGGAGTTTAAAGTGACAAAGTAACCAGCTCACTTCTCACCATTTCACCACTCAAATTAGACGTCACTGGAAATATCAGAATGAGCTTTTTTGGCCAAGTATGTAACAACACAAGGAATTTTTCTCCTGTAGTAGCACTGTACTTTGAGACTACTAGAGTAAAATTAAAGGAGTCAAGAATAAAAAAATAATAATAATTAAAAGCCAGAGATGGGCTCCCTATATTACAGACTTTCAAAAAAGATAATATCGTGGAAAATGTTTATTTCCTTAATTCTATTAAAAAAGTTAGTTTTTTTAGAAAGGCTTTGTATATTTATTTTGATCTGTTTTTGACTTTATTCCATGCAAAAGATTAGAGTACTCGCCACTGCACACGCACAATCTGCAGAAACTCAGTCAAGCCCAAGTTGTGTGTTGACTCCGGTTCCTGTTTTCTGTGCAGAACTTATCTGCTTGTCGATCCAAGTGAACGGGAGGAGCGTGTGATGGATGGCTTGCTGATAATTGCAATGAACAAGCACAGAGAAATCTGCTCCATCCAGTCGAGTGGTGGCATCATGTTGCTCAAAGAGCAGGTTAAGGGACTCCTGTTATCAGCTATTTACATTTTTGCATTTGTAAATTAATAACATGGAATATAATTGGACAACACATCATCAATGTATGCTTTTGTCTATATTTCTGGCATTGAAGGTAATGAGATGCAGTAAAATAGCCAGCGTCAAAGTTTCCGAAATCACAGAACTCATCACTAGAGCCCTGGAGAATGACAACACCGCCCGGTGAGTTTACGATCGCATTTTTGCACATGGAACGGTTTAAGTCCAGTTCTTATTTAGTGACGATGGTTCTGTGTGAATATTTTTCCAGGAAGGGAGGTGGCAGATGTGGCTTTGCCGAATCCATGCCACAAGAGCGAATCACCGCTCTAAAAAAGGAGGAGACATCAGTCGAAATGCCAGATGCGACAGAAAGAGCCAATGACATTGTCCTGGAGACCGAAGTCCCTCTTCAGACGTATCTTATATATCATTACATGTTGTGGTTTCTTTCCTTTTCATTTTCATCATTGTGGAACCTTAACGACCCAATCCCAGAAGTCAGTCCCCGGTGGTACTGCTCCCAGGCATGGGCCAGGTCGGCCAAGGGCTTGAGAACAGCTGGGGGATCGCTGAAGACGAACAGGACGAAGAGGAAGATGTCAACAGTGATGAAGACAAAGAAACAATGATGGAAGCGGCAGACAAACAGCAAGCCCAGCCTACACAAAGTACTTTTATTCAAGCTAATTTTCATTCTTGTAATGCCAGGAAAACAATGAAGTGACCCGAGAATGTATTTTTCATTCCAGGAGATGTGGTGGAGATATCCGACAGTGAAGAGGATGAAGTTGTCATACTTCAACCAGAGACACCAGTCAAAGTTCATAAGTAAGAGTTTCCGGTGTTGATCAGCGCTCAGTTCGATTTTTCAAAACAGTTTGGTCAAGACAAAAGTTGTTTCCCCCCCCCCACCCCCCCTTAAAGAAGAGCTTAGTATACTCACAAAGTGCACTCTTTGGCACAGAGGTTGTATTTGAACTTTTGAGTGCATTGTTTAGTTTTCTACAAATATAAAGTAGCAACTGTGGACTTTGGCAAAAAAATGAGACAAAATGAATCATGTTTGAAGCAGGATAGGGACAACAATAATAACAGATTTTATCCTTATCGCATTGCTCAAATTCCTTTAAGTAGTGTATTTTCTGGAGAACAGTGTGGCGGCTGGTGTGTGCTGACTTTTTTTTTTTTTTTTTTTTTGTGCAACCACTTCATCATTGTCGTTTATTTTTACTTGTGCGCTCTAAGAGATTTAATTTTTTCTCATCTGAGTTGTCCAGGGAACAACAATGGGTTGTTTTCACGTGACGTCACGCGTTATGCTGCCTCGGACGGCGCCCATTTGTTATCCCTGACCTCCGTTACTCATACATACGGAAGGTGGACGACATTATGTTTCTAACTGCATTTATTGAAGACACGACCGACAGCATATCAAGCCCAGACTGGCTACTAGACTAACTGGCATACACACGTCATGGGACTCAGGACTGTGTCACAAAGGCGCACTATTGTGCCCTTGATCTTTTACTCTGTGACACAGGAGAAGCAGTGGGATCGGACACTTGTCCGCTCAAGACAGTTCGTAAATGGTTAGTTCAGTCTTATTTTTTATAGTTAGGTTGTTGTAGCTAACGGAAATTGCTGCAGTGTGTGCTGAGCTCTGTAACGTCTGTGCACCATTCCTCGTTGATATAAAAGCATATTCCACCGCCTTTCGTTTTCCTTGTTAGCATACAGGTAAGTGCCCATATAAAAAAAATATATATGGCCACTTACTTGTATGCTAACACGGAAAATGAAAGGCGGTGGAATATTATTTTTTTTAATATCGAGGAAAACTCCATTTATTTAATTTCTTGTTTAAAAAAGTAAAACCGGTATATTAGTTCACCACAAGCAAAGCGAAATCTTTTTTTTTTTTTTTAATTTGATGACTGTCAGAAAGACAAAAGAATAAACAAATCCAGTATTTCACAAAATCCTTGAATCTTTCAAGTGACTAAGAAAAAAGGATCCTAACTGTAATGTTGGCCGTCTGAAAAGCGTATCGATTAAGCATGTTAGCTCAGCGACACGATCAGCACGATGGAGGTTGAGACCGGGCAGCATGATAACAGCGCCGGGCACTCGTCCACAAAGCCAAGTCTACGTGAAGCACAGAGCAGTGGAACGTCAAAAGTTTTTCGTCGGAAGCGCGAGACAATGTTCCCGCTTACACAGGCGGACTTGTGTACCGGATCGCGAGCCTCTTCGCCGCGAGGCTTTGAAGAGCGCGCCGACTAGCAACTCTGGAAAATCTTCAGCAAATTGACGAGAGTTGTCGAAAAAAAGTCAGAAGAAGACTCACTGATGGTTAGCAAGTCCTCTCTTGTGTACTTGAGTCCCGAGACGCCTGTCAAACACAAAAACACAAACGGTAGCAGAGAGCATTCCGGAGTCTACAACACTGGTAGGCGTTAAGGTAGGGAGGTTAAATGGCAGCGTGCAGTGGTGTAAGGGTAGTTCAGCAAAGAATTTGACGTCAGTGAAAACAATCCATTGTGGGCAAAGTTTTGATAGGATTTGTCTTGGTCTCTGTTGGTATTTGAAAAGGCCGTGTCAACTTGTGTCTCAGACCCACTGTAAATCCTTTTTGTCTTTTGCAGGAATACAAGTTCACGTTCCCACCAGAAGGGGCCAGTGGCATCAAAGAAACGGCCCAAAAAATGAGTGAATACATTTCAAGCAATTGGCATAAAAAAATTGCACCAATTCTTTGGGACTATAACAATCATTCCTTAAAGCCTCCCTACCAGCATATAAAATGTATTCCCTGTTTATTTTCTATTAGAATGAGTTGAATGACACTTGTAAAAAGACTCAAAGAAAATCCTAAACTTTGAATTTTGTCCCCTTGGATTAAGAGATTAATCTAGATTTGCACAAATTTGATTCCAATGAATTTGGGACGTTGAGTTAATCCTTAATAAAAACAGAATTCAATGATTTGCAAATCATATTAAACCTATGTTTAATTGAATGCACTAGAAAGACAAGATTTTTAACGTTCAAACTGATAAACTTTGTTTTTGAGGAAATAATCATGAATTTAGAATTTTATGACTGCAACACGTTCCAAAAAAAAATGGGACTGCGGTTTGGCCATGAAGCTCCAGCGCTATTGCAACGAAATTCAACATGTTCTTATGCTATTTTAGACAGATTAAATAATATGAATATTTTGAACACGGTGTTAAATTTAAATTGGTGTGAAATACACCAGCTCAACCACATTCTCACAACACAGCACCAGGAATGACTCGAGAATCCAAGTCTGGCACCTCAGAGTTCAAGACGACTGCTGTCCACAAACTAGGTGACAAATACTTTTGTACATTAAATGTCTTAATTGATCTCTAGTTTGATGAACAGCCACCTCAGATAATATATATATTTTTAATTTTATCTCTACATTCTTTTGGTTAAACCAGCTCTCAAAGCAGAGAAATCTTTCCTGTTAAAAGCATTTTCAAATAAAGTGGTATTAGTCGCGTCGCAAACTTGACTTGTATAATGTAGATTTCCCAAAGTGCTAAGAAAGCGGCTGGCACAGGTAAAGGGTTTTCAGCCGCCGGTGTCAAACTCAAGGCCCGCAGGCCAGATGCGGCCTTCCACATCATTTTATGTGGCCTGCAAAAACGAAGCAAAAAATTAATAATAATAATAATACCTAAATTGCATAATATCTTCAGTTTTAAAAACTTTGAGAAACTTTTTTTTTTAACCAATATCCTTTTCAAATTTTCACTGATTCCACCATTCAAGAAATCACTTAAAAAGAGAAGGGAAATAGGAAAAGAGACTGGGCCAAAATGGGGTGGCACAATTCATCAGCTGGTAAAGCGTTGGAATCACGGTTCTGAGGTCCCGGGTTTAATCCCAGACCCGCCTGTGTGGAGTTTGGATGTTCTCCCCGTGCCTGGGTGGGTTTCCTCCGGGCACTCTGGTTTCCTCCCACATCCCAAACACATGCAACATTAATTGGACACTAAATTGCCCCTCGGTGTGAATGCGAGTGTGACTGTTTGTCTCAATGTGCCTTGCGATTGGCTGGCAACCAGTTCAAGGTGTACCCCGCCTCCTGCCCGTTAACAATTGAACCCTCCGTACAGGGCACTTAACCACGCCTCCTAAAGTGACGTCATGCCACGTGCGCTGACGTAAGACAAACAGTAAAAACGGCAAATACAATACATTCTTAACTGAGAGAGACGCCATGCTTCTGATTTCATTCAATCATTCACACGTAGCAATGTTATGCTAGCGAAGAACGTTTCATTCATTTTTACGAGACGTGTATTAAAAATCAAATTTAGGGCATGTCTTCATGCAAACACAGTCTGGTTAAGCTTCGACCGCGAGCCAGCAAGAAAGCGACACGTTTTTGCAGTCCGATCGTCGCTAAATATCGCTCAACAAAGAATAAGTGTGTCAATCGATCACACGTAGCGGTGTTATGTTAGCGAAGAACGTCTCATTCATTTATACGAGACGTGTATTTAAAATCAAATTTAGGGCATATCTTCATGCAAACACAGTTTGATTAAGCTTCGACCGCGAGCCAGCAAGAAAGCGACACGTTTGTGCAGTCCGATCATCGCTAAATATCGCTCAACAAAGAATAAGTGTGTCAATCGATCACATGTAGCGGTGTTATCCAAGCGAAGAACTTTGAATTCATTTATACGAGACATGTATTGAAAATCAAATATAGGGCATACCTTCGTGCAAACATGTCTTCCGGTTGATATTAGATGGATTTAGTTGATGATGCGGTCTTCCACAAAGTTTGATCCATCGAAGGCATTTTTCGTACTGGGTCTTCGGTTTTGGAAAGGGTACGAATCGAACTTCACCAACTAGCCTTTCAGGATACCTGTCGTCACAATTACAAAGTCCGTGACTCCACCTCTTAACCATATTTTTTGTTAAATAACCCAAATATGCGATAAAACGCTAACAAAACCTATACTGGACCATGCAATGTTGTCTGAGAAAATGGCGGGAGCAAAAACGGGTTTTGGTTTATGCAGATCTCTGCCCTCTGATTGGTCAGTGACGCAGATTGCGCAATTTCCACGGAGGGGTCTATTGGGATAGGCTCTAGCACTCCCCGTGACCTTCATGAGGATAAGCGGCGAAGAAAAAGGATGGGCCAAAATGGCATCCAATGGTAAAGTTGTACGGCAAAAACCGCTGCGGACCACACAGAACACAAAGGTTCGTCTTGCTTTTGCAGAAAAACGTCTGAATCATTCCCAATCATTTTTGAGAATGTTATATGGATTGATGAGATGAAAGTTGAGCTTTTTGATAGGGGTGTGTCCCGTTTCATCTGGTGTAAATTTAGCCTGAAAAAGATCATACCAAAAGTCCAACGTGATGGTGGCGGTGTGATGGTTAGCTACATGAATTTTACCATATGCAATGCATTGGGTCGGTCGTGTAAAAATATAAAAGCACCTTTGCCAGATTGCTCCTGCAATATTAAAAGCATCTGAATGTTGCAAATGTAATGGAAAGGATTTTTCTTTTAATTCAGGGCCAGGTACCAACTCCCTTGATTTGAAACGTGCTTGTTAACGTGTCTTATTTAGTGGATGAACGGGGCGTAAATGAAAACTGAAAAAGGGAATCGTGCTGGGAGAGGTGAAAGGAAAAGGTCAGGTTCCACCGAGATTTGAACTCGGATCGCTGGATTCAGAGTCCAGAGTGCTAACCATTACACCATGGAACCTCGGCTGGCCGACCCCACGGTAAAGTTTCGTTTTCAAAGTCTTCAGAGGCGGTCCCCGTCTCATTATTCGTTAAACAAAAATCATACAAAAAAAAAAAAAACAACAACATGCTCGGAAACGTTTTGTACAAAGTGACAAAATCTGCGTCACCACGAAGTAAACCAGGATTTTGTGTGTCTGTGCTCAAATATGGATAAGTTTTACAATTGATTGATACTGTGGGTTTGTCTAAATGGACGATTGTGTCACCAGCGGTATATGCCGACGTTGCGCATGACATAATTGTCAAGTTCTGAGAACTGGTTGAAAAAATAGAACATACAAATGTTCTGTGTCATTACAGTCCGAAGTAAAGAGAAAGGCATTCAGCTGCCTTCACCTAACACTCCCTGTGAATGTCATTTTGACCGATGATAACGCGAGTACAACCACAATTTGAATCCCATTTCATAGCACTTATTTTGGCAATATTTCTTTCTTTCTAACAACAGTTTTTTTGTTTTATGTTTTCCTGCACAGAGGCAGACTTGCCCCCAACTTCAACCCCCACCCCCCTGCGCATGCATACTCACACTCACATGCAGACGCGTGGCTCGGTGAATGGAAAAGTACTGGACAAAGCAGCACGAGGGGTTCGTGTTCATGTACTATCGCAAACCAGTGGCAGCCCCCCTCGTGTCTCTGCACGGACAGAACCGACAACAACCCTTGAGGAGTCCCTCGAGAACAAATTCAATTTCACAACCTGTTATAGTTTAGCAAAGCCACGTGCAAAGTGGCTTTTCAACAACCGACCAGATGTCAGGGTCCACGCAGCTTGACTGTTGTAGAGTTCGGTACCTTGCTCAGGGGCACCTCCGCAGCTGTTTTTTTTTTTTTTGTTGTTGTTTGTTTGTTTTGTTTCTCATGCATCGTTTCTTTGTAGAAACTGAACTTGACGCTCTGGTTCCAAAGTGTTTGCAGACAACTGCTCCCACCGGTGGTCCCAAGATAGAGGAGATATTAAATGTCCTGTATTTTGGTTATTAAGACCTCCATATAAAGTGACTCTAACATAGAACCAAGAATAACATCTCGGTTTTGTGGTCCGATTGTCAAGAAAAGGCCTCTCCGGCAGCTACATCTGTTGGACCCAGTTTTGGATCTGCTTTGTCCATATTTGGCTAATACTGACCCACTTTTGCTCTGATTGGTTGATTGAGAGCACATGTGCATGCTACGTTGACAGCGCTGGCTCAGCGGGGGGGAAAAAATGTAGTGCATATGCCGGAGCAATAACTTTATATGGCTAAATGCAGTGCTACTGCACATCGACAGTAGCCAGTGGCATTGTAAGATCTCGGAGAAAGTGGAGTACTCAATGGTAAGTGACTTTATGGGGCAATGAAAAACAAATCCCGGCAGTCTGTTTGAATGTCAAACTAGCGGCCAATGGCATGTTCCCAAAACCAACAGGAACAGGAAGTGGGACAGACACACGGCACAAAAGAACACGTTAGAAAATATTTAAAGGTGAAACAGTCCATGTTTGTGGTCACCAATGCTCTGCTTCAACATGCTATGATATGCTGCTATGCCATTTTGGTCTATGGTGGTGTTTCCCCGATACAGGAAATTGAGTAATTTTTTCCATAAACAGTGTAAAAACGGGTGGATGTTCAAATTAATATCAACGCTCGGTCTGGTCTAAATGTGTTTCAAAGGATTTGGTGCTGATAGACAAAGATACCGCACCTGGGGTTGTGTCCTCTGCGTGAAGGCCTTGGCGGGACTCGGATGTCAGGTCTCAAGTGACAGCGAGCGGGTGACATTCCAGATCAACCGCTCGAGATTAGCGGGCCCGACTACGTCATCGGGAGGGCGCGTTCGAATCGGACAAATGATAACGCCGAGGGTGCTAAAGTTGTCTAGATTTGCAATGAACTTTGCTGGCAGAGAATGAAATGAAGATAAGAAATCGAATGGTGACTATCTTCTTCTTTTCCTTTCGGCTTGTCCCGTTAGGGGTCGCCACAGTGTGCCATCTTTTTCCATCCAAGCCTATCTCGTGCATCTTCTTCTCTAACACCCACAGTCCTCATGTCCTCCCTCACCACATCCATCCACCTTTTCTTTTGGTCTTCCTCTTGCTCTTTTGCATGGCAGCTCCATCCTCAGCACCTTTCTACCAATACCCTCACTCTCTCGCCTATGGACATGTCCAAACCATCAAAGTCTGGTCTCTCGAACCTCGTCAAAAAACATCCAACTTTGGCTGTCCCCCTAATGAGCTCATTTCTAATCCTATCCAACCTGGTCACTCCGAGCGAGAACCTCAACATCTTCATTTCTGCCACCTCCAGTTCTGCTTCCTGTTGTTTCTTCAGTGCCACCGTCTCTAATCCGTACATCATGGCCAGCCTCACAAATGTTTTATAAGCTTTGCCCTTCATCCTAGCAGAGACTCTTCTGTCACATAACACACCAGACACCTTCCGCCAGCTGTTCCAACCCGCTTGGACCCGTTTCTTCACTTCCTTACCACACTCGATCAAACAGTAACTATAAAGCTTCGATATCGCTTGTTCTCATGAGGGCAACCCAGAGCCGACCCCAACCCAACTTTTTCCGAGAACTCGTGTGGGCTCTGGACTGGTTCCCAGTCACTCGCAAGACACGTACAAACAAACAAGACTCTTTGTAAATATTCTCACTCATCCAAGTCGTTTCATTTTCAGGGCGTCGCGATGCATTTTGAAGGAGATGTGATGGAGTTCAACAAATTAGCCGAAGTCATTGGAGACTTATGCAATATTTAGAAAAGATCCTCCACCTTCCAACGTCTTTCCAGACATCTGTTTCATGTTTCAAGAGCCTCTTACATGACTCATACAGTACTTTGCAGGGCTTTCTAAAATGCAAACGGTACACTCGCGTCGTCCCACTCTCCCCAAAACCGCACGTTGTAGGCTAATTGAAGAATCTAAATTGTCCAAAAGTATAAACGTGAGCCCGAATGGCGGCGTGTCGATTGTCTGGCAACCAGTTCGCGGAGTCACTCAAAATAGCCCAAATCTGTGAGCTTTAAAGGCCATCCAAGAAAGAAGACATAGATATTGACGCTTTCCAGGGAATCGAGACGAGCCGACGCAAGCCGGGGGAGCAGCAGCAGCAGATGCTGTGAAACTTGAGATTGCGTCTCTTTATTTGGGCCGTTTGTTGATTGCATCCACTTGTTATAAATAGTCAGAAAGTAAAACAAGTAAGAAGCAGTTTTCTTTTCCGGTCAATCCTGCTCCTTGAAATCAGTGCTGAATCAAACAGCTGCTAAGCTTCTTTTATACTGCTTTTATGATTCGCTTTTTTTTTTTTTTTTTTTTAACCCAGTGAGATTATATGACATTTTAACATTCTCTGCCCTCTTCTCTCTCTACATGTGCTGGACTTTGCGGCGTTATCGTCTTCTGGATAATGTTTTGGACTGTGTAGAGCAGATAAAAATGGCATCTGAGCCAAAGAGGACAAGCACAGACCCGTCTTATCGGTCAGCCGCAGACTTTGCGTATCAAAAAAAATACAATAGAAATCGCTTGCCTTCGCTGTTTGTTCACCTCCGACTGCAAGTCATTTACAAACCGTAATTTCCGGCCAACAAGCCGGGACTTTTTTCACTGTGGTTTATGCAGTGATGGGGCTAATTTGTGCATTTTTTTATAACGCCCGTAAGGGGGCACTCCAGTGGAAAAGATAAGAATGAGACCGGTGGAATATATGTGCCAAGGAAGTGATTTTTACCAGCCCTGTTAGTGCAGCCTTAGCGCCGAGCTAGGATGTTGCTGCTGTGTTACTGGCGTGTCTGAGTGATCTTTACTGGTAAGGTTTATTTTAACCGGCCCTGTTAGCGTTAACGCTAGCGCAGCGTTAGCGCTATCTTTAGTGCGGCATTATCGCTTGCGTTAAAACTCTTTCTGTATAACATCTTTCTTTGTAAATATCTCGTGTTTGAATGTCGGTTTCAATGTGGGCACTTGCGTTTTTTACACAGCTGCGGCGTACGCATGTACCAAATGGTATTTCCTTTACAAATGTACTCGGTGAGGCTTGTAACAAGGTGCGCTCTTGTAGGCCCGGAATTACGGTACTTCAGAAGTGATAGAACAAAAGAAAAATCCATCCATCCATTTTCTTAGCCGCTTATCCTCACGAGGGTCGCGGGGAGTACTGGCGCCTATCCCAGCTGTCAACAGGCAGGAGGCGGGGTACACCCTGAACTGGTTGCCAGCCAATCGCAGAGCACATAGAGACAAACAGCCGCACTCACAATCACACCTAGGGGCAATTTAGAGTGTCCAATTAATGTTGCATGTTTTTGGGATGTGGGAGGAAACCGGAGTGCCCGGAGAAAACCCACACAAGCACAGGGAGAACATGCAAACTCCACACAGGCGGGGTCGGGATCGAACACTGGACTTCAGAACTTTACAGCTGTTTTTTTTTTTAAACCGGCCCTGTTAGTGCGGTACTAGTGTTAGCGTGGGATTGGCATTAGCATTAGCGTGGCGCTAGCGTTAGCACGGCGCTACCATTAGCGTTAGCGCGGCGGCACTAGCGATAAACTCTCTATGTACCATCTTTCTTTGTAAATATCTCATGTTTCATGGTGAGTTTCAATGTGGGCACTCGCGGCTTTTACGCAGCTGCAGCGTATGTATGTACCAAATGGTATTTCCTTTACAAATGTACAGGGTGAGGCTTACAACCAGGTGCGCTCTGTAGCCCGGGTATTACGGTTAAAAAGTGCCCAAAGCACTGCGACATTTCATCGCTGGTTGAAAAGTTAAACGTCAGAGGGTTTACGTTGTTTTAAAAGAATCCAAAATGGGGATTAGCGGAAGTTTCACAGACATGATCTCGTTTTAACAAGTCAGGCACTTAATCCTCACTTGCTTCGGCAGTATTTAGTTAACACTTCTGTCCAGCAACATTTTTGGATCCGTACAAATAGACATTCTCCTCGCAAGTCTCCATATTGAACTCAAACAACAACATCCGGAAACTTGTTGTGCAGGGTCCAAGAGTGACCGTCAGGGAGGAGGGTGTACAGATTGAGATTTTTCACAACTTGGGATATGTTTTCACATCCCCTATTTTATTTTTACCATTCATCTGATTTTTTTTCAAATATATTTTTACAACTCACAAAGAAATTTCCCTGCAGTCGTGACAAAGAAAGCAAAGGAGCTAGCAGTCGTTTTTTTTAAATCGGCTTTTATTCTGACAGAAGCTCACCCCATGGGGATTTACATTATTCGATTACAAAGTAGGACCTTGCCAAGCGGCAAGAGAGAACAGCCTTCACCAAAGTTCAGTAAACATACTGACAACTGACATGCATAATAGTATAAAACCACATACAGACAAGGAGGGAGAACTAAAACAGAGCTTGCTGTTTATTCAAAAACTAAAAACCAGTTAAAGGTGTCAACGGGTGACCTTTGGAAAACTCAAAACGTCGGAAATAGAATATGACTGCCCTAAAAATGACCAAATAAATGCAAAATGCCACACATGTACTCCACAATTAAGGCATATTCTTCCCTCAGTAGGGACGGCTGGCTGAATATCGGAAGTTGCATGTAGTGCGTTGGCAGCAGTGTTCATCGTGATGGCCGCAACGACGTGTGACGCCGTAACGCTGCTGCTGAAAAGTGCAGGCCAATCATAAAAGGCCAAATCTCAACATAAAGTGATAACAGGTCTACATTCATTTTTTTTTTCCCATTAAAATCGAGGATGAATTTTTACGGAGACAATTGTTCACTTGAGATATAAATACACATTTGTGTTGTTCCTCTAAAACTAACAACGCATGGCAATCCACCTTGATATAAAAATAAGTCAATGTACAAATTGTGATTAGGCTGTACAAGTGTATAATACATTTAGAACTCACATCTATTAAAAAAAAAAAAAAGATGCATGCAACGAGTTCTGCTTTGATTCTACAAGTATTTGGAAAATAGATTTTGAGCATCTGTTAATTTGTTTGAAATGACTTTCAGTCTTGTGCTGAGCTCTTGAGCTACGACACGAGCAATTCACCCCGTTTTGCGGTATCGATTGAATCAACGCCAACAGGTGAAGGGAGACCAGTGTCCAGTGATATTTCAATAAATGCTTCTTTAGATTGTCCTCGTTGGAGGCGCAGAACAATACAGTGATGAAACCAAGTGAAGGCTCATCATCATTCTCTCCTTAAAAGATATCAAAACAATGTTTCAATAGTGTTTCTGCACACTTGGATGCAGGTTGCGTGTGTTAGCATTTGCTTACATTGCACTGCCAGCAATGTGACCGAGAGCAGTCAGGCAGGGTGGGACAACCTGGTTTGGGATTTGGGTGGGGGGGTTTCTCTCATTATCACAGCTTTGAAAAATAATACAACGGGAGGTTTCCAACCGGCTCGGCTTTGTTGACAGTGCTTCAGCTTGAGAATGACGTTTTTCACATTATAGACGCGTTCACATAACTGGTGATGCTTTCATTGCGTAGACTGTCAAAGAACAGTCTAGTCAAGTTTAATTCATTTTTTTCCTTTTTTTTTTTTTTTAATAAGGGTACCTTGCCGTTTTATGCTGACAAGGCTACAATGCAACATGTTGGAACAGCGAGGTTGTTGACAAGTTGTACAGTAAAGTACGAGTGTTTCTCCGGATGTGAGCCAGCGCCAGTATACATGAAAATCGTTTGGAGTGTGAATGCAAACAAAAGTGTCGGCAATACCACAAGAAATTGATTTAGTGATGAAGATTGCCTTTTTTTTTTTTGCAGTTCTATTTCTGGAGTGACAATTTGGACTGGTATATGTAACAAGAAGACCTGTAGAACCTGTAAAATTGCAATGTGGAACTATAAACCATTTATTTTTCAGTTGGACTGAATATACCTTTTTCTTGTGCAGACGGCCAAAAAAAAAGTGTTGCATGTGCACTTTATCAAGGGACATTTGAATTTTAAAAAAAGGAGCATGATAAAATATCTTTCTACAGATCTGTACAAATCCAAAATCCATGAAAAATAAAACAATTTCTAAATTCCAATACTTCTCTTTTCCAAATGGAAATGATTTTAAAAGGCTGCACTCGTGTCCATTTCAGAGATGTGTGATTTATCTGATAAGGCTCAGTTATTATTGGATGTTTTTAATAAAATCACATTCGATATGCTATACTGGTTAATGGGTACTATCATACACAAACTAAGATGACATTTTATACATTTTTTTTTTTTTTTTTTGGTTTTTGGTGTTGTTTTGTTTTGTTTTATTCGTTTTAGAAGGAAGCTGAAAATAAAGATGGGTGCCAGAGGACTCCAGGGACATCACGCCAATGTGGGTCTGTACAGTATGTGACGCAAATTCACCGATTCTGTCCAGATTCTCTTGACAGTGTGAAGCCCCTGTTGTTAATGGCCCTCTGCCAACTGCTGGCCCGGCAGACGAGCGCGTCCGCCTCCCGTCACGGCCCATCTTTTGCGTGCGAGGCCCCTCAGCAGCTGGTGGTGGTGGTGGTGTCCAGTAGCTGCTTGGATACGGAGAGCTCTTCGTTGTCTTCACGGGTCCTCTGTTCGGCGGGCTTGTTTTGCTTGGCTTTGACCTTGTACACATCCCACTTCTCAGGCAAAAGCCCTCTGTTGAAAATTTGGTCCGTCACCCACGAGACGAACACGATGGTGGCCAGCGAGCCGAACATGATGACTGTGCGGAAGGGGAAGAACTGAGTGAGCTTGCCCTCGGCGTTCAGCCGGCAGTTGGGAAAGTGGATGATGGGCGGCAGGCTGACGAGCGGCTCCCCGCTCAGGATTCTCAACGTGATTCCCATCAGGAAGCCAAAAGTGGCCCCGTAGCCGTTTGACTTCTTGAAGAAGAGGACGCAGACCAGCTGAGGGAACATGATGGTGTAGGACATGTCCACGCCCACGAGCCAGAACACCAGCACGCTGCTGTCCAAGAAGGTGAGGCCGGCGCCGGCCAACCCGACGACCACCACCGAGATACGGATCACCCACTGCATCTCACGGTCTGACGCCTGAGATCAGAGACAGAAACAGCGCTTCAAAATGTGTTTTTCAAGAAAACTGAAAATAAGACAAAACAGGCCTATAGCGACGTAGATTATTTTAATGTATCAACTTTTAATTTTTTAAACAGAATTTCAAATCTTTGAACGGCATTTCGATCTCTTCTGGAGATAAAACTGAAACAACCGAGCGGTTCATTTATGAAAATGTCTGATGTTTACAGGTCCAAATCAGGTGATGACACAGCTGATTTCTATCTCAAAATAACGACCCATTCATGGCTATTACTTAAAGGGGAAATCCACTGGTTTCGCATCCAATAGTTCATGTAATATGTCCCCTATTTTGACAATGTGATGTTAAATCCTCACTCGTTTAATGTTTTGAGAAGATTTTTTTATCGACAAGTCCGAATTTTCGGGGGTGCTGCCATTTTCACAAGACCTATGTGGACAGATGTGACGTGTAATGTGTCGTTCCAAACGCTCGATTACATGGGGACACCATTTATGCCCAGCACAGATTTCTCGGATTTATCCTCATGTGAAGAAATAGTAGTATCGGTTGATCGGGAAGACAGAGGAATACTTTCATACAGATTTGAAACTATGGCTGTAATTAATGTTGAATGTTCGAGTGGTTCTTCGGAGTGTGACTACTCGGAGGTCCACGCGCGACTTAAGTGCGTAAACAAAGGCCCCCGGGAGCTCCGGCCCGCCAGCCGCGGATGGTTCTACAGACGGGAATGATGCGGAGCCTGACGAGCAAGCTCCGGCGGCGGAGGCCTTTAGCCTCGCTTCGGCGTCCGGGGCTAACGGCCTGCGCCACCTGGAGGCTCGGCTCGCAGCTGCGGCATAAATGCTGTCCCCTGTAATCAAGTCTTTGTTGCGGCACAGTACACGTCACATCCGCGCACGTGGGTCATGTGACTCGCAAAAATGGCAGCGCCCCTGAAAATTCGTAATTGTCGATAAAAATCTTCTCAAAACACTATGAAATGAGAGAGGATTTAACATCACATTGTCAAAATAGGGGACATATTACATGACCGATTGGAGCCACTGTTCAAGCAAACCAGTCAAATTCCCCTTTAATATAATTATTTCCTTTCATATACATAGTTCCATACCAACCATAACGTTACGTATAGTTGCAGTTTTCTTTGATGCACTTCAAGGTACTAGCTAAAATGTTGCCTTTATTAGGCTAATAATACTCACTTTCAGTGTAATTTGCAGTAGTGTATAACAGAAACATCTCATACTGAGTGTTGTTTCTAATACTTTATTATCTTAGTTGCATACAGAGCGTTAACAGCTCTTTGTATATACAACTAAAACCACAATAATGAAGATGTAGTTTTAAATTACCGTTCTCTACCAAGGTCAATCAAAAGTGAACATTATTATCTGTATAAAAGCAATGTTCTGTCTGGGTCACATGAAGATAAAAACTTTACTTGTAGGATACATAGCAATATAATGTGTTTCAAATACAACTACAGTTACTCAAAAACACATGTACTATTTACACACAAGTGCATGATGGGTTTGTTCATAATACTCCAGCAACCGCATCTGTTTAAAAAAAAATAATAATAAAAAAAAAAAAAGCACACATCTGTGATATCCTCACCTGCTTCCGGATTATGTTCTTGTAGATATTGGACGAGAACAACGACGCGGAAGACAGCAGGGCCGAGTCCATGGAGGACATGACAGCGGCAGCTACGGCTCCGATCCCGATGATCGACACGTAGGTGGGTGTGAGGAACTGCAGGGCGATCGGGAGGATAGAACCTGCTTCGCCGCGCTCATATGGAGTCGGCAGTCCGTAGAGCGTCGAGTTCCAATCTGGGGAACGGTTCGATGAAGAGATAACGTCGGGAATGAGGAAGAGTTACAAATGGAAAATTCTTAAAGGCTCCTGCAATGACCGCAAGTGTGTTTTGGTGTACCAGTAGATGCAGCCACAGCTCCCACGAGGATCGAAGGGATACCCAGCACCAGGCAGAAGGCCGAGGAGGCAAAGCAGGTCATTTGAGCCTGGGTGTAAGATGAGGCTGCCAGGATCCTCTGGTAGAACGCTTGGTAGGCCAGACCACCGAGAGCCTGTCACAGTGAATAATACAGAATACAATATTTCCGCTGCCATACGTCTAATGAACCCTGGGAATTCACAGCTGGCATCAATTTCATTCGAAAGCTCCTTTTGAGGCGAGAGTCATAAAAGCCAGCATATTGCGTGTCATGAGCTATTTTCACTGTCCGGTGTGTATTTATATAGTCGTCCGTGACTCACCAGGAGCATGAAGTCGTCAAACCACTTGCCGGCTTCGTCCAGGCTCACCGTGCCAACCCAGGGAGCCTGGTAGGACTGGTTGTAGGCCGTCAGCGAAATGTCCAAGGAGTGAGGGTTGGTCAACAGGAAGGGGACACACACCCACTGTGTGCACAAACACAAAACTAAGCTGATCTGATTATGCTCTTAGCGGAGGATGTTTGCAGTCTGTCTGGAAATTACACACAAGTCTCAGCCAAGGCGTGATCCGAATGCTACATCGTGTTTCGAGACGACTATCAAAGAATCGCGGAACTGGGAAACTCGTGTACGGCTGATAAATCCCAGAAGAAAAAAAAAAAAAAAACAACACACTTTCAATTCAACAACAACTCTGCAAAGCGCATCTGCTCATAACGATCATGAACTTCCATGACAGAAGCTAAATATAGCCCGCGGCGGGATTCGTCAATCAGCTCCTCTTACGATGATGAAGACCTTTTCAGCTCAAACATTATTTAGGCTAATTAATCATGTGGGGCGTATGCGCAAGACTGCTACGGTGGCAACAAATAGAAAATAAGAGCTACTCTGGCAGCTGTTCCTAGATGGCGACGTTGTTAGCCATTAGCTCATCGGGAGTTAAAGTAGGTTACCAGCCGGCGTAGCCCGGTTCCTCAACCACAAATTGCAGTTACAATTACTTTTTATCACTAAAATTTCCTCCCATTATCTTATTTTGACTGTTGTGATTATTTATATTTGCAAGTATTAGGGAACTAAAGAAAAAATAATAATCACAATTGAAGAAAAAAAAAAAGACGGAATGTTACATTGTTCGGTTCAGTAATTCTATCCGCTGTAAAATTCTACACCATATTACTCTTGTACTTTTTTTTTGTTCAAATACTCCATTGTAGACGGTGGTGATCATCAACAACTGCTGGGAGGAACAACGGCGGCCTCGATTATTCTGCTCGTCTGCATATATTGCGTGACTGAGCGAAAGCAAGCGTATGGAGCCCACCAAACCCAACTTTTCCAACCATGCCGGGCTGAGTAAGGGGGACCACTAAGCGCTCACATCCATAAAAAAGTCCAGATGGGGGATGTGAAATGCGCACTCTATAGTTTAATGGAGTGTGAGTACTTCCTAATCGTTTGGTGATGCATAAATGTTTCACATATGCTTCACATTTCAGTCTCTCATAAACGCTTGAGTCATGATAGGATACTCGTGCGCTGTTAAATTATGGGTGGGTTGGAGCATATTGCGGCTGACTTTGGGAGAAACTTAAGGATATGACGGGAAAAAGGGAGATGCAGAAGAATTTAGCATTGCAGAAGAGGAAGGTAGCCAGTGAAGAAGCTATAAAGCTATGAAATAAAAATAGAGCCAAAGAAGTTTTTTGGTCACACAGAAATCCACAAGAGTTACTGTATAAACAAATATGAGTAGTTTTAACTAAATCATGACATGATATTTGAATTATGAAAGGCATTTTTTACAAAAAAAGTGAAAATAAAACAATGTTAATCCAGCGGGGATCAAACTCGGGCTTGCAAAATCATGAACAGCCACTGCTAATTCCAAAGGCTCTAAAAACTCAGCAATGCAGTCATAGTAGCTAAAGTGGCCGGAGGGAGGCCATCTTTGCTCCTTGAACCGGCCAAAAAGCAAGGCTTGCGTTCTCAGCGCGGGCAATAATTTAATATGACGTCTTACCTTCAGAATTACTATGAAACCGTCTGTCCTCGAATAAATAGTTATTCCACTCTCTGAGTCAGCTATTTTCAACAGCTGCCAATTTGCAGACTGGCTGGCGTGAGAATGGAGCCGGAAATGACTTGGGCTGACCTGGCTTCCATTCATGGGTGTGGCGACTTTTAACATTACAAGCGAACGGAGTGCTGGAAATTGCCATTATCTTTCTTATTGTACATGACCCCATTAAACATTTCATTTTGTTTTCCATATCCCACAAGGGTGACGGGTGTGCTGTAACCCATCACATCTAACTCTGGGCGAGAAGCAGGACACACCCTGTCAGCTATTTTTCAGGGGAGATACAAACAAACAACCATTCACACTCACATTCCCACCAACAGGTAATTTAGAGTCTTCAATTAACCTACTGTGCACGTCTTTGGCATGTGGGAGGAACCCTGAGTACCTGTGGAAAACTCCACAGGCAGGGCTGGGATTTGAACCATCGTCCTCAGAACTATGAGGCAGATGTGCTCATCAGTCGGCAACTGTTCCTCCACTGCACATGCTACACATTTAATGTGTTACAGCAGGGGTGCTCAATGCGTCGATCGCGGTAACGGTGCGCCCCCCCCCCCAAAAAAAAAAACATCAGCCAATGTTCACGTGCGTGCACAATTGTGCACCGCTGATGCAGTCACTTCGCAGATATTCTGCGTTGCGCGCAAAAAAACAAAAAAATCCATTGCGAATTGAAAGTATAACATACAGCTATTCCGTTTGTGGCATTTTGCAACGTGATTCAATGACTGAAGGATGACTGGTTGTTACATCCAATGGCACAATTCACATAAGTACTGTAAAAAAATATGAAAAGAATAAGCCGCTAGTTTCTTTTAGGCAACACAAGGAACTTTCTCTAACAACGACCGCTGCTCCGGCCCACTCTCTTTTCCTATTTTACCTTACAGCCCCCCCACACCACCACCACGCTTTTTAGACGTACACTCATAATTACAAATGTTACAGTACTTACGCAGCCCATCAATGTGTTTTAAAATGACAGCGTCCACCACCGCTGCTTTGGTTAGCAACACAGTCTGGCCAACGTAGAGCAAAGACGAGCTAGATATGCTGCTTATGTTTACTTTCGATATTAATGGAGAAAGTTACAAAAAGAAATGCTGTTGTTTTTACATGCAATGACTGTCGGAGTATGTGAATAATTGAAGAAAAAGTGGTTAAACTGGATGAGATTTTCTCTTTTCCGAGTGGGAAAGGTTTGGTGTGTCATTTTAAAATTCAACCTTGGCACAGCCTGATCCAGGATGAAAGCACAGACAATAAAATGCGCATAAAGATAATTCAGTATTTTAAATGTAGGAGGCAACATAACATTAACCTTAAAACGGTTTGGATTCATCATCATCACCATCATCCCCACCCCCGTCGTCGGTAGCTCGCGAGAGGCTGGCTGCTTGAAAAGTAGATCTCGGGGTAAAAAAAAACTCTGGGCACCCCTGTGTTATAATAATGGCAAATGTCCCCCTAAACTGAAAGTGATGTCATGAGACAACCAGATATAAAAACTCATTTGGCTCACTTCATCCTGCTCATACAAAAATAAAGATACACATCATTTGTAATCATTTAAAATAATATCCTCTCTAATTTTATTTACTTTTGTATTTTTCAATGTGAGTGAAAAATGTGTGTAAATGAAAGGTTTAATCCAGCAAGTCTTCTCTGAACTGGGCTTCTTTTCTGATAATGCTCAGCAGGCAAACAAAGAAAAAGTTCTCGAACTTAGCGACTGCAAGACAATGAACAGATGCTCCGTACCAGGCTGATGAAGATGAGGATGAGCTGGATCACATCTGTATAAGCCACAGAGTAAAGCCCTCCCAAGAGCGTGTAGATAATGGCAACCACGGCGGAGATGATAATGGAATAGGCGTAAGAGAGGTCCAGGATCACAGCCATAGTTCCACCTGGAACAAAACAGCATAGTGATGAGCGCCGGAGGACGGATGAGGCGACGCTTGCAACATTCATTTATCACTGGAGACACATGCAACATATTTTTATTTTTTTTGACGGGTTTAAGTTATCATCTCCTCAACCTCTCTTTTGTTTTTAGATCGCTTCTTTCACACGACACACAGACAACACAACACATACAGTACATGCATCCACTTTTAACGAGCCATGTAATTGCATGTATTTTTTGGTCTTGTTATTTAATTCATATGCTGAGTAAAAAAACTACAACCATGTATTACAACTGCATAACGTAGCATTGCCTTACTAGTCATTTAGGTCAATAATGTTACAAGTGGGCAGAGAAAGTTTTGTATTAAAGATCTTTAAAATAAATCCTAAAGCAGCAAGCAGACATAAAGCAATAATATTAAAAACAACCATAAGAACAGAAGCAGCCTATTGATTGTGACTCCAAAACCCTTCATAATAGAAACTGATCATTACAGATTCAAAATAATAGTTGAAAAAAAAAACCAAAAACAGACAAACATAGGCTTGTTCAAGTAATGAAACAACTGAAACTGTAAAGAATGAGTGAATGCAAATAAGTGAATAAGAAAAAAAAAAAAGACATCTTGTTACTCAAACAAGGCAAGCAAAACGTCACTACCTTTACTGTCTCTTCTCCCACATTGCCAGGGTCCCCCCAGCCGTAGCCTGCAGCCACACCACAACAATGCCCTTAAACAGAGAAGTGTCAGATCTGCACCATCTATCGGCACTTAGCACCCTCTGACCTACTGAGCCCACCCCGGACTGAGCCCAGCACACTTTTTGACAAACCACTTTCCCGCTTCTTTGGATTGAATGGTCGCTTGACTGCTACAGTTTGGCTCGTTCACTCTTCTTTTCCACGCCCACCCTTCCCACTGAATGCATTAGTCATATTAGTCCATTAGTCTTTATGCACCTGCACAAGCCCTTACCTATGAACCTTTACATAACTTGGACTGCAGTCAATGGTTTGTTCACACTTGGCACCAAAATGCCAAAATGTGCGACGTGAGCTCAGTGTAATGGTTTTAAAGCACGAGACATTCACGTGTGCTGAGTGACATAAAATGAAACTCTGGGTGACCGATCTCCCCAACGCCGCAGGGACCTCTATTTGCTTTGAAAAAAAAAAAAAACAAACAAACAAAAAACATTTCCTCTTTCACTCCAAGTATTCGTACTGCACAAATGAAGCAAGCCTATTGTGAGTGTACTGATGTTTTGGGGACAAAAGATAAACCTGATAAGGAGAAAGCGGTCTCCTTACAGGGCACTAATGTACTGCTGGATGCCAATAAATGGATCAAATGGCCCCAATAATATTTCTAGATGCCTTTAAGAGAAGACTAATGAAAAAAAAGTTGTGTTTGTTTTCCCTGAAACAGTACTTTTTATTTCAATGAATCTGCGTGGCCTCGCTATATTTGACCTAACTATGCATGCCAAGATGACGCCGTGCAATACTTTTTTTAAATTACTAATAATCATAGCTAGTTCTTGAATTTAGATCCAGGAAGAAAAGCGAGGTCCTATTCCGATACCAGCTGTGGACTCAATCACTTTGGATCCTCAGTTTCTTATTTTACTTGAGCTGCGGTCGTCCATGACATAACATTGGCTGCATCGTAATGCGTTCCTCGCTTTCCGATTTTAGGGGCATATCTATTATCTCGTGCGTTGAGCTGTGGCCTTCCCCGCGCACTAAATTTAGCAAAAGGCGGAATGACAATCGGGGGGCCTTTTTGGCTCCATGTGCTGCATTAGGGTAGGCCACAGAAAAAGGGCTATTCAAATACCTCATGTTTTTTGTTTTAATATCCTGTGCCTAGCCAGATACACGACTGACTGAGTGAAGAAACACATGTACACATGCATGCACACACAAACATACACTACTTTCTACACAATTATCTGCCCTGTACCCATTTCCTTTCCTGCAAAAATGTGACCGTGGCAGTGTACTGTTGATACTAGATGAGCCCTGACAGGATGTAAAGTCTGCCTTATTGTAAAGTTCTATCCCACACTAAATTGTAATATAAAAAGCAGACCAATGATGCCGAGTGTATAGAACAGATTCAGTAAAGTTTACAGTACCCTAAGCCAAAAGCTGAGCATACTGCCTAGTCTAGAGCACTTTGTATGCAACTGCTTTTGTCTGTGTGTGTGCAACTGTGTATCAAGCTACGTTCAAATTTGGGATGCACAGCAGGTCCTCCAAATGTCAGGGGGTTTAACTGAGGAGTGAAGGGTCCAACCAGAGGCGAAATTGGTTGAACTGGTTTGGACAAAAATGGGCTCATGTGGCGTGTCGGCACGGTCAACAGAGCTACCATGGTGACTCAAAGACAGATTTCACATGTACAAACATTATACAAACACACACAAGTACACGCACACATACAGATACACACGACAGTATGCAAAGGCATGGATCATTTGACTCGACAGCAACAACCTGGTTTGAATAATTGATCACCTTTCACAATCAACAGGCTGCTCGATGTTTAACCCGCTTTTGCAAATACCACTGGAAAAGAAGACAGCATTAAAACACACACACAAAAACATGACGTACACCCACACCCACACCCTCACACACACACACACCCTCACACACACACACACACACACACACAGACACACACACACACACACACACAAAAGCACATGGGCACTGCAGTTTTCACTTTCATCCACCATAATCCTCACATAAACAAACACTGCAACATACAGGATAAAGAAATAACAGGAGGAATCACAGTGCAAAACATTATGGCTTATAATGAAAAATGTAACAACAAATTTAAAAGACATTGTAAAAATCTCATCAATGCAAGTGAAGTCATACTGGACGGCAGGTTAACGTGCGAGCATAAATGCAAGTACTCATGATTTAGTCCTGGGCGCATAGTTTCAACGAGTTCAGAAATAAACACTTCAGCCTCCATGCACATTTGAGTACCACTACATCACTGGTATGGCTTTAGCCATCCATCCATTCTCGGAACGCTTATCCTCACTATGGTCGTGGTTTCCTGGAGCCTGTCCCAGCTGAATCTAACCGAGAGGGCGGGTACATCCTGAACTGGTCGCCAACCAATCGCGAGGGCACATATAGAAAAAAAACAATCTTTCCCAATCACGCCTATGGACAATTTTCTGTCTTCAATCAACCTACCGTGCATGTTTGTTAGAGGGAACTGGAGTAATCGGAGAAAACCCACACGGGCACGGGGAGAATATACAACTCACGTAACACAGAAAGGCAGGAGCTCGGTTTGGAACCCATGCCCTCTGAACTCTGACGTGGAGGTACTAACCAGTTGCCCACGGTCCTGCCTTGGGATTGCCGAATTTAAAAAAAAAAAATGCTATCCTTGAGGACTTTAGCTCATTCTTTGTTTACTACACTGACAATAATCATCTAGTTGTTTTTGTCCAAGTGTAGCAGTCATTGTGTGCCTAGATTTGTTGACGCATGCAAGGATAGTTGTGCCAGGTAGTTCTGCATTATGAAGGAACTCACCCAGGCTGACAAGTGTGCGTGACACCCACAACACATCAGCGATCAGTGCGGGAAGGATCAGAGCATTGCTCAGGAAGTTGCCATACTTCTTCTGGAAGGGGTCCATCATTGTCACATACTTGTTCTCTCTCATGGGCTTTGCAAAGAAAAAGCCACCTGGACCATAAAAGAAAGCATAAAGATGTTAGATGACACAGAAGCCAAAACATTTTTGTTCTATCAATGAAATACAGAAGCATAGGACGGCAAGTGAGGGTTCGGGAAAATGTTGACATTGTACATGGAGAACTGGGATGGGCAACGGGCAGTCCGAGGGCCACGTGAGTGGCCACTTGATTCATTTTTTAAAATTATGAAAATGCTTCCTCTTCCTACACTATACTTACAGTTTTAAAGGGGAAATGCAGTGCTTTGCATGAAGAGTGTATCCGATAGGTCATGTAATATGTAACCTATTTTGACAATGTGATCCAAATCCTCTCCCACTTAATAGTTTTTTTATCGACAATTGGGAATTTTCAGGGGCGCTGCCATATTCGCGAGTCACATGACCTATGTCCACGGATGTGACGTGTACCGTGCGGCAACAAACGATTGATTACATGGGACACCATTTATGCCCTGCCCTGATTTCTCTAATTTATCCTCGTCTGACGAAGAAATAGCAGTATCGGTTGATTGGGAATACTTCTATACAGATTTGAACCTGTGGCTCTAAATGTTGAATATTCGGATGTTCTCTGGAGAGAATGACGCCGAGTCTGACTACTCGGAGGCCTGCGTGTGGGACACAAGTGCCTAACAAAGGCCCCCGGAGCTCTGGGCCGGCAGCGCGGATGGTTCTTCAGACGGGAATGACACGGAGGCTGACGAGAGAGCTCCGGCGGCGGGCTGCGAACCGAGCTTCCAGGCGGCGGAGGCTGTTAGCCCCGGATGCCGAAGCTAGGCTAAAGGCCTCCGCCGCCACCGAAGCTCGGCTTCCAGCCTCCCCAGACGCTGAAGCTCGGCTCGCGGCCTACCGCTGGAGCTCGTGGCTCGCCTCCGGCATTTGCAATGCCGGTAAGTCGCTCAAGGAAATGAAAACTGTTCCGTCAGGTTTAAGAACAAAAATTGATTGCTTAATCGCCAGGAAAAGCTCACTAGCTTAGCCTGCTCGGTCATTTGGTAATGTGACCCTTTGCTTGGCATTTGACAGAATTGACTGTGATATGAGTGTCACGCACAAAAGTCAGCTGCGGTTTTGTTACGAGTGCAACGCAAACAAATATTACAAACATGCAACATAAATTTAACCCGACAGCCAATAAAAATATGCATTCAATATACTGTAGGTCACATAGGCACACTTTAAGAACGATGCTTAACACGCTTATTATGGAACTGAAGAGGAGCCAATTGCAACAACGGTACACCAATTTTTTTTTTTCTCAGAAGAAGAACCGTTTGACATTTTATTTTAAAGTGCATTACGAGTGCTGTCCTCCACAAACTTGGGCATATCTCACGCCATTAATTTTCTTTCCCATTAGTGCAGAGCATCATACCTGACAGGTGAGTGAATCGACCCATTAATTTGAGGATTTTGAATGACACACAGCATTCAAATCTTTTGAGTGAGTTGATTTTGGTGAGCGAGGTACAAAAGTAATTGTAGCATTTAGTGTTGGTTTGCTGTCCAGTTTTGTGCCATCTTTGAATGGTCATGTTTTTATGAAAAGCAGAATTTTACAGCAGGGGATAGAGCGGGGGAATTCACGATATCTCAATTCCGTATGTTTATTTTGTTATTTGCTTCAAACCCATGAAGAAGCGTCTCTTATACAGTGACTCATATTTGAAAAATGTACGGGTATGGTCAGTTATTCCCGCAGATATAAAGTGGCGGGTGTGTGTTCGGTTTGTAATTATGAGCGTACCCCTTTAAGAGCGGAGGGGGGGCGGTGTCAGGTAAACTAGGAAGTAGAAGTAGAAGTAGGCTGAGCGGCAGCTCTTTGTTAGAGAAGGTGTGCTTCCGTGCGCTGGATTGGTTTTCATGTGCACTGAGTGTGTGCGACAAGTGCGCAATTGCGCAGTGGCGCAGCTTAAAGGGAACATTGGTCAAGACTACACAAAATAAGCGACCTCTTTCAATATCTATGTATTTCTACTCGTAAGAAATTTTACGCCTGTGATTTTTCGTGCTCGACTGTGGAGATTTGCGAGTGCGATGGCGTGCTCGTCAAACCAGTGACTGATTATACATGCATTTGAAGGTACACCATATGATGATAATTTTATGTACATTTGTTCAATAAAAAAAACAGCTAAACTGTAATGCAGTTATTTTGTCCATATTTAAAATGAGATTGTTGTCACGCATCTGGTTCAGAAGTGGATGGCACTTTGTAGCCCACTTCTAGTGTTGACATATGTTTTTGACCCCCGAGGTCCTTGATGTTGCTCACCCATGATGTAGGCATTAAGGAAACGAGTGTCGTGGCGAGATAAAATGCTATCAGCTGAAAACAAAGCTGGGTACGTTAAAAGTTCCTAATTCCTCATAGCGCTCACACTATGCTGACCATTGTGACATTGGCCTAGCGTGCTGGCCGTGTCACCTGTTGCAAATGTTTACGCGTGTGTGTAACCCTCAGCGTTTAGAGGTCTCTTTGGTACAAGTCATCACTTTGCACCTGTTGCCTCATATTACCACCCTAAACTGATTTCTCGTGGTCCTATTTTTAATACAGCAACACTTTTATTGGTTTGTGCAGTCAAATAGCCAAATGGTGGAGAGATTGAGGCTCCGTCCGTGGTCAAAAACAGTTTTATCTGTACAAATAACAAAACTTGACTTTGGAATCAAACGGATGCACTTGCTTTTAACCAAGTTATTTTTTTTTTCAAACACAGTATGAGATTATTTATGTAGATTTGTTGTTTTTATCCGATTGCAAAATGTGAAATGATGACAAATTCTCAAGAGGCCAACTTGACATGAGAATCCCACCCCCTTAAAAAAAATAAAAATCTTGCAGATCAAAATACATTTGCATAGGGCCAATGTAGAAGTTACATAATGGACAGCAGGACATGTCCACATCTAATTTTGTCAGTATCTAATTTTATTGGCATTTCCTGCTGCTTGCTGGTGTCAATTCCAAGGCCTTCGCATTTGTGTACAACACCGGGAGCTATCATTTGGCCTGGTTAGTAATCAGGAGGCATTGGTCAGAAAAATGGCAAATCTGAGTTTTTTTAATTCTTGGCTCCAGCCTTTGTGTAAGGAGTCGTACTCACCCAAGAAGAATGTAACGACATAAGGCACCGGCATGAGAGCCCACACTGCTCCTAATGTCGGGTTGTATGTGGCTTCAGCGATACCCAGGATAAAACCTCCTCCTACCCATGTTGCTGCAAAGACAGTTTGATTATTATTTTTAAAAACACCATTCAGTTATTTGCTTTCTTTACCCTGACAGACAAGCAACTTTTTACCTGTAAGCGTGAAGACGCCCACGAGCAAGTTGATGTTCCGTCCAGCCAGTAGTGTGATCTCCATTCCGTCTGCTTGGCACTTTTTCTCTTCTTTCCTGGAGCGCATGGAAGCCCAAATGCCTGTTCCCAGGATCAGCAGGTAGAAGACTGCCATCACCACCAACCCCGCCACGTTCAACGTCATGGTTGCTGTCTTTTTGTTCAACAGGAAACGTGTATATCTACCCAAAAAGAAAGGAAAAAAAGACAGATTGCAGATGCGTAGATACAAAGAAAATGTAAAAGATGTCAAAATATTTCTAAGCAAAAAAAAAAAAAAATACCGTCAAATGTGGTGTTTAGCTAAGATAGTCGACGATTTTTAAAAATATTAAGATGGAAAACAGTGTCAATGAAAACGTGAGCACACGAGGGACGATGAAAGTGGAAGAGAAACTGCAGGTCTTCTTTGAAACAGCGGAAGGAGATGCAATCAGGAAGAGACAACGAGCAGCAGCATTGTCATGAAATGGCTCTGCATACATGGTGGACGCGAGGATCGAGTAAGGTGAAGTCGGGGTTAATGTGGGGATGTAAAAAAAAAAAAAAAATTTGTAGTCATTGGGCAAACAATGCGAAATAAATTAGGTGAAGGGGGTCTGTCATTGTCTGTGGCTGTACTTAAAAAAATGGTAGAGAGCTGTGGTTCCCCTCTTCAGTGGTTTGATGGCCCATGTTTTGAACCCAAAAACACAGAACGAATGACATATGAGTACATTAGATGGGTACATGTACAATATTGATGACTGTTGTATCCATCTGTTACAGAGATCCAAAATAACTTCTGTGTTCCATCAGAATGAGCTCTTGGAGAACATGTTTTTCAAAATTCTACATTACAAATAAAGTCAAATCTATTATTTTTACGGAGGAAAAACAAGACGTGCCTTATGTGCAGGAAAAAAAACTGAAATGATAAGAAACTTGTCGCGGGACTCTCACACACACACACACACACACAATTATAGTGAAAGCCCTAACTCAGCTGGCAGAAGAATGGATGGACATTCACTTGAGAATGGGTATAGGGGGAAAAAGGGAAATGTTTGTCAAGGGAAGGGACTGAAAAACAAGCCAAAATCAGTGTGTTTCTGTGTGTGTGTGTGTGTGTGTGTGTGTGTTAATGTGGAGGCATGGAAGGAATGGATGAGGGGCTGGGACAGTTGCCAAAGTCAACAAATGCATAAAAAACTCACTCATGTGTCCCGTCTGATCTACAAGCGTGTATGTGTGCGCGCTCTACTGTACAGCTTGTATCACAGAGCTTAAAATGGTACGTGTGTGTTCATTTCATAAAGTAAGAGTTACTGCACTGTGTTTACAGGGGACAAAAATAAGAAAATGTTTTCATAGCACCACTAACATCCATCCGTTTTCTTTGCCGCTTATCCTCACGAGGGTCGCGGGGAGCACCTGAGCCCATCCCAGCTGTCAACTGGCAGGAGGCGGGGTACACCCTGAACTGGTTGCCAGCCAATCACAGGGGACATGGAGACAAACAGCTGCACTCACAATCACACCTAGGCGCAATTTAGAGTGTCCAATTAATGTTGCATGTTTTTGGGATGTGAGAAGAAACCGGAGTGCCCGGAGAAAACCCACACAGGCACGGGGAGAACATGCAAGCTCCACTCAGGTGGGTCTGGGATTGAACCCGGGACCTCAGAACTGTGAGGCCAACGCTTTAACCATCTGGTCCACCGTGCCGCCCCACCACCAACATCTTTTGAAAAATTTCAGTTGAAGTGTTCGCACAAACACATTTGAGACACATTAAAAGATTTACTGTGTGCTGCACAATTGATGGTATGCTTGTTATGCCACTTTTAAAATGTAACTGAATAAAGCACAGCAAAAACAATTCATGTCTGCATGTTATTTATGTGTAGGCGAAGAAATATTTAAAATGCAGCCCGCAGCAATTGACATGATCACCGTTTCTCCCGTTTGAATAATGTAAATCTGATGAATATTTACTCATATGAGGTACTTGCACATTTGGGTCAAGATTTTTACGAGCTGTCCATCCATCTATAATCTGAGCCGCCTATCCTCACAAGGCTCTCGGGAGTGCTGGAGAAATCCCAGTTGTCTACGTGCAGGAGAAGGGGTACACCCTGGGATTTGAAGACCAGTCCTCAGAACTGTGAGGCAGACGCTCTAACCAGTTGTTCACTGTGCCACTGAGTTCGAGTGTTGAGGCTTAATATTGAAAATAACATTACTTCTGGTGCTTTCCTGCATTTAAAGAAGTGTCATTGTGTTGTTTGCATATGGTTATGCAGTTTGAGAGCGTTCTTCTTTGTATGTATGCAAGATATTTCACATCGGAGTGAGGCCTGGATTCCTTCATGAGGTTTGGACCTATTTTGAAGTTGAGGGCAAGGGGGACTCCACTTGTACGTCTCCCTCGCTGCACACTCCACACGCAGCAGGACCCTGCCAGCGATTGTGCATCATCTGCCATTTCTCACTCAGACGGGATATACAGTACAGCGCTCATGTTACGCTCTTCTTGAAATACGGCACTTAAAAGGTATTGCCCCAAGTATTTCATTTGCCAACCTTTAGGCTGTGTTGACTTTCAAGTCTGGATTCAATAGAGGTTGAATAAGACCAATATTGGCATACTATAGAGAATCGTGAAAATGTCTGAAATGATGCCAAGTTATTATTTAACCAATATGCGCTGGAGACAACTTTCCACCCAAGCCGCAAAACTCGGGTCAACGACCTAAAAAAGAAGGTATGCACTTTCGCCATTAATCATGCCTCTTGACAGTATAATTCCTAAGCCCATGTGAATTCTCTCTGTGGTGTACTATCACGCATAAACTACTGCAAATAAAATCGGACTGGTTCGAAATATGGACGCACAGAAGCTGTTGGCAGATGAGGTTCGGACTGCCTCTCAGAAACAATTGGAAATGGTTTCCAAGTGCCCCACTGACATGAATGCCAAGGTCTTAGTGTTACCGCGTGTTGCTGCAGTACCTGGCGCTATTTGTTTGTCAGGATTGTACTATAAAATATAGATTTTAATGATTTCATTTGGTCTTATTTGACATGATTGTTGAAGAAACACATCAGCTGTCAAAGGGAACCCTGGGTGTCACATGGTTGACCTATTGGCTGTCAAATTCCTTCCTCACATTTTTTCAAAGATATGATGAACAAGTTTGAACGAAAAGTAAAAGTAAACCAAAGCAAAAAAAAAAAAAAAAAAAAAAAAAAAGTAAACTAGCCACAAAATTACACCAAAGAAGCATTTTTAAGTCAGAGCTGGTAAGACAGCAGGAAGTAAAACATTCATTATTCACTTTCACTGGAATTCATACAATAACCGTTTACCACTTATGGATGCGCATGTGTCACATGTATGCTCCACCATGTACATAGACAAATAACACTTAACTGTACTACCTATGTAGCTACAACTTGTGCTCACATATTCTGACCCCAAATTGTGGGTTGGCTCTTCTCTGTCGCTATCAGACCAGCATACACAGTACAGTAACGTTGTCTCACGTGTTCCAGACTAATGTAAAGTTACGTTGAGGCACCGCTAATCTGCTCCTGCACGTCTGCGCCCACATCATCAAGATGATAATTTGTAAACAGCACAGGATAGCTGGCCACACCAAAGTCAGCTGACTGTACCCCTACACCATCTGTGACTGGGAGTCAACTCAACTGCCAGTAAAGAATGTATGTCGCAATGCGTGATGCACATGGTCAAACCTGCGGCCATCTTCAATTCTGTTTGCTCTGCTTGAGTCATTTGACAAATTTTTATCTACTATATATGATTAAAATAATTCGAATATCACAATCAAAATTTGAGCCGAAGTTCAGGAGTCATCTTTTTGATACATTGGTACAGAGCAGACTAAACACTAATCTCGTTAAAACAGGTTTCACAGTGAAACCAAGCCACCTGATACTATAGATAATGTAAACATGAGAGTAGTTAGCATTGGCATCTGCCACAGAGACCAGAAGTTGCGGTTCCCCTAGTTTGGTGAATTTGTTACCAAGAAAAAAAAAAAAAAAAAATCACCAAGTTTTCTGATGAAAAACACATTATTACAGTAAACTGTCACATTATGGTGCTACCCTAACCCTGTTCCTATGAGTGATTGTTTAAAGTTATAGCTGCCAAGATAACATCAGTGAATTGCTTATGCAACACAACTCTCCATAACTTCTCAAGCTTGAGAACAAAGCAGAAAGTGAACAACCGAGAACCCATTGTCCTACAGGTTCCTGCAAACTATGTACACCCTCTTGTCAAGACGAATCTAACTATAAAGTCTCCAAAATAGCAACACGCTAAGCTCCTTCACACAACCAGCCAGGGACTAAAAGGATTCAGCCACTTTTCCATTGTACTATGTGAAATATTTCACAATTATTGCAGTGCAAAAGTTATCCACCAGGTGAAGATCACACCTTAGATATAACGGGGTTCTGCGTTAGGTTGAAATAGAGGGGAAAAAGAAAGTGAGTGCTCAAGGCTTTGGCTCATCTTAAATAGTGTATAGCCTCTGTCAATTTCCCCAGAGCAGCAGCAATTGGACATGTAAGATTGGTGACAGGCCACAACATATTTGGCTTCACCTAGTGACATTTGAAGTTGTTGCATCAGAGGGTTTGTGGCAACCTTCGGCAATATTTGGCTGAAGAACAGCTGGCACAGCATTTATTTATTGCCAATGTAACTCAAGTTATCTTTGGACACGAGGACGCCGTCTGTCTAAAAAAGCCGCGTCCTCTGATACAGGTGCAGAAGTGTGACTTGGCAAAGCCCAGCCACGACTTTCTATGAATACCTTCCTCCCTAGCCACACACGTCTCCATTTCCCTGCCTCTCAGTACTTTTCCGCTGCTGCTCGCCACTTCTCCATCCCCACGTTTGCAAGCCTCTGGAGAGGTTATCCATTGCTATACCGACAAAAGATAAACATTCGGTTTCACCTATAATCCAAAACATATCAAACCAGGAAAAAGCATTAAAAAAAACTGCTTTCTGTTCAAAGGTTTTCCTTAACCATTCTCTTTCGTGGAAATACACGAGGGCCTGTACGTACAAGGACTGAAAAATACTACTCTCGTGCATCCTTCATCTTTACTGATTTGATGACTATTTCTTTGGGATGCCTCCAGCCCAAGACATCTTGATTCTGAACTTGAGAAGCTGGTTTGGAAATGAGACAGCTGTTATGTTGGCATGACAATTACTGTTGGGTTTGTGGTTCACCAGCACTCAATATAAAAATATAGCCTACACTTGTGAGAAACCTATATATAAAAAAAAGTACCAGTCACATCAAATTTCTAATCCTTTTGGGAAATGGTAGAGGTTGGATCAATACACTGAAATCTGTAACAGCTTTATCCAATGATGTGTGTTTTATGAAAAATGACCCTCCAAGCCCATCCAACAGTTTCCCCCACAGTCTAAAACACGACAGCCCCCCCCCCCTTCCGAGGTGCAGTGGAAAATGAATCACAATCACTGCGAGACAGAATTAACAAAACTGAGACAAAGTGCACACCGTAAGGAAGGCCGCAAAAGTCACTGTGAATTCAACAGTATCACTGAAGGCTATTTAGAGCAGAGGTATGTGTGCTGCCATACCATAAAGTACAGTGCACGCATGCAAACACGGAACAATGGAAATGAAAGCAAAATGGAAACTAATATGTCATTGAATTTTTTTTTTTAATAAAATAAGATACGAACCCAAAGCGGTGTCGCCCAGGACGTCTCAAGCCTTTGTGATGGACGGATGGAAGAGAGAGATGCTATTCTTGCAGGTCACAGAAGACAACAGATGATTGAGTCCGTCTCCCCCCCCAAACAAAGGAAAACACGAAACAAAAAAAAAACCCAAAAACGTGCGTACAACTGGGCTGGTGTCACTCACTCCTCAGAAAGAACACAAAGATATGAAAAACAATAATTATATGTATTTAACTTAATGTTGAATTCAGTGATATTTTCTAAAAAAAAAATTAAAAAAAACACACAAAAAAAAACCCCAACTAAATAAAATAAAAATGCTGATGATTTAGGAGTTGAGGGTCACTCATGAGGACTCAACGAGGGAGGTTGGAACTCTGTGGAGGCGGCATCTAGCATTTCTTTTAAAGCTCTCCAGGGGCGTGACCAAGCAGCCAAGTGAAGGAGAGGACGGGGGGGCGGGCGACCACTCCGACCTGATTGGTGACTGCTCCGAAGCCCCCGTCTAACAGCCAATTAGCTGCGCGCACAATGCACCCTGAGGCCCGGCCCACGTGCAACGGCGATCGAGTGCACGGAGATGACTTGATTGTGGCGTGTCGCTATTGCACCTCGAGCTGCTCGCGATCAGCTCATTAGCCCTCTAGTCTGCTTCACGCACTTGCGGTCCGAGCCGCCCCACGGACTCGCACTCCAGCCCCGACGTGAACGACTCCGCTCAATGTCTCACCCACCTGTTGGGTTTCACAGTGAGCGAACAGCCAAAGCCTGACAAGTCCCACCAAGATCCACAAAACACGGGAGGAAAAAAAAAAAAAAAAAACAAAGCAACTTTTGCTCTCCCATACGGCGCACAGCTTTGTTGCCCCCTTTCAGTAGGACCGCTGTGCGCCTTGTGGATGTGGGTTCCTCCTTGCTCAAGACTTCCACAAAGCCCTCCTTGTTTCTGTCCATATGGTGTTGTGCGTTTACTCTGGGGTGAAACCTTGCTTCACTCTCTCCCCTTTCACTTTTAAATGAACTACTGTACTTCATTTAAGAGGGGAAATCCACTGGTTTGCATGAACAGTGGCTCCAATCGGTCACGTAATATGTCCCCTATTTTAACAATGTGATGTTAAATCCTCTCTCGTTTAATAGTGTTTTAAGATTTTTATCGACAATTCCGAATTTTCAGGGGCGCTGCCATTTTCACGAGTCACATGGCCTACGTGTGCGGATGTGGCGTGTACCGTGCCGCAACAAAAGCTAGATTACACGGGACACCATTTATTCCCATTGCTGATTTCTCAGATTTATCCTCATGTGATGAAGAAATAGTAGTATCGGTTGATCGGGATATCGGAGCAACACTTTCATACAGATTTGAACCTGCGGCTGTAATTACTCTTGAATATTCGGATGGTTCTTCGGGCGGAATGACGATGAGTCTGACTACTCGGAGGCCTACGCGTGACATAAGTGCGTAAACAAAGTCCCCCGGGACCTCCGGGCTGGCAGCCGCGGATGGTTCTTCGGACGGGAATGACGCGGAGTCTGACGGGCGAGCTCTGGCGGCAGGCCGCGAGCCGAGCCTTTAGGCGGGGGAGGCCTTTAGCTGAGCTTCGGTGGTGGCGGAGGCATTTAGCCTAGCTTCGGCATCCGGGGCTAACGGCCTCCGCTGCCTGGAAGCTCGGCTTGTGGCCCTTCCACAGCCCGCTTCGATAGCCCCGGATGCCGAAGCTCGGCTAAAGGCCTCCCCGGACGTCGAAGCTCGGCTTGCGGCCCGCCGCCGGAGCTCATGGCCCGCCTTCGGTGGTGGCAGATTCCTCCCTCTTCCCGATCAACCGGCACTGCTATTTCTTCATCAGATGAGGATAAATCTGAGGAATCGGCGCTGGGCGTAAATGGTGTCCCATGTAATCAAGCCTTTGTTGCGGCACGGTACACGTCACATCCGCGCACGTGGGTCATGTGACTCGCGAAAATGACTCGCGAAAATGGCAGCACCCCTTAAAGTTTGCAATTGTCGATAAAAACCTTCTCAAAACACTATTAAATGAGAGAGGATTTAACATCACATTGTCAAAATAGGGGACATATTCCATGACCTATTGGAGCCACTGTTCAAGCAAACCAGTCGAATTCCCCTTTAAATCTTTTACCTCCAGCCTACACAACAGCAATAATCATTGCACCATTAAAAATTTCAATTCACGACATTAGACAACTTTATATACAACACACACACACACACACACACACACACACACACACACCACACACACACACACACACACACACACACACACACATAATCACCAATCCAAAGACTATAAAGCTATGTAAAGCAACCAGTCACATTTCTTAAATAATTTGTCGCTTTTAACTTTGTGGGAACAGTTACGAGGGAAAGCCCTTTTTTTTTTGTCGTTCCAGTGTCAAGGTCATGCTCGGATGAGTTTGGTGTGAAAGAATAGTTTTAGATAGTGGCGACCAACTACAGTATGCACAGTATTTCTTCGATTTATTACTGTTATCATTACTCGCTGTTTGCGCAGCTGAATATGTTTGTACTGCAGCTCCAACAATCACCAACCAACAATATCGTCAAAAGCCGGGTCAATGAATGCAGATGCTAAACACTAACAGAATTCATCTGCGTCATCCGATCAAACTTTAGACAAAAAAATGACAACTGTGAAAGGTAATGTCGGCACCGTCGCGGCACCACAGCTGACTGGGGGCGGAACGCGCTAATGGAAATTTACAAGTTAACAATGTCCTGGCAGGCATTGGGCTGCATTTGATATGTCCTGCGACCTTCAAAAGAACAGACAGCATTGACCGTAAGATACTAAGAAACACAAAAGAAAATAAAGTCACCTGCGGTGTGAAACAAATTGTCCACATTAAATACATTTTACTATGCTGACTCGTGCCCTAACCGAAGGGAGTTTTAGTAGGTAGTTAAAAAGAAAATCAGGATCATCAAAAGCTCTCTGTCATTGAGTTTAGCGTGTGAGCGGTTTTCCTGTTAGTATCGCAGCTGAAACAAAGCTTGTTTGAAAGGGGAACTGCAACTCAAACGCTGCTCGTTTATTTCGCAATGCGCATCACAGAACTATGTGACACACGCGTAGGCGTGAATGAAATAGGTCCTGCAAACGGTAGCCAGGGACTAGAATCGCTCCGATATCTAATTGCTTTTGTGACATTTCACCCGGAGTGGGGCTTGAACAGCGACCCCCCCCCCCCCCCCCCGGCTTAAAAGCCAAAATTGTGATTCTGGATTTATATTCCGGAAGCAACTAGGCTACAAAAATGATTTGTGGTGAATGCATTGTCTTATGGCTGCTTAAAATCACAGGCTTTGGATGTCTAACCTGTTTAATTTTTTTGTAAATCAATTCACAACAATAGGGAATCTATGGGCAAACATACTGCATCCACTATGTTATGTATTTATTTTTCTGTCTCTATGAGAACACTGCACAAGCAGAGAAACATTACACACCACCAAGCATGTCACACCCCCGAGAGCCATCATGATTGGTAGGTTCGTCAGCTCTGCACACAATACTGTAAAAGTGTCATTGATATAAAACTTGAGGGCCGCACTAATATGACACGTTCACATTATTTAAGTGGGGGCCACAAGATATTCTCTCGTGGACCGCAAATGATCCACAGGCCACCAGTTTGAGACCCTGCTGGACTGTGTGCAGTTTTTGTCCAAATTGTGCCCTGGTATTATATATAATTGACTAAAAAAATGATTTTTGACATGGGTACTTCCAGTTTCAGTCTGTATTTTCTTACTTTGGTTGAGTCATTTTCAACCCCCTCTATTCATCCATCCATCCATCCATCCATTTTCTTTGCCGCTTATCCTCAGGAAGGTCGCGGTAGGTGCCGCTGAAGTGGTTGCCAGCCAATCGGAGGGCACATGGAGAAAAACAGACGCACTCACAATCACACCTTGGGGAAATTTAGAGTGTCCAATTAATGTTGCATGTTTTTGGGATGCGGGAAGAAACCGGAGTGCCAGGAGAAAAGCCACACAGGCACGGGGAGAACATGCAAACTCCACACAGACGAGGCCAGGATCGAACCCGGGTCCTCAGAAATGTGAGGCCAACGCTTTACCAGCTGATCCACCATGCTGCCCCCCCCCCCATTCACCCTCAGTACCTTTTGTACCTTTTGTAATTTTGTACCTTACACTCAGAGCACTAAGTAAGGTTAGTAAGGGAGAAGTTAAAAAGGCACTGAACAGAATGAAAAATGGAAAGACAGTTGAACCCGATGACACCAGTGGAGGTATGGAAGCAATTTGGTGAGGTGGCTGTGGAGTTTTTGACCAACTTATTCAATAGAATACTAGCGGGAGAGACGATGCCAGAAGAATGGAGGAAAAGTGTGCGAGCCCCCATTTTTAAGAACAAAGGCGATGTTCAGAACTGTGGAAACTACAGAGGAATAAAGATGACGAGCCACACAATGACGTTGTGGGAAAGAGTAGTGGAGGCCAGACTCAGGACGGAAGTAAGTATCTGTGAGCAACAGTATGGTTTCATGCCGAGAAAGAGTACCACAGATGCATTATTTGCCTTGAGGATGCTCATGGAAAAGTAAAGAGAAGGTCAGAAGGAGCTACATTGGCAGAGTACCAAGAGAGGAACTTTGGTACTGCATGCGCATGTCTGGTGTGGTGAGAAATGTTAGAATAGTACATGACATCTATGAGGTCAACTGAATGGCGGTGAGATGTGCCGTAAGTGTATCATAAAAATTTAAGGTAGAGGTGGGTCTGCATCAGGGTTCCGCGCTGACCCCCTTCGTGTTTGCGGTAATAATGGATAGGCTGACAGATGAGATTAGACTGAATTCCCCTTGGACCATGATGTTCGCAGATGATATTGTGATCCGCAGTGAAATCAGGGAGCAGGCGGAGGAACAATTAGAAAGATGGAGGCACGCACTGGAAAGGAGAGGGATGAAGATTAGCCGAAGTAAAACAGAATGTAAGTGCGTGAATGAGAGGGGGCGGAGGAGGAGTGAAGCTTCAGGGAGAAGAGAGAGCGAGGGTGGACGACTTCAAATACTTGGGGTCAACAATCCAGACCAATGGTGAGTGTGGTAAGGAAGTGAAGAAACGGGTCCAAGCAGGTTGGAGCAGCTGGAGAAAGGTGTCTGGTGTTCTATGTGACAGAAGAGTCTCCGCTAGGATGAAGGGCAAAGCTTATAAAACATTTGTGAGGCTGGCCATGATGTACGGATTAGAGACGGTGGCACTGAAGAAACAACAGAAAGCAGAACTGGAGGTGCCAGAAATGAAGATGTTGAGGTTCTCGCTCGGAGTGACCAGGTTGGATAGGATTGGAAATGAGCTCATTCGAGGGACAGCCAAAGTTGGACGTTTTGGAGACAAGGTGAAAGAGAGCAGACTTAGATGGTTGGGACATGTTCAGAGGTGAGAGCGTGAGTATATTGGTCGAAGGGTGCTGAGGATGGAGCTGCCAGACAAAAGAGTGAGAGGAAGGCCAAAGAGAAGGTCGATGAGAGAAGCCATGAGGGCACATGGTGTTATTAGAGAGGAGGATGTACGAGATAGGCTTAGATGGAAAAAGATGACACGCTGTGGCGACCCGTAAAGGGAGAAGCCGAGAGAAAAAGAAGAAGACACTCAGAGCACTAACCAAGTAAAAATATATAAATGTCATATGAGCAACACAACGAGTTAAATTTTAAGTTCAAGGTCCTCAGTTTACGACAGAGTTTATTCCAACGGTGGCGTTGTAGCCAAAATTTGTCCGTAAATCGGAACACGCCGTAATCTATAACTAACCTATGCCAACATAGTTGTAAAGTAATCAATAGTAGTAAATATTTGTATGAAAACTGTTCTAGGTCATAAATATAAAACAATCCAATGGAAAAAGAAAGAAAACGAGTAATCTGTAACAACGGTAAGTGGGTGTGCCTTCTTTTGCCACGTTATGTATTCACACTACATGCACTATAGCGGGCGTGTCAAACTGATTTTTGTCTCGGGCTGGATTGTAGTTATGATTTCCCTTCTGAGGGCCGTTAGAACAATAAAACCATGGAAATGTTTCAGCGCCAAATCATACTATTACCATTACTGTACACAACAAATTGAGGGTCTAACTTGTTCTAGAATCAAAAGACAAGGATAATACTTTGCTCAACTTTTGTTTACGTTGGCAACAGTAAAATGCAACATCTTAATATTTATCATTGTGACACTCTGGAATTTGGGTACAGATTTTTGCAAAAATCATGGAAGTTGATGAACATGATTTGCATGGGCAGGCCACAAAATGATGTGGGGGGCCACATCAGCCCCCTGGGCCTCAAGTTTGACACCTATGCAGTACAGTACAGTAATAAAACAGTATTTATGCTTGCCCCCCCGTGGAAACTAGTTTGTGTGTCGCTTGTATGTGTGTTCGTCAACAATGGTCCTTTTGTCTACACATAACGATTTTGTCAGTTGTACGCTAACTTTCATGCATTTTTCCGTATCGCTTGTTCTCATTTAGCTCACGGGGGAACTGCGACCTGGAGAGGTCACACCCTGGACTGGTGACCGGCCAATTGCACTTCTAGACAAACAACCACTCACCTTTACATGATAACGTGCATGTTTTTGTTTTAAGGAACAAACATGTGAAAAAAAAAACATCAGAAGTCGGCAAACGTGCTAACTTGGTTGCCATATGCGCTAACTTGAACGCTTATTTTACAGCACGACCTTCGAACAAGTCTTTACTGTAATATTTTTTATCACGGCAGCAAATACAGCATTGTTAGGTTCGAGAGAGGAAAGCTTTAACCCATTTCCATAATACATAATGTATTTTTGTCTTTGCTGTGTGGTTCATCATTAATAACACCAAGACATCATCAGTCACCAAATAATGCCAGTTTGCGGATGTGCTGCTTTTCGCCCATTTGTGTCTTTCCCTAAGACAAAATGTCATGCCTAGCCAAGCATGTGAAACAATAAGTAAGACAATATTTCAACCATTCCGAAAAAGATAAGAATATGCTGAGGAAGCATCATGCTCCCACTTCAAAAAATTAACGATTTTGCAAATTGTTCAAAGTTCTGTACATTAACAATTGCACCACCACTATTATTAATCCTATCCATTCATCTCTTTTTGATACACTCATATACACATGTGTTGCAGGGGCAAGAGGCGGGGTACACCCTGCAGTGGGCACACAAATCACTCAAATTCACACGGGTGATAAGTAATTAATGAAGCATTCAAATAAACTAACAGCCATGTTACTATGCATGAAAACCTACATGAGTCCACAGGGAAAAATCCAAATTCCACAGAGCGTTGAAGTTTGAACATTAAAAAAAAATGGTTGAGTTTTGCAGATTGAAAAACTGAAATATGACACAGCCATTAGCTAATACAACAATAAAGCTGCAAAAAATTCAAACAACACTGTTTTTTTCTTCTGTCAATATAGGGTGCTGTATTTCACTTTTTTTTTTTTTAACCAAAGTACTGAACTAAACAGTTAATGTGCTTATAGGACATGGGAAGGTGGGGGTCGGGGGGCTCACCGATTGTAAAGATTCTTTTGCTTTGGTATTTCCGCTGGTCGGTAGTTTGCATTCATATGAAGAATGTACATTTTTGATTTTACATTCAGATGTAGGTCATTGTTGAATTTGATGAAAGAAATTCAGAGAGAGAACTATTTCAACATTTGGGCAAACGTTAATGAAGAAACTGATGTCCAGTACATTGTCCAAATTTAGTCCGACTAAAGTGAAATCTAGTGTGAGCGCAGCCAGGCTTCGGCTTCGACTTCGTGCTCCCCCTTCCACCCCTCCCAGCCTCACAACCAATATGGCTGCGCTCCGTGGCGACAGCTTTGAGTCAGTTATACTCACATTTCTGCTTATATTCCTCAATGAGTAAAGTTGTTGCTGATTACAGCAACTCTTTCCCTTTTTTTTTTTTTTTGAAAGACACGTTTACATATAGCTAAGTGGCATTTAACAGCGAGCAATTATGGCATGAACGTGACTATTTCTGGTAGCGACTTGAATGTGCGTCGCGACAAAACTTGTGTGTTCATATTTGTCAGCTTCGACATGTGCCGGTTGTGTCTTGTCCAAAATTGTAATGACAACGAACGAATCGCTTTTGTCCTTTCCTTCGTCACTGTTCAACTGGGACGTATATGACTGTCTTGTTTGAAACGGCACTTTCGTCACTTGTCCCTGAAACGTCACATTTGAATAATAGATCATCTTTGTACTGTACTGTGATTAATGCATCTGCGTTTATACATGTATAAATAGCTTGATGTTTGAATAAAACCGAAGTACCGAATAGAGAAAAGTTTTGATAATTCCCAAGATTTGATGTTTTTTTTTCTCCAACATTATAATGTTAGCGAACTTTCGTTGCTTTTTTTACACACACGCAGATAAGACGAGGTAGATATGACTCCACCACCTTGAGCTCCATGCCGACGGCCATGCTGACCTAGAGAGGTTAAAGTGAGCCAATTGCATTGTGTGGACGGCAAGAAAATCAGTAAACTAAAAGACCAAGCATGCTGATACATTGTGCTGGAAACTGTTCCCTAAAATGCAGTACAATTCGGATAAGGGAAATGGGAATGTCATGCAGTAGTCACAAAAAAATTATGTATATAAAGCAAAATGTGCTACATTAATAGGATACTGTCTCACGTTGACAAAACGGCAACCTTTGCAAGAATCAATTGAGAATCGAACAAATTACGACTTAATTTCAGTGTCCATGTATTGCTTTCTATGGGGAAAACGACCTTTCCAACATGGCCGTCGGGTAAGCGTTTATGATCCGCATTACAGAGGCGCACTTACTGTGGATGGACAACAATTCTATGGTTTTAGATGTGACGCTGTCGTACAGTTGAGAATTTTGGACGTTTATGAAAATTATCAGAGGTATATACACACATCTGTCTCCCTTTCTATCTATCTCTCCCCCCCCTCTCTTTTGCTCCAAAAGAAACATATAAAAATCAGATTCCAATTTGCAAAAAGACACCAAGACAAAAATCTCAACTTCGAGAGACATTTCCTCTGGCCGGATGAATCTAAAGTGGAGCTCTTCGGCGATAATGACCATTGTAACATCTGCAGGACAAAGGGGGAAGTTGTCGACGTGACAACAGCATACCTACTGTGCATCTTGAGGTGGCAGCATTATGTTGTGGGGCTGTTTTGCTGCAGCAGGAACTGCAGCTCTTCGTAAAATAGATGGCATCATGAAGAAAGAACTTGACATTAAGGCAACATCTCAAGACTTTTAGCCAAGAAGCTAAAACTTGGGTGCAAATGGGCCTTCCAAATGGACAATGATCCTCAGCAATGGTTAAAATTGTTCAAAAGTGGCTTGAGGACAACAAAGTCAGCGTCTTGCAGAGGCCATCACAAAGCCCTGATCTGAATCCCATCGAAAATTTGTGGGCATATGTGAAAAGGTGTGTGCGGGCAAGGCAACCAACAAACCTGACTCAGTAACAACAATTCTGTCAGGAGGAATGGGCCAGGATTCCAGTAGGGTACTGTCAGAAGCTTGTGAAGGCTACCCAAAATGTTTGTCACTACCGTGGCATTGAACAAAATTAAATAATTTTGGTGATTGTGACTGACCTGAAACAGGAGAGGTTTAGTCTAATTTGAGCTCAGACAGTGAGACAAAAAAATGAAACGTGTTAATTACCTTTCGGCTCAACTTTTTCTTGACCAAAAAAGACCGACACTCAGTCCCCTCCTGCTGAAGAACAATGAGAGCTCCTTGTCTGTGAATACATTCCGATATGGATCAACAAAATTCAATGTTGACGTCAATGTTATCTCAATGATCGGAGATCCTTGGCGAATGGAATGTGACAAGATTCCATGATCACGGGGATAGCCAGTGCCAGTTTCTGATACGGGCACCGAAGGCGGTATTCTTTGGGGTGCGGCAATTACCCCCATTGATGATTAGCCAAAGGTGCACAAAGGATGATCTGCACAATCACTTTGAGCTACTGTTTTATTTTAAAAAAGACATTCTCCGCCAGCACCCTGGAAACCCCCCGCTTATGACTGGAGACGGGGATGCATTCAACGGACATTGCATAGGGTGCGTCGCCTTGGCCATTTTTTTTTTAAAGAGACACTTGCAGTGCATGTCCAAGTACATCGTTGCTGGTTGTGTTAAAAAAAAAAAAGTAATCCTGTTATACATGCTTAGTAACTTTTTGATTAAATCAAAAGAAACCCTCCTGACCTGATTTGCCATTTTCAAATGGACATTAAAGCATATAATAGGCTCCCACCAAAGTCAACATGTTTTGATCTATTCTGACACATTAAAAAACACACAACATAAATGGGTACCTGTAATGTCAAAACGCAATACACAAAGAAGCCCAGGCAGAATCTTAAGCCCAACCTCCACAAGGAATAGCAATGGAATAGTACTGGAATGCTTGACTATGGATATGGTGGAAGTTGCAGACTAAATAGTCTGGGGGTGGGGGAGGATAAAAAGACACCAGTGATACATATCAGGGCTTGGCCATCAGGCACAGCTGCGAGAGAGACAAAAGCACTGGAACTAATTCAAGAATCACTACCTCATGACATTGACCGATCGAACAGTATTAAGAGGACCTAGTTATCATTCATTACAGCAAGAGTAAATTCCGTTCTAGTCTAGAAAAGCACTTCAGGATCTGGAAATCGTCAGCCCCCTGATTCCCTGGTGAGCACTTCTGGGTGTGGCCTGTCTTGCAGCCGAAGTCAACTCGAATTAGTAGTCCCTCTTTGGCTCCACAGGATATGTGCTAAAACAGCATGTATTACAAAATGCAGTAAAAAGGGAATCGACTAGTGGTAACTAGTGGTAGCTAGTGGTAAATATCCGTCACATCTGCCTCACAGTTCTGAGGACTGGGGATCAAATCGTTTGCATGGTCTCGCTGTGCCTGTGTGAGTTTTCTCTGGGTGCTCCGGTTTCTTCCTCCATCCCAAAAACATGCATGCTCGGTTGATTGTCCTTAGGAGTGAATGTGAGTGAAAATTGTCTTTTGTTTGTATGTTCCCTGGTGTTGGCTGGCGACCAGTTCTGGGTGCCTTCAGGAACAATGTTCTCTGGAGCTAGCAGTTGAAGGATGGCTAAAAAATAAGATGGTTCTGGGTTAAAGCATCCATTTGTCCACCAATTTTCTATGGCGCTTATTCTGACAAAGCTGGAGCCCATCCGAGCTGATTTTGGGTGAAATGCCCAATACACCCTGGATTGCTTGCCAGTTAATCGCAAGGTACATGACAACAGACAACCATTCACACTCACATTTGTTTCCCACTATGATCTCAAAAGTCAAAAACGTGCAAATTGCCACTCCACATTCCTGGAATTACATAATTCCTTGGACTTCAATGAGTCACGACTCTCAAGTCGTTATGCGCAAACAAGCTGAGGACGCAGAGGGGCATGGCAGAAGTCATTGGGGGAAGATCAGTATACCTTCAGGGCCCGCATGAATTGACCCCTCCGTGGATATTGCGCAATCCGCGTCACTGACCAATCAGAGGCCAGAGATCTGCATAAACCAAAACCCGTTTTTGCTCCCGCCATTTTCTCAGACAACATTGCATGGTCCAGTATAGGGTTAGTTAGCGTTTTATCGCGTATTTGGGTTATTTAACAAAAAATATGGTTAAGAGGTGTTGTCACGGGCTTTGTAATAGTGACGACAGGTATCCTGAAAGGCTAGTTGGTGGAGTTCGATTCGTACCCTTTCCAAAACCGAAGACCCAGTACGAAAAATGCCTCCGATGGATCAAACTTTGTGGAAGACCGCATCATTAACTAAATCCATCTAATATCAACCGGAACACATATGTTTGCACGAAGGTAAGCCCTATATTTGATTTTTAATACATGTCTCATATAAATGAATTAGCAGTTCTTCGCTTTCATAACATTGCTACGTGTGAATGATTGAATGAAATCAGAAGCATGGCGTCTCTCTCAGTTAAGAATGTATTGTATTTAGAATCTATAGTATATCGTTGATTTGAATGAAATGAGAAGCATGGAGTCTGTCTCAGTTCAGAATGTATTGTATTGTATTTGCCATTTTTACTGTTTGTCTTACGTCAGCGCACGTGGCGTGACGTCACTTCAGGAGGCCTGGTTAAGTGCCCTGTACGGAGGGGTCAGTTGGAGAATATGGCTCACAATGAATACTGAGTATGGTCTTCAACTTATTTCTGGAAACTGTTGACCTTAAAAAAAATCCAGAATCACAATGAAAATCCCCTCGATTGGCCAAGTATGTTAAAACAAATGTTTTTCTCTGGCAAAGAGAGCCCATCAAGAGCTACGGCCAACAAGCCACTATAACAAGGACATACAAAAAGACAAGTACAAACATCCATTGATCATGATGTAATGAGCCGTTTACATAAAGCCAAAATCAGAAAAGCTCAGTGGAGGCTTCGTTTGCATAATTGTCGTTGAATAATTTTGTGATTTCATGATGGTTTATGTGGCATTTGGTTGCCCAAATGGTTCAGGCAGTGGCAGTGGCAAGAGTTTCTTGGGTTTACCAAGAAAAAAAAAGGAATACGTGACCAGTGCATCGGGAATGTCAATCGACAGGGGAAGAAACTTGGTCAGCTATCGGTGCCCAGCAAACATTGCAAAGTCTGCGCTGATCACGTTGAATCGACGTATTTTGGATACATAGGTGTAGTCAAGCAGAGGCTGAAACCAGCCATGGTGCCGTTTTTCCTACGGAAATCGGGACTTCAACCGGCAGCAACAGAACTAAATCTCGCCGCTGCACCGGCGCAGACGAGTTGAGGATTTCCTAGTGTGTAGTTACGACTCTGTTATGATCATCATTCACTGGGCAGAAGGGAAAAAAAAGGTACATTTCAGTACTGTTTTCTATACTTTTGCCTTTATGACATGAAGCCCCAAAACTTGGAAAAGACTCTGTGCGTCTCATCCTCTTCGTATTCCAACAAAATTGCAATGTTGGTTCCGCTAGCTGTTGCAGTGGAACGAGTAACCACACATGCTTTGAGTGTCAGGTAGAGTGCTCAATAGATATACCAAAAAAAAACCACTTTTTTAGCTAAACAATTGTTGACAATTTGCTGGAAGTGACATGCATTTATTTGATACCATATATACAATGCAATTATGCCCATAACATCCTCTGCACAGTGACATTCTTTTGTATGTCTGCCGCTCAGTTCTAAGGTTGGAGGTTTGAGTCTTGGGCACAGCCTTTCTGTGTAAAGTTTGCTTGTTCTGCCCATGTTTTTATGTTTTTTTTTTTTCGAGTACTTCACCCAGTGGCGGTTCTTGCGTCATTGACACCCTGTGCCAGACCCAAACAAGCAAAACTACACGTGCGGCCATGAAACTTTCACGACCTTTCTACAAAGACCTGGGTAACATAATCCCCGAATACTGAAATTTTCACACTGAAAACACTTCCTTGACATGGATAACCTCTCAAGTCAATACTTTTTGGCAAAATCCCCGAAGACCCCTTGCGGTGTCTCCACAAGGGCACACAAATTCCCCATACAAACAAACTCACGGAGCCAAAAGAAATCCATTTTATGTTACATTTTTTTTCTCGCCCACCCCAGAAATACCGCCCGGTGCAACCACGTATATTGCACCTACCAGACTGACCCCGGCTTCCACATTCCAAAAACTGCATGTTTGTTTAGGTGAAGAATTGCGTAGGCTCCATCCAGCTCACCTGTGACCTTAATGAGGCCAAACAACAGTCGCACTCACAGTCACACGTAGGGGCAATTTGGGGTCTTCAATCCACACGTGTTTTTGATAAACTACCTGGAGAAAATCCACACAGGCACGGGGAGAACATGCAAATTCTGCACAGGCGGGGGCAGGATTCGAACCATGGTCCTCAGAACTGTGAGGCAGATGTGCTATTCAGTCGGGCATTGTGCCGCAGGAGTCTAGTTCAAAGAGAACCAAGTTTATGACATTAAAAAATCAAAACCGCTAATCTTTTGGTGATTCAGACCGAGAGCAAACTCAACAAAAATAGGAAAAAGGGATATGAAGAATTCTCAAAAATGTACTGGATCAACAGACATCATGACTTTCCAGACAAAACAAAAACACTTCAAAGAATGGGCATCAATTTTTGTCCGAGACGAGAATTAGAATTGGAGCAGTGCTGAATGAAGTCGGGGATTTTATTGTTTCAGATTCCTGCATGTCAGCCCAGCCCTTTGCACTGTTTAGACTGACTTTTGTGTACACGATTTCCACTCAGCAAAAACAAATAAATAAATCATTAAAGGGGGCAGAGAAGAAGAGACAATCGAGTGCATTTTAGGGCTTGTAAACAAAACCATTGTAGAAATTTGTGTAGTGCACGTGTGTTTTTTTTTGTGTGAACCTCTATCATATTGTAAACATATTAACCATTATTTAAAGGTCCACTGTCATAAAATGCATGATTTTTTGTATATATTATTAATGAAAACAACAGCCGGTATGGACTCATCCGTTTTTTCACCACAAAACATGATTTTACGTACATGCCTTTTTGTAACTCCCGCCATGAAAATCCTCTCGAGGGATTTGTTTTTGAGAAGAAGCAGGAAGTGACGTACAGGGCACTAGCGCACTCAAGCGGTCTCGTCTGTTTATACTAGTTTTACCTGCTGGAAGGTAGCTTGTTCTTCCTTTGTGTTAGCCAAAATGCCGGCTCGTTGTATTGCTGGACATTGCTCAAACACTCGGGAGGATGGATTCATGATTCATACTTTTCAAAAAGACCCGGTTCGTTGTGAAAAATGCATTACACAGGTGCGAAGGATGAGAGCTTTGTGGGTTTCAAATGAGAGGTAGGTGTGCATCTAGCTACTAAAAAAACAATAGTCTGGGGGGGAGTAATCCCCAAGATAAATGTGTCATTGTGTGCATCGGAAGGCTTCTGTGCAGTAGCCGCTGAAGGATGGCCTCCACAGGCCTTGTGGATTGCTACCAGCCTTGTCGACAAGGCCAAGCTGCCACTTGGATGTTGAATGAGACTTCCGCATCTTTGGATGACGCATGGATGATGATATTTTTTCGCATAGACATTGAAGTGAATAATGTTATATGTATTTTTCATTACAATATCTATTTTAGAATGTTTTTAGGGATGACAATTGACCTTTAATTGGACTTCCAGCAGATGTTCTGGGGATTATTTGTCACTTAGATTCTTTAAAAGAAGGAGTTTTTTTTTTTTTTTTTTAAATTCCATCAATATTTATTTGGATGGAGTGCTTGAAGGAGTTCAACAATGCATGTCCATTCAATGCTCCGCAGCACAAAAGTCGGCAAAAACAACTAATTAAAACTGCTCCTCAACGGAAGGAAGGGGGGTGGGGGGCAATGATTCAGTGGGCTGGTTTGTTAAAAAAAAAATGCATAAACTGCTGAATAAAAAAAATGGTTCAGTGCACTGATGACTCAGCGCTGTAATACTTAACATTTTTTGCAATCGAATGACGTTGAAGTAGGTGTGCGCGTTACACATTTTCCAATGCTAGAGGTCAGGGACATTTGGGTATGTTTGTCAAAAGGAAGGTCAGTTTATGTGGCCATGTTTACTCTGAAGTGTATTCCTTAACCTTCATATCGTCGGCAACAGGTGTGCTTGGTGTCACCGGCGCTTAATGTGTTAGGCCCGTTGTTGCGCAATTAAATAACTCCCATAAGGTCAGCGCAACTATTATTATTGCCAGCACGGACGGGGTGTGACTGGTATTGTTAACACCTTCTGGTTCCGTGGGTTTGTTTCATCGTGGCAAAATGTGGTCTGACGCACCTAAGCTAAGGGATCTACCACACGTGCCGTTTGCAGTTCTTCCCCAGGTGTTTACGTCTTTACCTTCCAAATAATAACCTCGGATTGGAAATGGGTTAATTGACCAACATCCAAACTTCGTTTTGAACATTAATCAAATCGTTCATGTCAGGGAGCGATGAAAGTGTTTCGATGGGTTAATTCAGTTAGTGAGCAACTAAGCTGCTTCTTCTTAGTAAATTAGAAAAAAAACGTGTTTGCATTGGCGGATTGGCCATTTGGGCGCCGGGACTGCTCCGAAGGGGCTGTTAAAATGAAAAATGTTTTTATAGTTTGCAGATGACTTTAGGCGGGAGGTGGTGTACACCCTGGACCAATCGCAGGCCACACGGAGTATAGACAAACAACCATTCACACACATGCCCATTCAAGAGCAGCTTAGAATCTTCCACGAACCGAACCTGCTTGTTTTTGGAACGAGGGAGGAAGACAGTTCATGGAGAAAACTCACGCAAGCATGGGGCGCACGTGCAAAACCCACATAAGAAGGCCGTATTCGAATCCCCAACCTTAGAGATGTGTGACGGATGTGCTAAGCGTTAGTCAACCATGCCACCTCATGTGCAAAGAATTTATGACAATTTATGAAAAAATGTACAAGATTTTAGCGAGTAGCGATGAGTGCCGGATGCTGTTCAATCGTGTTTCGTGGTCCTGTCTAACAGAGTTTCATCTTTGTCTAGCTGCATGACAAGCGGTGACTTCGATGGGTCAATACGGTGCCCAAGTTCTTCTTTCTTTTATGTGAATCCAGTTGTAATTGACTTATGGAATTCGTATTATGAACGCTCATATGTTTGGCACAGTTTCATGCCGGATGCCCTTCCTGACGCAACCCTGTTCATTTATCCTGGCTTGGGTCCAGCCGACAAGTTGCACCATATTGTGCTGCCCAACAGGTTGCAGATAGTCAAAAAAAGAAGCAATCAAATAAACAAAGTCAGCACATAAAATACACAATTCACATACGACCTAATCTATGTTAAAGTTAAGGTCAAAGGAAAGCAATCACATAAACACAGTCAGCACATAAGGTACACAAATCACATACTACTTGTGTGAAAATACAAAAGATATGGCAATTTAAAGGATATAGGGATGGAAGAGATTCAAACCACAATGTCTCTCACGCTAGTAGTTGAAGGTTGAGTCCACGTTTGTTCGATGTTTCTTCAACATCAACGATTTGATCACAAACGCATCTCGTTGTTAGCAAGCTAAGCTAATGAGTACTAGGCTGACAAGCAAGTTTAAGTTGACGTTTCCATTTGCCCAACTTCTTATGAGTACTCATAATCCTTGTATATGAACAATAGGTTTTACAGGATGTGTAGGTACTAGCGTTTGATGTTTTCCTCCTCAGTAAATATTAGAATACAGACGCGTTTTGTTGTTAGCGATCTAGGCTAGGCTAACGGGCCGAGCAGCTTCAATGCGAACGATACGGCTCCAATTTGGGTACTAAGATTGCACAGATGATGATTTTAGTTCACTGAAGTCGTCGCCAGGAGCGTCCCATGTTGGGTATTCGCAAAAATTCGGTCCAAATTCAGGATTTATAGACGGAAAAAGATTACACAGCGTGGCGACCCCTAACAGGACAAGCCGAAAGAAAAAGAAGTAATTGACTGGTGTTCATTCCAAACTTGTCAACTGTGACACCCATGACCCTAAACATGATAAGAGATGCAATTTTGATGGATAAACTTGATGATAAAACATTCATAGATCATACATCACAGGAAAGCAATCCACATTTTGAGGTACATAAATCCATAGTCAGACTCATACCTTGAACCCAAAAGTAATCATGCTGTTAATTGATGCTGCAGGGGAAAAAAACTGAATTAATCTACAGTAACAATAACTTCTTTTTTTGGGGTGTAGAACTCGCACAAGTATTTTGGTTACTTCTGTTGTTGAGGACTCAAATATACCGGGGACAGTTCTTGTACAGTTCCATAATAATGAACATTATTTTTCATTTTTTATGTTGTAATATTATTATCATTATGTATTGATTTTGTATTTTTATTTATTTGTTACTTTTATTTATCTATCTATTTATTTATTTATTTATTCATTCATTCATTTGTTTTTTTTATGTCATCTTTGCCTTGGTAAATTTTTGATGCATTTTTGTATTTAATATCAGTATTATGCAAGTGGTCATAATAGTCGGTGTATGTGTTTCTCTAACTCTAGTAAGTAAGTAAGTAAGTAAGTAATGCGTGTACATGCAAAACATTTGTGGAATAATTCCAAGTCATTTCTTTCTCATTTTCCTCTATTGAACAATCATTAGTCATCCATATTTGATAAAGTGTATTATTGTTTTTTTTTGCTTATAGTCTTTCATAGCTCACGGATAACCCTGAACGTGACAAGCAGTAGAAAAAGGTTGGATATGTACAACAGAAGATGTGGAGGAATTTTACTTTGGCTTCAAGGAGCAAAATATTTGTTCAAAAGGTTTAAGAAAAGCTTTTAACAAACTAGCCTAATTTTTTTTTTTTTTTAATCACAAATTTGTTTTTACCACACTTAGTCAGGCTTGTAAAGCTGTATCTTTTTGTTAGGTCATGATGAGTTAATTATCAAGCTATTCAAAATGTCTTGTCTTACATGTTAATCTGAGGTTTGGGCAGGAATGGGGAGCATCTTTTAATTTGCGTCATCAAAACAACGTGACCATTAATGAATGACCGAGTAGAACGGTGTGTCTGTGTCATTTCTGAAAGATTTTGACAGGCTGGGCAACATGAGATGAAAAATATCATTTATTTGTGATTCTTTTAACTTGTGCTTCAGGTTTGCCGTCGTTTATAAAGAATGGGCATGCTTGTTTTGTTTGACCATAAGATTTGACCTCTGTTAATTGTCCACAAAGAGAAACGGCTATCCTGACATTTTTTTGTTTAAACACTTATCCTTTTGAGGTCATGTAAGGTGGAGGTTCGGGAAAGCCTGGACGAAAAATTGCGGTCGGGTTTGGGCCGGGTTGCACAGTGGGCATTTTGTTGGTCAATTGCACAGGTGTCAAACTCAAAGCCCAGGGGCTAGATCCAGCCCGCCACATTATTTTATGTGGCCCACAAAGACAAATCACGCGTTCAACTTCCATAATCCTTGTGGAAATCTGTACCAAAAGTTCTAATTGTCTTCTTCCTCTTTTTCTTTCGGCTTGTCCTGTTAGGGGTTCCCACAGCGGGTCATCTTTTTCCATTTAAGCCTACCTTGTGCATCTTCCTCTCTAACACCCACAGTCTTCATGTCCTCTCTCACAACATGCATCAAACTTTTCTTTGGTCTTCCTCTCATTCTTTTCCCTGGCAGCTCCATTCTCAATACCCTTCTACCAATATACTCACTCTCTTGCCCCTGATCATGTCAAATCATCGAAGTCTGCTCTCTCTAACCTTGTCTCCAAAACATCCAACTTTGGTTGTGCCTCTAATGAGCCCATTTCTAATCCTATCCAACGTGTTCACTCTTAGCGAGAGCCTCAGCATCTTCATTTCCGCTACCTCCATTTCTGCTTCCTGTTGTTTCTTCAGTGCCACCGTCTCTAATCCGTACATCATGGCCGGCATCACAACTTTGCCCTTCATCCCAATGGAGACTCTTCTGTCACAAAGAACACCAGACACATTCCGCCGGCTGTTTCTTCACTTCCTTACCACACTCACCATTGCTCTGTATTGTTGACCCCAAGTATTTGAAGTCGTCCACCCTCACTATCTCTTCTCCCTGGAGCTTCACTCTTTCCCCCTCTGTCCCTCTCATTCATGCACATATATATATATATATATATATATATATACATAGATACTGTTTTACTTCGATATCGTTGAAATATTACAAGCATTTTTGTGTAACCAAACTGGAACAATCGTTGAAACACCTATTACCCTTGATTTCTGACTCCAAAACAGTCCTAACGGCTCTCTGAGGGAAAGCGTAACGACAATGTGGCCCGTGACAAAAATTGTGTTTGACACCCTTGATCGATTGTGATAAATGCCACCAGCATCCAAGGGAGGAAAGCTAGATACAGATACAGAAGGTAGCAGTATCTAAACACAATAGGTAAAAAGCAAGGCTAGGAGAGAAACTGGCTCAGTTCTCATGGGTTCAAGCCAATGCAAAGGGATGCTGGGACCTGATGACAAGTAGAATCAATTGGTGATTGGACAGAATTAAGCAGCAGGTTAAAAAACAAAACTAGAAAATGTGACAACGTACAGGTGTGGGAAAGCCCAATCAGGAGCAGGTGTACACAAGACAGGGGGCAGGGCATGGCATCCACAAACAAGACGACAGCCTTGTCGGGTATAAAAGTCCCAAAGGGGTCCATTATAAATTTGAATCTTGCATCTATGCTCAGCACCGAGAATGCAAAAAGGGAGCCACCAATACTGCTTTTTTTCCAGACAGAGTAGGCGTACGAGTAATAGTACTCACATTGGAGTCGTACCCTCAATACATAGTCCCGATACTTGATATCACTGTCTTGTCGTGTTGTGGAACAAAAAAAACCAAAACAAAATGAATCATTGGAAGTGAGATCCTATAGTGTGTGTTAGCTGAAGTGTTAATTTCCCCAAGGATTGGACAATATACAGTACAATGCCATACAGAAAGAAATAAACATTCACTTTTATCTACAACGTGTTGTATAACGAGTGCAGCTCACTCTGCCATGATGAGTCTACGAGTGTAAATAGGAATAGTGGCTCCAATGAACTACAAGACAAATGAAAAATAACATGGAAACAAACAAAATACAGCAAAACTGTCACAGTGATGCATGGAGGTGCAATACTTACAGTACAACTGTTTCTTCTGCACAACATAAACAACTGCAAATTAGTTCAATGCAGAAAAGTACGTTTTCCTCTGCAAAATGTCACTGCAAAGTCGGCAAAGCCTTCAATCGGGGCTCATAACAAAGAACAAATATGAACACCTAATTATGAACTATTCCAGACCGTCAAAGAAACACGACTTACCGCAATGCGCATGGTGAGCGGATCAGGCAACGGGGGTCACGGAGGTCGATGCTTGCTGGTCGGTGCTATTCACACAAAGAGTTCATCACCCATTTTGATTCTGGCACGGTTCCTGCCCAGAAGGTACATAGAGCTCGTGCAAGTGACGTCACCATTTTCACGGCGCCATATTGCCGGCCAAAAAGAGCTGCTCGACATTGTGGGAGCTGCTGAACCAGAGCAGATTTTTGTGCTGTTGGTTGTCACAATAGACGAGACAGATCTTCAAAGAGATCATTCTATGCAATACCAGCTGAAAAGACCAGAAAAGATGGGTGGATTTCGGCAATTATACGTGATGGATGGCGCCCAACCAAAATACGCACACGCCTGTGTAGTGATCGCTTCATTTCAGATAGTAATTATTCTTCTCAATCTCAAATGACCAAGAAGTATTTATAATGCCAAGTTGGCTCATTTGAGAAGAATGCGTATTAGAAAAAAAATGTCTGTCGCAGAGGTTTACAGAGGCTAAGTGTGGCCGCAATCACTTCCGTGTACGTTCCGTAGAGACGACTCTGTCCTCTATTTTCAATCATAGTTAATGAATACAAGTTTGTGTAAAACCAGGGGTCATTTATTCAAATATTGGTATTTGTATTGAATACTAGCTGAAAAGATTGATGGATTCCGGCAAGGGTTAACGTGTGGCAAAACCCGTCAACACATCATTATGTGGGATTTATTCCTGATGAGAACAGATCCAGCAACGGAGTATTTATGCGTCCAGACATTTATACGCTTTCAAACTTTTCCATGTAAATCTCGACGACTTACTCACCAGATACATGTGTAGATTCAGTTGTCCAAGACAAGTGGAAGCGAATCAACAGTCCAATTTCTTATTGACTTCGACATTAAATTCAGGTCCTCTATGCCAAGTGTCTCTCATTTTTCCACGTTCCTTCGTTTATTATCACCTTCTAAATGTTCGGACAAGGCTCTGGGGGTCGTGCAATAAGATTTAGAAATATTTTTGTGTCGTCTTCAACCGACTTGGCATTTAACAATGCTTTGCTAGACCGGCAATATGGAGAGGTAAAAAAAAGTGACGTGATTTTGCATGAGCTCTATATCAGACTAGTAATGTGGCACCGTCAGCGCAACACCGATACCAGAGTGATGCATACTGTTGTCGGCTTTACCTACGGCGCCAGAGCCACCCAGAAAAATCAGCATGTTGCCATTGCCCTGATGGTAGCTGCTAACACCAACAACACCAGCATGTTATTCACCAGCTACCAGCCTCAAGACCATTAAGATGACTTTATTAGTTGACCATCATGGTAATCAGAATCACCATCAGCTACATTGGCCAATTATGGAAACAACACACAAGAATTTGTCTCCAGGAGTTGGAGCCGCGTTAGTATGACATACATGTTGAGTACGGCAGCAGACAGACTGTCAATTGACAGAGAACATTTATTTATTTTAATTTTTAACACACATGCGGAGTCTTCTAGCATTTACAGCAGTTACAGCGGTTGTCCAGTGCAATGAGACTTATGCAAAGTGTCTCAGGACTTCAAGGAGCTTATGCAGTTTAAAGTGACTACTCGTACGGTAGCCTGGGACAATGTCAATTGTGCAAATGTTGCAGATACTCCTCGGTTGATTGTACAAATTGGGCAGATCCTATTCAGGTACGACAGGTTAATCGTGGTCAGCAACAGATGTGCAAATGGTGCAGAGGTCCGACTTCCACAGTGAGTCCATGAATAATTTATCAGATATAATATTAATTGGCCCAACAGAACATGACAACAAAATTAGCAGCATGTTGGACTGGATTTGTACGTTAGCTCTTGAATAATTTAACCGTAAGAGGGAGGAAATTGTTGGAATGCCTGCTAGTTTTGGTTTTTATTGTTCGGTAGCGCCTACCTGAGGGAAGGAGCCTGAAGAGCTGGTGGCCAGAATGCGGAGAGAATCCACTCTGATCTATGCTTGCGTTTTTATTAGCAGGGTAGTTGTGCTGCTTGTACTGCAAAAGATGTAAATATCCAAAGGATCAGTCTTCTGTTTTAGAGATCCTGACATCACATCCAGTATCGGGATTGACAAGCAGTAATTTTGGTGACTTTTTAAAATGTCAGATAATCTAGGCAGTTCTTTAGTTCCAGCAAGTGAGCTTTGAATATCTCACGGCCAAATACAACGCAGATAAGATGACAGGTGATAGAGAAAATGCGACACCCGGTCACTGCAAGGACAACATATTAGTTCAGTGACACAACTCACAAGGACGGTAAAATTCCACAACACGTTCGGGTGATCACAGTTCATGGAAGTCTGTAGGACACTGGAACCCCGCATATTTGCGCTTCAGCATTTGCAAGGTCAACTGTTCACAGACAGTTTTTGGAAACTAAATGGAAAACTGGCTTTTTATGATTTTCTGTAACGTGGCAAAGTCAGATTTTGTTGGTACCAAACTTCCAGAGCAGAAGGCAAAGGTTCCGCCGAGATTGCTGAGGCTGATCATTGGGACGACTCCACGAACTGGGAAATGAAAACATATAATGTGTGTGTGTGTGTGTGTGTGTGTGTGTGTGTAAAATGTATAGTATCTGATCATTGGCCGGATAGTGGTTCAAATGGCTTTCATTCCCAATCAACATTGTTGTGATTGACGGGTGATCGGTCCAAGTTGTCCTCAATTCACGTAATTCACCTGCTATGGGCTGCCGTTTCCCTGTGTGAAGTAGTATAGAAAATCGCTAGCTGTGTGGACGATCAGTAGAATATATCTTGCATTCTCGGATTTTCATGGATTTACTAACTAGATAATTCAAAGAAAACAGAGTTCTGGGCATACGTTTTTTTTTTTTTGTTTTTTTTTTAATATAAAGATTTTGTTTGTATTTGATTTGGCTTTCAGGCCTGTGCTGTTTGGTAAATACGTAGTCAGCGTGATTTAAAGTATCAACAATTATATTAGCCTTGGTAATAATCTGTTGTTATTGAACAAAACGACCAGTGGTGACAAGTATTTTCACCCAAAATAACACAAAATATAGTGTTACGAATGAATAAAATAAAATAATTATGATAAAGTATAGCAGGTTACACACCTACTGACAATTGGGTCATATTCGAGCATTCCCCCTCTTTGGGATCTAAATCAACAAAATCTAGATTCTCGCATGCATCTTGCAACTGATTGACTATCCTGTGGTGGGGGGTGAAAATGAAGAGAAATCTTTTCTCTCCCTATCTGCTTGGAAAATAGTCAGTTCCAACAATCTTCACTCTTAAACCAGTTTAGTATTTACAGTCACAAATTCTGATGTGTGTTGTCAACAACAAGTTGAGGGATTCCGTCAATGTGATGGGCAGGAATGAGAGACAATTAGGAGCACAAATAGAGGAGGGATTGTTGTGTTAAAATGTGAGCACAAAGTTTCTCACCAGTCATCGACCCCAAAATTGTGGACTGCAGTCTGGGTCCATGCTGCCCCTCACAGACCGTTCTTGGTATTACAGCTGATTTTGTGTGTCCCTTGTGGGGTCTCTCACTTTTAAAAAAGTCGGAAATTCACCATGTGTTTGCAGTCCTCTTTAGGAACTTAGCCGGTCATATTTTGTGCAGGATATTTTTAAAAAAGCATTTATCCATCCATCCATTTTCTGAGCCGCTTATCCTCGCAAGGGTCGCTGTGAGTGCTGGAGCCTATCCCAGCTGGATGCGGGGTATGCACTGAACTGGTTGCCGGCCAATCACAGGGGACAAGGATACAGACAAAAAGAGCATTTAAAAAAATAACCCAAATGAAACATATGCTATAACACAATTATATTATACAATACATTAAACTGTACCAAAAAATGGATAAGATTGCCCTGTGATTGACTGGCGACCAGTTCAGAGTGTGTACAATGCCTCTTGCCCACAGGTATCTGAAAGAGCCCCAAGCCCGCTCGTGACCCTTGTGAGGATAAGCAGTATGGAAAATGGATGCATGGATGAGGTGCATAAAATGATGAAATCACCATTAAATTAACACTATAAAATTCACATCAAATTTTACATACATACACACCATAACTAATTTGGTATGAGAGAAGAGAAACATAAATACAGATTTGTGGCCTTCCTGGTTAATTTGCACATATTCCACTCAAGAATAATGCACAATTGCTACATCATGATATATATATATTCAATAATATCGTCATCATAATTTGCTCTGCAATTCCTACTGCTAATTTCTACACTTGGACTTGCCTGGCTCGCGGTCCTGCACCTCCAGCATGTTTCCAAAAGTTACCTGCACCCCTGCTCTCGTTTGAGGCTGGTCAGGAACATTAAAATATGTTAAAATAAATAAGTAAATAAATCACTTGAATTAGATGTCATTTGACAAATGCATTTGATGGAAAATAGTTGACGTGAGAGACAAATATGCATATACTGTAGTGCTTTGGTGGCACGGTGACTCAGCTGGAAAGCGTTGGCCTCACAGTTCTGAGGTCCTGGATTTGATCCCGGACCCGCCTGTGTGGAATTTGCATGTTCTACCCATGCCTGCGTGGGTTTTCTCCGGGCACTTCGGTTTCCTCCCACAACCTAAAAACATGCGACATTAATTGGAGACTCTAAATTGCCCCTAGGTGTGATTGTGAGCGTCACTCTTGTCTGTCTCCGTGTGTCCTGCGATTGGTTGTCAACCAGTTCAGGGTGTACCCCGCCTCCTGCCCGTTGAAAGCTGGGATAGGCTCCAGCACTCCCGTGACCCTCGTGAGGATAAGCGGCTCAGAAAATGGATGGATGTACTGCTTATATGGAGCTTATAAGGAGGTGTATCTAGTACCACCAGTGGCCTCACTTCAAACCATACAGCAAAGCAAATCCAGGCGATAATAGTGGTCGCCACCAGAGGGCATGCTTGCACCTTTTCAAAACCTCGCCATCTATGCTTTTCCTCTTTGAGGCCCACAACCTCATTCATTCATCCATTTTGGCCTACAGGAGCCTATCCCAGCTGACTTTGAGTGAGAGGCAAGGGTCCACCCCGGGCTGAACTGCACATAGAAGAAACAACAATTCAAACGAAGGACAATCTAAATGCTCAATTAACCTAACATGCATGTTTTTGGAATGTGGGAAGAAGCCAGAGCACCCAGGGCAAACCAACAGAGAACAAGGAGAACATGCAACGTCTACAGCAGGAAGGTCAGAGTAGGGATTCAAGCCCTCAGCCTCACAAATGTGAGGTTGATGCGCTTATGACTCACCGCTGCCGTAATGGAAAAAAATCTTGAAATTCGGGAAACTGAAACTGCAAAATATAAGAGTGCCACAAGGAAAAAAAACACAAGACATTAAGGTGAAATCTGAAATCTTTTCTTTCAATGCTAAAACTGACCATACCGCACACCAGCATGATGATAAAAAGATCCAGACAATCATAAAACAAATAAAACTTTGTCATTCATTCCATCTTGTCTTCTTACCAAGGTCCCACAAGCTTCAAAAACTGAATCACTTCAGTGTGGGACTTGGCTGGGATCAAACCTTACATTTTTCCCAGCCAGAGGCCCCAAGAAGATGTCTCATTTGTCTCCGAATTTTGCCCCGCGGAAGGCTTAATTTCAGTGCTCTCTGCGCATTTGTGTGTGGGCAGCACTGTCGCCTCGTGGTTTAACGCGACTGCTTCACAGTACCGAGGTTCCCAGTTTGAATCTCATCTCGTAGCTTTCTGTACAGGGTAAGGTAAGGAGCTGGAAGAACTACTGACAAGGATGTGGAGGCTGCAAGAGGTTTTTGCACGTTTTTACAGAGGTCAAATGTTTCATGTAGTTGTTCGCCAGGTTTGCACACACTGCAGGAGGGATTTTGGCCCACTCCTCCGCACAGATCTTCTCTAGATCAGACAGGTTCCTGGGCTGTCGCTGAGAAACACGGAGTTTCAGCTCCCTCCAAAGATTTTCTATTGGGTTTAGGTCTGGAGACTGGATTGGCCACGCCAGAACCTTGATATGCTTCTTACGGAGCCACTCCTTGGTTTTCCTGGCTGTGTGCTTCGGATCATTGTCATGTTAAAAGACCCAGCCACGAATCATCTTCAAGTCGTCCTGTCCTATGTGCAGAAAAACACCCCCAAAGCATGATGCTACCACCGCCATGCTTCACAGTAGGGATGGTGTTCTTGGGATGGAACTCATCAATCGTCTTCCTCCAAACACAGTTAGTGGAATTATGACCAAAAAATTCAATTTTCTTCTCATCTGACCACAAACCTTTTTCCCATGACTCCTCTGTATCATCCAAACGGTCATTGGCAAATTTAAGACAGACCTTGACATGTGCTGGTTTAAGCAGGGGACCCTTCCGTGCCATGCATGATTCCACACCATGACGTCTTTGTGTATGACCAACAGGCACCTTGGAAACGGTGGTCCCAGCTCTTTTCAGGTCATTGACAAAGTCCTGTCGTGTAGTCCTGGGCTGATTCCTCACCTTTCTAAGGATCATTGAGACCCCACGTGGTGATATCTTGCATGGGGCTCCATTCCTATTGAGATTGACTGTCATGTTTAGCTTCTTCCATTTTCTACTGATTGCTCCAACAGTGGACCATTTTTCATCAAGCAGATTGGGAATTTCTCCGTAGCCCTTTCCAGCCGTGTGGAGTTGTAAAATTTTGTCTCTGGTGTCTTTGGGCAGCTCTTTGGTCTTGGCCATGTTACAAGTTTGAGTCTTACTGATTGTATGGGGTGGACAGGTGTCTTTATGCAGATAACAACCTCACACAGGTGCGTCTGTATCAGGAGAATAAATGGAGTGCAGGTGGACTTTTAAAGGGGGACTAACAGGTCTTCGAGGGTCAGAATTCTAGCTGAGAGACAGGTGTTCAAATACTTATTTGCAGCTGTATCTCACAAATAAATTGTTAAAAAAAATCACACATTGTGATTTCTGGATTTTTCTTTTTAGATTATCTCTCTCACAGTGGACATGCACCTAAGATGAAAATTTCAGACCCCTCCATGATTTCAAGTCCTTATTTTCTTCACTTTATTTATTTGTAATACATAGAGAGCATTAAAAAGTAAATAGTAATAAAAAAAAACAAAGAAACTCGTACTTCTGTCAAAAAACACTTTTACTAGTCAACTTACATATTAACATAGAACGATCTCCTCATCGAGATCATCTCAACGTTCTCATTCTATGAATTTACAAGTCGATGGATTGTTTGTATCTTGAACTCATTTGAGGATGTGAGCACTGGCTTCTCCAACTGCTGCATCCTGCCATCCTCCCTCACACGGAGACCAATCGTCTTTTTTTTTTTATTCCTCATTTGGCATGTACCGTATTCTTGATTCACAGTAAGCTCCAACTTCCTCCAGGGTCTGACGATATCGTCACTGCGTGGCCTTTCAGTCACTCTTCATGCCATCGCTGGTCCTTGAATATGTCAATCATCCTTCCATCCAGCCACTCATCCTCACACGGGTCACGGGAGTGCTGGAGTCTATTCCTCCTAAATTCGGGTGAAAGGTGGACTACCCCCTAAACTGGTCGCCAGCCAATAACGAAATATGAAAAATGTGTTCAAAGGCTCAAAATTAACATTATTACTGTAAGTCATTATGGAATGAACCTGATAGAATACATAATATTTGCTTCTACATACTTATTGAGAGATTTATGACGGAGGGTGTTATTGTGATGATTTTACTCAAGATATAAGAAACTTTGCTCTTTCACCACTGCTGGCTGCTCCAATGATGACGATGATCCGCTTGACGACGGTCAGATGACAAAAAAAAAAAAACCCCAAAAACTAAACCTTAAAACTTATTTCAGAAGTTTGACAAGGAAGTGACTGGCAAAGACTCCAGCGATGAAGATGACAACTAAGCAAAGTAAAACCAAGCCACGCCGTAAAAGCAACTGTCTTAATGTGAGCGCATCTCCAACGACGGGAGTCACAGTTTCACACAGCTCTGGAATCTGATGCTCCTCTGCAGCAGCGCTCTCAGACTTAGGTGTCGCAGGAGGAACCGGGGCCTGGTTGGTGTTTGAGTCTAAAAATGTAACAATAAAACACGAGTTTAGCATTTATTTCAGTTTGTGACAAAGTGCTGATATTACTATATATCACACTGTCATCTCTCAGTGACGACACCCGATAATCAGGTACTGCTCTTGTGTTGTGACTTGTGTTTCCCCAATCTCTGTGTTCTCCGTTTACATGCTTGGTGATATCTTATTAACAATTGGCTGCAAAGTTACTTCCCCGCTGCATGCCACTCGTGATATTTACATTTATTGTTGAAAACTGAGGGAAACATAACATAAATAGAAGACTCATAGGTGATCTACCTGACCTGCATGGTCTACTTACATTTTGTTTTAAAACAACCTAATGAAATATTCAGTGATTCATATTGTTGGTGCTACGTATACAATGATATGTGATTATTATTCATTTTTTTTGTGAAGTGAAAAATCATCAATTGAACACAAACAGTATTTGAGTAGACTATCCATTGTTGGAGGACGCTTTTTTCCTCCGTGGGTTCATTTAATTTAAGGTAGTGAGAATGTTGGTTATCCAAATTAAAGGCTGGAGACGATGAACAGTTTCTTCGAAGTTTTTTTTACTTACAGAATATTCCGGGCACTTGCGAGTTACAGACAATGGCTGTAGAGAGCAGATGACAAGTGCCAAGGTGCAGAGAAAGCACACATCCTTTATCTTGTAAGAAGGGCGGACCATGGGGGTATCAAACCTGTGGCACGACGCCGGTGCTTTCCACTTAGACAAAGGGTTTCTGTCTCAACCGGTTCTAGCTGGCAATGGATTATTACAATGTGTCCAGTATGCAGTTCAGCAAGGTTAGCCTACAAGCGGAGATGCGGATATCACTCAAGGACACATCTGGCTACAGAGCAGAGCCCCACTGAGGACATGAGGAAATTATGCAGTCCTGACTAAATATGGGCAGGAGACACACTTCACCATGCATCCATTTTTCATACCGCTTATCCTCACAAGGGTCGCGGGCCTGCTGCGAGAGGCGAAGAACACCCTGAACTCTTCGCCAGCCAATCACAGGGCACATAGAGACCAACACCCATTTGCACTCACATTCACACCAACGGGCAATTTAGAGTCTTCGATTAACCTTCCAAGTATGCTTTTGGGGATGTGGGAGTGAACTGGAATACCCGGAGAAAATCCAAGCAGGTACGGGGAAAAGATACAAACTCCACACAGATGAGGGCGGATTTGACCCGGGTCCCCAGAACTGTGAGGCAGATGTTCTAACCAGCCATCCACTGTTCCCCATGATCAGACTAATATTGTAAAAGTATTTGGAGGCCATATTTTTGTATGCATGCTGCATGTTCAACAAGAATTTGTATAATTCCAAATAGTGAAAATATTGTTATTGCTGGAATAATGTCAGGCTATGAAATTCTTGTACTTGCCTGACTTGCAATCTTCCATCTTGATCCTGTCTTCAACCGTGGCCTGGACCCCTGCTCTAATTTTAGCCTGACGGAAGACATTCAAATATGTTCAACTCACAACCGCTTGAATGATGTCGGATTTGTGTTTACAGGGGATTTGGTTACGCACTTCTTCGGCAGCCTTTTTCCAATCAAGTTTGTACAAATAAATTAGCAAGAAAATAGCCTGCATTAACACGCAGATGGTAAGTCCTGTCCAAAGTCCTGTGAAAGACACAAAAGCGGTGTTGCTGAATCTCATACGACATATCGTGATTGCAGATCATATAAGCCTGTTAAAAGACTCGCTTCTTACCGAAGATCCCCATATGTGCTGCAAATGTTAAGGACACACCGATGGGAAAGCCAATGAAGTAGTGTCCCACCAGGTTGCATAGAGCACCCACCTTTGGTCTTCCAACCCCTCGAATGACACCTCCACTGACACCCTGTCGTGATTTTTGCAGTTTGATACAAAGAATATTTTAAAGTTCTCCTAAAATGTCAGTTAAAAAAAAAAAAAAGAATTCTCACCGCAACAGCATCAGAAAGATGCATGAAGACGAAGATAATCAGGACGTTGGCGGCCCTTTGCAAAATGTCTCTGAAGGGAAGTAAAATCAAGATGCAATAACGAATAAAAGAGCAAGAAGCCCCGAGAGGTGCAGACAGTCATATAAAATGTCACTGTCGCACAGGTACCAATAAAGATTAATTATTATTAATGTGACTGCCCTAAAAAACCCTCAACCTCTGAATTTTGAGCCAGATGTGCCAATAAGTACAGTGGACCCCCGCATACTTGTGCTTCCACATCAGCGGACTCACCTATTCACTAATTATTTGTCTTTTTTTTTTCCCTGTTTTGATGGGGAACTAATCCCGTAAATGCCTGTTAGAGGTGTATCCTCCTTATTCAAGAATTATTGAATTAATATAAATTTAATTTAATTGAAATTTAATTCTATTTAAATTGAATTTAAATTTTAATTTAAAATTCAATGTTTAATTACTGTAGCTGTCAATTATCTACAGATTTTCACTTCATTATACGATCAAAATTTAGACCCGTGCAGATGTCTGGGTTCAGTTCCCAACTTTAAAGCTTTTTTTCCAATTTTATTTTTGATTTGGACCATGCTTACCTTAGTTTCTTGACTGTTTCCACAAACTATATAATGAGTTGTCATTGTTAGGCTTGATTAGCACAGAAATAAATGAATTAGAAAAAAAAACAGTATAACTCACTGCTCTGTGGTGAAAATGTAGCCGATTACATTCCTGGAAAGGGTGATGCTTGTTCCAACAAAACAGGCCACTATGACTGCGACGGGAAAGAGGCACAAACAGGAATAGTGATACCTCATGTGACATTGAAGTCGATTGATCAAGGGTAACATGACCTGAAAACATATTTCAAATATATTCGTCTTGTGAAGGTGCTCGCTGATGGACTGATCGAATGTCTTTTTTATTGAAGGCGTCTAGTCAGCAAGCTCGCTGGATAAGAATGAACTACGCAAGTAAATTAGTGCCACCAGGACTTGAATTTGAAATGTAAAATGATCATATTTTCAATAGTTGCTTCATTTCGCTGTCTGAAATTCAAACAGCTACAATTCACTAAAATTCACCGTCTGTGGCACCAGGCAGGGTTACTTCAGGTCAGCACTGAACACCCAGCCAATCGCAGTTACGCTTTCTTAGTCTCGTGACGTCACATAGCGTGACGAGAAAGTGTGACTGGATTGGCTGGCTGTTTGGTTCTGACCTGATGTTACCCTGCCTGGTGGCACAGACGTGAATTTCAGACAGAATTTGTAGCCAGTTGAATTGCTAACATTGAAAAGTTACACTGAAATACAACTATTGAAAATGTGATCACTTTACATTTCAAATTCAAATCCTGGTGGCACTAATTAACTTCCATAATGAATGTTACTTTGGCTGGTTGCGTCCATACTGAAGATTTCTAGCGGGACAAAAATCACAATATTGAAATATATCATAGCCATGCTTCGCACTTGAACCCACACTTTGCCGAGTAACCCCGAGTAACCACAGTTACCAACCTACTGCATGCCATGCGGTCCATCCAATCTAAAATATAGCCGTGTTGTGTTTCCTCTTTTTTTGACCTTATATTTGACAAATGTAAGGCAAGCACTGTCGATCAGTATTTATCGCAATGCAGCGCCATCATAAAGTCTCTTACATGCACAGACGATGGAAACTTTGCTAGACAGCTTAGCTTGCTCACTGTTTCCTGCACCGAGAGCATTTCCCACTCGAACGCTAGCAGCAGCAGAAATTCCAAGTGGGAACTGCAAAAGAAGAATGCATAAGAACACTTATGAGTCATTCGGAAGTCCGTGAAATATTCTACAATATATTGTGTAATTTATATAAGGGTGTGGCCAACACAAGGTTAATAAGAGGGACACTCATTGGCTGCTCCAGTGTGGCTTGTAGTTCATCTGTCAGACAATTTTTAAATTTTACATTTTCAAACTCGACTTCAATTTTGAAAATGTACGTTTAAATGTTTTTTCAACACAGGGATTCCTCAGCCTATGACTGAGATCTGTTCCCACAGTAGCGACTTAACTCGAATTTTGACTTAAGTTGGATTCCACTATTAAAGTCAGAATTTACATAAAAAATACCAACAAATAATAAACAAGATGATGAACTTAGTATTACTGCTAAGAGGTGGATGGAGAAGAAGGGGAGGCTGTGCTTAGCTATTGCGACGGAACCTGGTCCTCAACCCTCTCCCTCTCGACAAGTATCAAAGAACGTAGTTTCGTGATCATTGTATCCAACATAGGAACGGAAACCTTCACATGCGCTAAAATACAGGCTTTGTCTTTAATAATCGTCACCACAGTCGACCGACTGATGCCTTGGTGGTGGTGGTGTCTCTCCTTTCTCCAATTTTTCTATGATCTTGAGCTTCATTTCCATGGTAATGGATTTTCTTTTGGCTGCAGAAGCATTGCTAAAAGACACAGCTTTCTTCTTTGGGGCGATAATGTCTAAAAAGGAGGGCGAAAAATGCAAAAATAGTCCCGGCGCAGAAACTCGGACAAGCATTAGCCAAATAAAATGGTGGAAGGGGGACGTCATAGGTGGAGACCGTCTTAACCCGAGGACTCCCTGTACACAGTACAGCCAAACAGCCGATAATATTTTTTTCCAAGTAAAGATAATCCCATCAATTTTAAACATCTTCTCCAAATGAGCAACACTGGCCATAAACAAAATTTTAGCGTCAAACAATCATGTAATCAATCATAGTTATGATTGTTCGCAAGTCACCAAAACAGAAAGTTAGCTACAGCGTGTGTTCCTTGTTGATCCATGTGACGTTCCGCATATCTCAGTATTTTTTGGTCCGGATGGCCTTTTGCACCACACTGCCATGACGTTAAAAATTAATCAATTTTATTTTGTTAAATGTGAGTGAACCCACGCGCTCTCTTATAGTGTACTTGAGATGACTAACAGAACACACATCACGATGGGATGAGTGTATTGTACTGAAGGTAGATTGGCCAGGTGTACTATTTTGTGTCCGCCATTGTAAGATAGTGTTATTGTGGTATTATGTCGTGTGGAGAAATATGTTGGAATAGTACAGAACATGAATGAGGGCAGCAGAACAGCGGTGAGGTGTGCTCGTGGTGTGTCAGAAGAATTTAAGGTGGACGTGGGACTACATCAGGGATCCGCACTGAGCCCCTTCCTGTTTGCGGTAGTGATGGATAGGCTGACAAATGAGGTTAGACTGGAATCCCCTTGGACCATGATGTTCGCAGATGATATTGTCATATGCAGTGAAAGCAGGGAGCATGCAGAGGAACAATTAGAAAGATGGAGGCACACACTGGAAAGGAGAGGAATGAAGAATAGCCGAAGTAAAACAGAATATATGTGCGTGATTGAGAGGGATGGAGGGGGAAGAGGGAAGCTGCTGGGGGAACAGATAGCGAGGGTGGATGACTTCAAATACTTGGGGTCAACAATATAGACGAAAGGAGAGTGTGGTAAAGAAGTGAAGAAACGGGTCCAAGTGGGGTGGAACAGTTGGAGGAAGGTGTCTGGTGTTCTATGTGACAGAAGAGTCTCTTCTAGGAAGAAGGGCAAGGTCTATAAAACAGTGGTGAGGCCGGCCATGATGGACGCATTAGTGACGGTGGCACTGAAGAAACAACAGGAAGCAGAACTGGAGGTAGCAGAAATGAAGATGTTGAGGTTGAAAAAGAAAAAGATGACACGCTGTGGCGACCCCTAATCGGGACAAGCTGAAAGGAAAAGAAGAAGAAGACTACATCGTGTGGCTCCCCCGTGCTCATGATTCTGGTCAAGTTGGCTGCCACTGATTGGCATCACTTCTCTTTCATTTACCATGTAAGCTACAACAGTCAGCTGATACGTGATGGACTGGGCTCCCAGCTCAGCTTCACTAATGATCCCGGCGATGAATCCTCCCACTTCAAAGAGCCACCACTCCAGACAAAGCATGAGCATGCTCGGGATAGCCAGCTTGATAAAGGGCCCCCACTCTCGTAAACACTCCAGTGACCAGCCTGGAGAGCAGAGATCCGTCAGTCAAGCCATTCCTTAAAAAAAAAAAATCACTTTCACGAGAAGATATGTTAGCATGTTCAAGCACTAAAATGCATTCAAATTCAAGAAGCCCAGAAAGTAATCACTGAATATGTGTAATAAATAATCAATGGTAAACTTTAAGCCAGATATTACACAACGTGTAGTGCTTTCTGAATCTTCGTCACCTTGAATAATGAAACTGAGAGTCATTGACCGACCAATTTTGTTAAAAGGTTACACATTGGACCTTCGCCACAAAGTTACTGCAACTTCAAATGAAATAGCGCAGCCGGGGAGGAAAACGAATACGAAAAAAACGTATCATTCATTCGTTCATGGAGGTTTGGGCGAGAGAAAGGGCAACTGACCTCCCCACGTGGCCTTGTGCAACCCCTTCATGTTAATATAAATAAATAAGACCACGGCCAACACGTACTGTGAGATCGAATTTGCTGCAGCGGAGCCCCTAAAACATAGACAAACACAGCATGTTTTAAAAGCAGCAGAAAAAAAAAAAAAAAAAAAAAAACAGAACAGATGCACCATTCCCTATCTAATGGCCTGGACATTTTAAATATCTATTCACTGTACTTGCAGAACATACCCAGTAATGAAAAATAAAATGAGAAATTTAGTTAAACTCATTCAGGAAAACTTACGCAACTCCCAAATGCAGAAGATGGAGGAAGACATAATTGATTAATGCATTTAAGAGGTTTCCGATGGCCCCACTTATGACCTGCGGCCAAATAATTCCCTGCAAAAAAAGACACAGCGGTATTAATTAACTTGTTATTTATATGCACGTGAATAACTTTCATATCAGTGATAATGCGACGGCGACACGGAACCTGATTTTGAAGATATCGCCCTTGCAATTGGTACATGAACGCTGCCTGAAGGGGGGGAAAAAAAGGTACAGAGGTACACAGCGTATACTTTGTGTACTTATTTTCCAATTCAAGTAACTTACGCGTACACAGAGAAACGCAAACTCACCGGCAGAGAAGGCATGGCGATCTTCACATAAAGCTGCGATAGACTACGTGACGCACAAATAAATGCATGTTAATCATATTGTTGCTGAAAATAAGAGATTTCCACAGTGGAAGAAGGTTAGAAGCAATTTGAGTGAACGCTTTCAACCCTGCGGTTTATGCTGTGATGCGGCTAATTTGTGCATTTTTTTTCCTAACGCCCGCAAGGGGGCATTCAAGCGGAAAAGGTAAGAGTAATACTGGTGGAATATATGTGCCGAGGAAGTGACTTTTGCCGGTCCGGCCCTGTTAGCGCCGTGCTAGCGTGTTACTGCCGTGTCTCAGTGATTTTTACTGGTAGGATTTTTTTAACCGGCCCTGTTAGCGTGGCGCTAGTGTTAGTGACGTGTTCCAGGGCTCACCAACGCGGTGCCCGCGGGTGAATGGTAGCCTGCGAGGACCATAAAAGGCGCCCGCGAGGTATGTTCTACAAATATCATAGGCCACAAATTGTTACTATTATTTGTGCTTTAAATTCTGAATCTGACTTGCTTACGTGAATTAAAATTGTAAAATACATGTAATGTCATTAACTACAATAAATTAAAACAAAAATATTTTATGTAAGTGTAATGAACTGAGTCTGAAATTTGCCGCAAACAGGTCACGAAGCCCTTCATACGATCGGTGCTCACGAAGTAGCCCTCAGCCTCAAAAAGGTTGCTGAGCCCTGCGTTAAACTCTCTGTGTACCGCCTTTGTAAATATCTTGTAAATATCTTCAACGTAGGTTTCAATATGGGCACTTGCAGCTTTTACACAGCTGCGGCGTATGTATGCACCAAATGGTATTTCCTTTCCAAATGTACTGGGTGACCCTTATAACCAGGTGCGGTCTGTAGGCCGAGAATTATGTTTTTTATATAGCAAATATGAATTAGAAATACAGCTGTCTCGTCTGCCAGGTATTCCTTACCCCCCAAAAAACCAAAAACAATATATAGATATATATATCATGAGGAAGATGCTAAAGGTTGAAAAAAGACTTACCTGGCAACCTCTGGGCTCTGCTTGGCAACGAGTAGAAGAGGTTCAGTGTTGATGAGAACAGCCCAGCAGGGGAAACAAGCCAGCAGCAGAATCAGAACCCCCCTCTGGAGGATCACCCCCACTCGCTTCAGGTTTCCGCTCCCAAAGGTCTACACAAAGGCAGAATCGAATAATAAACACCAAAAGCGCACTGAAAATTACAGCTTTGATACTGGAGGTGAAAGGCAAACTAACTTGATCCAAAAGTTTGGATCAAAGTTTGGACCCCAGATAATCGGAGAGCCCCGTCAAAGTAGTTCTGGTTCAATACTGTGAATAAACCAAATGTACAGCCATTGTTGGGAACATTACCTGAGATATGAGGGTATCACAAGTTAATGATAATCCGGTCCCAATCGAAATACCAGTCACATTCACCACCTGCAATTAAAGACAAGTCGTTAATGAAACGTGGAATTTATTGTCTTATTGTCATATCTCAATAGTCACTGGAAGGATTAAAGTGGGCGGCAAAGTACGTAATTGTAGCGGTATGACTTGTGGACCCAAAAGTCATTCAATTTTGGTGAAGATATGGATGAAATTCTGAAGTCCACGCCACATAGTCATAATGATATATCGCCCGTCTGCTTATCTTCTGTCGGGAAAATGAGGATTTGTCTTTGAGACAACCTGCAACATCGTGGAGGAGCACGATGATGGCAAAGACCTCGAAATCAGCGAGTGTGAACTCCAAATGGACTGTGACCTCCACAGACGAGGAGTTTGGCATTTTCAGGTCTGGACAGCAGCGCTTTTATGAAATCATCAATAAGAACTTCAACAATCGTCGCACTCTGTTTGATTTGGTTGAAAAGCTCACAATACCCCCCAGCTCCAGCTCCATAATGCCTAACAGCAGATAAATCCAATGAATTTGCTTGTTATTTTGTAGAAAAAAAATAGGATCCATTAAGTTCATGAATATCAGTGCAAATCAGCAAAATGGTAAAATGATACTCCATCTTAAGCCATCCATGACTATATCCAAATTAGATACGGTTGATTTAAAAAAAAAAAGCCGTAGACAATGCGATTCAGCAGGTGAAACCATCAACGAGCTGTCTTGACTCAATACCACCGGACTTCTTCAACGAAGGCTTTGCTTGCTGATTTGCAGCAAATCATGAATAACTTCACTTCAGTTAGAGGAGTTTTGCAAAGCTCTTAAAGTAGCTGCCATGAAGCTTCTAAAAAAATATGACGCCGGACGCTTCCATGTTAGCGGACCCGTCTCAACTCTCGTGTTCATCGCGAGTTACTTTGAATCACCTCAGCAATTTCTTGAACTTAAATCAACTTTTTGATCATTTTCAATCAGCTTTCCGATCTCATCAAAGTATAGAATCTGCTCTTATCAATGCGGTAAATGATAGAAGGATGCATACTGAGTCGGGAAAGGTGTCAAGTCTGGGTAAGTTCTGAATACATGAATACAGCCCAAAAGGGTAAATGTGGGGCCCACTTCCCATGGGGTCACCACCTGTGGGAGGGGCGTTAGGGGGTGTAGTGCGCTGTCAGCTGGGCGGGGACCGAAGGTAAGGGGATTTGGGGATTGGGGATCCGATTGTGGAACGTGGAACATCACCTCTCTGAGTTAGCGGGCGAGGTTGGGAAGTGCCGACTAGATATAAATTGTTTATTTTATCATTTTTCTTTAACTCCATACTCAAGTGAGAGTACTGATCACAGAGAATTGAGGCAAGGTACTTACGGCAATTGATAACGACACGGCTGCAAGTTCTGTTTTCCCCAGATGGCCGCAGAACACCGTGCTGACGATACTGATCATGAAGATCATCATCTGGGAAATGACCTGGACAAGGAAAAACAAAAACAATCTCCTTGGTTTGTTTGTTTTGTTTTGTTTTTGTTTTCATCCAAAGGCTTAATGTTATCCTAAAACACAAATCATGACACATTAGATGAGCGCTTCCCAAAGTGCGGGGAGAAACCCATGGGAGAGGAGGGGGAAGGGGGGAGGGGGAGCAGGAAGAGGATTGCAGCGCTGCTAAAGCAGAAGGTGAGGAAAAGTCACACAAATATTCAATAATTATCTAAAATGCAGGACCAAAAGCAAACTGGTACCAACTGGAATCAACAAACTCTGCTCAAGACCTCTGTAAAATAAATCTACAGTACTATATTTTTTTTGAAGGTGGTCTTAAATGTTAGCTGCTTAACAATTTTGTTATTTTTAGGAAATAAAAATAGCACTGCTTTTCCAGAAACCCAATAAAAGAGCATTCTAAGAAATAAACTGGTTTCATAAAGTGTAATTACAGTGTGTAGTGTCGTATCCGTGTCTGCCTCGAAGGGGCATGGCGTGGTAAGTAAAGTCAGGTTCGGGAGTAGTCTTGGGTGACTTGCGGCTTCCCAAAAATCAACCAAGGGTACTTATACTGTAAGTCAAAGTACCACTTCGTTGTTCCGGGTGGTGCAAATTGACCGGGCAGAAGGAAAACAACAAAATGGTTCCCGCTGGAGGGAAAACATATCTGATGTCAGATGTAAGATCATGAAGCGAAGACAATGTTTCACATTGACGCACGAGGTTTGTCAGAAAGGTTCCACCACTGCTACTAATAAAGATATACAAACGGCGACACGGTGGAGCAGCTGGTAAAGTGTTGGCTTCACAGTTAAGAGGACCCGGGTTCGATCCTGGCCCCGCCTGTGTGGAGTTTGCATGTTCTCCCCATGCCTGCGCGGGCACTCCGGTTTCCTCCCACAATCCCAAAAACATTCAACATTATGTTGACACTCTAAATTGGCCCTAGGTGTGATAGTGACTGCATCTGTTGTCTGTCTCCATGTGCCCTGCGATTGGTTGGCAACCAGTTCAGGGTGTACCCCGCCTCCTGCCCGTTGACAGCTGGGATAGGCTCCAGCACTCTCCGCGACCCTCGTGAGGATAAGCGGCAAAGAAAATAGATGGTTGGATGTATTTGCAAGGGAAGAGTTGAAGGTTGTGGTATGACAACTTGTCGCTTGGTTTGACCGTGACAACATGACTGCTCAGAACGCAGAGCATCAGACAGTTCCTGGCCAAGTACATCAGCATGTTCGCTCAAACTCTCTACACACCTGACCTGACTCTGTATGATTTTTGTCCTTTTAAAAAAAAAAAAAAAAAAAAAAAAAACAATCTCAGGCCTGTGATCTATTAAAAAGTAATTACAGTGTTTTGCTTTGATAACCCATTAAAAATGGAAAGAACTACTGAAACCTTTGATGAGTCTGGTCGTCCGATTTTGTTCCAGTAAACTATGAAAAGTCTCAAGAAAATACACAAAACTGTGAAAACTTTCATAACAATTGAAGATATGGAGCAGATCGGATGCACATGTCCAAAAGAGTTACTTTTACATGTTAGGAAGAAAAACAGATGCAGGTTAATTGCACACCAGCCCAGTGAGAAAGGCGCTCGTGCCGCGATCAACGACATCCGGTCATCTTACCACCGGCCCCGCGAGCTTGAGAAGCTGAATGAGTTCAGCGCGGTAGTGGAGCGGGATGCAGCCGCGAATGCGTCCCAAACACGAGTCCCAAGAAGCCGTTTCGTTGGGCTCTGAATCGGCCTTTGCCACCTCGGAATTTGGAAACGTCTTCACGTTGACGTCCATGGTGAGACGGAGTGGGAGCGCTCGTCAAGGGTTCTGTGACGCACCCTTTTGGATGTGGAGTACTTGCACTTGCTGTAGTCATTGAATGAGCCAGGACAAGGGGAGGACATGCGTTTTTAAATCACACCTACGTGAACGGGATATTCCCTCCCTCGCCGCGGTTACAAATTCAATGTCCGAGCCAGTTTTGGATGCACGTGGATGGTGCGTTCAGGACCCACCGTACACAAACGCATCACATCTGAGGAGAGTATTCAGTTAAAATTCTCACACGATATGGAAATTTCAAGGTGATTTGCTGTTTGCAATAGTGGGAAAAAAACTTGTGCTCACTGCAAAAACCGCAACATAATGAAAGAAACATTTCAAGTAGACATAACATTAGACACGTGCACACATAGACCCAAAGTGGTGCTCACCTACCTGCCCTTTTGCCCTGGATGATAACATTTTTACTATTCCACATTTTTCATCTTTCATTGTTTAAAAAAATTACAATATAAAATATTTTCTGTGTCAGCAATGACACTTCATTATTGATGCTTTTGGATTTATTTTTTTTTTTGTTTGACTTCTTAAGCTCTAAGTGGCCCATCATTTGTCGTAAAATGTCAGAGCAAAAAGGGCAAAACAGCCTACTTCACCAGATGAGATTTATTTGGGGTTAATCAGATGCATTTTGAATGGTGGCATGGTGGCGTTCACTACCATTTAACATGAGTTTGAACATAAAAAAAAATGGAATACATAAAATAGTTAAAAATATGAAATGTATTTTTTTTCCCTCCTCCTACAAATGAAAGAACCAGGCTTCAAAACCGTGGGCGTGTCAAAAGGATGTGGCACAAGGAATAAAACACACTCAGGGTGTGACGGCTTACTTAACAGGTGTCAAACTCAAGGCCTCGGGGCCGGATCTGGGCCATCACGCGATTTTACGTGGCTCGCGAACATTTGCGTCAACTTCCATGACTCTTAACAAAAATTTGAAATTGTCATGTATCATAAATAATGAGATACATATTTTTGTGTTACCAAACATGAACAATAGTTGAAAAACCCATCCGCCTTGATTTCAGATTCCAAAACTAGTTCATAAATTTCATGTGCAAATATGATGAGGTGTTTTCCCAGTCCTAACGGCCCTCTGAGGAAAATCGTAACTATAATGTGGCCCATGACAAAAATGAGTTTGACACCCGTGGTTTACATGATGTAAAATCACGTTAGGAGCCTCAACTTAAAAATTGATTGGTTAATGTGGACAACAATTTAAAAAAATAAATAAGCACATCAACTTACTTGTGTTGTTTTGTGACGTAATTTCACAGCCGAACACAGCCCGGGACGACAGCGGGACGGTAGGAGGAATCGCTCGGGTAGGGAGGATGTCGGGACTGCCTCGTTCACTCCAATCAAGTTACCCACCAAGCCACGTTTGTCTCTGGTGAACGTTTACCAAACTAGCCGTGGGCAAAGGGACGGCGCAGAGTTGGGTTGTGGGGTCGCTGTTCAGCTAACATGTGCACGTGTCTTCGAAAAGGCAATCCATCGCTTTTCATTTTTTTTTTTAAATAACGCCACTTAGCTGTTCTGTAACTTTAGGGATTGAGTGAAGACGTATTTTGGAGGTTTAGCCGTCGTGAGCTTGCTGACTGCACGCGCGAGTGGCCAATGGGCCTTGCTAAGGAAGCTAAGCGCAGCTAACACACAACTGAGCAGCACAGCCCAACAAAATCACATGACTTTGTACTTACACAGCAGGGGAGGGACAGAATGCGCTAGAAACAGTAGTACGAGATGCCCCAGCTCTCAACACAAAAACAGGAAAACTCAAATCGTGAAAAAGTGCATCACAACAATTATAAATACAAATCAATTTTTGCCTATGCGACTTTAAAGACCCCATAGTTTACCAACACAATATTTTGTACTGTTTGGGGTGTTATATTGTCTCTGTGGTGTTACAATAAACATGTAAAATATGAATTAAAATCATCACGGCATTCCAGAGTCCCAGACGTTCTTCTGCCGAGAAGGCGGAAATCAGTTCGCTGGAATTTTCTGAGCTTAAGCTAGGTCAGTAGCGAAGCTATCTGCCGACCTCGCCAGGACTGTCAACATAAACGTGTACGCTCACAAGTGGGTCTTCCACATAGAGGCAACCAATCAGAGCAACGGGGAGGGTCTTAGCCAAATATGGACAAAGTGGACACAACACTGAGTCAAACAGAAGTAGCTGTCAGAGGGACCTTGCTCGACACTTGTATGACAAAACCAAGTTTGTTTTTGAAATGAAATTGACAATTTTAACGTCCATATTCGCGCCAAGTACGGGAACTTTAATTGCGATTGGTGCTTTTTTTTTGTGTGGCTTGAGCACCTTGTGCCCCAAAATGCCTATGCATGTGCCTGTGTAACATTAGATTATATAAAAAAAAAATTAGACGACCTTGACATTCTGAGCACGTAGATGTGATAGAGCCGGACTAACATATTTTCTTCGCTACTTTTGACTAATTCTGCGCCATACCCTTAATCAGTGAAGAATGATACATTTCGAGAGAAATGGAATCCTTGTGTGAGCTGAGTATGCAATTTGCCCCGCAGCCATTTATGGAATAAATTCATCAGCGATTGTGTGACAGAACAATTTGTACTTTGTGCGTGTATTATTTGTAATGTGAGCGTAGGAATGGCGTTATGTTTAAAGAGAGCGACTATTCGGATCAAGCGGCAGGGCCATAAAAACACAGAACATTACATTTTCTTCAAAAGAGCACACCTTTAGGATATTGTGCTCCGGTGAAAATGTGAGTACTTTGTAACATTTTGAACGCATCAAAAAGTTGCCATTAAAATGTTCTCTCAGGAAGAAATCAGTGAAATGGACGTTTGGAGTCAAAGCGCTGTTAGGGATCACTTAAGCTTATTATACAATGACGCTCGAGTGTCTTGAGTTTTAGTTAATGTAAAACTGTCTGATAACACTGTGAAAACAAGCTTGCAAAAAAGAACTTTAACAATACAAATGTGTAGTTAGAAAGTATTTATTAATGTTGACCCTGACCAAAATGTGTAACAAGAGAGCATGTACAGTAGAATTTACAGAATTCGTTAACTGGGCTGATAAAATGCATTGACGCAACAGCATTGAGGATCTGTTGTCCTGCCCTGGGCTTCATTTACTGTAAGTAGTAACCAAAATAGATGAGCCATTGACAATAATTGCAAACCGACCGGTTACCAAATCTAAACGAAGAAGCCTGAGAGCCTCACTAATCTCCTGATAGCACGTGAACAGACATTTGGGAGGGCAGGCCCCCAAAAAGGTCATCCCAAGACAATGGATCTATTTCTATTTCTATAAAAATGTCTACACACCCGTTTCAATGCTAGGTGGTTGTCATGATAAAAACAAAACAAACAAACAAAAAAACCGACACTAAAAGGATTTCAAAACTGTTCACGCTATTAATGTGACCGATAGCCTTTACAGCTCAAGTGAAAAATGTATTTTTGATGAAAAATTAGATAATGCGGTCTCACTAGTGTGCACACCCTCTGGGATGTCTCTCTGTTAGGATTAAGATTATGTTGGAAATGTATCCAATTGGTTACAATTGCAAATTACCCTGTTGAAAATCTTAATACTCTTTCAATTACTATTGCAAAGTAATGTAATTAATTACCCTGGAGTACAATGACATTACTTTTCTTAACTTTGAATGACTGCAACGACATCCCTGGGTGTTTTCTAAAAAAAAAAAAAAAAAAAAAAAGTAGCTTTAAATGCTAAATGACTATTTTGGGCGGCACGTGTGGATCATCTGGAAAGCATTGGCCTCACAGTTTTGAGGTCCCGGGTTCAATCCCAGACCTGCCTGTGTGGAGTTTGCGTGTTCTCCCCGTGCCTGCGTGGGTTTTCTCCAGGCACTCCGGTTTCCTCCCACATCCCAAAAACACGCAACATTAATTGGACACTCTTAAATTGCCCCTCGGTGTGATTGTGAGTGCGGCTGTTTGTCTCAATGTGCTCTGCGATTGGCTGGCAACCAGTTCAGGGTGTAACCCCGCCTCCTGCCCGTTGACAGATGGGATAGGCTCCAGCACTCCCGTGACCCTTGTGAGGATAAGCGGCAAAGAAAATGTTATCCATTTTGGAATTAAACACATTTGTTCTTTACACAAGAAAACTGATAACAGAACATGATGAAATGTACGTACGACCAAAAAAATGCTTTGAGGTATTGAGTCTTGGATAATTCCCAAAGCAAATGTGTAATTACATGTTCTCTGAGTAATGCAATGGACTACAATGACAAAAATTAACTAAATAAATAGTGATGAAAATGAAAAAAAAAAGTAATCCTATGACATTTAGTTACTCCCCAACACTGTGAACAACCAGATCGAGCATAAAAACAAAACAAAAATAAACAACCAATCATACTTTTGTTGTTCAAGTGGTACAACTTCAGTCCAGCTGCTTTCACGCTTATTTAATTTCTCTTAAACCAAGAAAACATACTGAGTGAAATGTAACTTGTTGCACAACAAATTAAAACAAAACCTCCCCCTCCCCCACAGATAAAATTTTCATGCTGAGGCAATTTTCATTTTATGATATCATCCTTTGTGGTATGTTACGGCTATTCACCTCTGTGATGTAATACTTTGAAAACTTTATGATAACGCTACAAGTAATACATGACGTATGCATTCCGCTGGGTAGGTATGGACTTATAAGGTTTTGTACAAGACTGATGTTAATTCTTTACTCACCAGGGTGCCTGCGACTGTCTTTGACTTTGGAGGTGACGTAACAAGTTCTCTACATTCTGTAGTTGATTAAGTACAAGAGATTATAGAGTAAAAAAAGCAGGGGGTGGAAACGACAAAAAAAAAAAAAAAAAAAAAAATGGCAAGACCAAAACAGATTTGAGTATATTGGAGAGACCCTCTTGTATTTTAATGTTGATGTTTAAAAAGCTTTTCGGGATTCAGTCGTCATATCAATGGGTGATTTTGGTGTGGATGTGAATCAAATAATAATTTAGATATTAGGCAATACGGAGGCAGCAGGGAAAGCATTGGCCTCACAGTTCTGAGGACCCGGGTTCAATCCCAGCCCCGCATGTGTGGAGTTTTCATGTTTTGTGGGTTTTCTCCGGGCATTCCTTTTTCCTCCCACATCCCAAAAACATGCAACATGAATTGGACGCTCTAAAATTGCCCCTAGGTGTGATTGTAAGTACGGCTGTTTGTCTCGATGTGCCCTACGGTTGCCTGGCAACCAGTTCAGGGTGTACCACGCCCTCCTGCCCGTTGCAGCTGGGATAGGCTCCAGCACTCCCTGTGACCCTCGTGAGGATAGGCGGCAAAGAAAATGGATGGATAGACAATATTTGATAGACCTGTTGTTTGATTTCAGAACGAGGGTTGAACTCATCCCATGCACAATGTGTAAACAATTCTGGGATTGGATATAATTCAAATTCAAAGGTGCAATTACTCTCTTAAAAAAAAAAAAAAACCCCAAGAAGATTGTCTAGATAAGTTGAAAATTGTAGCTGCTTATGGAATGTCAAGTGATGGACTGTACAGTGGAAGTCAAAGTCAAAATTCCCTAAGTTTGAATTCTCCTGTAGTTGAACAACAGGTCACAAAAGGCAAAACACATCCTGCTTGAAAACATGCAAAAATAAATAAATTAAATAACAGTACAAGGAAATTGAAAATATTACATAGTGAGATGTGTGGTTTGATAGTGAGACATCTACATTACTGCGGCTTGGTTTCGTGTTTTAAAATAGAAGTCTTTACGATTTAGCCTACGACAGCTGCTATTGTGTTCCAACCTTGGAAACATTCTAGAAAAGCTAACATTACAAATAAATGTTTTTTGATGTGAAAAAGTATCAGCCCCATTCTCAAATTCCCATTTATTTATTTTTGACAGTTTCCTCACTTAGTTGTTCAAGACAATCAAACAAATGTAAATATCAAAGATAACCAGAGTAAACATAAAATGTAGTTTTTAAATGGTGGTTTTATTGAGAAAAACAAACAAAAACTATTTGCGAAATTAATTGCTCCTAACCCTCGTATGGTAACCGGTTGGGCCACCATCTCTTATTTGAGCCGCCTATCCTCACAAGGGTCATGGAAGTGCTGTAGCCCATCCCAGCTAACTTTGGGTGAATGGTGGACTACATCTTGAAACACCTGCCTGTCAATCGTCATACATGCAAAAATATAGCAATACTTTCTAAGCAATTTTAAAATGCTACGGCTTTCAAAATCTTAAAATGCAATAACTGCAAGAATATTTTCTCAGTGGTTTATATATTGTGCACACACGCTTACCATACATTTAAGCCCAAAATAATTCATACTACGGCCACATTTTGAGTCCGACTCAAATGTGAAGTGGCAAAATAGGTCAGATGTTTTTGTTGAAATATTGTCGAATTTGATTAATTCATTTTTTAGAAATAATCCCATGTCAAAATTAGCACTTAAAATGACTTATTCTCTCTTAAAAAAACTTAATTTTCTGTATTTTTAATAATGTTCTTGTACTAAACGTATAATGGTGCAAAATAAAATTGCAAGGGACATAATGGATTTAAAAAGCAAACATCGTAAATATTTTTCCAGAAATGTTTAAACACAGGTGGCATGGGGCTCAGGCGGTAAAAGCGTTGGCCTCACAGTTCTGAGGTCCCTGGTTCAATTTCGGACCCACCTGTGTGGAGTTTTTGCATGTTCTCCCCGTGCCTACGTGGGTATTCTCTGGGCACTTCGGTTTCCTCCCATTGGACACTCTAAATTGCCCCCAGGTGCGATTGTGAGTGCGGCTGTTTGTCTCTTTGTGCCCTGCGATTGGCTGGCAACCAGTTGAGGGTGTACCCTGCCTCCTGCCCGTTGACAGCTGGGATAGGCCCCGGCATTCCCGGTGACCCTCGTGAGGATAAGGGGCAAAGAAAATGGATGGATGGATATTTATACACATTTTTCAACTTGTCTCATTTCCAGTCAGAAGATTGCTATTGAGCAAATAACTCAGTGAATGAACATTTTAGGGCTTAATTTTAGAAAATCTTGGTGTATGTTTTTTTTTCCCTTTTTCTTTTCATGTTTCAGAACCAGCCATAACCGAAATCTAGCAGAGTGCACATCAATGTGTTGTTGAAACGCTCTAAAACGGGCTCGTGATTTTAAATTGGCCAAAATGTTGAACGGCTCTGCCTTTGAGCTGGCCAGCATCGAGAGGCGTCGCAACAATGAGCGAGAGAGGAAAGAGAGAATTTTCAACGATAAACTGAGGACCATCGGTATTGACAAGGAAGGCCTGGACAAGCAGCTGGATGACAAGAAGAAAGAGAAGGATGCGGAAAGACTCGAACAGGACACCTTTGAGGCCCAATTTCTACACAACAGCAAGCAAGCGTACCTCCTTCAGAACAAAGAAGAAAAGGAGCGACGTGCAAAGGAGAGGACAAGTTTACTTGAGCAGTATGAGCGTGCAAGGCAGGAGGAGCTGGACCGGGACCACACCGAAGAAGTGGTCGAACACATGATGCCGCCGGGAATGGCGGGCGAGGACCCCGGTAGCGAAAGCCGAATATGCAGGCAGAAAGAACAACTGAGGGAGTGGCTGCTGCAGCAGCAGACGGAGCAAGCCGCGGAGAAAGAACGGCAGAAAATGAAATGCTTAGACGACGACAAATTCAGAGTCCACATGGACAACGTGGCGCTGCAGCTGGAGAACACCGAAATGGAGATGAGGAAATGCAACGCCGTCAAAATGAACGAGTTCAATCAGGCCATGGCTGAAGAGAGACAGCGGCAAGAGCGGGAGCTCAGAGACGACCCCAGAGAGGTGAAGCCCAGTCAGGTGGGAGTGCCGGGTATTTTTCACAGCTACGACAGGAGGCCACGCCCCGAGAGCTACCAGCAAATGAAAAAATTCTGGAACCTTCAAGTTGAAGAGAAAATGATGACAAAGTTAGAGGGGGTCAAAGAGAAGCAACAATACGCTCGCTGGTGCTCCAAGACGGCGCGCACGGCGCTGATCATACAGAGGCAGCAGGAACGGGAGAAGAAGGAGCTGCGGCAAGAACTGGACCACAACAACAGCGCCACCGCTGAATTTGACCGGCGCAACAGACCCGACATTAAAAGGGGGCGCATCGACGAAAGTTTCTTTGCCATGTTCAACACGTGCAGTCGCTGAAGCTACACTCAAAACCTCTTGACAATTCCAATGGAAAATACTCGTTATGATTACTTTTGGAGTAAAAAGGACAAACGCTGTGAACAAACTTTTTACTTTTTTTCCCCTTTGACATCAGATATTGTCATTAGTTTAAATTATCTATTCAAATGATTTCTCACCCCCCTAAAAGTTAAATTGTCACCTGTTGAACGTAGAGGAACCACCTTTACCCAAATGTTATGATTCTCACATACAGCACGACACCTCGAGGGGGGGGCACCCGCCTACCCTGCTTGTAAAAATGTAGTTGACGACAGCTTAACTTCAATTTTTTTTAACGTAAATACTAACGCGCAGTAGTTGTCACGGGTTCTCTCTGTGCTGGTCTGTTTTCCTTGGGTACTCTGGCTTCCTCCAACAGGGCTGCATTAAAAAAATATGAATATTGGGGTGAAGTTAATCGACTTGATTTTTTTCCACCCATTTTACAGTATGGAAGAAAAATGTCACGGCACCCCACCAAACTACTGTCAATATAATGACACTTTTCGCAAAATGACCCAAGTATGAAATCGGGCTAGATTGAACAATGCATGGAATTTCAGAAAGCCATGACTTCCTGTTTATTGTAGAATAATGGAAGAGCATTTAATTAGCTACATAATTATTGTTAAATGATATTATCCGAGATATTTTGTGAAATGGGAACATTTTCTGCTGCACCCCTGTACATAGCAAGTACCGTAATTTCTCGAGTACAATGCATCCCGAAGTATAATGCGCACCCTCAAGGTTGTCCCCAAATACCAGGAAAACCCTTCTACCAATGTACAATGCGCACCACCAATTTGCTGCGACCCATATGCTCAAAAATATTTGGAATGATCTGTGTATTTTGTAAGGTTTGTACTTGTATTGTTTTTTGAAAAACTGCCTGTACAACAATCATTAATAATAATCATTTTGCATGTGCTGATGTAGCCGTAATATAATCTCTGGACAGGCCACAGGACACGCTTGTCCTGATCCCTGTAATTGTCAGAACCGAATCCCTCAACCAATGAAAATAAATGCTCAAGGATGGCACGTTTTATTAATACTGTTGATAACAAATTTTACAGTCTTAAAAATATAAACTATTTACCAATGTTTAACTTGAACATTTTTTGCATTAAATATTTGTGCACAAAACGTTTGTGCATAGTGCAGTTTAACCAGCTATTACACATCCTTGGCCAAGCCTTCAAAAGAATCATCTTGTCACGTCCCATCGGAACGAGAGGTAGGACCCAAATGCAGGAACTCGGAAGACGCAAGGTAGTTCAAGAAGAGACACGTTTATTGTACGCAGAGGTCGGGGATCGAGCAGGCAGTCCGGTGCAGCAGCGGTAGTTGTGACGTCGGGCGACGAGAACAGATGAGCGGACAGGCAGGAGTCGGTACACGGGGAAACAATCCACGCAGGCAGAAGGATCAAGGAGTCAGGCTTGCAAGGTTGGTCGGAGAACGGACGAAGGTCGGTACACACAGGTTCAGTCAGGAATTCGAGAGTGCTGGAACGGGACATAAAGCTCAACGAACTGGCGCCGGCCAGTCGTCACCGGGTCCTATATATACGGGGGATGATCAGGCCGCATGAGGCACAGGTGTGTGCCTCCCAATCAGCGCAGCCGCACAGCTCGTGCTGAAGCGGCAGGATCATGACACATCTGACTCATCTCCAATGCGAAAAAGATCCATAGTAGCTCCCTTTGGTGCATCACTGCGGAACTCATCATTGATGACTTGGTCCAGTTCCGGTGCTTTTTGCATTGCATCATTAACATTCCATCTTGCTCCCACCGCATGTCATCTGTACCATCCATGGATGGCATTTGTGAGGAAACATTAGTTTGGGTTGCACAGCGCAGCTTTCCTTCCATTCTGTAGCAGCTTTCACTCTCGTGTCAGGTGGCTATCAAAACAGCGTGAGTTCAAACTATGTAGAAACGAGCGTAATTGGCACATTTTAAAAAAAGTGAGCATTTCTATTGTGACCGCGCTCCGTTTTTTTATGTGTCCATGTTGCTTGTATTACGTAGTTTGAGCTCACGTTCTTTTGATACCTAGCTGAAGTCATTCACCTATCATAGTTTCGGACAGCCGGGCTACTTCCGGGTTGGCGGCATCGTCGGTACGAATGATGACATTTCTTTAAAAAGCAGCTGCACAACTAGCCGTTGTAGTCAACATTTTTTGTCTTAGTTTAAGTTAAAAAAAATCATGAGCAGTCGTTTCTGATCTTTTATGCAGTAGCAACAAGCATGCTACGCTAACGATCGTAAAATGCAAGCTCCTCAAGGTGCTCAGAGAGCTCAGGTTGGGGCGCACATAACCGTATTATATATAAATGTGTAACATAAGACATCAAATATAGAAATGTTTATGTATGCATTTTTTACCACTCTATGGGATCGAATTTATTTTTCATCCATACCTAAATATAATGCGCTCTAGTAACTTTTGGGGAAAAATTTGCACATTATTCTCAAGAAATTACAGTATAGTAGGGGCTGATTAAGATGAACAAGAGTTTGGGACAGCTAATTTGTAGCCTACACCTGCTTGCGTATAAGAAACAGACAGAAACAAGAACTAAAGGAATACAAAATATATGCATAGCAATCACAGTGTACATAGTAAGTAATAAAGAATAGTCCATAAAGAATGGAGAAGGTGCAGAATTCACCTCGTGTGTGAGTTGCAGAATGTGTGGCCATTCCAATCAACCAGGGGTACTCCCAACATGATACACGTGCTGGTCAATTAATGCATCAGAGTCGGGCTGGGCTTCTTAATTTTACCAAAACGTTTTGGTCAGATGTATGCATCAAACACATTGGGAACAGTTTTGGGAAAGTGACTCACTTTTGACAATGAATAAGAGTGGGGATGAGTGGTCAAAAATGTTCAGACAAAAGCAGATCTGACCAGGTGAACATCCTTTGTTTTAAGTTGAACAACTGTAGACGTCACAACTGCCTCGCTGCAACTTTCCTGTGGATCTTCGGTGCTCCCTCTAATTTTGCATTTCACACGTTGGCTTCCTGCTCTGGACCGTGTGCGCCTGCTGCCAACGACTGTAAGACAACACTGAGAGCAGCTCGGTGATCGGGGAACTCCTCACACACGCGGTGAATAACCGTCCTGATGGCGCGCACGCGCTCCATTTGGCTGTGCGTAGCAGCTTCCACCGATTGACTGGATGAGGATGAGGGTCGATAGGTTCCGTCCGCCACCTCTTGGAGTTTCTTAGCCTTGTTTTGAAATTCCATCAGGTGAGCTTGGTCCTAGAAAGGAAGTGGAAAAGGTGGATGCTGAACTAAAAAGCATGTGAGCATGATGCAAGGAACTGGTTAAAAAAATAGATTAGGTTGAAAAACAGGATATAGCAGGTCAGTCTCATTTCATTCTGTGATTGAAAAATGACCATTTTACAACATACATTGAACGAAGACTCGTAATTTACGTTAAAAATCTCTCAGAACACTACCTTATAAAAACATCTCAAAAAGTACTAAAAATTTAATGATTTCATTTTATTGACAAATTGACCTTTTTGAAATATGGTCACATGACACGTATGAACGTCAGGAGGAACACTCAGAATTGTATCGACTGCCATCTAGTGGAAGAATCATTTGCAGAGAGGTGGGCCGTGAATTTCACCAGTGGACTACAAAATAGTCAAGACTGCATTGTCAGGGAGGTCACATATTTGTATGAAAAGTGCTGATGAATGTACCCATCCGTTTTTTCACCACACCAAAGATGAGCTTTAAAGGTCAAGTGTCATGAAATGGATAATTTTTAGTATAGGTAAAAATTGTAGCCGGGTATGGACCCATCCGTTTTTTCACCACAAAACATGATTTTGATTTATATCGCTTTTTGTATTTTCCGCCATGAAAATCCTCTCGAGGGATTTGCTTTCGACAAGAAGCAGGAAGTGACGTTGGATGCAATAGTGCGCTCAGGCGGACTCGTTTCTATTGACTTATATGGATTTTTGTAACTCCTGCCATGAAAATCCTCTCGAGGGATTTGTTTTGAGAAGAAGCAGGAAGTGACGTATGGGGCAGGAGCGCCCTCAAGTGGACTTGTTTGTTTCCATTAGTTTTACCTCTGTGAAGGTAGCTCGTTGTTCCTTCGTGTTAGCCAAAATGCCGACGCGTTGTATTGCTGGATATTGCTCGAACACTCGGGAGGATGGATTTACCATTCATAGGTTTCCAAGATACCCGGTTCGTCGTGAAAAATGTATTGCACAGATGCAAAGGACGAGAGCTTCGTGGGTTCCAAATGACAGGCTTCTCACAGGTAGGTGTGTATATAGCTACAAAAAAAAAAAAAATATTGGGCGGGGGGGTGGGGGGGGTGCGTAATCCGTAAATCAGGGGTGCTAAGTGTGTCGATGTGCGCATCAGAAGGCTTCCGGAGAGCGGCCGCTGAAGAAAAGCCTCTGCAGACCTTGTAAATCGCCACTGGCCTTGTCGACAAGGCCATGTCGGTCGGGGTGGCCGGTTGTGGCGCCGGGCTGCGGTGGCTCATCTCTACCGCAGAAGTGGATCGGTTGGGGAGGCGGTTTGGCCGCGGCGTTGTCGTTGCTCGCAGACGGCATTGCTTTTATCACCACCGCGCGGAGGTGGATCGGGCGGGGAGGTGGTTTGGGGGTGATCCGCATATCTAAATATGGCTCGAAACATTAGGGTAATATTGCCCCGGTCACTTCACTCGGTTGTGAGATGTTCTCTTTTTCGAAAAGAGCTTCCGTGTCAAAAGGGGTTTGTTCGTCTCGCGCAGTAGGGGCCACGGCGTGTTTTCAATGGCGAATGTCCGAGGACGTCAGGGGCAGAAGATGCAGCCAATATGGCGACCACTTGGATGTCGAATGACACTACCGCAACTTTGCGCATGGATGATGCTCTCTGCTCATATTTTTTCGTATGGACATTGAAGTGAATAATGTTATATGTAATTTTCATTTCAATATCTATTTTAGACAGTTTATAGGAATGACACTTGACCTTTAATAATAATTTTAAACATTTTATCAAAGCTAACACCGATAACAGTAATTGCGCCATACCCTGCCTTTGGTATCCTGGATCTTGTCTAGATCAGTCTCAAGGACCCCACTGGTGCCAGACAGGTCCATCAGCTGCTGTTTCTGAAGTTTAACAATGTTGCTCAGATTCACTCGGCTCTCCTGCAGTTCTTTGATCTCCTGGTCCCACTCTTTGACCATCTTAAAAACAAAATATAACTACCCAAATAAATCCTGGTTACAGATGTGGAAAAAAATTAAACCAAGACACAAAAATGTATCTTATATCACCTTTTGCGTTTCCTTGACTTTGCGGCGCAAGCCATTATTCACCAGATCTAGCTCGCCTTTCGTAATTTGCTTTTTAGTGCTGCGGGCCATGGCATCGTGGCGTTCGATGATGTTGCCCCTCCTCTCCACGCCTGCGACGCTCTTCCTCACCAGCTGCTCGCGGTGCTTCATCAGCTGATTGAGCTGCCGCTGTTAAGCATGTTGATGACACAAGAGCATAAAATTATAGCACGATACAATTTAAAAAAAAAAAAAAAAAAAGGGTCGTAATGTGGGCTATCAGTATTTGGTGACACCCAGAGGTTGAGAGCTTTGAACCTGGCTGTACTGAAGTTCAGTAATTTTTGTTAAGGCCTAACCCTAACCCGTCCATGCTGGATATGACTCTGACAGCTGATCTCGCTGCATGGCAGTTGCTTGCTTCGTTTCCGTACACAAACGTCTCCGATTTCAGAGCCTTCTCCCATCTGATTTACACATGTCATCCAGCAGGGGGAACCTTGGAAAGTTCTCATTCTGTTTTTTCAAAAAGACTTTCAGGTTTTCGTCAACTTCACTGATGACTTCCGCTTGCCTTGGCCAAAAAACAGAAAGGGAGCTGACAGTGGCGGGCTGTGAATCGGAAACTTAGGCCTTGAGTGATGACTTGCCCAACTTAATACACCACTACCGCATTGTAATTACTGTAATTTACGGCCTACAAGTAACGACTTTTTTTCCACACGCTTTCAACCCTGCGGTTTATGCGGTGACGTAGCGTACTGAGGCTTATACCCAGGTGCGCTCTGTAAACCGGGAATTACGGTAAATAGGAACCAAAATGGAAAATAATACTGCACAACTGCCATCAATATCCTGTGGAATGGTACAGAATAAATATTTCGCTAATACAACAGAAAAAATGAAGTTAGTGATCAAATGCGAAATCAATAGACCGGCGGGAATACCGTAATTTCCGGCCTATAAGCTGCGACTTTTTTCACACGCTTTCAGCCCTGCACTTTATGCAGTGATGGAGCTAATTTGTCCATTTTGTCTAATGGCTGTAAGGGGGCACTCGAGTGGAAAAGGTAAGAGTGAGATCGGTGGAATATATGTGCCGAGGAAGTGACTTTTACTGGTCCGGCTCTGTTGGCGCTGCGTTAGCGTGTTCCCTGCTAAAAATGTTCAATAGAACATTTCCAAAGAACTATAGAACTCCTTTCTCCTAGAAGTCCTTTCTGTAGAATTTCTATAGAAAATCACAGCCAAAGTTCTATAGAACAAGTTATTCTGCACAAATTCTATAGAATTTCCATAGAAAATTTTTAGAAGGGTACTGCCGTGTCTCAGTGATTTTTACCAGTATGTTTTTTTTTAAAACCGGCCCTATTAGTGTGGCGGTGCTAGCGTTAGCCAAGCTAGTGCGAGCGTTAGCATTAGCGCAGTGGCGCTACCACTAAATTCTCTGTGTACCGTCTTTCTTTTTAAATATCTCATGTTTCAATGTGGGTTTCAATGTGGGCACTTGCGGCTTTAACACAGCTGTGGCGTATGTATGTACCAAATAGTATTTCCTTTACAAATATACTGGGTGAGGCTTATAACCAGGTGCACTCTGTAGACCTGGAATTATGGTAAATAATAACCAAAATGGAAAATAACAATGCACAACTCTACCATCAATATCCTGTGGAGTGATACAGAATCACGATTGAGATAATATGACGACCGAAAAACGAAGTTGGCTGTTCGTGATCAAATACGAAATCAAGACACCGGCGGGGAAACATGAGTACAAGTTCATTGAAAAAAATGTGACAATTTAGGTTGCAAATGCAGTTCAGTGTTTGTGATCGTGTTAAGGTCAGCAGAGAAAGCTTTGATGACCCTGACTTCTCATCACTGATAGCTGAATGGTCAAACAGGGAATGTACCGTATGACAATCTTCTCTACACACGGCTGAGGAGAAGCAGTGCATGTACCTCCATACGGTGAATGTCATCTTTCATTATCTGGAGGTCTCCATGACCCTCTTCCACGATTAAACGTGTCTCTTTCATGAGGTGAGACTTCTTTTCCCACAGCATGATTTGTCGCCTGTCACGTAACACACGCAGTTGCATGCATTGGTGAATAATGAATGTGTTTGAGAGACACACGTTTATTTGATTCGAAAGACAACTGACTCAGCCTCCACCAAACTGCTGAGAAGTTTCTCTTTTTCCGCCTGTGTCTTCTCCAGCTTCACCTCCATCTCTACAGACACCCGTTCTGCCTCCTAAACACAACATTAAGCCTCAATATTTTGCCACACCGGCTAAACGAGAAGAAAAAGAAGATTGATGTCAAACACAAAGGATATGCCTTAAGTTTGTGAAGGAAGTCGCTCTCCATCGCGGCGTTCTCCTGCTCCAAAGCCTGTCGCAGCTGGACGTTCTTGCTCAGAAAAGTGTTGAGCTTCAGCAGGTCTCTTTCAAGCATCTTATTGCGCTTCTCCACCTCATTCTCCTCACGGCGCATGACTTCAAGCTGGCCTGGTGGGGTTGGAGTCGGCGTTTACACCTCAAGAATTCCATTTTGTAAACACGGCTGTCACAAACTGTGTAACATACGCTCCAGATAAATCTTCTTCTGACAGATCACAGTGTACTTTGCCTGAAGTTTGTTGTATTCACTATTGTGCGCCTGAACCTGTAGCGTCAGTCCAACAAGGTCTCCCTGATGCTTCAGCCATAGCTGCTGATCATTTTTTATTTTTTCCGATAATTCCTCAGTTTGAGTCTTCATTGCCTCTACCTTGACTTGCAAAGGACTGAGGTCTTCATGCTGGAAAAGCACACACATTTTAAATGTATTTACTGTAGCAAACACATTCTAAAAGCGTGTCACTCATTTCTATTTACATTACATCATGTGGATTTTTAACTCCAGAATGTATTTAAAAACAGTAATGAAACATAGTGAAAACTGAATATTACTATTATTACATTTATTTACATTTGTTAAAGAATTGCCCCCCCCCAAAAAAAAATACTTGAATTGCTTGCAAAAAGCGAAGAATATTCATAAATATGGCGCAGATTTCCTGCCAACATGGAAAAGAAACAATCCTTTTTACCAAGAAACATAAAGTTTTTATGGGTTACATAAAAGGCTATGATGGGCCCAAGGTCGAAACCTGCATTGTAAAATGATCAGCAATAAACGATTCCTTACCCCAGTGCGTGCAGTGATGAGATCCTTTTTTTTGTTGTAATTTACAATAGCGGCCTGTTTCTGTGTGATGAGCGCATCGATGGAAGAACTTTCAGCCTGGTTAGATGCGACCACCTTGTTGTACTTTGTGATTTCCCCGTCCAGCTCCTTCTGAGTTCGGGCCAGGTTTTGCAGTTTCTCATTGATCACATTGCTTTCCACCGTAGCTGCCATTACCTCACTTTCCAAAAGCCACAGCTGATAGACCTTCAGTAACAGAAGAGAAGGAATTAGGATTGTTTTTTTTTTTCAGTATAATGCAGGTTTTCTGGTGATTATTTTTCCAAACTGCAGACTTGCATAGAAATATGAGTGAGCCACGAGGAAAGTGAGAGAAAATGGGATCATGTCACTCTAAATAAAATGAAATAGAGTACAATTGCAAAGTAGAACTGGCTTAAACTACACAAGTGCAAGTTTCCGGTAATGTAAAAATTCATTAATTTTTCCTCCTGCTTAAACTTCACCAGGGTCACGGGTGTACTGGAGTCTAACCCAGCTACGCGAGAGGCAGGTTACACCCTGAAGCACATATAAAACAAATGAACCATTCACGCTCACATTCACACCTACAATCACATCTACAATTTAATCTACTGTGCATGTTTTTGGGATGTGGGAGGAAACTGGAGTACGCAGCAAAAACTCACACAGGCACGGGGAGAACATGCAAACTCTCACACGGGATTTGAACTGTGAGGGTGATGTGGTAACCAGTCGCCCACCATGCCATGCTGATATGCATGAAGCTTCAAAATATACAACAACAAAAAAAACCCCCCAAAACACAAAAACCTATCTGTTAAAAATCTGTGTAGTGTGCAACAACAGCAAAAAAACAGCAGACTGCAAACCGACTACTGTATATTGAATTTTTAAACTTTTTTTTTTTTTTTTTTTTACATAGTTGCCCCTTCATTGCATTATCTTTTTAAACCAGTTTATTAATGGACAAGTTGTTTTTAAGTCAGAAGGGAAAATAGTCGCCAGACACTTGGCAGCAAAAGCAATTATTTCCATCAATCCATAAAATCATGTAGCCTGAATCTGTTCTCCAGGTTTTGAATTTGACACCTCTGACCTCACTTTGACTTTGGTCCGTACAGTATACTATTTTTAAAAGATGGATTCCACAACTGTTTTTCTTAAAAACAAACAAATATTTTCATCCAAGGTAATACTAGATATGACAAAATGCTGATTAACCCTGTCAGCCACTCTTAACATCTTTCTTGATTTATTTTTTTATATTTAGTGGGTGCTCAATTTATTTCTCACACTGGCCCAGTTGGTGACGACCTGAAAATGACGTAGAAGGAAATTACGGCATGGAAATTATGTACTTTTCCCCAGCAATGGGCAGAAAGTAGTTGTAAAATGACCACTAAATATATTCTACAATTATGTGGCATAAAATTCAGATAATAATTATTATTTAAATGAAAAGAAGAATAATTTCCAGTTATTATTGCAATTGTTATTGCTTTTGTTGATTTAATTTTCGTGTGTAAGTTAAAGGACTGGTGACACAGAAATATGATTTGCCCCAAGGTTTATTGACTTGATTACAACTTTGAAGTGTTGTGACATACAGCTGAGGTCCGGAGACGTGACACAAAAAGCATGATCGAGATGAGAAAAGAGGAAGAAGCAGCAGGACAATGGGCGAAAAACATCCTCCACCTCCACAAAGCAAACCCCCGCCTTGACACCACAGCCACGGGATAAGTGGACGCACGTTTGATGCTGCACAAACAGGATTTTGTACATTTATCAGATAAAAGGAGCTGGTTGTAGAATGTAACTGTATGCTGAACATTGAACTGTTGATAGCTTCTCTTGCCCATTTTATTTAGCTCAACGGCTCCATTACACACTACATGAGTGCAGATTCACACCAATGGGAGATGGGGAGACGGGGGGGGGGGCAGTTGGACTCGACACAGCCTACGTCCTGTAGAGCTCGTGCACGTGACGTCACCATTTTCACGGCACCATTATTGCCGGTCAAAAACAGCTGGTCGACAGTGTCGGGGAGATTGAACCAGATCTGAATATGCACAATCCCCGAGACTTGTTGTGCTGTTGGTTGTTACAACAGAGAAGACATATTCAAATAGATCATTCTGTAGAATAGCAGCTGAAAAGACGGGAAAAGATTGATGGATTTCGGCAATTAAACGTGATGGAAGGTGCCCAACCAAATACACGCGACTGTATTTTATTTATTTATTTTTTAAATATGCATTGTTCTCGAATGAGTCCAATGCGTATTTAAAAAAAGAAAATAAACCGTCGGTCACAGTGATGTTTACGTAGGTTAACGTGTGGCTACAACATGCTTCTGTGTACGGGGGCTGTAGCCTATCCCAGCGGTTTATTTTGTTTTTGTAAATACGCATTGGACTCATTTGAGAAGAATGCATAGTAAAAAAAAAAAACAAAAAAAAAACGTCTGTAACGGAGAAGTTTACCAAAGTCTAACATGTGGCCGCAACACGCTTCGTGTACAGAGGAGCCGACTCGCTGTCTTTTTTTTTTCCCCCCAATCATAGTTAAAGAATGCAAGTTTGCGTAAAACCAGGGGTCATTTATTTAAATATTGATATTTGTATTGATAAAATCTAAGTGGCTCCATCACTATGTGGGATTTATTCTTGATTGAGAACAGATCCAGCAACGACGTATTTGTGTGCGTCCAGACTTTTCTACGCTTTTAAACTCTTCTGTGTAAATCACGCCGACTTACTCACCAGATACATGCATAGATCCAGTTGTCCAAGACAAGCGGAAGCGAATTAATAGTCCAATTTCTTATCGCCGAAAATATCGACTTCGGCATTAAATATGGGTCCTCTATGCCAAGTGTCTCTCATTTTTCGATCTACCTTCATTTATTATCACCTTCTAAATGTTTAACGTATCGGACAAAACTGGGTGTTGTGCTATAAGACGTATTTTCGCGTCATCTCCAACCGACTTAACATTGAAGAATGGTTTGTTTGACCAGCACCTCCACCCAGTGACGTGATTTGATGACGTTGGTGCAACAGCTCTATTGAAGCGACAAACTGCTTTTTTTGTAATGCTGAATTCAGCAGGAAGGGGCGCCCAAAAAACACTGTACAGCTTTAACTGGTTGTATTTGAATAGAAAATTCACCCGGGACTTTGAAATCCAACGATACGAGGCCTAATTTCAATGATGCGTCTTGAAAGTTTACCTTCTCTTTCTTGAGTGAGGCTTTCTTGTTGGTGAGTCGCTGATAGTACTGAGCAGCCTTGTTGTCCATGAGCTTCTGCAGCATTTGGTTCATGATGCCGTTCTCTAACTCCAGGTGCTTGTCTTTGTTTTTCTCCAGCTGTCGCCTCCGATCTGTCACCTCGGCCTGAAGAACGCTGTCCTCCTAAAGAGAAGAAGACAACATATGAACTCTATGGTCAATAAAATCAAAGCCGCCTCGTCAGAGGTTTTCTGATAACCTTTGTGAGTTCTGCGAGTGTGCGCTCTGTCTGGCCCAGAGCACGCAGGTAAGTGCTGTATTGGGCCTGCAAGTTTTCATGTTGAGTCTGCTTCTGACTAATCATCTTTTTGGAGACTTCACAGTCCAAATGGGTGCAGTTAAGCAGCATGGTCAGAGTCTCACTTTCCTCCTGAAGCTCAGCGATGGATTTCTTCATGCCTTCAATCTCTCTGTCCAGCACGATTATTTGGTGCTCAGCCATGCTGGGAAAAAACAAAGTAGCCGGCAGCCAGTACGGTGTGAGCAGTAGTTTTGTCATTATCTTGTATCTATTTACAGACATCAAACCTAATAGCCTCCTGCAAAGCTGTGAAGTCTTCATCTCGTCTCCTCAAATCCACTAAGCTCCTGTTCCACTGCTGTAAAAGCTTTTTCTGTGACATCGCCAGAGACACCATTTGAATTTCTGCCTAAAAATGAATGTACGCACACGCAAACAAAATGATACAACAATCTCAAACATGATGATCGCAAAGAAAAGAGTAAAAATGGGAAAATAAAATGAAAAGAAAAATCTGCGCCTAGGTGAGTCCACAAGCGCTGAACTGTGAGGCGTGCACAAGTGTATACAAAGTACCTCAGAAAGAGCCTCTTTGGTTGCCCATGTTGTCTCTGCCTGGGCTTTGGTCTGGACCCCGTACAATTCCTTCTGTTGTGTCAGTCTCTCCAAGCACTTTGTGAGGCGCTCCACATAGATATCCTGTTGGTAGAGTCACAAAAGTAAACCGGTCAACACTGATCGTGCATGGAGCTGGAACTGTTTATCGCGTTGGATCCTGCTCACCTGCGTGAGTTTCTGGTCTTCCGCTTGGGACTTCTTTGCCGCCGTTCTGCGGGTGACGTTCTTCATGGCTTTTACGTTGGAACGGAGATTTTCACTGACTTCTTGCGTAAAACGGAGGTGCGATTGCAGTTTGTCTACCTCCATTTGTAGGTTGGATACTATGATGAAAAGTACATTTTTTTTAAATCAAGTTGATTTTTATAATTGGCAGCATGGTGGTTGAGTGGTTAGCAAATTTGTTCCACAGTCTTTTGTGGAGGAGGATTGAGGAAATTTACCTTGATCATCAAGGAACCCTCTCATCCCTCTCAACCCTCCAATAGCAAGCGCAACCTTCAACGCTAGAGGAAAGTCTTCGTCTTTCCTTTCGGCTTGTCCCGTTAGGGGTCGCCACAGTGTGTCATCTAAGACGCGTATTTGTTTGGCACAGTTTTACGCCGGATGCCCTTCCTGACGCAACCCCTCTGCATGTAGCCGGGGAGAGAACCTTACAGCACCTGGCATTCCCAAGCGGTCTCCCATCCAAGTACTAACCAGGGCCAAACCCGCTTAGCTTCCGAGATGTGACGAGATCGGGCGTTCTCAGGGTAGCGTGGCCGTAACCATTCGATGTCTTATGTTACGCATTTATATTTATTACAGTCTATGACCTCCTCGGGGACCTTGCATTTTACAATCGTTAGCGTGGCTTGTTTGTTGCTACTGCACCAAAGATCAGAAACGACAACACTTGAGAAAAGTAACCCAATAAAAAATTATCTCCTAAAATTCTTTTTAAAGTATAAATTGTGAGTGGTTCACGGAAAAATTACTTGGGGGTCATAATTTTCACGTCTGTTTAGCTCATTTTTAAATGATGTGTGAGCCATGACAAAGATAAATGTTCCCCAGAGGTGTCAGACAAATGCACATTTTTTTTTAATTTAAAAAAAAACATTGTAAAGCAGAACCGTGATATAGTGGGGCAACACTGTCCATCAAAACAACTCTACGTAAGGTGATGGATCAAATGTGATGAGGAAAAGTCATGTCGCATCTCACCATTGGCCCTGGTCGTCTCGCACTGGCTCGTTGTGCAAGACTGGAAAGACTTTACTGCCTCAAGTTCATCGTTTACTTCACGATGTTTGCCTTCGGCCAAGACCTTATTCTGTTGTTGGTCATCTAATCTTGTCTGGAGCCTTTTTAGGCGCTCCTGTTCCCTGAACAACTGCACGTAGATTTCCTCAGTTTGGCTCGCCTCTGCCTTCTCAGTTGCCACCTGCACAAGTGGCAGAATGAACACACACAAAAGTCGATCTAATGAGAGGGATCGGGAAACTGTTAAATTCACCTTTAAAAAAAAAAAAAAGAAAAGAAAAGGGGGGGGGGGTTGTAAACACAGACGATAAATCCAAATAAGCTAACCTCTTCTCTTAGATCCAGTGTGAGCCTCTCCAGCTCCTTGGTGAGTTGATTCTTCAGTGCAGCTTGCTTCTTTGCAACCAGAGGCTGTCGACAGATGGAACATCAAGTCTGAGTCATGCTGGCTACTTATGAAAGAAACCCACAAGTGATTTCCACCAGAGGTCACTAAATCCGTACAAACAATATTTGCGAGGTTGGGAAATGTTAGAATTACCTTAAAACAAGAACGCTCTAAAATTCCATTCAACAGAATAGGATTTCATTTCGTTGTGTTTGAAAGGAAATTTATTTTGACAACTACAGATTTGTAGAAATGTTGAAGTAGCTACAAACGTGTTCAGCGTCAAGAACAGTGAGTTCCTCCTCATCCTCAGTCGGTGGTTCGGTTTCCTCTGATGAGTTTGAAAAGTGGATTGGTGATCCACCCTGCGAAGTACTGCTATGCCCTGATACACAGATAAAAAGCATTGTTTTATCACCTCACAGTATATGTGAAAATCCTTTTCTGAAGAGTTATACAAAATGCACTTGTTACAATTGAAATTGAGTGCTTTGGGATCTTTGTGGGAATTGCAGTTTTACAGTAATGTGAGGTTTTTATTATCAAACCAACCAACCGACCAGCATGTCTGGTTGCTGCAGGGTCTCCTTCAGCACCGGTCGCATCATCTTGAGACTGTGGGCCCGCATCAACAGGTTCTGATCCTGTCTGATGTGACAAATATCAATCTCGAAGTAATCATGAACTTAATTGAATAGCTGAAATCATTTACTCACAACAACAACAACAACAAAAATCTTCTAAAAGCAGTCTGGTTTGTCGGTTCCACGTATTTACCTGTCGAGGAGACCTATTTGCTCCAACGTAGTTTTCTTCCTGTTGATTGTCATCCGGCGGATCGGTTTGTTCTCCTACCTCCTCAACTTCGAATTGCTCTTTGGCTCTCTGCATCGAAACTGAGCGGTCAGCAATGAAACCACAAAATTAGAGCTAGCCGACATTAGCACCCATTTATTGATTTGAAGTCATGGTCTCACTGGCTGACGCCAGGTTCGTACCAAGAAGTTTTGCTAGCTTACATAGCAACCTATAAACAGTAACTACTCATCTTTAAATGCGCACAATTCATGTCAATATTGAATAGACAGGTGTATTGAGTGTTGATTACCGATGTATCCCTTTAACCTTATTTCAACAGCCTTTCGCGTCTGTTGTGGAACCGCCGCAATCACCTGTTGCTCGGCAACCCCAAACTTCCGCTGCAAGAAGCGGCAGTCAGAGGTCGTTAAAAGTAAAAAGTGCAAGTATACTGTACTGCTGTAATTTACTACAGCACTGCTCCCGGTTAAAAAAAAAAACAAAACCAATGTATTTAACTACAAAAATAAAAAGGACATTTTATTGTCAGTTATTATTATATATATATATTTTTTTTTTTTTTTACAAAATACAGTGTAAATACAAAAGTTAGAAAAATATCATGTACTCGCATGATTTATAAAAACATTTGTACGCCAGAATTACGATAATTAACCTAAAAAAAGACGCAAGTACTCATCATAAAAGTACTACTCCACTCCCACCTTTGGTAATAGTATCACTGTACATACTCAAGACACGAAAATACGTTCATAAGGTCAGAAATTAATTGTACTTTGACTGAAATATTGTACATCATGAATGTCACCTGTTCAGGGTGTACACCGCCTCTCGCCCAGTCAGCTGGGATAGGTTCTGGCAGGGCGGTGACCCTAATGAGGATAAGTGGTACAGAAAAGGGATGCATAGATAGTGATGGACAACCAAAGGGGATCAAGGTAAAAACCTCATCACAAAGCAAACATTGAAGGACAAAAACAATATATTTGCACCAATATTTTCTTTTAATTATTTCCAATTTATCTTCATAAATAAGGCAGATACACAATCACTTAATTTGGCTTTAAAAATTGCACATCCATTTTTAGCAGGTCAGAAATAATTCACAAGTACACATTGCCGTGATCTTCATATACCCTTTAAAAAAAAAAAATAAAATAACTCCATGATTCTATTTATTCCAAAGTAGACAAAAACAGAAGCCAGATGCCACCTCATGTAAAACATTTAAGAAAACGCTATAAGGCATTTGGTTAAGTCACAAAATCTATTCAGTTGCAGCCCATTAGTATCCTTACAGTAAGGACAAACGATTTTAATTCCTGTAAACTATGGTAAATGTGTTGTAGTCATTGTAATTAGGAGTACATTACAATAGATGAGTGTACCTTTTAGCAGAGAGGAAGGGCACTGTACGCCACCCCAACTGTAGAACTTTGGCTAACATAACACAAAAGTATGACACTTTTTCTATTTCCGCCCCCCAGCCAACAAAGATACCCAGTAAGCCTATTCACTCTTGGCAAGAAAGGCTTCACTATTGAGTACCTTAGCATCATCAGAGTATGGTCAAAATTAAATGACATGGCTCTTTGCAAGAACTCTTTGTTCAAGTTGTTTAACTCCATCCAACTCCAACACGTTTGTTAAATGCAATTGGTAATTACGCCAATTATTGAGACATAGTGTACATTGTGTTTCATCACAAAGAATGTGAAAAGGAAAACTCTCTTTGTGCAGTCACTTGCATACCGCAATCAAAAAGGTAGACACTTCATTATAACATTGAACGACAGTAACCATCCACAAATACATTCAATATATCTGTTAACCAAAAAAAAAAAAAAACTTCAATAGACTTCTATAGCACATCATTCATTAGTTAATGCAGCATTTATATCATTGCACTTGTGTTCACGCATGTATGGAATGTACACAGTAAAATCTATTTCTTCTAAACACGATTTGCCATCGAGCATTATCTCTGTACAGATCTAGATAAAGGGAAATATTGGCATAATAAGTGGCATTCAGGTGGTAGAGACAGCAAAAATGAACACTGTTAGTTAACACCTGATCAGCAACAATCTGAGCTTTTACCCGCTTACATTTCCGTTAACTCTCGACAACTGACACGCTATCCGCTCTCTTTCTGGGGCCTCAATAGAAACTTATTTGCAGGCCTTAAGACATCTGGTGAATGCTTCTATACGTGTCGCACAATAAGGAGGTCATACATTGCCCTTACCGGCTTAAACTCAGCCATTTTATCGCCAATACATTCTTGCATGAAAACCCTTCAAAGACATGACAAATGCTATAAAACTGAGCAGCAGACACTGTCAGTATTTGTGTAAAATCTTTTCTTTTCATTTTGTAGATGAGGGTATATTTCTCCTATCAACTTTGGCCCCAACTTCGGTATCTGGATTTTTGGGGGAATACTGTATTGTAAACAGGCGTTCTTTGCGGCTATCTGGTGCCGTCCCTCTCCAGGAGCGAAGGCTCTTGGGACACTGCAGACCAAGCCAAAGGTCGACCCGAGGTTCGTTGGTCCATGGCAGAATGCATGATAGTCAGCCACACATCATCCATGTTTGGCATTACAATAATTTTCTGCAAAAAGAGAACAAGTAATGGGGATCATGGGTTGGACTGTTGCTTAGTGATTTCAACCATGTAAAAAAAAAATAAATACTTTTATCATAAAAACTTCTGTTGCAATCAATCAGGCAAGCCAAGGAAATCCCAAACAACCAGACTTGATTCTTTTTCCTGAGCTGAACAGAGCTACAGTGAAGAAAACAAGTATTTGAACACCCTGCTATTTTGCAAGTTCTCTCACGTAGAAATCATGGAGGGGTCTGAAATTTTCATCATAGGTACATGTTGACTGTGAGATAGATAATTAAAAAGACAAATCCAGATATCACAATGTATGATTTTTTTAACGATTTATTTGTGCGATACAGCTGCAAATAAGTATTTGAACACCTGTCTATCAGCTAGAATTCTGACCCTCAAAGACCTGTTAGTGCGCCTTTAAAAGTCCACCTCCACTACATGTATTATCCTGAATCAGATGCACCTGTGTTAGGTCATCAGCTGCATAAAGATACATGTCCACCCCATACAAATCAGTAAGACTCAAACTTGTAACATGGCCAAGACCAAAGAAACCAGAGACAAAATTTTACAACTCCACACGGCTGGAAAGGGCTACGGAGAAATTGCCATGCAGCTTGGTGAAAAGAGGTCCACTGTTGGAGCAATCATTAGAAAATGGAAGAAGCTAAACATGACTGTCAATCTCAATCGGAGTGGAGCCCCATGCAAGATATCATCTCGTGGGGTCTCAATGAACTTTAGAAAGGTGAGGAATCAACCCAGGACTACACGGCAGGACGTGGTCAATGACCTGAAAAGAGCCAGGACCACCGTTTCCAAGGTGACTGTTGGTAATACACTAAGACGTCATGGTGTGAAATCATGCATGGAAGGCTCCCCTGCTTAAACCAGCACATGTCAAGGCCAGTCTTAAGTTTGCCAATGACAGTTTTGGACGATACAGAGGAGTCATGGGAGAAAGCTTTGTGGTCAGATGAGACCAAAATGGAACTTTTTGGTCATAATTCCACTGACTGTGTTTGGAGGAACACCGTCCCTACTGTGAAGCATGGAGGTGGTAGCAACACGCTTTGGGGGTGTTTTTCTGCACATGGGACAGGACGACTGCACTGTATTAAGGAGAGGATGACTACTGCCATGTATTGTGTGATTTTGGGGAACAACCTCTTTCCCTCAGTCAGAGCATTGAAGATGGGTCGTGGCTGGGTCTCCTTCAACATGACAATGACCCGAAGAACACAGCCAGGAAAACCAAGGAGTGGCTCTGTAAGAAGCATATAAAGGTTCTGGCGTGGCCTAGCCAGTCTCCAGTCTAAACCCAATACAAAATCTTTGGAGGAAGCTTAAACTCCGTGTTTCTCAATGACATACCCACAAACCTGTCTGATCTGAGAAGTGTAGAGGAGTGGGAAAATGCCTCCTGCAGTGTGTGCAAACCTGGTGAACAGCTACAGGAAACATTTGACCTCTGTAACTGCAAACAAAGGCTACTGTACCAAATATTAACATTGCTTTTGTCAGGTCTTTAAATATTTATTTGGAGCTGTATCACACAAATAAATCGTTAAAAAAAAAAAAAAAAAAAAATCATACATTGTGATTTCTGGATTTTTCTTTTACGATTATCTCTCTCTCACAGTGGACATGCACCTATGATGAAAAATTTCAGACCCCTCCATGATTTCTAAGTGTGAGAACTTGCAATATAGCAGGGTGTTCAAATACTTATGTTTTGACTATATAGTGAAGTCATTCATCCAAAGTGGCGTTACATCTTTTGTGCCACATAACAAAGGCAACCAAAACATAAAACATGAACTGCTAATAATTCTTTTGATGAATGCAGAACTGAGGTCATCCCTTGCTATAGTCCAGTATAGTCAGTGGCATCACACATTTATTCTTTTGGATGGTCACTATAGTGCAGTTACTCACCTGCACAATTTTATTACATTCAGCTTTATAGGCAAAATTGTTTAAATATGGCAGTAATGACTCACAGAAGGTCAATCGGCTCTTGTACTTAAAAGAATAAACCTTACTGAATATTATCAACTGATCCCTTTGGCAAAAAAAGAAGATTATAGGACAGTTACAGTTTTAAAACACAGGCAACAGTAAATATTTTATGTAATAAATTCACATATACCCACCTTATCCTGAAGAATAACTTATGGACACACTCAAAACAATATCAACACAAACTAATGCCAGAGAACATCCAGCTTGATTTTCTACAACTACTGTGCTGTAGTCTAAAACATCACTGCAATTATTAGTCACTCAAGCAGGTAATGCCCACTAAGTAATGCCCAAGCAGTTATGGAAAATGCTTGGTTTCAGTTGTTGCTGACAACAATACACCAAACAGCTATTAGATTTATGGGGCCATTACTATTTCCAAACAGGCCCAGGTAACTTCGAATCTTTTTTTTTTCCCCCTTAAATGAAATCACCATTTAAAAACAGCATTTTTAATTCCCCTTGGTTATAGTTTTCTTGATATTGGCCCTTTTTTTGATGATCTGCAACATTAAAGCGGGGAAAAAAATATAACAATTTAAGTAGGGGGCCAATACTTTTTCATGGTACTGTCATTGGGCAATGCTTCATGGATTTCATTTACTACGAGTGTTTTCTGGAACGCAACCCCCATGATAAATAAGAGTTTACTTTATCAATTGAAGAGGATGACATCAGTAATTGCAAACAGATAGGGAAGTTTGACTGTCTTGGAATCTAAATGCTATGCACCGATATACGGCGCATCAGTACCTGAAGCTCCTGTTCCAGTTTTTTCTCGATCCAGTCGGTGACATGAGCCAGAGTAACTTCTCTTTCTCCCAGTTTAGGCCGTGCCTTTAGTTCCAAGTGAGGGGGCTTCCTAAAGCCATACCTGGGGGGAAAAAAAAAAAGTTTAAACAATATACACACACACACACACACACGATTTTACATTTCCGGTCCAGGACATTCAAATCCACAGATTATGAAGATGAAAATATCTTAAGCGTACCATATCCTGTCGGTGGGTGGTGGAGGTATATTGACTGCAACAGTTCCTTGGAGTTTCTGCAACGCCACTGTGAGAAGAAGAGGGGTGTTGGATACCTCCTCCATCTTCTTTTTGATGAACTCTGTCTCTGTGGCTTTCTGGAAGTATTTGGACTTTGCGATCTTGTCAACAAAGCGCATGATCTTGCTGGGTTTGTGGCCTCCAACAAAAGTATATCTAGAGAAAAACACAAGAGAACTTTTTGAAACCTGAATTTGTTTGATTACTCAGTTGCACAACGCTAGGATTCAATTTATTGGCTGGGATAGTGGGTGAAAAAGTGAGTTGATCATTGCAACACCCCCTTTTCTTCCTTTGACGCACTTTATAGTTATGTATGTTTTTATAACGTACAAATAATATACATTTAAACCTGACATGACCAAAAATCACATGTCCAGAGAAAGTTGACGACTCCTGAGTCATGACTTCCTACATTGTGACGTGAAACTGAATGCAGCCAGTCAAGCAGGAACTCCAAGGGGGAACAAATGTGTCCTACCTGTTGTCGTATTTTGTATAAGTGGGTTCACCGGAAGGCAAAGCAAGTCTATATTGATGGCGTCATCATTCTACAACACTCCTGCCTCCAGTCCCTTCAGCAACACTTGGGAAATATCGGCGCAACATATCCAGTAACCTGTGAAACTAGGCCTTCAAAATAATCAGCACACCAGTAAAAACACAAAGTCCGGGGGACCTCGGAAACGGAGGATGAGCTCGTGGAACTGTGGGAAGTCAGAGTGCTTTTTTTAACATCTCCACTTTATTTTATTTATTTTTTAAACACAGGATTTTTTTTATAAAAATCGTCCCAAGGCCACAATCATTCACTCCTCTTCAATGTCGTGTTGCACATTTGTTGTCTTTGTTTATGATATAGTCCACTGATTGCACGAAATTTTGGTATTGGCGTAATACATTCAAGGTCAATGGTGCAACATAATCTTTATGTGTGTGGTGTTTTGTGTTGACTCCACACAGTCTGACCAAAACTGTTGAATGTCAATTTTTTTTTTTTTTAAACTTAATTTGTGGGGTCTGATACAGGAGAAAAAAAAAAAAGAAAAAAAAAATTTAAGATTTGAAAAAATCCGTGTGTGTGTCTAGGTATTAGAAGACTTTCTAAAGGCCATCTAACCAGGGTTCATTAGTTCATGCTAGAGAACAAGAACGAAATGCCCTGGATGATGAGCATTTTTACAGACAAATACTAATGTAGTATTTATATTTTCTAATCAGTAGAGGACAGCACAGTGCTTGAAAGCTCTGGGGATCACTCAAGTTGAACGAAACTAGCAAACGCTCTGGTTCCGCAGTAGAGACAGTGACTGAAAGAATTAAATGCTGAAACTTGCATATTAGGATATTTGTATTCTATAGTGTGGTAGACTGGAGTCACTGTGCAGTAACGCGCAAGAAAATCTCTATCACATCTAATAGAATACATTGGCGATAACATGAGGACCAGGTGCTCAAAAAGAGCTTGTTGTCGCACATTTGTTACGGCTACTTTTAGAGACCTTTCCTCACCCTTCTGCTCCAGGGATTTCATTTGACTGATCAGACGCATCTTCTTCATCCGATGAGCCTGCACTGGAAGACTCCTCATCACTGTCAGCCAGGCAGTAAGTCCGGGGTCTGGATCTACAGCCACACCAATAGAAATAAATTTATTACGCCAAGCCTCCTTATTCACCTGTCACTTCTAAACATGGTGTGTGTAAATCTATAATATACAGTCCGCTCTAAAAGCATTGAAACACCAAAGTCAATTTCTTTGTTTTTGTTGTATACAGAAGATATTTGGGATTCAGTTTAAAAAGGTGAATATGACGCAAAAAAGTTCCGAACTTCAGGTTTTACTTCATGGTATACTGTTCATCGAGATGGGTTAAAAAAATCAGGACAGAGCACCTACTAGTTGAATCCATCCACTTTTCAAGTAAGGAAATATATCACAACGGACATCATTAATTAACTTTAAGTGACTAACATTTCAAATTTGGTGGGCTAACCCTTACATGCAATAACTGCATCAAGCCTGGGATCCATTGACTTGACACTTTCATTTGAAATGCTTTTTCTACAACCGTTCTTTTTGTTTCTGGAGGTTTCTCTCTTCAGTCTCCTCTTCAGGAGGTAAAATGCATGCTCTATTGGGTTAACGTCCAGTGACTGCCTGGGCCAGTCTTAGACCTTCCAATTTTCCTCCCTGATGAAGTCCTTTGTTTTGTTACCCATGTGTTTTGGGTAATTGTACTTTGTACTTTTACATTGTATACATCTTCTCTTGGTTAGTTTGTTTTTTGGATCATAAGCAGATCCTTTCTTTCTCCAGACTTAGGCCTTTCCATCACTTTGGTAGAGGTTAATCTTGGTCCCATCAGTCCAGAAAACCTTGCTCCAAAACCTTTGTGGCTCATCTATGTAGTTCTTTGCAAACTCTGATCCAGCCTTCTGATTCCGTTTGCTGATGAGTGATTTGAATCTTGTGGTATGGCATCTATATATTTCTTCTTGCAAAGTCTGTGGAAGGTTTTAGACTGCCAGACCTCACCAGATCCCCACACCTTAAACAAATAGCACATGCTTTTTACTTCCTGAAGAGGAAATTGAAAGGAGAACCCCGACAAATAAACAAGAACTGAAAGAGGCTGCATTAAAGGCCTGAAAAATTCCACCAAATATTAAAGGTTTTTGACCTTAAGTTAATTTAATCATGACTCTTCCAATACTTTTGCCATTTTGAAAAGTGGGTGCCTTCAAACAAAAGATGCTCTTCACTGGGTTATTAAGTGCACCTAAATGTTATTACCAAGAAATGAAAGCTGCAATTCTGAATTTTTGTCTCATATTACTCTTATTAATGTGAAATCCAAAGGTCTTCTTTTTACAACAAAAACAAAGGAATTGACCTTGGCATTCCAATACTTTTGGAGGAGACTATTTGTGTGTATCACTTCCAAAAATGTATTGCCATATTGTTGACTAATAACATAGTAATAATGTTGTTCATTAACTCAACGGATTTTCTGAGAAGGGACTCTTGAGAATAACAATGCCCCTCAGAATTAATGCCATTGCAATTATGACATGTATTTATATGAAATGTCACAACCCAAACTAGACAGGCATAGGATTTTGAATGCTATCAATCAGCACTTACCAATAATAGAAATGCATCCATTTAACAGCAGCATAAAAGCAGAATCCAAGAAAGTAGAGGATGAAGAGAAGGTATAGAAAAATCAAGAGAAACAGGCGAGGTTAGCTCAACAAAATGTGATTTTTGAAGACGAAAAGTAGATTTTTATATTGTGTAAAGGAGGAAACCCAAAGAATCTAACATGGAAACCACCAAGACGCTTTTTCAATTAGTGATAGTTTGGATTCTTTACCCATCTTCCCCTAAACGGAAGCTTTCTCCTTCCTTGCCCAAGCGAATCAAGTTCATCTTAGTTTCAAGAGTCATCAGGAAGGACCCACTGTAGGATATATCCAAGTCAAACCACAGACCTGCAGGAAAAAAAAGTGAAAGGGTGCAATTTTAAAAACGGGCTGATTTGTAGGGCAACATGTGGAATTGTGATTAGCAGTCGCCTCGTTTTAATGCAAGTTGAGCAGATGATTAATTTGCAAAAGATTTCAGTGAATACGTCTTAAGAGTTTGTGGACAAGTGCTTCAGCTGAGCGTCTATTTATGTCTGCATTCTTTTCTCTCACTTGCCTTTATAGTCAATGGAAGGACTGGAAGCTCCAAGGATCCTCGGTGTGGCCACACCCATGTCTAGTTCTGTCAGGGTAAGCTCATTCATGAAGTATGGCAACTGGAAAAGACACATAGGAGTTACTTGCGCCCCCCCCAAAAAATGTTATAAATTTTGGAACAATAATAATCGTCAACAAATATACAGCTCTAACACACAGACACGTCTCTACAGGTCAGTCCCTTGTGGATATGTCTGTGCGCAAACATTTTCCAGCACTGTACTGCTAGACTACAATATTACCAACCTCACCACTGAAAGAAATTACTGGCAAGAACTATTATGGAATCTAGAACTACCATATCTTGTTGTCAAACAAATGCCCAGCAGCCAGGAACCCAAACCACAAAAAGCCTGTTGTAGCAATCATAATAAAACTGAATCTTGATTTTGATTTTTATCCTGAATTGAATTTATTACACTTGTAAAATTGTAAATGTAAATTGGTCCTCAATCTGCTCACCCGTATCTTGCTGAGTTTCATTTGAATCTTCTTGGAGACAAGCTCAGCCCAATAAGGCTCCCGAAGAAAATCCCAGAAGAGTCGGCCGACAGCTGCATTCACCCAGGCAACAGGATCCTCCCCCTCCTCTGGGAGCTGCTCCTGTGCTGAGGTGGGACTCTGAATTGATAGGAACAATACGTTCAAAAACATATGGAAATTAAAGACAACAAACTGGTCATGATTCTAACATGGGTATATAAAAGATAATTGATGTTCCATCTAATCAAGAAATATAATGAGCCGAGTGGAATATGTAACGTAATTCCAGGCCTACAGAGCCCACCTGGTTGTAAGCCTCACCGAGCACATTTGTCAAGGAAATACCATTTGGTACAAACATAGGCCGCAGCCATGTAAAAGCCGCAAGTGCAGTCATTGAAACCAACATTGAAACACGAGATATTTACAAAGAAAGACAGTACACAGAGAGTTTATCGCTAGCGCTGACGCGTTAACAGGGCCTGACCAGTAAAAGTCACTTCCTCAGCACATTGATTCCACTGGTCTCACTCTTACCTTTTCCGCTCAAGTGCCCCCTTGCGGCCGTTAGAAAAAAATGCAGAAATTAGCCGGATCACCGCATAAACTGCAGGGTTGAAAGCGTGTGAAAAAAGTCGTGGCTTATAGGCCGGAAATTACGGTAATACCTTCTTGTCAGCTCCTGGGCTGCCCTGGGGACAGTGGAGATCAGAGCTGGTCGCTGGGGAACTGAGTGCAACCTCTTTTGGCAATAATGAAGCCATGTAGACACTGTAGTCCAACAGCTGGGTTTTAGCACTGCCTGCAGTTGGGGAGTCTTTTGATTTGGGCTGCGATCCCAGGACATCATCCAGACTGCTGTGGCTACTACTTCGACTATGAGAGTTCAGAACTGTGGGCAATAATTTAAAAAACAGGATGAGGGATTAAAGGTTTTCAGTCCCTTTAAGATCTTGAAATGTATTACTGGAGGATAAAAAGATATAATCAATCAATTGCTTAAATGGACACTTGTAAGGAATTAATGTTTTTGAAGAAAATCAATCTATTCTCACCACTTTTGGAGCTTGCAGGACTTGTGGCTTTTTTCAAATCCACCTTAAGCATAGAAGCTGATATAAACCTCTGGAACCACTCCTCCTTCTCCCTCCCAGTCCGTCCAAAAAGATAGAGAGTAAGGTCTCTACTGGAGGACATTGACCGGACTGACTCTTGAGTTCTTCCTGTTCCGTCTCCTCTGTTCTCACTGGTGTCACCGTCCACCTTAGATATGAAATCATCCTGTTTGGCCAGTTCAATGCAGATAGGATATTTTTTGTTCCATATCCGTTTCCTGGCCAGGCTCTGAGGCACTAGATGGACCTAGAAGATGGATTGGATTACATTTACTTGTTGGGTTTGGTTTTCAGATCGCAGACCAGCTCTAAAGATAGTTGGAAGTAATCACGTATCAAAAAGAGTGTGTGTGTGTGTGTGTGTGTGCGAGTTATGGGAGAAGAAACTTGTTTAATAACATACTTTGCTGTTTGTTAGATCATAGATCTTCTGGCTGATGTAGGTTACATCTGGTTTTGGTTCACTGTGAATGGCACGTCGGGCAATGTTATGGTTTGGTTTTGACAGACGGATGATGGAACCCTCCAAGCGGACAAACACAGAGTGTGTCAATGTGGCATGGTAGGTTTCTGGGTCATAATTTGTTATTTCATTCATCCAGCCCTGATGGGGAAGAACATTATATAAGTTTAAAGTTTTGACAAGGTATAAGGATCAAGAAAATATTCAGTTCTTGACTGATTAATAAAGTAGATATACAAATATATTTTTTACTTACCTTAAAGATTTCTGGTTCTTTAATGTCCAATCTTTTAAGATTCCACAGTTTTCCATAGCGTTTAGAACATCTAAAGCGTCTGTCAGGTTTCGGTCCAGTCAGCCACACAACCCCGATTGCGACAAAGAATCCCAATGCCACGCCAAGCAATATTCCTCGGATGTACTCCGGCAAAGGTAATACAAAGCAACTATAGACTAGAATAGTAAGAATGAAAAGGGTGTAGTGAGGAATGCTAGGCGCGGGCTCAGCATCTTCAGATTCATCCTCGCTGCAAGGTTCAGTACTCCCACTTAAAGGCACTTGAGACTGGGTACCAGTTCCAGTACCAGCGTCAACATCACCGTCAGTACAAGATTCAAAGTCCTCACTGTACAAAATGCAAAAGTCCTCATCCTCCTGTTTTGCAAGAGCAGACATGGAACACTTGTCCAAATATAACGGGAATGAGGATGATTTGTTGGGGCTCTTCATGTCTAAAGGTGCCACTAGAGGCTCTCCTGGACCAGAGGTGCCAGTGTTTGGGCTTTCCCCTTCCAATTCAGTGGCTTCTTCCTCTTTGATGCAGTCATTGTTTCCGTCCAGGTGGCCACTGACAGAAGTCAGGTTGTAGAGTTCGGACGCACTGGCAGAGAGAGCCTTTGGCCGACTCAGGCTGCTGCTGCTCTTTTCATCAATCATCTTGCTCAGCAGCTGAAGTGGTTCATAGATGGCCTCGGAGAAACGGCGTTTAGTGTCTTCAATTCGTGCTTCAACCTCTGAGACTTTGAAGAAGCTGCGGTTATCTGGAGAGATTAGCGGAGAAGAAGGGGCTGTTTTTGAATCACCAGTTGCTATTGTGCTAGCATTCTGCATCCGGGACTGAGTGAATTGCTTGAAGAGTTGCAGATTAAGGCGGGACTCTGAAAGACGATGGGACGAGGGGTCCTGAGAGGTGTCAGATGAGGATTTAACCAGAGATTTCATCAGATGCCTATGCCTTGTTGTGGGAGCAGTAATAGTAGAGACTCCATCTTTAGTCTCAATGTCCGAGGCAAAAGATTTCATCAGCGTTAGAAAGGACTTGTCTGCAGACGGAAAGCTCAAAGATTTGGTGGGGGATGAATTGGTACTTGTGCCTTTTTGCTCGACAAAATCTGGCAATGAGGCTGTGTGAGAAGTAGAAAGTGGCGATCTGGTAGATTGGTGTGTGGGAGCCACATCACCTGAAGGGTCCGATTGCTGTGCTTCAAACATCTCCTCACTAGCCTCAATGCCTGTTACAATATTTACTTCATCCTGAGTGGTGGATGTGGAGGAGACCGATGTTGTGTACAGCTCTTCCTCCTCCTCCTCTTCCTCCTTCCCAAGAGCTGAGAAGTGGATTGTAAGGGTCTCATTTGACTCGGATCGATGAACATGGAGCTTAGGCGCCAAAGCAGGTGGCTGTTTGTCTCTGAAGTAAGTGCTTTCTGCATGGCTAGGATGCTGGCTAGTCATTGCAGTACTCCCACTCAGTCTGCCAAGAAGAAAAAGACAACAGTGCATTCAGAAATATTGAAAATAACTAGTTTTTGTCAAACCACTTTTAAAATAAATTTGATGCATGACTGTTGATAAACTGTTACCCATGCACAGATTTAATCAGACGTGACGTTCAAACCAAACATGGTGCCTGCACGGAACTATTACATAATGCTCAGGAGGTCTTTTTTGTGTGTACACCACTAGGCATAATTGAAATAAATCAAATTAACAATCACAAATCAAACATTCACTTTTTCTTACTCTATTACTTCTTTGGTTGAAAATCCATTTCAGTTAATTACACCCTGAAGTCTGGAATGCACAGACATCACCAAACACTGCATTTCATCTCTCAAGATGTGTTACCAAGGCCTCTACTGCAACTATGCAGAATGCTCAATGAGGTGAAGAAAAATCCTAGAGTGCTGGCTAAAGATTTAAAGAAATCTCTGGGACATTTTACCATCTGCGTTGATAACTACGATAAGTAAAACATGAAATGATGCCATGGCAGGACACAATAGAAGAAGCCAAAGCTGTTCAAAATACATTGGTGCATGCTTGAAGTTTGCATAAGAGCACCTGGATGTTTCAAGGTGGTATTGGAAATGCTTAGAAAGAGGAAAAGGTTGAATTCTTTGGAATGAATGCATGGATGCATACCATCAACAAAACCTCATTTAAAGCAAAGTATGCTTGAAGGGTACTATGATGGTTTAGGACCATCTCAGTGCCTGGATGAATCATTGTCAACCACAAATAAATAAATAAATAGATAAATGAAAAAACAAACAAATAAATATAAAGTTTATCAGGACACCTTGGAGAAGAACTTAAGATAATGTATCTTCCAATTAAAATTTATGTAAGTGTTTTTTTCTTAATTCGCCTTGATTTTGCTGATGTTGAATGTAATAATGTTAAATCCATGTACTATATGTAGTTACACATATAAGAGTACAGTGATTGATGGACTGAATTACTCGGTAAAACCAGGACAGGAACAGTCATGTATTAATAGATAGTTGCAACAGATAATTGAACAGTCCATTTTGGTGTGAAGACTGTCAGTGGCGTTCAGATTACCTATTTTTTAGTGGATAATTTCAGTTTGAAGGAGCACAGGTTAAGAAAGTACTTTGTGCCCCATTCAAGCAAGGTGCTGAACCAGCCGCAAGCTCTCTACTCGAGGCGCTTCTTTTGAACTTGTCACCTAATTATCTTCTTTGCATTATGTCAGTTAATAAATCTAGGACATCGAATCCTAAATCTGGCCAGGCACCAGAGACATTATTGGACTACATGGTGGTGAGTAGGCCCTTAAAATTTAGAAAAATAGTTTCCTTGATCTTGTCTTTGTAGCGTACCATATATTCCGCAATGTAAGGCGCACCTAAAAGCCTTTAATTTTCTCAAAAGCAGACGGTGCGCATTATAATCCGGTGCGCCTTATATATGGATCACTATTGAGCCTTTAGTGCACCTCCATTTAATGAATGCATAATGTAACCCCAGCCTCTACTGTAGCGTCGATTCTATGGGCCTTATAATGCGGTGCCCCTTATAGTGCGGAAAATACGATACTCAAATGAATATACTCTGGATTGAAAAGGATTCGCAAATCACCATTTACATTTTTCACATCTTAACTTCAATGAAATTGGAGTCTGAATAATTATCCTTTTAAATAATTAATAAAAATAAAATAGACTGTAGATGACTACAGCATAACCATAATCATTTCACTTGTGTATTTAATTTTTATTTTAGCTCTCTTGTGTACATTTTGTACATGTCCAAGAGACAACATTTTGGGGAAAAAAAAACCCTAATCTTTTGGTGAATCTAATGCCATTTCTGGTCTGATAATTGCAAATAAAACTAGATCTGCTAAATTGATACGTACAGAGTAAAGCATACTATTTTGTATTTGGCTCTTTACTGCACTATGGTGGCTATGTGATGATTAGGATGGCATAACATAGAGGCACATTTTCGATATCTCCTTTGACAATTAGACAGTCTTTAAGTCACAACCACAAGTAATCAAAACCAGCATGTCAATTTGGGGGAAAAAAAAACATCATTGTTCTTCAAAGAAAAGGTCTTACTTTCTAGGTCTTTGCGTTAAGCTCCAGGGTATTTGATTAAAAGATTGCAGTTAGTATTACATCCTTTGCACAGTTTCACAATATTTGACAGACTGACTTGCAACTTTCAGCTCCGTAAAAATTGTATGTCACTAGCTTAGGTTAGTGATCGACTACAGTATTTTGACACATTGCAGCTCTAGGAATTAAACTTCTTTGTGAGCAATGGACCCTGTGACATACACCAAAGGTGAAATTGCATGTGGAAAGAAAAAGAAGAAAGAAAAAAAATTGGCAGGCATGCTTCAGAAATGTTATTACTTTGGGGTGTTTCAGTATATGGATTCATTTTAAAATTGTTCTGTGCACTGCAGGAACGTAACTGGTAAGGGACAGAAAGTGTATAACGCCCTCATGTTCTCGTCACACATCTACTCCATAAAAAAATTACAGTGACACTCAGCTTCTGGCTTGCGGCTGTAATAGCTTATCATCTACTTTTGATGGTGTGTCAAAATCAACCCAGCAAAAACTTCAGTAAATAATAAAATAAATAAATAAATAAAAATAAAATAGTTCAATCAAACTTCCCACTGCATATAAAAAGCCTTTTTCTCCCGGGATCTTCAGATGGAGCCATAAACTGTTCAAAACGGTTACTGTTGTTTTCGGCATGGTTTATTTCACATCAAAGATCAGTGCTGAGATACAAGTGAAATTGTGTGGCTGTATTTCTTGTGAAATTTTGATATTAAATGTCATTTGTTTTTTTGAACATGCAGTTGTCATGTTTATTCTTTTCTTTTCTCAATTTTGTGCACAGAAATTCACTTTCAACAGCCAGGCATAGGATGTTTAAAAATGCGATCCAATGTAATTATAGTATGTTTGCAAAGGGAATTTTTGAACAGCACATTGTTGTTATTGTTTTCAACTTGCCGAAAAGTGGGTCACGACTTGGGGAGAAGAGGAAATGTGTGTCCCATGGTAGTGACAGTTGAGAACTACAGCAGTAAGTATGCAAGTCTTTTCAAATGTAAATTATTGCCAATGTAATAGAAAATTAGACATTTTACTTTCAGACAGGTTATGTTGTTATCAAAGCAGAATGAGGAAGCGTTATTGCCACTTCTACCAACATTGACATTTATTGTCTGTTCTAAGGCTGCCTCCTCTTTGAGCAAAAAAAAAAAAAGTCCATAAAATCAGAACAAGAGAAATCTACAGAGATACACAGAAAATAAAAACAATCTTGTAGAACGTTCCGGATGGAAAATAATCAAACCTCTTGAAAACAGCATTTGGGGCTCATTTAATTTGTTAGAAGGCGTTGTTTTTTCCACTCCCTTTTATATCAAAACTACTCACACATGACCATGTCCAATCAACCTTAACAAAACGTCACTGTTGTCAGGCAACCCTAATTGGGCAAAGCATTTTGTAGTTAAGCCCAGAGCAACAAAGGACTACATTGTTATTAAATGAATGAACAGCCCATGGGAGACTAAATTGGTATGTGTTATATCATTGTTTTAAAACTAATCTTTAGCTCATGGTGACTGACTCCGCTCAAAATTCTTAACTGAGCGACTAATTTTGAAGTAGACGGCTGCACTATCCTGCTGGGTGCAAACAGAGAGAGAGCATCCGTGTTTTGTGCTGTTCCGCCTAATTACTTTCCAACAAAACTTTGACATTATACAGACAGATTAACTGCAGAAAGTGAAGACTATTCTGGATAAGGTAGGCATATATACTGTAATGTTGAACTTTGCAATTGAGAATGATTCCTTAATACAACTTTTTGCCCCCCTTTTTTGGAGATTAAATTATTTTCAGTCTCCTCCACCACTTGCAAACATTATTCCTTAGGACTCAACAAAAACATGAAGAATAGCAGGGTGTAACAATCATTTTCATGGCATCTCTTTGCCCACGCTGTGGTAAAGGCACAGCCCCTTGTCCCCAGTTTGAAAACCACTGTGTCAATGAATATGAATACAGCCAGTTTAGAACAAGGTAGAACTCAACGTTAAAAGGAGTAGAACAAATTGTGAAGTGTAGAGGTGGACACACCCTTAATGTTCAATGAAATATCCTTTACAGTTAGCCACTTTACACAAGTCATTAAGAGTTTTTGAATTGAACGAAAATGAATTTTGTTCAAACGGCCAATGTCAAACTTCTATAAACCAGTAACCAACACCTCAGATAGAACTCTCATATATGAAACAAAATGTCCCAAGGCACTCATTTAAATGATTGTACAAATCATCTTTGCCTTTTTTTTAAAGGCTTGTGTCTGGAGGGTAAATATTGTGTTGCGCTTAGATAAAAAGGTGAATAATGAAGGAAAGTCTTGTACTAAAAGAAACTGCTTAGAATCCAAGATAAACCTAGCTATTTTTACCTCAGATGGTCAAAGTTTTGCCAGAGCCTGACTTGTCAAACCATTTGACAAACAAGAGGGAAAACAAACCCACGTAAAACAAAACTGCCACTACCTGTTTTACTGCATTTCAAGAAGCAGAGAGACAGCTGCTTGCCTTTCAAACAGACCGCACGACTAGTGTTGCATATCACTGAGTGCTTACTGCCTGCCACATTTACTCAAACCTAACATATACTTATTTTGAACTCGCTTTCATCAACAGATACTGTAATAGCGGCCAGATTCGCTCAATCAATTAAAGATTCCAAAGGCTGCACTGCATCACACAGTTACATTGCACCTCACCTGTTGGTTATCCACGCTCACTGTTATGTTTTGTTTCTCATTTGTGCTTCCAATTTTTTGTTATTTCTTTTTTTTAAATAGATAACACTCAACCGTCTATTTTTAACAGCGTAGATGATGGCACACAAGATTTTGGTCCTTGATCTTTAGCAAGGAAACATATAGGTTACAGACTGGGGCTGCACGATATACTTACTACCTGATCATCATCTTCGCAATGTACACAAACGCAGTAGCAGTCACTGTGATTTGACGGGCACATAACCGGCCGCGCGAAATTGCAAGCACGAAAAATAATGAGCGTAAAATTTGTTACAAGTTGAAATACATAAATATTGAAAGACGTTGCTTATTTTGTGTAGTCTTGACCAACGTTCCCTCTAAACTGCGTCACTGTGCACTCTCTCAGTGCACATGAAAACCGATCCAGCGCAGTGAACCACAGCCTGATGTCTTTTTTTTAAAGATAGAAGCACACGGTCTCTGCTTAGCCTACTTCAACTTCCGAGTTTACCGGACACTGCCCCCCACCACTCTTAAAGGGGTACACTCATAATTACAAACAACACACACCCGCAACTTTATAATTGCGGGCATGACTGGTGGACCACACCCGTAACTTTGTATCTGCGAGCATGACTGACCACACCCGTACATTTTTCAGATGTGAGTGACCGCAGTAGTCACAATGCAAATGTCCTGACAATGTAGGGACAAAGAATTCCGACACCGAACAGGCACTAAACAACAGGTGTCAAAAAAGGTGATTTTATGTGGCCCACAATTGCAATTCATCTATGTCAAACTCCATGATTATGAAAATCTGTGCCAAAATATCAAATTGTCATATATCAGAAATGACAACATTGAGATGAGCATTTTTGTGTTACCAAACATGAGCAATGGTTGAAAAACCCATTACCCTTGATTTCTGTTTCCAAAACTATTGCATAAATTGTGTGTAAATATGATGAGGGGATTAAAGATTTTAATGGTTTCACAGTCAGAAAGTCCCTCTGAGAGAAACCATAACTACAATGTGGCCCACGGGAAAAATTACTTTGACACCCCTGCACTACATGCATCACTCAACCAAAAAAAAATTATACTAAGAATAGTTTAGGGTTGCAAAATCTTCTTTTCCTTTTGGCTTGTCCCATTTATTTACCTAATAAGAGTAAAAGTTGTTCATTTGTTCAGCTGTAGTGTATTGTAAAATTGTCATATAAAGAAGCAGATACCCCTTAACCTAAGTGCTAGCATAGGATGACAAGAAAATCTAGACACAGAGCATCCCAGAGGTGTGGCGTTGTACACGGCTGCTTCGGTGGACATTTTAAACTATCCATTCTTAAAGAAACACTTGACGTCATTGTCACCTGCATTTAATGCGACTTACAAACAGGCAACATTAGTCCCTAGCACTAACATTTGTACATAAACAAGCTTGCATTCTGCCACTTCATGTTCTTAAATTTCAGCAACATTAATTTGTGCGTGGTAATATATGTGGACGTTGCCGAGCAAGGTAGGCGGTTTGCCATTGAAAAAAATCCCATTGTTCAAGCTCAGGTGTAATGTCGGCACGCTCTCCTTCATGTGGCACACTACATGGAAAGAAAAATTCAAGTATGTTACTTTTCATTGGATCAAATCATTTGTCGTGGGTTAGGTCACGACTATGTATGATATGTACCAGATTTTACTTAACTTAAAGGAAGACTCTCCTCTAAATTCATATGTACAATAAACCCTCCAATGTGAAGTAATATTATTATTACATATATTTTGGACATTAATTGAAAAAAAAATGAAAATATATATATATTTTTTTTAAAAATGTACACATTCTTTCACAGCCAGACCCAGAAGAAACGTCCTAGACTCCGCCCTTGACGTCGCTGGTGCTTAGCATTAGAGACCATTTGTTCTAGCGAGGCCAAGATGCCGACGTGTTGTGCACCAAAATGCAACAAAACTGAGAAAACGCACCCAAATTTGTCCTTCTTTAACCTTCCGTGGAGTCAACCTGACAGGAGAAAGCTGTGGCTGTCACAGTTAAGGCTCGTTCATCAGCCGGGGAAATTTGCACGCATCTAATCATGACTGGTTATTAGCCACTTAGCGACAGCCTCTCGTGCCAGTACTGTATAAGCAACAACAGTTTATGAGGCGGCCCGGTGGAGCAGCTGTAAAGCGTTGGCCTCGCAGTTATGAGGACCCGGGTTAAATCCCGGGCCTCCGTGTGTGGAGTTTGCATGTTCTCCCTGTGTCTAACCTGCCTCCCGCCCGTTGACAGCTGGGATAGGCTCCAGCACTCCCGTGACCCTCATGCGGCAAAGCGGCTAAGAAAATGGATGGATGTGTAGTCACACTAAACACACTAGTGGTTAGAGCATGGACCTTTCTGACCTGTCAATCACTCGTACAATGCTAGCCAGTCAGCATTGTCTTAACCCCTGGCTTGACGCCCCCCTTTTGCCGTATTGCCCCACGAGCAATGCTGGTTGTCAGTAGCGTGTGCTTCCGAAGAAAATGGCCCTCAGATGAGCTTGGGGAACGTGCAATTCTGATGAAAGATATCCTGCTAGGTTACAACGCGCCTGGTTGTTGATTCATTTTCCAAAGCCTAAAACACAGGTGACAAGTGTCTACGATGGGTTAAGGCTCGTGGAAGAGTGTGGACAATATCAACAAACACAAGGCTGTATGTTCGAAGGTAAGGGAGGGAGAAGTATCTTCTCTGACTTTAATTTAATTATTGTCAGTGCTTTATACATTGCAGGAGAACAACTTTCACCTTGTTAAGAGTATCACTAACCTGCTGCATAAAGTGTGTAATATTTTATGCCAAAGAGTTGGGTTAGTGATACGTAAATGCGGCATGTCATGCAAGAGAAACGTCTATTTGCCCATTTGTATCACATCAGACTTTTAATACAGAGCACTGGGTTCCATTACGAGCCAAGTCAAATGAATACACCCACTCACTTCTAAAGACTACAATGATATTACTCGTGATTTTTCCAAGTAAAAAAAGTACTCCTCCCAAATTACATACGCAGTACAGTTCAACTATTTTATCCTGTTGGATTTCATTATGAAATTTGTGAGGCGTCAAACTTTTTTTGCATCGTTCGGCAACATTTCGTTGTAACTTTGACATTGTGTCCTCCTCCGTCCAAAATCTTAACTCCATGTACATATCCTTGCGTGAAATAGTTGAGACCTCTCCGTAGAACTCTCTTGGACAAGTATGACATATTTGGGAAAAAACGTACCCCAATATTATCTGGAATACGCAATACAGAACCGACTTCAAACATGTTGTGTTAAATCGCCATTTTGTAAGCTTGTGGGACATGGCTAAGGAGGCGGAGCTTAAGATCACCATCAGAGAGGTCCATTGGCTTAGTAAACCAGGGATCGTGATTTCGTATTTCACTGGGGCCTCTAGTACCCAAGTGGGGTTGTGTCAGGAAGGGCATCTGGCGTAAAAACTGCCAAACAAATATGAGTGTTTCATCTGAGATGACGGGATAATGGGACAAGCCAAAAAAAAACTCACTTTTTAGCATGGATGCTACTACAGGAGAAAATTTAATACTTGAGTGAATGCACCTTATGATTGTGAAAATATGGTACATTGTTGGGGGGGGTGTCAAACTGCTGCGATAAATGAGGAATCACTGCTGAAAAAAATGTAATTTTCAGTGTGCTGTTTTATAACTTTGGCCTTTAGGTTTTAGATCTGTGAAACAGCTTTTCATATATTTTGACATGAATAGAAAAAAATTCTCATGAATGAGCAGAGGTGGAGACATTTTGAATAGGAGTACATTGCGTAAATACAGACTTTTCAAATCGATCTTTCAATAAATGGGTTTAAAATTGAAATGAAATATATCAGGGAAATTACTTTAAAAATGATGACGCATCACAGTTAGAGGAAAAAAAAAAAAAAAGAGTCACTGCCAAATCAGCATGACTCGACTGCATTATGTTGTTCTTTTGCTTACCATCGGATGTTATCGTCCCAAAGAGAGTGCTCAATCAATCAATAATCATCACATGGCTTAGTTTAGTTCTGCAATCACCTAAATTATCAGCTTGATGTAGTCCAGGTTGTCTGGGCAGAAGGTGACAACGTAACTCGTGCTACATTTTTGGGAGAAATAGGAGTTCAAGGATGGAGGGAGTTTCTGGATTGCAACCTTGCAAAGCATGTTACTTGCAAATAAACCTGCAAACCCCCTTTCTTCTATTGACGTTAAGTATTCACACTTTTAAACATTTTAAAAGCTTGGGTTCCGAGGAAACCCGGATGGACCTTGGCTTGAAAACATTTATTACATTCGTTTCCCCAGTGATTATTCGCACAGGTCTGAAACTTTCCACATTTTAGAGTGATAGACCTTGAGGGTATGTTTCCTCAGGGCTAATTTGCCTATTATCTTTCCAAAAGATTTATGCACATCTGTCCCTCAAGGATAGCATTTCCATGTGACAAAAGTCTATGAGCTTGAATAAAATCTTTTATGAGTCCGTAGTAAACATGATCATATATAAGCTATGGACTTTGTACCCTAGCGTGTGTTAGGATTCAAAGAAAAAGGCTTACTTTTTGGTTATTTGATCCTACCGCTTGTCTTCTCTTTGTAGCTGGACTTTGTCCTCGCATAAGGTCATTTGTAGCTCAGGAAACCGATCGATAATGCGTTCGCATTTACTGGCAAAGTGCTTACCTTGTATTCTCATTGCCATTCAATCCGGCAGGGGACGTACATCGGCCCTCTGCAGGGTCAAGTTTCATATGTTCATGATTCTCAGGCAGCTTCTGTAAAAAATATCAACAGAAATAAAGATGATTAGGTGTGACTAACAAAATTAGACATCACTGCCGGAAAGTACTGTTTTTTTTAAAAGTAATGTACAGTAATAATGGCCCCGTGACTGCTTTGTTGTCAGCAAGCATTCTGCAAACAATAAAAGGCTACGGCAGCAATTATCCGCGTTCGAGCTCAAAAGGAGTGGTAAAACATCGCTTGTAAATTGTCCTTCAAATGTCTTCTCGAACGCTTGACAAATATCAGACAAGTTAGTCAAACACGGATTGTTTTGCCAACATTAAAAGGCAAGTCTTGGCTAACTCCTCAGCTAAAGCACAACGCATGCTTGAAAGAGAAAGTGGCTAGCTTTCAGTTTCTGTGACTTTTAGCAAGTCGAAGATCACATCGCCACTCGTGCGGGAAGAACAGGCTTGTAAAAGAAGAGGAAACAAGACATCTTACCGCGAAAAAGCAACTTCATTTTCCTCACAAGCATTTTGGGAAAGTGACCGTAAAATAATCCAATTTCTTTCCGCAACGCAGTGCTGTTTACAAATACGTGTTGTCTTGTTGTTGCCCAACTGTGTTCAGTCTTGCTTAGTCCGTTGACAAGCGACTCAATTCCTTTTATTTGGATGTTGAAAAGTCCAGACTAGTCAAGCATCGAGTAATGATCAAAGACTCACCGTGCGCTCGACTCTTGTCGAGCGACGTATCAAACAGCGGCTGAGAGGGTCTAGAACAGATGAGGCAGATGTGACAAGGAAAACAATGCTGCGTCGTTCAAGTTGGAATATACGGACATTGCCATGGAAACGTTTAACCTTTACATGAAAAAAGTGTCATGTTTAGTTGTTTTCTTTCATCACTGCACACGAGAATAATACAAAAATCATCTTTTTTCAAAAGTTATCTCGCGTTGAATGGATCACTTCCGTTGTCTCAAAAAAGTACATTTCAGTAAACAAAAATCCGTCTTATTGTGAGTAAAATTGAACCACTAACGAATAAAATCAAATCTAGATCGTCATTGACGTTTGGTAGGCGTCTTCGTCAGTCACTTCAATGGAAATGCCTCCATCTAGTGTAAATGTTTAGAGGTACATGAAAAACAAAATCCATCTACTGTTCAATTTACGTTCAAAACCATTAACAGTGCCTACAATCACATCATGACGTCTAGCATAGATAGATAGATAGATAGATAGATAGATAGATAGATAGATAGATAGATAGATAGATAGATAGATAGATAGATAGATAGATAGATAGATAGATAGATAGATAGATAGATAGATAGATTTGTCATTGTTGCATTAAAAATAAACATCCATCCATCCATTTTCTGAGCCACTTATCCTCACCAGGGTCACGGGAGTGCTGGAGCCCATCCCAGCTATCCTCGGGCAGGAGGCAAGGTACACCCTGAACCTGTTGCCAAACAATTCCAAGGCACATAGAGACAGACAAGAGTCACACTCACAATCACACCGAGGGGCAATTTAGAGTGTCCGATTAATGCATGTTTTTGGGATGTGGGAGGAAACCGGAGTGCCTGGAGAAAACCCACGCAGGCACGCGGGGAGAAAATGCAAATTCCACACAGGCGGGGCCTCAGAACTGTAAGGCCCCCCTCAGAACTGTAAGGCCAACAATCTAACCAGATGCACCACCGTGCCACCACATATCAGATTAAAGTTGACTAAATAAATTTGACAGTGAGCGTAATCAGCAGTTTTGTACGTTAATGATTTATTGCATTGTGTGAACATTTCCATGTGAACAATACTTACATAAAGGTCCCGAGATTAAATTGTTTACTCATATGTCATTCAGTTAAGAGTTTTAACATCCATAGAAAAACATTACTTACATTCAGCACAGAGAGTTAAATTCACGTGTGACTCCTGTCACGCAATATTTTAATCGAGAATGTAAGGTCCACTGTATAAGCTAAAAGCGCGATACAAGCGACCACCGTCTCCATTATAACCAACTCGGAACTTTTGTTGGCACTATTTTTCAGCTGTAGTACCTTGTCAAAACAAATCACTGTGGCAACCATGTATAGCAACAGTCCAGCAATAGTGAAGACAACCATGACTTTGTCAAAAGGGAGACGGCATTGCCCTGCAAAGTCACCCAGTATTACTCCCAGTGTGATAACGGACATGAGGATACAGACACCATATGACGATCCAGACGCCCACAGCTGCCAAGGAGGTACTCCACTGGACAGTCCGTGGTCTGCTTCCACCAACAGAGGAATCATCTGCAAACTGCCCCACAGTTGCACAATCTTGAGGAGACCAGGTATGCTTCCCACAAAACCTCTTTGCTCCTGGACCTGGGAGCACAGGATGTAGCATTCTGAGGTGTAGGCGAGGAAAGCGAGCCCGGATGTCACGGCGGCTGCCACAGGACGAGGACAGACCTGCTGGCGTTCCATGACGAGCAACGGAAAAAATATGGCGGCACTGAGACACATCAGTGATCCCAAGACTGCCGCCGTCACGGTCAGGTTTTTCCATGACACCGGAAGGAGGTTGTGAAACTGGATGGTGGTCAGAATCTGGATCAGCAAGGTCAGCGTGAAGAAGAAGCTCCAGGTAAATATGCAAAACATCCTGATGGTGTAGAGGTGTTGAAGATGCAACGAATTCTTGGTCAGCTCTGATGATTCCAGCGCAGTCACCAGACTGAATGTGGTACAACTGGATAACACCTCCCATGATCTCACCCAAAAAAGAGGACTTGCAAAGTCTTTGGGCTCGAGTACGATAACAGGCATCGTAACAAAGTCAAATATGGATATGCAACATCTGAGAATATTGCTTAAATCTGCTTGTTAACCAAGTACTATTGATTGCAAAATTGCTAATCCACTTGCGCTCTTGAGAAAACCTGTGAAATCAATTTGTCCAATTTCCAAAAATTTCATTCAGCAAGCAATCGCTTGGAGTTTATTGCACGTCTGCAAAATGTTGTGGGACCAACATTACCATGTTCGTACATATATTGTGCATCGCAGTCTGCCAAAATAAGCCTCGCCTACTTCCTTTTTGTGGTTTCAGTAGTGCACGTTAAACCTCATGGAAAGAAAGGTGCGTATGGCCACAATAAAGTGTAAAAGAAAACACGGCGATCCTGCGTCTCACAAAATGCTGTTATTTATTTCTCCCAGCCATTGGTAATAAACCATAGTGACCACAGCGTCTTTATTGCTGCGATAAAAGACCACGCTGTCATCACTCATATGAATCTTATCAGCCATAAAATACTTTACAGTTTTAGACACAACCTTTGTAAAATGTTCTTTACACATTGATTTTCACTGTGAAGAGCTCTGCACATCTGCTGGGTACCAAGAAATTATTCTGTGTTCCTAGTATGGTTCATTGAACATTACATGTTAAATTTCACCAATCAAAAAATGATTTCTCTGTAACTGGAGGAAGAGGGATTTTGTGCAAAGAATACGTACATTCTTCTCCTCATGTAAAGATGCTCACTAAATTGCAACATTAGAATTAACTGCTGATTGCGGAAAGCTTGGCAAACATTATTATGCCAACATTTGTCTCCATCAACATGACCTCTTTAACCAGACAAGTATTATATGAAATTCAAAAATTGTCAGTGCGAGTCCATCCATCCATCCATCCATCCATCCATCCATCCATCCATCCATCCATCCATCCATCCATCCATCCATCCATCCATCCATCCATCCATCCATCCATCCATTTTCTTAGCCACTTATCCTCACGAGGGTCGCAGCTGTCAACGGGCAGGAGGGAGGGTACACCCTGAACTGGTTACCAGCCAATCGCAGGGCACTTAGAGACAAACAGCTGCACTCACAATCACACTTAAGGGCAATTTAGAGTGTCCAATTAATGTTTCATGTTTTTGGGATGTGGGAGGAAACCGGAGTGCTCGGAGAAAACCCACACCGGCACTAGGAGAACACGCAAACTCCACAGAGGCGGAGCTGGGATTGAACCCGGGATTTCTTATTTTTATTATGATCTTAACTGTGACTGGCTGGCAGGTGATTTTTTAAATTTATTTTTTGCCATTTTGATAAGGTGTCTCGCCCCCATTTACAAAGTTGAATTCAGGGGATCAGGGGGTTCAGGTACAATCAAAAATTTGTAGGGGTCCCAGACCCTAAAAAGAAACCGACATGAAATTACACAATAACAATCAACAATAACCCGTGACCCTTGTGAGGATAAGCAGTTCAGAAAATGGATGGACGGATAATCAACAAGAATCAAATAACATAACCTTGAAAGCAAACAGAAATAACCTGACTATACTTAGTTTGTTTCCTTGGACGTGTTCATGTGAGTTTAGAATTGTGTGCCACAAGGACTCCAAATTTGAGATGTGCATGGAATAATTAATACACAGCCATTTTCTTTAACATCTTAAATGTTTCATATTAACATGTAGTGTAGAATCATATTTGGTGGAAACCAGAAAATTCAAGGACATATCTAATGTCGTTCTACACTCGACACATATTAGTATCATTTTGGAAAGAATTGACATTGGGAGCAACATTTGAAATTGGAAGCTTGTGGGACATGACTAAGGGGGCGGAGCTTAAGATCGCCATCGGAAAGGTCCATTGCTGCCCCAATGCGGTAGAGGCACTGCACACCTAATAAAGTTCATTCAGTCATCTTCAGTACCACTTATCCTCACTAGTGTCAGTAGTGTTCTGGGTTTGATCAAAACTGACTTTGAAAGAGAAACGTGGTACAACCTGGTGTGGTTGTCACCCAATCACAGACTTATTAAAATAACATTTGTTATTGTCTTCATTTTTGTCATTTCTTTCTGTCTTCACGTGCATAGCCAAACAGAACGATGGAGCTCTATGCCTTTTTTTTTTTCATGCTGGAACAATTTTTGATGTGGAACAGGAAGGGTTGGGAAGAACACACCCGAGGCCTCATTGCATCCCAATGAGACTCGTAGATAATGACAAATTTTTCTGAATGTGAAGTTGTTCGATAAAGTGGAGGAGCACAACACAATCCTCTTTGGCAGGCTGTCCTTCCACTGTAAGTAAGTGAAAAAGGAGTGAATGTGCCATCGTGTGTGTAGCTGTCGATGCAGCCGGGTCACAACAGCGCACGTATGCCGAACTAAAAAAAAGAAGAGGTCTGACCAAGGTGGAGCTGAAGCGAAGGGCAGATGCCCACCGCTAAAGTCTCTGCTCTCTCAGGGCTGGTGGGGACCACGTGATGCTGACTCTAATTTACCCATAAGGTAAACACAACATTTTTATAACTCACGACAAATGTGTTATAATAGTCACGCAGCTGTATAAGAGAAATGCTCATGGGTAAATGTATGGATGGTATTTGTAATAAATCTTTTGAATTCAAATACAAGCACATCAGGATATCAAAGAGGACATCGAAACCTTTGACTCCCGTTCCATTACTCAATTATTTGAATACACAGGAGTCGCAGCCACGTGCCTCATGTTCGGGGGATTTGTCCACTGTCCCCGGCGTCTCTAGCGTCACAGATGCAGAGAATTCCTCCTGCGTCCATCACTTGAAAATAAAGTTCTTTGGATTGACTAAATTTGAACATGTACATCAACTGCAGGTGATTAAAATGGGTTAAAATGACACACTTTACCCGTCTTCTCTTAAAAAAAAAAAAAAAAAACCCATTCAAACAGATTTTAATCATCTGCGACTGATGGACATGTTGAAATCAAAATCAAAGGATTCTTTTTTTCAGTGCTAGCATGAACGGTGTCACAGACGCATCTCTTGTGTGTAAATCGCCAACAGCTGCAGAAACATGCGTACGCCAGCCGTGACGTTGGCGTGAGGCGGCACACGCCTCCGCAGCCATTTCACTCTTGACACGTCTGAGCTTTGGTGTGAAAAAGAGGGGATGCCACCTTTTTTGCGTGTACACAAGGGCCCAAGTGCGGAACCACAGGGAAATTAAGATCAGAGTATGAGTCTGAATTGGGAAGGAGGTTAAAAAAAAACTTCAATATGAGTCTCATATAATGAGTAGAGAGGTGTATAATGTAGGATGGGGAACTGGAAATCTATGAGAAGAATTACCCGGATGACTGGAGGATGGCAGTGAGAGGGACTTAGAGGGAAGAGCGAGAGACCTCATTGGTTGGGGTGCAGTATACAGGAATGTTAGTCTTTCCTTATTTAAACCGATCTTTATATATATATATCTTTTTACAGTATATAACCATGTGTACACACCCCATCAGTTAAATGTAAGTACTGGATCAGTTGCATCCTCTCTTAGCCTCACTTACTTACCTCTTTGCTGCAAACAAGCAGTGACCTCTTTAACAGCATTGCTCAGCTACGCCCGGTTTTCCAACACAGGTCACCTCGGTTGTTGGACTTGACAATCACCTTCTGGTGTGTCTTATCCACATCTCATTCGGTTCTCCTTCCCTGGCCCAAAGAAGAAAAAAAAAGACAGAGACGAGGGCGATTTGCCTCATGCTAGGTCGCTGCTTTATGTGGGGTGTATGAGAAAAGAGAGAGGGCTTTTTTTTCTTCTTCTTTTTTTTTTTTTGGTGTGACTTGGCAAAGAGAGCCAGGACCCACTTGAGGAGCAGTGGGTCTTAGAACCGGATGATTTGTTTGGAGAAGCTCTTTCCAGCCAAAAAGAAAGATTAGCAGTACGCAGGTTCCCAAGGAACCAAGCAGAGGTGGAGAGGGCTTATGGGGTTTACTACACTTCTGCATCATGGCAACATCACACACGTGAGTGTGCGTGCATGCTTGTGTGCATGCGTGCGTGAGTGTGTGTGTGTGTGTGTGTGTGTCAATGGGTGGGTGGAGTTGCAGTTTTGAAAGTGCAGGGTGAGAAAATGGCTTCTTGGACTCCAACACAAATAAACACAAACACACACGGTAGGTTAACTGAAGTCTCTAAATTGCCTGTAATGGCATAAATTGTGTGTTTATGCATTTTCACTAGATAGGTCATCAATAATGAGCATTGTCAATGCTTTGGGCGAGCAGCATTGTCCAAAATCCTGCAGATGTTCTATAGTTTAACACCGAAGACCTCAAAGAGGAATAAAGCAACATTTCACGGGACAAAATCAAGAACCTTGTCGGCTTTTTGTATACTGTCAAAAACATGTGACAAAATATGACCTAACCAAAAAAAAAAAAAAAAGATTATGGACAGACTATGTGCCCTCTTTTGACATGTCCGTATGTCTCGTTTTAGCTAATACAAGATATTCCTTAACATAAACTGCAGGTTTTTATTTTTTCATTTTTAGAATGGCCTTTTATTGAGATCAACCTATGCCACACCTGTGCATGCTCCTAAACAAAAATCTTGACAGGTCTCCCCCTGCTTTTTTATTACTGTGGTTCTCGCAAATACGGATTCCCACAGAGCCATAGATAACATTTGGCGGATACATGGCTTCTATTTTCATATACATAAATCACAAAGTTGTACTACTGAATTTCATGGAAAAAGTGTCACAGCAGAACTATTTGAAATGTTTACAAGTATGTATGAAATGTTTATAAGTAGATACAGGCATTACATCCACAAGATATTCGTAGCGATCAATTTATATAATATTCACTCTGAAATTGAAACTACAACTTCAAATCCAGTCTTCAGATACTGTTGAAGTCAAGACAAGGGACAAAGTTGTTGTTGTTGGTGCCCTCTGCTGGCCATAAGGTTGAACTGTATTTCTCGACTCAAATTTATCACTCTGGACTACAGTAGCGAGTAACAGGGGTGTTTGCGTGGCAAAACACAACAAAAACAAAAACAAAACAAACAAAAACGTGGAGGCCTCCCTTCATCCCCAAAAACCTGGACAAACTATTTGAAAATATATGTTTTTTTAAATCTCTGACATGTAAAATAACACGAGAAAACTAAACTACTGAGCACAAAAGGAATGCAACAAAACAAAAATCACCTAAACATAGGGTTAGCCTACTTTAATGTGTTCATGCTAGGGTACAATTGCGTGCCACAAGTGCCCAACATTTGATATCGATGTGAACTATTCAATAAATGGATATTCAAGTGAACATCTTTTTGTTCCGTGCTAACATTTCATTTCATGTAACATTTACTATACTGTTTACCAAAATATTCAAGGAGATAGCTCGTCTTTCTACACAAAAGTAAAAAAATAGTAAGGGTACAGTTTGTACACTTATATGTCTGAAATGTCTGTTATGGGGTGGCAAGGTGGAGCAGCTGGTAAAGTGTTGGCGTCACAGTTCTGAGGTCCTGGGTTCAAACCCTGACCCACCTGTGTGGAGTTTCCATGTTCTCCCTGTGCCTGTGTGGGTTTTCTCCAGCCGCTCCCGTTTCCTCCCTCATCCCAAAAACACGCAGCATTAATTGGACACTCTAAATTGCCCCTAGGTGTGATTGTGATTGTGACTGTTGTTCGTCTCTACCTGCCCTGCGATTGGATGGCAACCAGTTCAGGGTGTACCCTGCCTCCTGCCTGTTGACAGCTGGTATAGGCTCCAGCACTCACTGCGACCCTCGTGAGGATAAGCGGGAAAGAAAATTGATGAATCGATGTCTATTTTGTCTGTGTATTTTTGAAGTGAAATAAAATGAAAGTAGTCGGAAGCAGTTGACACAAATGCCTTGTGTTTTAATATCACTGTACTTTGAAATGAAAGATGATTCTGGTTTTGATAAGCACTGGCGGAAAACTGTAAACACGGCATCTCCTATTGTTCTTTCTTTTCAATAAAGTACAGCCCACTTCTTTCTGTGACTTATTTAATTCCCCATATTTGTTCTGTATTCCACAATGGCTGAACAGAGTTCAGTAGTAATAGATCCAGGCCATGATTCCAGCAGATCTTATCTGTTTCCACCTTGTCTCCCCCCCCCCCCCCCCCACCTCACCCCAACCCTCCCACCCGCATCTGCCCCCTCACTCACTCTAATCCACTGCAGGAATTTCACCCGACAAGTGATCAAAGACCAGTCGCGCGTCACCAGGTGCGGCTGTAGCTTCAACCGTTGACAAACACCTTGCGGTCGCCACCCCACCCCCTCTGCCCCCCATCCCCTTTTTTTCTACTGAGGGGGAAAAAATGAAGCAAACATAAACAAAGCAAGGCAAACTGCTGTTTGTGTTTCAGTCAGTTCCTTCCTCCATCCTCCTCCTCCATTATTTTTAAGCCTTTATTCCCCCCCCCCCTCCCCAGCAGAGGAAAGTAAGAATGTTTTCGCTCACTCTTTTTGACTGTGATCTTTGTTACCTTGTCTGCAGTCCCCCCTCAGCGCTCTGTGTGGTGGCCAGTTTGAAGAGTTTCTGACAGTAAATTACGACACTGTTGAGACTGATGACCAGCAGGAGCCGTGGAACAGAGAGCGCACGCACGGCGGGGTTTTGGCTTTATTAAGACTCGACTGCCAATGACGGGCACAACAACTCAGCATCCTTGTTTGCGCAAGTGAATGCGGCACAAAGTCCGTCTCTTCTCCAAACCTATAGGTGGTCTGCAAGTGAAAACACATCGGCTCTAATAAGTATCTCATGTCTTAAAGTGGCATGTACTTGTTTAGAGAGTGTCAACACACTGTATACTGCTGATATAGAGCAGTGCTGTAGGTAGTGATAGCTACAGATGGTATTTCGACAAATGCTGCACGACTTTTGGCTAGCTTACTTTAACAAGTCAAACAAACGATCGTCGTGGAGTGAATACGAATGTCGTCAACTATCAGTCTGAGAAAAACTCACACAAGCACTAGGAGAACATAACAAACACCTTAATCGAATCAAACCACTGGGACACCGTGTTTCCCTGCACTAGGATATAAAAACTGTTTTCAACAACCTGGCCGTGTTGGATGGGTTCACGCTACTGACGCGCCATTCACTCTAATGCTTTTGGAGTTGCACAAATGTTCGTGCGACTGTTATAAGTGACGCGTGATGGCTAAAAAGAGTTTGGAAAGTTATCGGTGCTCATTAGATGTTGTTTCAAGAAACTGTTCCGACAAGAAGTGTGCTTTGATCGACAATATCGACCCATATGCCTCGGAGAAACACAAATGGAGGACAACTATCCAGACATCGTCCACTTTCTCCTCTTCTCGACAAGTGCTTTTAGTGTGGGCCAACTAAAGAATTACAAAAGGTCTGGAGGCCTACAGCCAATTATATCAATGGCTGAGCTCGTCATGCAGCGGTATCCATTGTAAGCACACTGCTAAGGTTAGTGTACTGCACAATGCAATTTAAATATGTACCACGTGATTACAGTCAGCTTTGTGTTAAATTATGTTGATTATACCAACCAAAGAGGTGTAGATTATAATTTTCCTTTTTGTTACTGAGAGGGAGAGAGAGAGGTTCGACTGGGACAAGTCCCAAGTGGCGCCCGCACCTTTTTCTCTACTTCCACAGCTGCATTTTTAACTCAACTCACGAAAGAGCTGGTGCGGTAACTCGTTTTTGCAAACTTATTATAATGAAACAGAAAATACAGATTTTGGAGACGTGCATTGCATTCACACACGAATCTTGTGGTTGGCTGCTAGATCGGCTCTGCTAATACGAGACAGCCGCAGTTGTCGCTGTTTGGTTGCTAACTGCTCCATTTTCTCGCACTGGTTCTCGATCACAGCTGGCAGTCGAAAGAAAGACGCTTCACAACGCCTGTCAGAGCAACCAATAACAAAGCAGTGCACCCCCATTTGTACGCTTTTCTGAAATGATACCTGGTTAGTTACGTGTATTTACGTGAATTCACCAGACCAAAATGGCGCCCGCGTTCTAAATCGGAAGGTGTGTGATGTCAGTCGAAAACAGTCTGTTGGAAGAAGTACAGCAATATGAAAAAGAATAATTTAGACCTCTCATCCACACCCCAGCCCCGACATTCAATTTTGTAATTAAATTACTTTTATTTAGTCCCCAACAGTGGATATTGCTGGGGCCAGTACCACATTCATTTTCCCCAATTTCATATCTTCTTGGTACAATACAAAAGCATATCTTACTAATCTACAAGTCATATATTTGACTCGGGAATTTAATAACAGAATAATGCGTTTTTGGTAGTCAGGATGAGTTGTAGTCTGATCAAAGACATTTTCTTAAGCGTCAGAGATCCAATACAGATTTAAGTGAGGTGAAACATGGGAAAGTCAGGTGACCTGCACAGGATCAGCAATTCTTCTTCTTCTTCTTCTTATTTTTTTCACTTCAATATTTGTTGCAATAATATTTGTTATCATTTTTGCTCTTTGGCCCTTTGTTCAAGAGCACATGTCAGTGGTTAGGATGCAGATATGAGTCACTTCAAACGATGCCCGGTCAAGTCTGATTTAAAAGTAAACCGTCGCTTTGAGTGCAAATGTAAACTTACATCTTTTTTGACCAACCCCCCCCCCCAAAAAAAAAAAAACCCAAAAGAATTGGAGGGAAATTTTAGGGCCAAATGCAACAAAGTAAGGGGTATAGAAAACCAACCTGCTATCGAGTATTTTGCAAAATGTGTTGTTTTTCTCTGATGAGTCGGTTATGAGAGTAAATCTGTCAGAAAATGACGTTACTAAAAGCCCAACATGTGGTGTGCTGGGAACAGTAATGGCCACATTAAATAAAAATCAAGCACAAATATTCTGCCATTTCCTTTTAAAGTTTAGATTGTATTGCAGTGTTGAAAAGGGAAAAAAGGGGGGCCAAAGAAGTCTGTCTGCCTGTTAAATTGAATGTTCATATGACAAATTTCAAAGGCTGTCAAAATAAAAAAAGATTAGAAGAAGAAAGGGTTGGAAAAATACATTTAGATCATGAATGCACAGGTTCGCTTTCAATTGGCCTCTTCAAAACTCTGGCTCCGGGCTTTTAATGGTAGGTATGTTCAAAGTGGCAGAAACTCCCACTGCTTCCTTGAAAAATGGATGTGCGCATGTGTGTGTGTGTGTCCACATGCATGTGCTTGTGCGTATGCACATGCGTGTATGCTCCCTGTATGTGCAGGGGCCCTGCTGTCCTAAAACCTGCCCCCTACCGACCTCAATCACTCAACCTGCCAGAGAATCAGTGTATGTAGCGCGGTCTAAAAGGGAGGATAATGTGTGCAATGCATTCAAACCTGGGAGATGGACAGAGATGAGAAGCGGTGACCCTAGACCAGGACACAACACAGATTTACCAGTGATGTGTACGGCAGTTCTTTTGCGTCCACTGAATCACTCGAATCAGTTTGTTAAAAAGATTCATTCAAAAGATTCGGTAATCGCATTGTTCGGTTCTTTTTCACAGAATCGTTCAAGCGCTTTCTCATCCAGCTCATGATTCAACCCTGAGGTTCATATTGGAGTTCTTATGTGATAAATACGACGTTGATTCAACATCATTTGGAATGGCACAGTTGTCTACGTAAAGTCTCAGAGTTGGCAGGTCATATCAGAGAATAAACCAAGACGCTCAGTGGTTAGCGCATTGGTTTGGTGAACCAGGGGTCGTGAGTTCGTATCCCACTGCGGCTTCCACTCCCTGCGAGAGGTTGTGTCAGGAAGGGCATCCGGCGTAAAAACTGTGCCAAACAAATATGAACTGTCACGCTATGGCGACCCCTAACGAGACAAGCTGAAAGAAACTTACTTATCACAGCAGAAACCAAGCAGTGAAGTCAAAGGAATTGGTTGCAGACCTCCAAGATCGGACTGTGTCAAGGCACAAATCTGGGGAAGGAAACGAAGAAGAATTTCAGCAGCATTCAAAACTGAAGAATGTTTGGAACCACCGGAAGCCTTCCTAGAGCTAACTGTCAGACCAAACTGAGTAACTGGGGAAGATGAGCCTTGGTCCACAGATCCAGAGGTGAACAAGAACTCAAAGGTCAGTAAAGCAGAGTTTAACTCTCCCCTTGCTTGGACAGGAGAATCATCCGGAAGGTCAACCTTTGCTAATGCACTCCACCAATCAGGCCTTTCAGGTGTTCTCTAAAA